>NW_028136519.1:0-733333 GCF_964662115.1 Mustela nivalis
CAGATCTCCCCTGTTTGTCCTGGGCGACCTATAATATTGGAATGGCCTCGGGACTCTGGAGTTTCTCCTAATCTATAGGGTTGTGGTCAATGGAATGGGCAGAAATCCCCTGGAGAGGGCAGGCAAAGTTCTGAGTTTGGCTCTAGGGGCCCAACCTTGAGGGTGTGTGGGCCAGGCCTGTGGAGCAAAAATCTGAAAACACAAACTCCGCTTAGGATTGGGGACATAGTTATGGCACGCCCAATCTACAAACCGTGATAACACTTCAGGATATGAAAAAGTGTGAGTTTGAGGTGCTTGCTCAGATTTTGTCTCTGGATTTGTGTCAACAATGTGGGTGGAATGCTGGCGTGGCCTCATGGGTTGTGGACGGCTTTCCTTCTCTGAGGATTTGACCCAATCCCTAGAGTTTGTGTATGTTCTGTGGGATGGGAGGAGTCCTTTCTGTTTTTTATTTTATTTTATATTATTTTTTGTACCTCATGTGTCCCAATAAAGGAGGGATTCCAGAGCAGAGTCCTCGGGAGGGACAACTGGACAACCCCACCTCTGTTTTAGTTTGGGGGCCTAAGGGCATGGCAAGTCCAATATGTGGGCTCTTGATTCAGACACTGAGAGGCCTTCCTTGAGGACAGGGCTCATGCTGAGGTTCACAATGCCTATTTGTGCCAACAAGGCCCTCAAGCATGGGAAGGGCCTCATGGGCCACGCTGGATTCTCCGACACTGAACGTTGGAGAATATGCCAACCACAAGGTTTCTGGCCATGGCGAAGGAAGAGTTGTGACTTCTGCATCACGTTCACTGCTGGACAGTGATTGGAGTTTAGGTCTAGGTTCTGAAACCCGAAAACCGAGGTTGGGAAGAGATGAAGAACTAAGGACCTGTTGGGTCCAATGAGCTCAGTGTGCGGCCAGCTGTTGAGCGTAGGTCTGGAGGTGTGGGCTCATGCTGTGTCAGACAAGGCATTAGACAGGGTAGACTGAATATTTGGGGTGCAGTCGAGTGGCGTTCAATTGATCCTCATTCGGGTCTCTAGGTAGTTCCATAAGGCAACGTTTTTTCTCTGGGAGGGCAGGCAGAGTGCTGCATTGTGGCCCCAGTATTGCCAAACTGTAGGGCTTTTGGGCCAGGGGTGTGAGGACTGTAGTCTGAGACCACAAGCTAGGCTTATTTTTTGGGGTGAGGGCACAGAAGGCACACTCTGCAGAGCTGAATCAAGATCTCATGCACCTGAAGTCAGGGCGAATATCAGACGTTTGCTCAGGTTGGAGTTTCTGTCCATGATGGCCACTTTATAAAGTGGAGCGTCTCAAGAGGCCATGTAGATTTTCCCACAATGGGAGTTCTGAGATGCTCCAGACTGCAAAGATTCCTTCTGTGGGACACTTGAGACCTGTTGGATGGCTCTAGGATGTCCCATATGGAATGACTCCAGAGTAGGGTTCTAAGGATTGATGCCTAGGCAGCCCACCTCCCATTCTAGTTGTCTCTTAGCGACAAGGCAGGTTTGATCTGCAGGCCCTGGGGGAGAAACCAAGGGGGTTGAGTTGACATGGACGCTCCCGAGGATAGATCATAATGTGGGTTTAAGTCCATGGAGACCTTGGAATGGGGCGCTTGATCCAGGGCCCTGAAAGATTCTCCTAAACAGAGGTTTTTATAGAGCTCCAAAGAGTACATTTCCTATGTGGAGACGAGATTTTTCTGATGAGTGCCTCAGTAATCCCCCTATGCTTGTATTGGAAACCAGGCCTCTGAGGAGAGATGCCTGGAAACAAAAGCAATGGATCTGATTAGGGCCTAAGTGCCTGTCCAGTTCAATCTTATTCTATGGGGATATCTGTCTCTGGGTCTGAGTGGAGGTAGTTTCCTAACATGTGAAAGATCATCCCTGTTTGTCCTGGGCAGCCAACACTATTCGGATGGCCTCGGGGAGTTTGGAGGTTTCTCCTAATCTATAAGGTTGTGGCCAATGGAAATGGCAGAATTCCCCTGGAGAGGGAAGCCACAGTCCTGAGGTGTGGCTCCAGGGGCCCCAGCTTGGATGGTGTGTGGGCCAGGACTGTGGGGACAGAAGTCTGAAAACACAAACTCAGCTTAGGTTTGGGGATGTATGTATGAAGGCTGGATCTACAGACCGTGAGAATTTTCCGGGCTATGAACAAAGGGCGAGTATGTGGCGCTTGCTCAGGCTTTTGTCTCTGGATTTTGTGTCAACGGTGGCCGTGGAATGTCGGGGTGTTCTCAAGGGCCATGGACAATTCTTTCTCTGGTGATTTGGCCTGATCCCAAGGGGTTGGGATCATTCTGTGGATGGGAAAAGTCCTTTCTGTATTTTTTTTTTTTTTTTTTTACCTCAGGTGTCCCAACAAAGAGGGATTCCAGAGCAGAGCCCTGAGTCGGGTGACTAGACATCTCGAACTCTGGTTGAGATTGGGTGACTAGGGGCTTGGCAAGCCCCATATGTGGGCTGTTGTTCCAGTCACTAAGAGGCTTCACATGAGGATAGGGCTCACGCTGAGGGTCACAATATGTGTTTGTGCAAATTGTGGCCCTCAGGGATAGGTGGGACCTCATAATCCATGCTGCTTTCTCCTACAATGAACGTTGGACAACATGCCAACCACAAGGTTTCTTGCCATAGCGAAGGAGAAGTTCTGATTCTTGCATCACGTTCACTCCTGAGCAGTGAGTGGAGATAAGGTCTAGGTTCTGAAGGTGAAAATTGAGGTTGGGTAGAGATGATGGCCTAAAGCCATTGTGGGTATGATATGCTCAGTGTACGGCCACCTGTCCTGGTGTTGGACTGGAGGTCTGCCCTCAGGCTGTGTCAGACAGGGCTTTACTGCACAGGCTAGACTGTATAATTGGGGTATGGTCGAGTGGCATGCAGGTTGTTACTCATTTGGCGTTTCTGGTTAGCCCTATAGGGCCAGGCAGAGTGCTGCATTGGAGGCCAGGCAGAGTGCTGCATTGTGTCTCCAGAGTTTCTGTCCATGATGGCCCATTTATGAAGGTGTGGGGCATCATGAGGAAATGGAGGTTTTCTCACAGTGTTATTGTGTGATGCTTCAAACCACAAGGATTCATTCTGCGAGACAGTCAAGACAGGTTGGTTGGATTCAAGACGTCCCATAAAGAAGTTCTCCAGAGCAGGGTTCTAAGGATGGATGCCTGGGCAGCCCTCCTCCCATTCTAACTGTCTCCTAGTAACAAGGAAGGTTTGATCTGCTGGCTCTGGGTGAGCAGCCGAGTGGGCTGATTTGAAATGGACTCTCCTGAGAATGGTTCATAATGTAAGTTTGTGTCCTTGGAGACCTTGGGATTGGGCCATGGTGCCAGCGCCCTGAAGGATCCTCCTAACCTGAGGTATTGACACAGCTCCAAAGAGCAAGTTTCCCATGTGGAGATGAGATCTGTTCTGATTGTTTCCTTAGGAAACCCCCATATTCTGATATTGGAAACCAGGCCTCTGAGGAGAGATACCTAGAAACCAAAGCAATGCATCAGAAGTTGGCTCAGGTTGGAGTTTCTGTCCATGATGGCCCCCTTATAAAGGGGAGCATCTCATGAGGCCATGTAGGTTTTCCCACGATAGGAGTTGTGAGATGCTCCAATCTGCAAGGATTCCTTCTGTGGGACAGTCAAGACCTTTTGGAAGGCTCCAGGGCATCCCATATGGAACGGCGCCAGAGCAGGATTCCATGGATGGATGCCTAGAGAGTCTGCTTTGCATTCCAGTTGTCTCCTAACGACAAGGCAGGTTTGATATTCTGCCTCTGGGGGAGTAATCGACGGGGCTGAGTTGAAATGTACTCTCCTGCCGAATGGTCATAATGCGGGTATGTGTCCATGGAGACCTTGGAATAGGGCGGTTGCTCCGGCTACCTGAAGGTTTCTCCTAACTGGAGGCTTTTACAGAGCTCCAAAGGATAAGTTTCCCATGTGAAGACAAGATTTGTTCTGATTGGTATCTCTGGAATCCCCCATATGCTGGTATTGGAAAACAGGCCTCTGAGGAGAGATGCTTAGAAAAAAAAGCAATGGAACCAATTACATTCTAGGGGCCAGTCCAGTTTAATCTTCTTCTCTTGGGTTATCTGTCTACGGGTGAGTTGACGTCGTTGCTCAGCTTGTGAGAGATCGCCCCTCTTTGTCCTGGGTGGCCTACACTATTGGAATGGCCTCTGGGACTTTGGAGGTTTCTCCTTATCTGTAGGGTTGTGGCCAATGGAATGGGAAGAATTTCCTTGGAGAGGGCAGGCACAGTCCTGAGGTGTGGCTCCAGGGGCCTCAGTCTGGAGGGTGTGTGGGACAGGGATGTCAGGATAGAAGTCTGAAAACACAAACTCGGCTTAGGTTTGGGGACGTAGGTATGGCAGGCCCAATCTACAGACTATGAGGAGAATTTTTTGGGCTATGACCTAAGGGTGAGTGTGAACACTTGCTGAAGCTTATGTCTCTGGATTTTGTGTCAATAGTGGCCGTGGAATGTCGGGCTGGCCTCATGGGCCATGGACGAGTCTTTCTCTCTGGACCCCAATCACTTGGGATGGCCCAATCCCAAGTGATTGGGGTCATTCTGTGAGTGGGAGGAGTCCTTTCTGTGTTTATTTACCTCAAATGTCCCACCAAAGA
This sequence comes from Mustela nivalis, assembly GCF_964662115.1. Lineage (NCBI taxonomy): Eukaryota > Metazoa > Chordata > Mammalia > Carnivora > Mustelidae > Mustela > Mustela nivalis. The sequence continues at coordinate 4,641 of NW_028136519.1, forward strand.
GGGATTCCAGAGCAGAGCCCTGAGTAGGGGTGACTAGATGTCTCTACCTCTGGTTAAGATTGGGTGACTTGGAGCATGGCAGGCCCCATATGCGGGCTCATGGTCCAGCCACTGAGAGGCTTTACTTGAGGACAGGGCTCAAACTGAGGGTCCCAATGTGTGTTTGAGCCCACCGCAGCTCTTAAGCATAGGCAGGGCCTCAGGGACCCTACACTATCCTCAGGGGCCCTACTACTACCCCTTTAGGCCCTACAGGGGTCCTACACTGAACGTTGGACAAGATGCCAACCACAAGATTCTGGCGAGAGGGAAGGAGGAGTTCTGATTTCTGCATCACGTTCACCCATGGGAAGTGAGTAGAGATAAGGTCTAGGATTCTGTAGCCTGAAAACCGAAGTTGGAAAGAGATGGCGACCTAAGGCCATGGCGGTTCAGATGTTCTCAGTGTACTGCAAGCTGTCTGGGTGTCGGTTGGGAATTCAGGCCTCAGGTTATGTCAGACAGGGCATTAGTGCACAGGCTAGACTATATAATTGGTGTACAGTTGAGTGACGTGCAGGTTTATCCTCATTTGAGGTTTCTGGGTAGACCCATAGGGCAATATTTTTCTTCTAGAGGGCAGGCAGAGTGCAGCACTGTGTCATCGGAAATCCCAAAATAGAGGGCGTGTGGTCCAGGAGAGTGAGGACGGAAGTCGGAGAACACTAGCTACGCTTAGGTTTTGGGGTGAGGGCACAGCAGGTACACTCTGAAGAGCTGAATCAAGATCTCGTGCATCTGAAGTCAAGGCGAAGATCAGCTGTTGGCTCAGGTTGGAGTTTCTTTCCATGATCTGCCTTCATGAAGATTGGGGGCATCATGTGACCTTGGAAGCTTTCCATGATATGAGTTGTTAGGTGGTCCATGCACAAGGACTCCTGTGGGACAGTCGAGACCTGTTGGATGGCTCAAGGATGTCCCATAAGGAACGACGCAAGAGCAGGGTTCTAAGGATGGATGCCTGAAGAGCCCAACTCGCATTTCAATTGTCTCCTAGCGACAAGGCAGGTTCAATCTGCTGGCTCTGGAGTAGCAACCGAGGGGGTTTAGATGAAATGGACTCTCCTGAGGATGGGTCATAATTTGGGATTGTGTCCATGGAGATATTCAAATGGGGCAGTGGCTCCAGTGACCTGAAGTTTTCTCCTAACTGGAGGTTATGACACAGCTCCATAGAGCAAGATTCCCATGTGGAGACGAGATTTTTTCTGATAGGTAGCTCTGGAAACCCCCTGATGCTGGTATTGGAATCCAGGCCTCTGAGGAGAGATGCCTGAAAACAAAAGCAATGGATCCAATTAGGGCCTAGGTGCCTGTCTTGTTCAATATTCTTTTCTATGGATATCTGTCTAAGGTTCTGATTGGAGGTAGTGGCTCAGCTTGTGCCAGAGGGTCCCTGTATGTCCAGGACATCCTACACTATTGGGATGGCCTCAGAGATTTTGGATGATTCTCCTAATCTGTCAGGTTGTTCCAAATGAATGAGCAGAATTCCCTTGGAGAGGGCAGGCACAGTCCTGAGGTGTGGCTCCATGGGGCCCAGCCTTTAGAATGTGTGGGTGAGGACAATGGAGACAGAAGTCTGAAAACACAAACTCGGCTTAGGTTTGGGGACATAGGTATGGCAGGCCCGATCTACAGACCTTGAGAATTTTGGGGGCTCTGAACAAAGGGCAAGTGTGTGGCGCTTTTTCAGGTTTTTGTGTCCGGATTTTGTGTCAATGGTGGCCGTGGAATGTCAGGCTGGCCTCATCGACCATGGACGAGTATTTCTCTCTGTGGATTTGGCCAGATTCCAAGTGTTTGGGGTCATTCTTTGGATGGTAGGAGACCTTACTTTTTTTTTTTATCTTGGTTTTTTTTTTTTTTTACCTTATGTGTCCCACCAAAGAGGGATTCCAGAAAAGAGCTCTGAATAAGGTTGACTAGACTTCTCAAGCTCTGGCTAGGATTGGGGGAGTAGGGGCATGGCAAGTCCCATATGCAGGCTCTTGGTCCAGCCCCGGAGAGGCTTTACTTGAGGCCAGGGTTCATGCTTAGGGTCCTAATGTGTGTTTGTGCCCATCGCAGCCCTCAAGCATGTCTGAGGCCTCATGGGCCATGCTGGGTTCTCATATACTGAACGTTGGACAACATGCCAACCACAAGGTTTCTGGTCATGGGGAAGGTGAAGTTCTGATTTCTGCATCACGTACATCACTTAGTTGTGAGTGGAGATAATGTCTAGGTTCTGAAGCCTGAAGACCAAGGTTGGGAAGAGATGATGACCTAAGGCCATGGCATGTTCGATGTGTTCAGTGTGAGGCCAGGTGTCTGGGTGTCGGTCCCGAGGTCTGGGGTCAGGCTGTGTCAGACAGGGCATTAGTGCCCAGGCTAGACTGTATAATTGGGGTACAGTCTAGAGAATTGCAGGTTGATCCTCATTTGATGTTTCTGGGTAGACCCCTAGGGCAAAGTCTCTCTTCTGGAGGGCAGGCAGAGTGCTGCATTTTGTCTCCAGAATTCCCAAAGTGGAAGGCTTGTGGGCCAGGAGTGTGAGGACGGAAGTCTGAGAACGTGAGCTGGCTTAGGTTTTGGGGCGAGGGCAAGGCAGGCACACTCTGCAGAGCTGAATTGAGATCTCATGCATCTGAAGTCAGGGCGAGGATCAGACGGGAGTTTCTGTCCATGATGTCCTCTACCTGAAGGTGGAGGCATCACGAGGCCATGGAGGTTTACCCACGGTGCGAGTGTGTGATGCTGCAAACCACAAGAATTCCTTCTGCAGGACAGTTGAGACCTGTTGAATGGATCAAGGACACCCCATTAGGAATTTCTCCAGTGCAGAGTTCTAACAACGGATACCTGGGCAACGAACTCGCATTCCAATTGTCTCCTAGTGACAAAGCAGGTTTGATCTGCTGGCACTGGGTGAGCAACCGCCAGGTTTGAGTTGAAATGGACTCTCCTGAGGATGGGTCATAATGTGGGATTGTGTCCATTGAGACATTGGAATGGGGCAGTGGCTCCAGTGACGTGAAATTTTCTCCTAACTGGAGGTTTTGACACAGTTCCATATAGCATGATTCCCATGTGGCATGCGATTTGTTCTGATTGGTAGCTCCAGAAACCCCCATGTGCTGGTATTGGAATCCAGGCCTCTGAGGAGAGATACGTGAAAACAAAAGCAATGGATCCGTTTAGGGCCTAGGTGCCTGTCCTGTTCAATCTTCTTTTCTATGGATATCTATCTACAGGTCTGATTGGAGGTAGTGGCTCAGCTTGTGGCAGATGGTCCCTGTTTGTCCCGGACATCCTACAATATTGGGGTGGCCTCGGGGACTTCGGATGTTTCTCCTAATCTGTCAGGTTGTTCCAAAGGAATGAGCAGAATTCCCATGGAGAGGGCAGGCACAGTCCTGAGGTGTGGCTCCATGGGGCCAAGCCTTGAGGGTGTGTGGGCCAGGACAATGGAGACAGAAGTCTGAAAACACAAACGTGGCTTAGGTTTGGGGACATAGGTATGGCAGGCCCGATCTACAGACCGTGAGAATTTTTCAGGCTTTGAACAAAGGGCGAGTGTGTGGCGCTTTTTCAGGCTTTTGTCTCCGGATTTTGTGTCAATGGTGGCCGTGGAATGTCAGGATGGCCTCATCAGCCATGGACGAGTATTTCTCTCTGTGAATTTGGCCCAATTCCAAGTGTTTGCGGTCATTCTTTGGACGGTAGGAGTCCTTTCTCTATTTTTTTTTTAACCTCATGTGTCCCACCAAGGAGGGATTCTAGAGAAGAGATCTGAGTAGGGGTGACTAGACTTCTCAAGCACTGGTTAAGGCTTGGGGAGTAGGGGCATGGTAATCTCCATATGTGGGCTCTTGGTCCATCCCCGGAGAGGCTTTACTTGAGGCCAGGGATCATGCTTAGGATCCTAATGTGTGTTTGTGCCCATCGCAGCCTTCAAGCATGTCTGAGGCCTCATGGGCCATGCTGGTTTCTCCTACACTGCACGTTGGACAACATGCCAACCACAGGGTTTCTGGTCATGGGGAAGGAGGAGTTCTGATTTCTGCATCACGTACATGGCATGGCAGTGAGTAGAGATAAGGTCTAGATTCTGAAGCCTGAAAACCGAGGTTGGTAAGAGATGACGACCTAAGGCCATGGTGGGTCCGATGCACTTAGTGTGCAGCCAGATGTCTGTGTCCATCATGAGGTCTGGGCTCAGGCTGTGTCAGGCAGGGCATTAGTCCCCAGGCTAGACTGTATAATTGGGGTACAGTCGAGTGATGTGAAGGTGGGTCCTCATTTGGTGTTTCTGGTTGGCCCCATAGTGCAAAGATTTTCTTCTGGAGGGCAGGCAGAGTGCTGCATTCTGGCTCCAGAATTGCCAACTTCAGGGCTTGTGGGCCAGGTGTTTTAGGACAGAAGTCTGAGAACACAAGTTCAGCTTTGAATTCGCAGCGGTGACATGGCAGGCACACTCTACAGACCTGAAATGAGATCTCGTGCATCTGAATTCAGGGCGAGGATCAGATGTTGGCTTAGGTTGGAGTTTCTGTACATGATGTCCCCTTCATTAAGGTGGGGGGGGCATCAGGAAACCATGGAAGATTTCCAACTTTGTGAGTGTGTGATGCTCCAAACCACAAGGATTCCGTCAGCGGGACAGTCACGACTTTTTGGATGGATCAAGGACGTCCCATAAGAAATGCTCCAAAGCACAGTTCTAATGATGGATGCCTGGGCAGTCCAACTTGCATTACAGTTGTGTCCTAGTGAAAAGGAGGATTTGATCTGCTGTCACTGGGGGAACAACCGAGGGGGCTGAATTGAAATGGAATCTCATGAGGATCAGTCGATGTGGATTTGTGTCCATGGATCCCTTGGAATGGGGCAGTGGCTCTGTTGCCCTGAAGAATTCTCCTAACCTGAGGTTTTGATGCAGCTCCAAAGAGCAAGTTTCCCATGTAGAGACGAGATTTGTTCTGAAACCCCCACAACCTGGTATTGGAAACCAAGCATCTGGGGAACAATGCCTGGAATCCAAAGCAATGGATCTGATTACGGTCTAGGGGCCTGTCCTTTTCAATATTCTCCTCTGAGTGTCTCTGTCTAAGATTCAGAATGGAGGTCACTGCTCAGCTTGTGTCAGATCACCCATGTTTGTTGGGGGAGGCCAACACTATTGGACTGGTCTTGGGAATTGGAGGTTTCTCCTAATCTGTAAGGGTGTGGCAAATGAAACGGGCAGAGTTCCCTTGGAGAGCACTGGCACAGTCCTTAGGTGTGACACCACCTTTCTGGGTGTCATCCAGGAGGTCCAGGCTCAGGCTGTGTCAGACAGGGCATTAGTGCCAAGCTTAGACTGTATAATTGGAGTAAAGTTGAGTGGCATGCAGGTTGATCCTCATTTGGCGTTTCTGGGTAGCCCCAGGGGCAACGTTTTTCTTCTGGAGGGAAGGAAGAGTGCTGCATTGTGGCGACGGAATTCTCACACTGGAGGGCTTGTGGGCCAGAATTGTGAGGAAGGAAGTGTGAGAACACAAGCTAGGCTTAGGTTTTGGGTCAAGATCATGGCAGGCACACTCTGTAGAGCTAAATCTAAATCTCATGCATCTGAAGTCAGGGCGAGGATCAGACGTAGGCTCAGGTTGAAGTTTCTGTTCAGGATGGCCCCTTCATGATGGTGGGGGGCATCATGGGGCTATGGAGACTTTCCCACGATTGGCATTGTATGTTGCTCCAATCGGCAAGGATTCCTTCTACGGGACAGTCGAGACCGGTCAGATTGCTCCAGGACGTCCCATGCGGAACCACGGCAGTGCAGGGTTCTAAGGATGGATTCCTGGAGTGCCCGCCTCACATTCCTATTGTCTCCTAGTGACAAGGCAGGTTCGATCTGCTTCTTTTGGGGAGCAACCAAAGGGGATGTGTTGAAATGGACTCGCCTGCGGATGGGTCATAATGTGGGTTTGTGTCCATGGAGACCTTGGAATGGGGTGTTGGCTGCTGGGACCTGAAGGTTTCCCTTAACTGGAGGTTGTGACACAGCTCCAAAATGCATGTTTCCCATGTGGAAATGAGATTTGTTCAGACTGGTACCTCCAGAAGAACACATATGCTGGTATTGGAAACCAGGCCTCTGAGGAGAGATGCCAGGAATCAAAAGCAATGGATCTGCATAGGTCCTAGGTGCCTGTCCGGTTCAATCTTCTTCTCTGGGGTTATCTGTCTATGGGTCTGAGTTGAGGTAGTTGCTCATCTTGGGACAGATCACCCTGTTTGCCCTGAGTGGCCAACACTATTGGGATGGCCTCAGGGACGTTGGAGTGTTCTCCTAATCTTTAGGGTTGTGGCCAATGGAATGGGCAGAATTTGCTTGGAGAAGGCAGGCACAGTCCTGAGGCATGGCTCCAGGGGCCCCAGCCTGGAGGGTGTGTGGGCCAGGACAGTGGGGACAGAAATCTGAAAACCCAAACTCAGCTTAGGTTTGGGGACGTAGGTATGACAGGCCTGATCTATAGTCCGTGAGGAGAATTTTTCAGGCTATGAACAAAGGGCAAGTGTGAGGCATATCTCCAGGCTTTTGTCTCTAGATTTTGTGTCAATGGTGGCCATGGAATGACGGGATGGCCTCTTTGGCCATGGATGATTCTTTCTCTTTTAAGATTTGGTCAGATCCCAAGTTTTGGGGCTCATTCAGGGGATGGAGGAGACCCTTCGATATTTTTTTCCTCAGGGGTTCCAGAGCAGAGAACTGAATAGGGGTGACTAGACCTCTCAACCTCTCATTAATATTGGGGGACTAGGGATGGCAATGCGGGTTCTTGGTCCAGCCCCTGAGAGGCTTTACTTGAGGACAGGGCTCACACTGAGGGTCCCAATGTGTTTGTGCCCATTGCGGTTCTCAAGCATGGGCGGGGACTCATGGGCTACACTGGATTCTCCTACACTGAACGTTGGAAAACATGCCAACCACAAGGTTTCTTGCCTTGAGGAAGAAGGAGTTTCATTTCTGCATCACGTTCACCCCTGGGTAGTGAGTATATATAAGGTCTAGGTTCTGAAGCCTGAAAACCAAGGTTGGGAAGAGATGATGACCTAAAGCCATGGCGGGTCTGATGTGCTCAGTGTACAGCCAGCTGTCTGCGTGTCGGTTGGGAATTCAGACCTCAGGCTGTGCAAGACAGGGCATTAACGCCGAAGTGAAACTGTATAATTGGGGTAGAGTCAAGTGGCATGCAGGTTGATCCTCATTTCGTGTTTCTGGTTAGCCCCATAGGACAACGTTTCTCTTCTGGAGGGCAGTCAGAGTGCTGCATTGTGTCTCTCCAGAATTCCCTAACTGGAGGGCTGGTGGGCTCGGAGTGTGAGGACGAAGTCTGAGAACAATAGCTAGGTTTTGCTTCGGGGCAGGGTTTCGGCAGGCACACTCTGCAGAGTTGAATCAAGATTTCGTGCATCTGAAGTCAGGGCGAGGATTAGACGTTGGCTCAGGTTGGAGTTTCTGTCCAAGATGGCTCTTTCATGAAGGGGACGGTGCACCACGAGGCCACAGAGCTTTTCCCATGATGGGAGTTGTGAGGTGCTCCAAAGCGCAAGGATTCCTTCTGCAGGACAGCTGTGACCTCTTGGATGGCTCCAGGATGTCCCATATGAAATTACTTCAGAGTAGTTTTCTACAGATGGATGCCTAGCCAGCCCGCCTCACATTCCAATTGTCTCCTAGTGACAAGATAGGTTCGATCTGCTGGCTCTAGGGGAGCACCCAAGGGCACTGAGTTGAAATAGACTCTCCTGCAGATGGGTCCTAATGTGGGATTGTGTCCATGGAGACCTTGGAATGAGGTGGTGGCACCGGGGCCCTGAAGGATTTTCCTAGCCGGAGGTTTTGACACAGCTTGAAAGAGCACGTTTCCCATGTGGAGAAGACATTTGTTCTGACTGATGACTCAGGAAACCCCCATATGGTGGTATTGAAAACCAGGCCTCTGAGGTTCTGACATAGCTCCACGAGCAAGTTTCCAATGTGCAGACAAGACTTGCTCTGAAGGGGCCTCTGGAAACCCCATAGGCTGGTATTGGAAACCAGGCCTCTGAGAAGAGATGCCTGGAAACCAAAGCAATGGATCTGATTAGGGCCTAGGGGCCTGTCCAGTTCAATGTTCTTCTCTGGGGACATCTGTCTCCGAGTTGGTGTGGAGCTAGTTGCTCAGCTAGTGTCAGATCACCCCTGTTTGTTCCAAGCGGCCTACAAAATTGGTATGGTCCCAGGGACATTGGAGATTTCTCATGATTTATATGGTTGTGGCAAATGGAATATGAAGAATTCCCTTTGAGAGGGCAGGAACAATCCTGAGGTGTGGTTCCAGAAGCCCTAGCCTGGAGGGTGTGTGTTTTCAGACAACTGTCCAAACAGCCCAGGCCTACACAACCTACAGGCTCAGGCCCCTGGAGCCAAACCTGAGGACTGTACTTGCCCTCTCCAAGGGAATTGTGTGTGCCCATTCCAATGGCCACAACCCTTCTAATAGGATAAAACTCCAAAGTCCCTGATCCATCTCAATAGTGGTGACTTCCCAGGAAAAACAGGGGCAATCTGAGCCCAACTGAGCACCTACCTGCACTCAGACCCATAGACAGATGTCCCCAGAGGTAAAAAGGAAAGAACAGGCCCCTAGGCACTAATCAGATCCATTGCTTTGGTTTCTAAGCATCTCTCCTCAGAGGCCTGGATTTCAAAAGCAGCATATAGCTGTTTCTTGACCCACACATCAGAAAGCATCTCATCTACACATGGGAAACTTGCACGTTGGGGCTGTGTCAAAGCCTCTGTTTAGGAGAACCCTTTAGGGCCCAGTGCCTCCGCTTCATTCCAAGGTCTCCATAGACACAAAAGCACATTAGGACCCATCCCCAGGGGTGTCCATTTCAACTCAGCGTCCTCGGTTGCTCCTCACAGATCCAGGAGATCTAACCTGTCTTGTTGCTAGGAGACAATTGGAATGCGAGGTGGGCTACCCAGCCATCCATCCTTAGAACCCTGCTCAGAATCATTGGCCTGGAGCCAAACGACAGGTCTCAATTGTCCTGCAGAAGACTCTCTGCAGTTTGGAGCTTCTCACAATCCCATCGTGGGAAAACCCCGATGGCCTCGTGATGCCCCCCCATTCATGAAGGGGCCATCAGGGACAGAAACTCCAACCTGAGCGATCGTCTGATCCTCGCCATGACTTCAGATGCACGAGATCTCAATTCAGGTCTGTAGATTGTGCCTGCCATGGCCTCACCCAAAAACCTAAGCCTAGCTTGTGTTCTCAGACTTTTGTCGTCAGACTACTGGCCCACAAGCCCTCCAGTTTGGCAATCCAGAAATACAATGCAGCACTCTGCCGGCCCTCCAGAAGAAAAACATTGTCCGCTGGGGCTACCCAGTAACCCCAAATGAGGATCAAACTGCACCGACCTTGGCTGTACCCCAAACACATAGCCTGACCAAGGCACTAATGCCCTTTCTGACACAGCCTGAGCCTGGACCCCCTGGCCCCTTTCAGACAGCTGGCCGCACACTGAGCACATCGAGCCTCCATGACCTTAGGTCGTCATCTCTTCCCAACCTCGGTTTTCAGGTTTCAGAACCTAGACCTTATCTCCAATCACTGCCCAGGGTTGAAGGTGATGCAGAAATCAGAACTCCTTCCCCATGGCAAGAAACCTTGTGGTTGGCATGGTGTCCACGCTCAGTGTAGTTGAAACCAGTGTGGCCCATGAGGCCCCGCCCATGCTCGCGGGCCACATTGGTCACAAACACACATTGTGACCCTCAGGCCGAGCCCAATCCTCAAGTAAGGCCACTCAGTGTTTGGATGAAGAGATATCATATTGGGCTTGCCATGCCCCTAGGCCCCAATTTTTAACCATATTTCGGGTTGTCCCTTCAGTCTTCCCCACGGCTTTGCTTTGGAATTCCTCTTTTGGTGGGACACCTGAGGTAATAAAACTGAAATGAGTCCTCCCATCCCACAGATTGACGAAAAGCAATTGGGAATCGGGCCAACCTCAGAGAGGAAGATTCGTCCATGGCCATGAGGCGTCCCCGACATTCCACGGCCATCGCTGAAACAAAATCCAGAGACAAAAGCCTGAGCAAGCGCCTCAGACTAGCACTTTCTTCATATCCTGAAGAGTTCTTCTCATGGTTTGTAGATCGGGCCTGCCATACCTACATCCCCAATCCTAAGTTGAGTTTCTGTTTTCAGACTTCTGTCCTCAAAGTCTTGGGCCACACCCCCTCCAGCCTGGGCCCCTGGAGCCACACATTAGGACTGTGCCTAACAATCCATGGGAATTCTGCCCATTCCATGGTCCAAAATCGTACAAATTAGGAGAAACCTCCAAAGTCCCTGTGGCCATCCCAATAGTGTAGGTCGCCCGGAACAAACAAGGGCTGTCTGACACCAGCTGATAATCGACCTCCACTCATACCATAGATGGATGTCCCCAGAGAAGAAGATTGAACCAGACAGGACCCTAGGCCATAATAGGATCCATTGCTTTGGGTTACAGGCATGTGTCCTCAAAAGCCTGATTCCAATACGAGCATAGGGGTTTTCCTGAGGCACCCATTAGAACTCATCTCGTCTCCACAAGGAAACCTGTGCATGGGAGCCATGTCCAAAGCTTAGGAGAGTACTTCAGGGTCCCGGTGCAACCGCCCCATTCCAAGGCCCTCATGGACACAAAAACACATTAGGACCCATCCTCAGGAAAGTCCATTTCAACTCAGCCACCGCGGTTGCTCCCGCAGAGCCATCAGATCTAAACTGTCTTGTTGCTAGGAGACAATTGGAATGCGAGGCGGGATTCCCATGCATCCATACGCGAACGATGCTCTGGAGTCATTCCATATGGCATGTCCTGGAGCTGTCCAACAGGTCTCAATTGTCCCGCAGAAGGAATCCTTGAAGGGGGCATCCCACAACTCCAAACGTGGGAAAACCTCAATGGCCTCGAAATTCCGCTCCCTTCATGAAGCGGCCATCATGCTCAGAAACTCCAACCTGAGCCAACGTCTGATCCTCGCCCTGACTTCAGATGCATGAGATATTGGTTCAGATCTGCAGGGGGTACCTGCCGTGCCCTCGCCCTGAAACCCAAGTCTAGCTTGTCTTCTCAGACTTCCGTCCTCACACTCCTGGCCCCGAAGCTCTCAAGTTTGGCAATTCCGGACCCACAATGCAGCACTCTGCCTGCCCTCTAGAAAAAAAATTATTGCCTCATGAGCTGCCCAGGCACCTTAAATGAGGGTAAACCTACACAGCACTCGACTTTACCCAAATTATATAGTCTAACCTGGGCACTCATGCACTGTCGAACACAACCTGAGCCCGGACTTCCTGACCAACACCCAGAAAGCTGACCGCACACTGAGCACATAAAACCCGCCATGGCCTTAGTTCATCATCTCTTCCCTACCTCAGTTTTCAGGCTTCAGAACCGAGACCTTATCTCCAATCACTGCCCAGGGGTGAGTGTGATGCAGAAATCAGAACTCCTCCTTACCCATGGCAAGAACCCTGTGGTTGGCACGTTGTCCAACGTTTAGTGTAGGAGAAACCAGCATTCACCCTGAGGCCCCGCCCATTCTTGAGTGCGAGGAGGGCATACACACGCATTGTGACCCTCAGCATGAGTCCTGTCCTCTAGTAAGTCCTCTCAGTTGCAGGACCATTAGATGTCATAATGGGCTTGAAATGTCTCTAGGCCCCAATTTTTAACCAAATTTCTGATGGTCCAGTCGCCCCTCCCCTGGGCTCTACTCTGGAATCCCTCATTTGGTGGGACACCTGAGGATAAAAAAGAAAAAAAACAACAATAAAAAAATAAACAGACTTCTTCCAGCCCACAGAATGACCCCAAACTCTTTGGACGGGACCAAACCACCAGAGAGTAAGACTCGTCCATTTCCCATGAAGTCACCCAGAAATTCCACGACCATGAGTGACACGATATCCAGAGACAAAAACTTGAGCAGAGCCTCAAACTCGCCCTTCTTTCAAATCCCGAAGAGTTATCCTCATGGTCTGTAGATCAGTCCTGCCATACCTATGACCCGAAACATAAGCCGAGTTTGTGTTTTCAGACAACTGTCCAAACAGCCCTGGCCTACACAACCTACAGGCTCAGGCCCCTGGAGCCAAACCTGAGGACTGTACTTGCCCTCTCCAAGGGAATTGTGTGTGCCCATTCCAATGGCCACAACCCTTCTCATAGCATAAACCTCCAAAGTCCCTGATCCATCTCAATAGTGGTGGCTTCCCAGGAAAAACAGGTGCAATCTGAGCCCAACTGAGCACCTACCTGCACTCAGACCCATAGACAGATGTCCCCAGAGGTAAAAAGGAAAGAACAGGCCCCTAGGCACTCATCAGATCCATTGCTTTGGTTTCCAGGCATCTCTCCTCAGAGGCCTGGATTTCAAAAGCAGCATATAGCTGTTTCTTGACTCACCCATCAGAAAACATCTCATCTACACATGGGAAACTTGCACGTTGGAGCTGTGTCAAAGCCTTAGTTTAGGAGAACCCTTTTGGGCCCCAGTGCCACCGCTTCATTCCAAGGTCTCCATAGACACAAAAGCACGTTAGGACCCATCCCCAGGGGTGTCCATTTCAACTCAGCGTCCTCGGTTGCTCCCACAGATCCAGGAGATCTAACCTGTCTTGTTGCTAGGAGACAATTGGAATGCGAGGTGGGCTACCCAGCCATCCATCCTTAGAACCCTGCTCAGAAACATTGGCCTGGAGCCAAACAACAGGTCTCAATTGTCCTGCAGAAGACTCTCTGCAGTTTGGAGCTTCTCACAACTCTCATCGTGGGAAAATCCCCATTGCCTCGTGATGCCCCCCCCCCCATTCATGAAGGGGCCATCAGGGACAGAAACTCCAACCTGAGCGATCGTCTGATCCTCGCCCTGACTTCAGATGCACGAGATCTCGATTCAGGTCTGTATATTGTGCCTGCCATGGCCTCACCCAGAAACCTAAGCCTAGCTTGTGTTCTCAGACTTTTGTCGTCAGACTACTGGCCCACAAGCCCTCCAGTTTGGCAATCCAGAACTACAATGCAGCACTCTGCCGGCCCTCCAGAAGAAAAGCATTTTCCTCTGGGGCTACCCAGTAACCCCAAATGAGGATCAACCTGCACCGACCTTGGCTGTACCCCAAATACATAGGCTGACCAGGGCACTAATGCCCTTTCTGACACAGCCTGAGCCTGGACGCCCTGGACCCTCCCAGACAGCTGGCCGCACACTGAGCACATTGACCCGCCATGGCCTTAGGTCGTCATCTCTTCCCAACCTCGGTTTTCAGGTTTCAGAACCTAGACCTTATCTCCAATCACTGCCCAGGGTTGAAGGTGATGCAGAAATCAGAACTCCTTCCCCATGGCAAGAAACCTTGTGGTTGGCATGTTGTCCAACGTTCAGTGTAGTTGAAACCAGTGTGGCCCATGAGGCCCCGCCCATGCTCGCGGGACACATTGGTCACAAACACACATTGTGACGCTCAGGCTGAGCCCAGTCCTCAAGTAAGGCCGCTCAGTGGCTGGATGAAGAGATAGCATATTGGGCTTGCCATGCCCCTAGGCCCCAATTTTTAACCATAGTTCGGGTTGACCCTTCAGTCTTCCCCACGGCTTGGCTTTGGAATTCCTCTTTTGGTGGGACACCTGAGGTAACAAAACTGAAATGAGTCCTCCCATCCCACAGATTGACGAAAAGCAATTGGGAATCGGGCCAAATCCTCAGAGAGGAAGATTCGTCCATGGCCCATGAGGCCTCCCCGACATTCCACGGCCATCGCTGATACAAAATCCAGAGACAAAAGCCTGAGCAAGCGCCTCAGACTCGCACTTTCTTCATATCCTGAAGAGTTCTTCTCATGGTTTGTAGATCGGGCCTGCCATACCTACGTCCCCAAACCTAAGCTGAGTTTGTGTTTTCAGACTTCTGTCCTCAAAGTCTTGGGCCCCACACCCTCCAGGCTGGGCCCCTGGAGCCACACATTAGGACTGTGCCTACCAATCCATGGGAATTCTGCCCATTCCAGGGTCGAAAATCGTACAAATTAGGAGAAACCTCCAAAGTCCCTGAGGCCATCCCAATAGTGTAGGTCGCCCGGAACAAACAAGGGCGGTCTGACAACAGCTGATAATCGACCTCCACTCATACCATAGATGGATGTCCCCAGAGAAGAAGATTGAACCAGACAGGACCCTAGGCCATAATAGGATCCATTGCTTTGGGTTACAGGCATGTGTCCTCAAAAGCCTGATTCCAATAGGAGCATAGGGGTTTTCCTGAGGCACCCATCAGTACTCAACTCGTCTCCACTAGGAAACCTGTGCATGGGAGCCATGTCCAAAGCTTAGGAGAGTACTTCAGGGTCCCGGTGCCACCGCCCCATTCCAAGGCCATCATGGACACAAAAACACATTACGACCCATCCTCAGGAAAGTCCATTTCAACTCAGCCACCCCGGTTGCTCCGGCAGAGCCATCAGATCTAAACTGTCTTGTTGCTAGGAGACAATTGGAATGCGAGGCGGGCTTCCCAGGCATCCATCCGCGAACGGTGCTCTGGAGTCATTCCATATGGGATGTCCTGGAGCTGTCCAACAGGTCTCAATTGTCCCGCAGAAGGAATCCATGAAGGGGGCATCCCACAACTCCCAACGTGGGAAAACCTCAATGGCCTCGAGATTCCGCTCCTTTCATGAAGCGGCCGTCATGCTCAGAAACTCCAACCTGAGCCAACGTCTGATCCTCGCCCTGACTTCAGATACATGAGATATTGGTTCAGATCTGCAGGGGGTACCTGCCGTGCCCTCGCCCTGAAACCCAAGTCTAGCTTGTCTTCTCAGACTTCCGTCCTCACACTCCTGGCCCCGAATCCCTCAAGTTTGGCAATTCCGGACCCACAATGCAGCACTCTGCCTGCCCTCTAGAAAAAATATTATTGCCTCATGAGCTTCCCAGGCACCTTAAATGAGGGTAAACCTACACAGCACTCGACTTTACCCAAATTATATAGTCAAACCTGGGCACTAATGCACTGTCGAACACAACCTGAGCCCGGACCTCCTGACCAACACCCAGAAAGCTGACCGCACACTGAACACATAAAACCCGCCATGGCCTTAGGTCATCATCTTTTCCCTACCTCTGTTTTCAGGCTTCAGAACCGAGACCTTATCTCCAATCACTGCCCATGGGTGAGTGTGATGCAGAAATCAGAACTCCTCCTTACCCATGGCAAGAACCCTTGTGGTTGGCACATTGTCCAACGTTCAGTGTAGGAGAAACCAGAATTCACCCTGAGGCCCCGCCCATTCTTGAGTGCGACGAGGGCATACACACGCATTGTGACCCTCAGCATGAGTCCTGTCCTCTAGTAAGTCCTCTCAGTGGCTGGACCATTAGATGTCATAATGGGCTTGACATGTCCCTAGGCCCCAATTTTTAACCAGATTTCTGATTGTCCAGTCGCCCCTCCCCAGGGCTCTACTCTGGAATCCATCATTTGGTGGGACACCTGAGGTTAAAAAAGAAAAAAACAACAACAACAACAACAAAAAAAAAAGGACTTCTTCCAGCCCACAGAATGAACGCAAACTCTTTGGACGTGGCCAAACCACCAGAGAGTAAGACTCGTCCATTTCCCATGAAGTACCCAGAAATTCACCGACCATGAGTGACACGATATCCAGGACAAAAACTTGAGCAGGAGCCTCACACTCGCCCTTCTTTCAAATCCCGAAGAGTTCTCCTCATGGTCTGTAGATCAGTCCTGCCATACCTATGACCCGAAACATAAGCCGAGTTTGTGTTTTCAGACAACTGTCCAAACAGCCCTGGCCTACACAACCTACAGGCTCAGGCCCCTGGAGCCAAACCTGAGGACTGTACTTGCCCTCTCCAAGGGAATTGTGTGTGCCCATTCCAATGGCCACAACCCTTCTCATAGGATAAACCTCCAAAGTCCCTGATCCATCTCAATAGTGGTGGCTTCCCAGGAAAAACAGGGGCAATCTGAGCCCAACTGAGCACCTACCTGCACTCAGACCCATAGACAGATGTCCCCAGAGGTAAAAAGGAAAGAACAGGCCCCTAGGCACTAATCAGATCCATTGCTTTGGTTTCCAGGCATCTCTCCTCAGAGGCCTGGATTTCAAAAGCAGCATATAGCTGTTTCTTGACTCACCCATCAGAAAACATCTCATCTACACATGGGAAACTTGCACGTTGGAGCTGTGTCAAAGCCTTTGTTTAGGAGAACCCTTTTGGGCTCCAGTGCCACCGCTTCATTCCAAGGTCTCCATAGACACAAAAGCACGTTAGGACCCATCCCCAGGGGTGTCCATTTCAACTCAGCGTCCTCGGTTGCTCCCCATATCCAAAGAGATCTAACCTGTCTTGTTGCTAGGAGACAATTGGAATGCGAGGTGGGCTACCCAGCCATCCATCCTTAGAACCCTGCTCAGAATCATTGGCCTGGAGCCAAACAACAGGTCTCAATTGTCCTGCAGAAGACTCTCTGCAGTTTGGAGCTTCTCACAACTCCCATCGTGGGAAAACACCCATGGCCTCGTGAAGCCCCCCCCGCATTCATGAAGGGGCCATCAGGGACAGAAACTCCAACCTGAGCGATCGTCTGATCCTCGCCCTGACTTCAGATGCACGAGATATCGATTCAGGTCTGTAGATTGTGCCTGCCATGGCCTCACCCAGAAACCTAAGCCTAGCTTGTGTTCTCAGACTTTTGTCGTCATACTACTGGCCCACAAGCCCTCCAGTTTGGCAATCCAGAACTACAATGCAGCACTCTGCCGGCCCTCCAGAAGAAAAACATTGTCCTCTGGGGCTACCCAGTAACCCCAAATGAGGATAACCTGCACCGACCATTGCTGTACCCCAAATACATAGGCTCACCAGGTCACTAATGCCCTTTCTGACACAGCCTGAGCCTGGAACCCCTAGACCCTCCCAGACAGCTGGCCGCACACTGAGCACATCGAACCGCCATGGCCTTAGGTCGTCAACTCTTCCCAACCTCGGTTTTCAGGTGTCAGAACCTAGACCTTATCTCCAATAACTGCCCAGGGTTGAAGGTGATGCAGAAATCAGAACTCCTTCCCCTTGGCAAGAAACCTTGTGTTTGGCATGTTGTCCAACGTTCAGTGTAGTTGAAACCAGTGTGGCCCATGAGGCCCCGCCCATGCTCGCGGGACACATTGGTCACAAACACATTGTGACGCTCAGGCTGAGCCCAGTCCTCAAGTAAGGCCGCTCAGTGGCTGGATGAAGAGATAGCATATTGGGCTTGCCATGCCCCTAGGCCCCAATTTTTAACCATAGTTCGGGTTGACCCTTCAGTCTTCCCCACGGCTTGGCTTTGGAATTCCTCTTTTGGTGGGACACCTGAGGTAACAAAACTGAAATGAGTCCTCCCATCCCACAGATTGACGAAAAGCAATTGGGAATCGGGCCAAATCCTCAGAGAGGAAGATTCGTCCATGGCCCATGAGGCCTCCCCGACATTCCACGGCCATCGCTGATACAAAATCCAGAGACAAAAGCCTGAGCAAGCGCCTCAGACTCGCACTTTCTTCATATCCTGAAGAGTTCTTCTCATGGTTTGTAGATCGGGCCTGCCATACCTACGTCCCCAAATCTAAGCTGAGTTTGTGTTTTCAGACTTCTGTCCTCAAAGTCTTGGGCCAACCACCCTGCAGGCAGGGCCCCTGGAGCCACACATTAGGACTGTGCCTACCAATCCATGGGAATTCTGCCCATTCCATGGTCCAAAATCGTACAAATTAGGAGAAACCTCCAAAGTCCCTGAGGCCATCCCAATAGTGTAGGTCGCCCGGAACAAACAAGGGCTGTCTGACACCAGCTGATAATCGACCTCCACTCATACTATAGATGGATGTCCCTAGAGAAGAAGATTGAACCAGACAGGACCCTAGGCCATAATAGGATCCATTGCTTTGGGTTACAGGCATGTGTCCTCAAAAGCCTGATTCCAATAGGAGCATAGGAGTTTTCCTGAGGCACCCATCAGAACTCATCTCGTCTCCACAAGGAAACCTGTGCATGGGAGCCATGTCCAAAGCTTAGGAGAGTACTTCAGGGTCCCGGTGCCACCGCCCCACTCCAAGGCCCTCATGGACACAAAAACACATTAGGACCCATCCTCAGGAAAGTCCATTTCAACTCAGCCACCGTGGTTGCTCCGGCAGAGCCATCAGATCTAAACTGTCTTGTTGCTAGGAGACAATTGGAATGCGAGGCGGGCTTCCCAGGCATCCATCCGCGAACGGTGTTCTGGAGTCATTCCATATGGGATGTCCTGGAGCTGTCCAACAGGTCTCAATTGTCCCGCAGAAGGAATCCTTGAAGGGGGCATCCCACAACTCCCAACGTGGGAAAACCTCAATGGCCTCGAGATTCCGCTCCCTTCATGAAGCGGCCGTCATGCTCAGAAACTCCAACCTGAGCCAACGTCTGATCCTCGCCCTGACTTCAGATGCATGAGATATTGGTTCAGATCTGCAGGGGGTACCTGCCATGCCCTCGCCCTGAAACCCAAGTCTAGCTTGTCTTCTCAGACTTCCGTCCTCACACTCCTGGCCCCGAATCCCTCAAGTTTGGCAATTCCGGACCCACAATGCAGCACTCTGCCTGCCCTCTAGAAAAAATATTATTGCCTCATGAGCTGCCCAGGCACCTTAAATGAGGGTAAACCTACACAGCACTCGACTTTACCCAAATTATATAGTGTAACCTGGGCACAAATGCACTGTCGAACAAACCTGAGCCCGGACCTCCTGACCAATACCCAGAAAGCTGACCGCACACTGAGCACATAAAACCCGCCATGGCCTTAGGTCATCATCTCTTCCCTACCTCAGTTTTCAGGATTCAGTACCGAGACCTTATCTCCAATCACTGCCCAGGGGTGAGTGTGATGCAGAAATCAGAATTCCTCCTTACCCATGGCAAGAATCCTTGTGGTTGGCACGTTCAGTGTAGGAGAAACCAGCATTCACCCTGAGGCCCCGCCCATTCTTGAGTGCGATGAGGGCATACACACGCATTGTGACCCTCAGCATGAGTCCTGTCCTCTAGTAAGTCCTCTCAGTGGCTGGACCATTAGATGTCATAATGGGCTTGACATGTCCCTAGGCCCCAATTTTTAACCAGATTTCTGATTGTCCAGTCGCCCCTCCCCAGGGCTCTACTCTGGAATCCATCATTTGGTGGGACACCTGAGGTTAAAAAAGAAAAAAAAAAAAAAAAAAAAAAAACTGACTTCTTCCAGCCCACAGAATGAACCCAAACTCCTTGGACGTGGCCAAACCACCAGAGAGTAAGACTCGTCCATTTCCCATGAAGTCACCCAGAAATTTAACGACCATGAGTGACACGATATCCAGGATAAAAACTTGAGCAGAGCCTCACACTCGCCCTTCCTTCAAATCCCGAAGAGTTCTCCTCATGGTCTGTAGATCAGTCCTGCCATACCTATGACCCGAAATATAAGCCGAGTTTGTGTTTTCAGACAACTGTCCAAACAGCCCTGGCCTACACAACCTACAGGCTCAGGCCCCTGGAGCCAAACCTGAGGACTGTACTTGCCCTCTCCAAGGGAATTGTGTGTGCCCATTCCAATGGCCACAACCCATCTCATAGGATAAACCTCCAAAGTCCCTGATCCATCTCAATAGTGGTGGCTTCCCTGGAAAAACAGGGGCAATCTGAGCCCAACTGAGCACCTACCTGCACTCAGACCCATAGACAGATGTCCCCAGAGGTAAAAAGGAAAGAACAGGCCCCTAGGCACTAATCAGATCCAATGCTTTGGTTTCCAGGCATCTCTCCTCAGAGGCCTGGATTTCAAAAGCAGCATATAGCTGTTTCTTGACTCACCCATCAGAAAACATCTCATCTACACATGGGAAACTTGCACGTTGGAGCTGTGTCAAAGCCTTTGTTTAGAACCCTTTAGAGCCCCAGGGCCACCGCTTCATTCCAAGGTCTCCATAGACACAAAAGCACGTTAGGACCCATCCTCAGGGGTGTCCATTTCAACTCAGTGTCCTCGGTTTCTCCCCACAGATCCAGGAGATCTAACCTGTCTTGTTGCTAAGAGACAATTGGAATGCAAGGTTGGCTACCCAGCCATCCATCCTTAGAAGCCTGCTCAGAATCATTGGCCTGGAGCCAAACAACAGGTCTCAATTTCATGCAGAAGACTCTCTGCATTTTGGAGCTTCTCACAACTCCCATCGTGGGAAAACACCCATGGCCTCGAGAAGGCCCCCCCCATTCATGAAGGGGCCATCAGGGACAGAAACTCCAAACTGAGCGATCGTCTGATCCTCGCCCTGACTTCAGATGCATGAGAACTCGATTCAGGTCTGTAGATTGTGCCTGCCATGGCCTCACCCAGAAACCTAAGCCTAGCTTGTGTTCTCAGACTTTTGTCGTCAGACTACTGGCCCACAAGCCCTCCAGTTTGGCAATCCAGAACTACAATGCAGCACTCTGCCAGCCCTCCAGAAGAAAAACATTGTCCTCTGGGGCTACCCAGTATCCCCAAATGAGGATCAAACTGCACCGACCATGGCTGTACGCCAAATACATAGGCTGACCAGGTCACTAATGCCCTTTCTGACACAGCCTGACCCTGGACCCCCTGGACCTTCCCAGACAGCTGGCCGCACACTGAGCACATCGAGCCGCCATGGCCTCAGGTCGTCATCTCTTCCCAACCTCGGTTTTCAGGTTTCAGAACCTAGACCTTATCTCCAATCACTGCCCAGGGTTGAAGGTGATGCAAAAATCAGAACTCCTTCCCCATGGCAGGAAACCTTGTGGTTGGCATGTTGTCCAACGTTCAGTGTCGTTGAAACCAGTGTGGCCCATGAGGCCCCGCACATGCTCGCGGGCCACATTGGTCACAAACACACATTGTGACGCTCAGGCTGAGCCTAGTCCTCAAGTAAGGCCGCTCAGTGGCTGGATGAAGAGATAGCATATTGGGCTTGCCATGCCCCTAGGCCCCAATTTTTAACCATAGTTCGGGTTGACCCTCAGTCTTCCCCACGGCTTGGCTTTGGAATTCCTCTTTTGGTGGGACACCTGAGGTAACAAAACTGAAATGAGTCCTCCCATCCCACAGATTGACGAAAAGCAATTGGGAATCGGGCCAAATCCTCAGAGAGGAAGATTCGTCCATGGCTCATGAGGCCTCCCCGACATTCCACGGCCATCGCTGATACAAAATCCAGAGACAAAAGCCTGAGCAAGCGCCTCAGACTAGCACTTTCTTCATATCCTGAAGAGTTCTTCTCATGGTTTGTAGATCGGGCCTGCCATACCTACGTCCCCAAATCTAAGCTGAGTTTGTGTTTTCAGACTTCTGTCCTCAAAGTCTTGGGCCAACCACCCTCCAGGCTGGGCCCCTGGAGCCACACATTAGGACTGTGCCTACCAATCCATGGGAATTCTTCCCATTCCATGGTCCAAAATAGTACAAATTAGGAGAAACCTCCAAAGTCCCTGAGGCCATCCCAATAGTGTAGGTCACCCGGAACAAACAAGGGCTGTCTGACACCAGCTGATAATCACCCTCCACTCATACCATAGATGGATGTCCCCAGAGAAGAAGATTGAACCAGACAGGACCCTAGGCCATAATAGGATCCATTGCTTTGGGTTACACTCATGTGTCCTCAAAAGCCTGATTCCAATACGAGCATAGGGGTTTTCCTGAGGCACCCATCAGAACTCATCTCGTCTCCACAAGGAAACCTGTGCATGGGAGCCATGTCCAAAGCTTAGGAGAGTACTTCAGGGTCCCGGTGCCACCGCCCCATTCCAAGGCCCTCATGGACACAAAAACACATTAGGACCCATCCTCAGGAAAGTCCATTTCAACTCAGCCACCCCGGTTGCTCCGGCAGAGCCATCAGATCTAAACTGTCTTATTGCTAGGAGACAATTGGAATGCGAGGCGGGCTTCCCAGGCATCCATCCGCGAACGATGCTCTGGAGTCATTCCATATGGGATGTCCTGGAGCTGTCCAACAGGTCTCAATTGTCCCGCAGAAGGAATCCTTGAAGGGGGCATCCCACAACTCCCAACGTGGGAAAACCTCAATGGCCTCGAGATTCCGCTCCCTTCATGAAGCGGCCGTCATGCTCAGAAACTCCAACCTGAGCCAACGTCTGATCCTCGCCCTGACTTCAGATGCATGAGATATTGGTTCAGACCTGCAGGGGGTACCTGCCATGCCCTCGCCCTGAAACCCAAGTCTAGCTTGTCTTCTCAGACTTCCGTCCTCACACTCCTGGCCCCGAATCCCTCAAGTTTGGCAATTCCGGACCCACAATGCAGCACTCTGCCTGCCCTCTAGAAAAAATATTATTGCCTCATGAGCTTCCCAGGCACCTTAAATGAGGGTAAACCTACACAGCACTCGACTTTACCCAAATTATATAGTGTAACCTGGGCACTAATGCACTGTCGAACAGCCTGAGCCCGGACCTCCTGATCAATACCCAGAAAGCTGACCGCACACTGAGCACATAAAACCCGCCATGGCCTTAGGTCATCATCTCTTCCCTACCTCAGTTTTCAGGCTTCAGAACCGAGACCTTATCTCCAATCACTGCCCAGGGGTGAGTGTGATGCAGAAATCAGAATTCCTCCTTACCCATGGCAAGAATCCTTGTGGTTGGCACGTTCAGTGTAGGAGAAACCAGCATTCACCCTGAGGCCCCGCCCATTCTTGAGTGCGATGAGGGCATACACACGCATTGTGACCCTCAGCATGAGTCCTGTCCTCTAGTAAGTCCTCTCAGTGGCTGGACCATTAGATGTCATAATGGGCTTGACATGTCCCTAGGCCCCAATTTTTAACCAGATTTCTGATTGTCCAGTCGCCCCTCCCCAGGGCTCTACTCTGGAATCCATCATTTGGTGGGACACCTGAGGTTAAAAAAGAAAAAAACAACAACAACAACAACAACAAAAAAAAAAGGACTTCTTCCAGCCTACAGAATGACCGCAAACTCTTTGGACGTGGCCAAACCACCAGAGAGTAAGACTCGTCCATTTCCCATGAAGTCACCCAGAAATTCAACGACCATGAGTGACACGATATCCAGGACAAAAACTTGAGCAGAGCCTCACACTCGCCCTTCTTTCAAATCCCGAAGAGTTCTCCTCATGGTCTGTAGATCAGTTCTGCCATACCTATGACCCGAAACATAAGCCGAGTTTGTGTTTTCAGACAACTGTCCAAACAGCCCTGGCCTACACAACCTACAGGCTCAGGCCCCTGGAGCCAAACCTGAGGACTGTACTTGCCCTCTCCAAGGGAATTGTGTGTGCCCATTCCAATGGCCACAACACTTCTCATAGGATAAACCTCCAAAGTCCCTGCTCCATCTCAATAGTGGTGGCTTCCCAGGAAAAACAGGGGCAATCTGAGCCCAACTGAGCACCTACCTGCACTCAGACCCATAGACAGATGTCCCCAGAGGTAAAAAGGAAAGAACAGGCCCCTAGGCACTAATCAGATCCATTGCTTTGGTTTCCAGGCATCTCTCCTCAGAGGCCTGGATTTCAAAAGCAGCATATAGCTGTTTCTTGACTCACCCATCAGAAAACATCTCATCTACACATGGGAAACTTGCACGTTGGAGCTGTGTCAAAGCCTTTGTTTAGGAGAACCCTTTTGGGCCCCAGTGCCACCGCTTCATTCCAAGGTCTCCATAGACACAAAAGCACGTTAGGACCCATCCCCAGGGGTGTCCATTTCAACTCAGCGTCCTCGGTTGCTCCCCACAGATCCAGGAGATCTAACCTGTCTTGTTGCTAGGAGACAATTGGAATGCGAGGTGGGCTACCCAGCCATCCATCCTTAGAACCCTGCTCAGAATCATTGGCCTGGAGCCAAACAACAGGTCTCAATTGTCCAGCATAAGACTCTCTGCAGTTTGGAGCTTCTCACAACTCCCATCGTGGGAAAACACCCATGGCCTCGAGAAGGCCCCCCCCATTCATGAAGGGGCCATCAGGGACAGAAACTCCAACCTGAGCGATCGTCTGATCCTCGCCCTGACTTCAGATGCACGAGATCTCGATTCAGGTCTGTAGATTGTGCGTGCCATTGCCTCACCCAGAAACCTAAGCCTAGCTTGTGTTCTCAGACTTTTGTCGTCAGACTACTGGCCCACAAGCCCTCCAGTTTGGCAATCCAGAACTACAATGCAGCACTCTGCCGGCCCTCCAGAAGAAAAACATTGTCCTCTGGGGCTACCCAGTATCCCCAAATGAGGATCAACCTGCACCGACCATGGCTGTACCCCAAATACATAGGCTGATAGGGCACTAATGCCCTTTCTGACACAGCCTGAGCCTGGACCCCCTGGACCCTCCCAGACAGCTGGCCGCACACTGAGCACATCGAGCCGCCATGGCCTCAGGTCGTCATCTCTTCCCAACCTCGGTTTTCAGGTTTCAGAACCTAGACCTTACCTCCAATCACTGCCCAGGGTTGAAGGTGATGCAGAAATCAGAACTCCTTCCCCATGGCAAGAAACCTTGTGGTTGGCATGTTGTCCAACGTTCAGTGTAGTTGAAACCAGTGTGGCCCATGAGGCCCCGCCCATGACGCAGGACACATTGGTCACAAACACACATTGTGACGCTCAGGCTGAGCCCAGTCCTCAAGTAAGGCCTCTCAGTGGCTGGATGAAGAGATACCATATTGGGCTTGCCATGCCCCTAGGCCCCAATTTTTAACCATAGTTCGGGTTGACCCTTCAGTCTTCCCCACGGCTTGGCTTTGGAATTCCTCTTTTGGTGGGACACCTGAGGTAACAAAACTGAAATGAGTCCTCCCATCCCACAGATTGACGAAAAGCAATTGGGAATCGGGCCAAATCCTCAGAGAGGAAGATTCGTCCATGGCCCATGAGGCCTCCCCGACATTCCACGGCCATCGCTGATACAAAATCCAGAGACAAAAGCCTGAGCAAGCGCCTCAGACTCGCACTTTCTTCATATCCTGAAGAGTTCTTCTCATGGTTTGTAGATCGGGCCTGCCATACCTACGTCCCCAAATCTAAGCTGAGTTTGTGTTTTCAGACTTCTGTCCTCAAAGTCTTGGGCCAACCACCCTGCAGGCTGGGCCCCTGGAGCCACACATTAGGACTGTGCCTACCAATCCATGGGAATTCTGCCCATTCCATGGTCCAAAATAGTACAAATTAGGAGAAACCTCCAAAGTCCCTGAGGCCATCCCAATAGTGTAGGTCGCCCGGAACAAACAAGGGCTGTCTGACACCAGCTGATAATCGACCTCCACTCATACCATAGATGGATGTCCCTAGAGAAGAAGATTGAACCAGACAGGACCCTAGGCCATAATAGGATCCATTGCTTTGGGTTACAGGCATGTGTCCTCAAAAGCCTGATTCCAATACGAGCATAGGAGTTTTCCTGAGGCACCCATCAGAACTCATCTCGTCTCCACAAGGAAACCTGTGCATGGGAGCCATGTCCAAAGCTTAGGAGAGTACTTCAGGGTCCCGGTGCCACTGCCCCACTCCAAGGCCCTCATGGACACTAAAACACATTAGGACCCATCCTCAGGAAAGTCCATTTCAACTCAGCCACCGCGGTTGCTCCGGCAGAGCCATCAGATCTAAACTGTCTTGTTGCTAGGAGACAATTGGAATGCGAGGCGTGCTTCCCAGGCATCCATCCGCGAACGGTGCTCTGGAGTCATTCCATATGGGATGTCCTGGAGCTGTCCAACATGTCTCAATTGTCCCGCAGAAGGAATCCTTGAAGGGGGCATCCCACAACTCCCAACGTGGGAAAACCTCAATGGCCTCGAGATTCCGCTCCCTTCATGAAGCGGCCGTCATGCTCAGAAACTCCAACCTGAGCCAACGTCTGATCCTCGCCCTGACTTCAGATGCATGAGATATTGGTTCAGATCTGCAGGGGGTACCTGCCATGCCCTCGCCCTGAAACCCAAGTCTAGCTTGTCTTCTCAGACTTCCGTCCTCACACTCCTGGCCCCGAATCCCTCAAGTTTGGCAATTCCGGACCCACAATGCAGCACTCTGCCTGCCCTCTAGAAAAAATATTATTGCCTCATGAGCTGCCCAGGCACCTTAAATGAGGGTAAACCTACACAGCACTCGACTTTACCCAAATTATATAGTGTAACCTGGGCACTAATGCACTGTCGAACAAACCTGAGCCCGGACCTTCTGACCAATACCCAGAAAGCTGACCGCACACTGAGCACATAAAACCCGCCATGGCCTTAGGTCATCATCTCTTCCCTACCTCAGTTTTCAGGCTTCAGAACCGAGACCTTATCTCCAATCACTGCCCAGGGGTGAGTGTGATGCAGAAATCAGAATTCCTCCTTACCCATGGCAAGAATCCTTGTGGTTGGCACGTTCAGTGTAGGAGAAACCAGCATTCAACCTGAGGCCCCGCCCATTCTTGAGTGCGATGAGGGCATACACACGCATTGTGACCCTCAGCATGAGTCCTGTCCTCTAGTAAGTCCTCTCAGTGGCTGGACCATTAGATGTCATAATGGGCTTGACATGTCCCTAGGCCCCAATTTTTAACCAGATTTCTGATTGTCCAATCGCCCCTTCCCAGGGCTCTACTCTGGAATCCATCATTTGGTGGGACACCTGAGGTTAAAAAAGAAAAAAACAAAAACAAAAAAAAAACTGACTTCTTCCAGCCCACAGAATGAACCCAAACTCCTTGGACAAGGCCAAACCACCAGAGAGTAAGACTCGTCCATTTCCCATGAAGTCACCCAGAAATTCAACGACCATGAGTGACACGATATCCAAGATAAAAACTTGAGCAGAGCCTCACACTCGCCCTTCCTTCAAATCCCGAAGAGTTCTCCTCATGGTCTGTAGATCAGTCCTGCCATACCTATGACCCGAAACATAAGCCGAGTTTGTGTTTTCAGACAACTGTCCAAACAGCCCTGGCCTACACAACCTACAGGCTCAGGCCCCTGGAGCCAAACCTGAGGACTGTACTTGCCCTCTCCAAGGGAATTGTGTGTGCCCATTCCAATGGCCACAACACTTCTCATAGGATAAACCTCCAAAGTCCCTGATCCATCTCAATAGTGGTGGCTTCCCTGGAAAAACAGGGGCAATCTGAGCCCAACTGAGCACCTACCTGCACTCAGACCCATAGACAGATGTCTCCAGAGGTAAAAAGGAAAGAACAGGCCCCTAGGCACTAATCAGATCCAATGCTTTGGTTTCCAGGCATCTCTCCTCAGAGGCCTGGATTTCAAAAGCAGCATATAGCTGTTTCTTGACTCACCCATCAGAAAACATCTCATCTACACATGGGAAACTTGCACGTTGGAGCTGTGTCAAAGCCTTTGTTTAGAACCCTTTAGGGCCCCAGGGCCACCGCTTCATTCCAAGGTCTCCATATACACAAAAGCACGTTAGGACCCATCCTCACGGGTGTCCATTTCAACTCAGTGTCCTCGGTTTCTCCCCACAGATCCAGGAGATCTAACCTGTCTTGTTGCTAAGAGACAATTGGAATGCAAGGTTGGCTACCCAGCCATCCATCCTTAGAAGCCTGCTCAGAATCATTGGCCTGGAGCCAAACAACAGGTCTCAATTTCATGCAGAAGACTCTCTGCATTTTGGAGCTTCTCACAACTCCCATCGTGGGAAAACACCCATGGCCTCGTGATGCCCCCCCATTCATGAAGGGGCCATCAGGGACAGAAACTCCAACCTGAGCGATCGTCTGATCCTCGCCCTGACTTCAGATGCATGAGAACTCGATTCAGGTCTGTAGATTGTGCCTGCCATGGCCTCACCCAGAAACCTAAGCCTAGCTTGTGTTCTCAGACTTTTGTCGTCAGACTACTGGCCCACAAGCCCTCCAGTTTGGCAATCCAGAACTACAATGCAGCACTCTGCCAGCCCTCCAGAAGAAAAACATTGTCCTCTGGGGCTACCCAGTATCCCCAAATGAGGATCAAACTGCACCGACCATGGCTGTACCACAAATACATAGGCTGACCAGGTCACTAATGCCCTTTCTGACACAGCCTGAGCCTGGACCCCCTGGACCTTCCGGGACAGCTGGCCGCACACTGAGCACATTGACCCGCCATGGCCTTAGGTCGTCATCTCTTCCCAACCTCGGTTTTCAGGTTTCAGAACCTAGACCTTATCTCCAATCACTGCCCAGGGTTGAAGGTGATGCAAAAATCAGAACTCCTGCCCCATGGCAGGAAACCTTGTGGTTGGCATGTTGTCCAACGTTCAGTGTCGTTGAAACCAGTGTGGCCCATGAGGCCCCGCACATGCTCGCGGGCCACATTGGTCACAAACACACATTGTGACGCTCAGGCTGAGCCTAGTCCTCAAGTAAGGCCGCTCAGTGGCTGGATGAAGAGATAGCATATTGGGCTTGCCATGCCCCTAGGCCCCAATTTTTAACCATAGTTCGGGTTGACCCTTCAGTCTTCCCCACGGCTTGGCTTTGGAATTCCTCTTTTGGTGGGACACCTGAGGTAACAAAACTGAAATGAGTCCTCCCATCCCACAGATTGACGAAAAGCAATTGGGAATCGGGCCAAATCCTCAGAGAGGAAGATTCGTCCATGGCTCATGAGGCCTCCCCGACATTCCACGGCCATCGCTGATACAAAATCCAGAGACAAAAGCCTGAGCAAGCGCCTCAGACTCGCACTTTCTTCATATCCTGAAGAGTTCTTCTCATGGTTTGTAGATCGGGCCTGCCATACCTACGTCCCCAAATCTAAGCTGAGTTTGTGTTTTCAGACTTCTGTCCTCAAAGTCTTGGGCCAACCACCCTCCAGGCTGGGCCCCTGGAGCCACACATTAGGACTGTGCCTACCAGTCCATGGGAATTCTTCCCATTCCATGGTCCAAAATAGTACAAATTAGGAGAAACCTCCAAAGTCCCTGAGGCCATCCCAATAGTGTAGGTCGCCCGGAACAAACAAGGGCTGTCTGACACCAGCTGATAATCACCCTCCACTCATACCATAGATGGATGTCCCCAGAGAAGAAGATTGAACCAGACAGGACCCTAGGCCATAATAGGATCCATTGCTTTGGGTTACAGGCATGTGTCCTCAAAAGCCTGATTCCAATACGAGCATAGGGGTTTTCCTGAGGCACCCATCAGAACTCATCTCGTCTCCACAAGGAAACCTGTGCATGGGAGCCATGTCCAAAGCTTAGGAGAGTACTTCAGGGTCCCGGTGCCACCGCCCCATTCCAAGGCCCTCATGGACACAAAAACACATTAGGACCCATCTTCAGGAAAGTCCATTTCAACTCAGCCACCCCGGTTGCTCCGGCAGAGCCATCAGATCTAAACTGTCTTATTGCTAGGAGACAATTGGAATGCGAGGCGGGATTCCCAGGCATCCATCCGCGAACGATGCTCTGGATTCATTCCATATGGGATGTCCTGGAGCTGTCCAACAGGTCTCAATTGTCCCGCAGAAGGAATCCTTGAAGGGGTCATCCCACAACTCCCAACGTGGGAAAACCTCAATGGCCTCGAGATTCCGCTCCCTTCATGAAGCGGCCGTCATGCTCAGAAACTCCAACCTGAGCCAACATCTGGTCCTCGCCCTGACTTCAGATGCATGAGATATTGATTCAGACCTGCAGGGGGTACCTGCCATGCCCTCGCCCTGAAACCCAAGTCTAGCTTGTCTTCTCAGACTTCCGTCCTCACACTCCTGGCCCCGAATCCCTCAAGTTTGGCAATTCCGGACCCACAATGCAGCACTCTGCCTGCCCTCTAGAAAAAAAAAATATTGCCTCATGAGCTGCCCAGGCACCTTAAATGAGGGTAAACCTACACAGCACTCGACTTTACCCAAATTATATAGTGTAACCTGGGCACTAATGCACTGTCGAACAAACCTGAGCCCGGACCTCCTGATCAATACCCAGAAAGCTGACCGCACACTGAGCACATAAAACCCGCCATGGCCTTAGGTCATCATCTCTTCCCTACCTCAGTTTTCAGGCTTCAGAACCGAGACCTTATCTCCAATCACTGCCCAGGGGTGAGTGTGATGCAGAAATCAGAATTCCTCCTTACCCATGGCAAGAATCCTTGTGGTTGGCACGTTCAGTGTAGGAGAAACCAGCATTCACCCTGAGGCCCCGCCCATTCTTGAGTGCGATGAGGGCATACACACGCATTGTGACCCTCAGCATGAGTCCTGTCCTCTAGTAAGTCCTCTCAGTGGCTGGACCATTAGATGTCATAATGGGCTTGACATGTCCCTAGGCCCCAATTTTTAACCAGATTTCTGATTGTCCAGTCGCCCCTCCCCAGGGCTCTACTCTGGAATCCATCATTTGGTGGGACACCTGAGGTTAAAAAAGAAAAAAACAACAACAACAACAACAACAACAAAAAAAGGACTTCTTCCAGCCCACAGAATGACCGCAAACTCTTTGGACGTGGCCAAACCACCAGAGAGTAAGACTCGTCCATTTCCCATGAAGTCACCCAGAAATTCAACGACCATGAGTGACACGATATCCAGGACAAAAACTTGAGCAGAGCCTCACACTCGCCCTTCTTTCAAATCCCGAAGAGTTCTCCTCATGGTCTGTAGATCAGTTCTGCCATACCTATGACCCGAAACATAAGCCGAGTTTGTGTTTTCAGACAACTGTCCAAACAGCCCTGGCCTACACAACCTACAGGCTCAGGCCCCTGGAGCCAAACCTGAGGACTGTACTTGCCCTCTCCAAGGGAATTGTGTGTGCCCATTCCAATGGCCACAACACTTCTCATAGGATAAACCTCCAAAGTCCCTGATCCATCTCAATAGTGGTGGCTTCCCAGGAAAAACAGGGGCAATCTGAGCCCAACTGAGCACCTACCTGCACTCAGACCCATAGACAGATGTCCCCAGAGGTAAAAAGGAAAGAACAGGCCCCTAGGCACTAATCAGATCCATTGCTTTGGTTTCCAGGCATCTCTCCTCAGAGGCCTGGATTTCAAAAGCAGCATATAGCTGTTTCTTGACTCACCCATCAGAAAACATCTCATCTACACATGGGAAACTTGCACGTTGGAGCTGTGTCAAAGCCTTTGTTTAGGAGAACCCTTTTGGGCCCCAGTGCCACCGCTTCATTCCAAGGTCTCCATAGACACAAAAGCACGTTAGGACCCATCCCCAGGGGTGTCCATTTCAACTCAGCGTCCTCGGTTGCTCCCCACAGATCCAGGAGATCTAACCTGTCTTGTTGCTAGGAGACAATTGGAATGCGAGGTGGGCTACCCAGCCATCCATCCTTAGAACCCTGCTCAGAATCATTGGCCTGGAGCCAAACAACAGGTCTCAATTGTCCAGCATAAGACTCTCTGCAGTTTGGAGCTTCTCACAACTCCCATCGTGGGAAAACACCCATGGCCTCGAGAAGGCCCCCCCCATTCATGAAGGGGCCATCAGGGACAGAAACTCCAACCTGAGCGATCGTCTGATCCTCGCCCTGACTTCAGATGCACGAGATCTCGATTCAGGTCTGTAGATTGTGCGTGCCATTGCCTCACCCAGAAACCTAAGCCTAGCTTGTGTTCTCAGACTTTTGTCGTCAGACTACTGGCCCACAAGCCCTCCAGTTTGGCAATCCAGAACTACAATGCAGCACTCTGCCGGCCCTCCAGAAGAAAAACATTGTCCTCTGGGGCTACCCAGTAACCCCAAATGAGGATCAACCTGCACCGACCATGGCTGTACCCCAAATACATAGGCTGATAGGGCACTAATGCCCTTTCTGACACAGCCTGAGCCTGGACCCCCTGGACCCTCCCAGACAGCTGGCCGCACACTGAGCACATCGAGCCGCCATGGCCTCAGGTCGTCATCTCTTCCCAACCTCGGTTTTCAGGTTTCAGAACCTAGACCTTATCTCCAATCACTGCCCAGGGGTGAGTGTGATGCAGAAATCAGAATTCCTCCTTACCCATGGCAAGAATCCTTGTGGTTGGCACGTTCAGTGTAGGAGAAACCAGCATTCACCCTGAGGCCCCGCCCATTCTTGAGTGCGATGAGGGCATACACACGCATTGTGACCCTCAGCATGAGTCCTGTCCTCTAGTAAGTCCTCTCAGTGGCTGGACCATTAGATGTCATAATGGGCTTGACATGTCCCTAGGCCCCAATTTTTAACCAGATTTCTGATTGTCCAGTCGCCCCTCCCCAGGGCTCTACTCTGGAATCCATCATTTGGTGGGACACCTGAGGTTAAAAAAGAAAAAAACAACAAAAACAACAAAAAACGGACTTCTTCCAGCCCACAGAATGACCGCAAACTCTTTGGACGGGGCCAAACCACCATAGAGTAAGACTCGTCCATTTCCCATGAAGTCACCCAGAAATTCAACGACAATGAGTGACACGATATCCAGGATAAAAACTTGAGCAGAGCCTCACACTCGCCCTTCTTTCAAATCCCGAAGAGTTCTCCTCATGGTCTGTAGATCAGTTCTGCCATACCTATGACCCGAAACATAAGCCGAGTTTGTGTTTTCAGACAACTGTCCAAACAGCCCTGGCCTACACAACCTACAGGCTCAGGCCCCTGGAGCCAAACCTGAGGACTGTACTTGCCCTCTCCAAGGGAATTGTGTGTGCCCATTCCAATGGCCACAACCCTTCTCATAGGATAAACCTCCAAAGTCCCTGATCCATCTCAATACTGGTGGCTTCCCAGGAAAAACAGGGGCAATCTGAGCCCAACTGAGCACCTACCTGCACTCAGACCCATAGACAGATGTCCCCAGAGGTAAAAAGGAAAGAAAAGGCCCCTAGGCACTAATCAGATCCATTGCTTTGGTTTCCAGGCATCTCTCCTCTGAGGCCTGGATTTCAAAAGCAGCATATAGCTGTTTCTTGACTCACCCATCAGAAAACATCTCATCTACACATGGGAAACTTGCACGTTGGAGCTGTGTCAAAGCCTTTGTTTAGGAGAACCCTTTTGGGCCCCAGTGCCACCGCTTCATTCCGAGGTCTCCATAGACACAAAAGCACGTTAGGACCCATCCCCAGGGGTGTCCATTTCAACTCAGCGTCCTCGGTTGCTCACCACAGATCCAGGAGATCTAACCTGTCTTGTTCTAGGAGACAATTGGAATGCGAGGTGAGCTACCCAGCCATCCATCCTTAGAACCCTGCTCAGAATCATTGGCCTGGAGCCAATCAACAGGTCTCAATTGTCCTGCAGAAGACTCTCTGCAGTTTGGAGCTTCTCACAACTCCCATCGTGGGAAAACACCCATGGCCTCGAGATGCCCCCCCCCCATTCATGAAGGGGCCATCAGGGACAGAAACTCCAACCTGAGCGATCGTCTGATCCTCGCCCTGACTTCAGATGCACGAGATCTCGATTCAGGTCTGTAGATTGTGCCTGCCATGGCCTCACCCAGAACCTAAACCTAGCTTGTGTTCTCAGACTTTTGTCGTCAGACTACTGGCCCACAAGCCCTCCAGTTTGGCAATCCAGAACTACAATGCAGCACTCTGCCAGCCCTCCAGAAGAAAAACATTGTCCTCTGGGACTACCCAGTAAGCCCAAATGAGGATCAAACTGCACCGACCATGGCTGTACCCCAAATACATAGGCTGACCAGGGCACTAATGCCCTTTCTGACACAGCCTGAGCCTGGACCCCCTGGACCCTCCCAGACAGCTGGCCGCACACTGAGCACATCGAGCCGCCATGGCCTTAGTTCGTCATCTCTTCCCAACCTCGGTTTTCAGGTTTCAGAACCTAGACCTTATCTCCAATCACTGCCCAGGGTTGAAGGTGATGCAGAAATCAGAACTCCTTCCCCATGGCAAGAAACCTTGTGGTTGGCATGTTGTCCAACGTTCAGTGTAGTTGAAACCAGTGTGGCCCATGAGGCCCCGCCCATGCTCGCGGGCCACATGGTCACAAACACACATTGTGACGCTCAGGCTGAGCCTAGTCCTCATGTAAGGCCGCTCAGTGGCTGGATGAAGAGATAGCATATTGGGCTTGCCATGCCCCTAGGCCCCAATTTTTAACCATAGTTCGGGTTGACCCTTCAGTCTTCCCCACGGCTTGGCTTTGGAATTCCTCTTTTGGTGGGACACCTGAGGTAACAAAACTGAAATGAGTCCTCCCATCCCACAGATTGACGAAAAGCAATTGGGAATCGGGCCAAATCCTCAGAGAGGAAGATTCGTCCATGGCCCATGAGGCCTCCCCGACATTTCACGGCCATCGCTGATACAAAATCCAGAGACAAAAGCCTGAGCAAGCGCCTCAGACTCGCACTTTCTTCATATCCTGAAGAGTTCTTCTCATGGTTTGTAGATCGGGCCTGCCATACCTACGTCCCCAAATCTAAGCTGAGTTTGTGTTTTCAGACTTCTGTCCTCAAAGTCTTGGGCCAACCACCCTGCAGGCTGGGCCCCTGGAGCCACACATTAGGACTGTGCCTACCAATCCATGGGAATTCTGCCCATTCCATGGTCCAAAATAGTACAAATTAGGAGAAACCTCCAAAGTCCCTGAGGCCATCCCAATAGTGTAGGTCGCCCGGAACAAACAAGGGCTGTCTGACACCAGCTGATAATCGACCTCCACTCATACCATAGATGGATGTCCCCAGAGAAGAAGATTGAACCAGACAGGACCCTAGGCCATAATAGGATCCATTGCTTTGGGTTACAGGCATGTGTCCTCAAAAGCCTGATTCCAATACGAGCATAGGGGTTTTCCTGAGGCACCCATCAGAACTCATCTCGTCTCCACAAGGAAACCTGTGCATGGGAGCCATGTCCAAAGCTTAGGAGAGTACTTCAGGGTCCCGGTGCCACCGCCCCATTCCAAGGCCCTCATGGACACAAAAACACATTAGGACCCATCCTCAGGAAAGTCCATTTCAACTCAGCCACCGCGGTTGCTCTGGCAGAGCCATCAGATCTAAACTGTCTTGTTGCTAGGAGACAATTGAAATGCGAGGTGGGATTCCCAGGCATCCATCCGCGAACGATGCTCTGGAGTCATTCCATATGGGATGTCCTGGAGCTGTCCAACAGGTCTCAATTGTCCCGCAGAAGGAATCCTTG
Source organism: Mustela nivalis (assembly GCF_964662115.1). Classification (NCBI taxonomy): domain Eukaryota; kingdom Metazoa; phylum Chordata; class Mammalia; order Carnivora; family Mustelidae; genus Mustela; species Mustela nivalis. The sequence goes on from NW_028136519.1 coordinate 39,938, forward strand.
AAGGGGGCATCCCACAACTCCCAACGTGGGAAAACCTCAATGGCCTCGAGATTCCGCTCCCTTCATGAAGCGGCCGTCATGCTCAGAAACTCCAACCTGAGCCAACGTCTGGTCCTCGCCCTGACTTCAGATGCATGAGATATTGGTTCAGATCTGCAGGGGGTACCTGCCATGCCCTCGCCCTGAAACCCAAGTCTAGCTTGTCTTCTCAGACTTCCGTCCTCACACTCCTGGCCCCGAATCCCTCAAGTTTGGCAATTCCGGACCCACAATGCAGCACTCTGCCTGCCCTCTAGAAAAAATATTATTGCCTCATGAGCTGCCCAGGCACCTTAAATGAGGGTAAACCTACACAGCACTCGACTTTACCCAAATTATATAGTGTAACCTGGGCACTAATGCACTGTCGAACAAACCTGAGCCCGGACCTCCTAACCAACACCCAGAAAGCTGACCGCACACTGAGCACATAAAACCCGCCATGGCCTTAGGTCATCATCTCTTCCCTACCTCAGTTTTCAGGCTTCAGAACCGAGACCTTATCTCCAATCACTGCCCAGGGGTGAGTGTGATGCAGAAATCAGAATTCCTCCTTACCCATGGCAAGAATCCTTGTGGTTGGCACGTTCAGTGTAGGAGAAACCAGCATTCACCCTGAGGCCCCGCCCATTCTTGAGTGCGATGAGGGCATACACACGCATTGTGACCCTCAGCATGAGTCCTGTCCTCTAGTAAGTCCTCTCAGTGGCTGGACCATTAGATGTCATAATGGGCTTGACATGTCCCTAGGCCCCAATTTTTAACCAGATTTCTGATTGTCCAGTCGCCCCTCCCCAGGGCTCTACTCTGGAATCCATCATTTGGTGGGACACCTGAGGTTAAAAAAGAAAACAACAACAACAACAACAACAACAACAAAAAACGCACTTCTTCTTCCAGCCCACAGAATGACCGCAAACTCTTTGGACGTGGACAAACCACCAGAGAGTAAGACTCGTCCATTTCCGATGAAGTCACCCAGAAATTCAACGACCATGAGTGACACGATATCCAGGATAAAAACTTGAGCAGAGCCTCACACTCGCCCTTCTTTCAAATCCCGAAGAGTTCTCCTCATGGTCTGTAGATCAGTCCTGCCATACCTATGACCCGAAACATAAGCCGAGTTTGTGTTTTCAGACAACTGTCCAAACAGCCCTGGCCTACACAACCTACAGGCTCAGGCCCCTGGAGCCAAACCTGAGGACTGTACTTGCCCTCTCCAAGGGAATTGTGTGTGCCCATTCCAATGGCCACAACCCTTCTCATAGGATAAACCTCCAAAGTCCCTGATCCATCTCAATAGTGGTGGCTTCCCTGGAAAAACAGGGGCAATCTGAGCCCAACTGAGCATCTACCTGCACTCAGACCCATAGACAGATGTCTCCAGAGGTAAAAAGGAAAGAACAGGCCCCTAGGCACTAATCAGATCCAATGCTTTGGTTTCCAGGCATCTCTCCTCAGAGGCCTGGATTTCAAAAGCAGCATATAGCTGTTTCTTGACTCACCCACCAGAAAACATCTCATCTACACATGGGACACTTGCACGTTGGAGCTGTGTCAAAGCCTTTGTTTAGGAGAACCCTTTTGGGCCCCAGTGCCACCGCTTCATTCCAAGGTCTCCATAGACACAAAAGCACGTTAGGACCCATCCCCAGGGGTGTCCATTTCAACTCAGCGTCCTCGGTTGCTCCCCACAGATCCAGGAGATCTAACCTGTCTTGTTGCTAGGAGACAATTGGAATGCGAGGTGGGCTACCCAGCCATCCATCCTTGGATCCCTGCTCAGAATCATTGGCCTGGAGCCAAACAACAGGTCTCAATTGTCCTGCAGAAGACTCTCTGCAGTTTGGAGCTTCTCACAACTCCCATCGTGGGAAAACACCCATGGCCTCGTGATGCCCCCCCCCATTCATGAAGGGCCCATCAGGGACAGAAACTCCAACCTGAGCGATCGTCTGATCCTCGCCCTGACTTCAGATGCACGAGATCTCGATTCAGGTCTGTAGATTGTGCCTGCCATGGCCTCACCCAGAACCTAAGCCTAGCTTGTGTTCTCAGACTTTTGTCGTCAGACTACTGGCCCACAAGCCCTCCAGTTTGGCAATCCAGAACTACAATGCAGCACTCTGCCAGCCCTCCAGAAGAAAAACATTGTCCTCTGGGACTACCCAGTAAGCCCAAATGAGGATCAAACTGCACCGACCATGGCTGTACCCCAAATACATAGGCTGACCAGGGCACTAATGCCCTTTCTGACACAGCCTGAGCCTGGACCCCCTGGACCCTCCCAGACAGCTGGCCACACACTGAGCACATCGAGCCGCCATGGCCTTAGGTCGTCATCTCTTCCCAACCTCGGTTTTCAGGTTTCAGAACCTAGACCTTATCTCCAATCACTGCCCAGGGTTGAAGGTGATGCAGAAATCAGAACTCCTTCCCCATGGCAAGAAACCTTGTGGTTGGCATGTTGTCCAACGTTCAGTGTAGTTGAAAACAGTGTGGCCCATGAGGCCCCGCCCATGCTCGCAGGACACATTGGTCACAAACACACATTGTGACGCTCAGGCTGAGCCCAGTCCTCAAGTAAGGCCTCTCAGTGGCTGGATGAAGAGATAGCATATTGGGCTTGCCATGCCCCTAGGCCCCAATTTTTAACCATAGTTCGGGTTGACCCTTCAGTCTTCCCCACGGCTTGGCTTTGGAATTCCTCTTTTGGTGGGACACCTGAGGTAACAAAACTGAAATGAGTCCTCCCATCCCACAGATTGACGAAAAGCAATTGGGAATCGGGCCAAATCCTCAGAGAGGAAGATTCGTCCATGGCCCATGAGGCCTCCCCGACATTCCACGGCCATCGCTGATACAAAATCCAGAGACAAAAGCCTGAGCAAGCGCCTCAGACTCGCACTTTCTTCATATCCTGAAGAGTTCTTCTCATGGTTTGTAGATCGGGCCTGCCATACCTACGTCCCCAAATCTAAGCTGAGTTTGTGTTTTCAGACTTCTGTCCTCAAAGTCTTGGGCCAACCACCCTGCAGGCTGGGCCCCTGGAGCCACACATTAGGACTGTGCCTACCAATCCATGGGAATTCTGCCCATTCCATGGTCCAAAATAGTACAAATTAGGAGAAACCTCCAAAGTCCCTGAGGCCATCCCAATAGTGTAGGTCGCCCGGAACAAACAAGGGCTGTCTGACACCAGCTGATAATCGACCTCCACTCATACCATAGATGGATGTCCCCAGAGAAGAAGATTGAACCAGACAGGACCCTAGGCCATAATAGGATCCATTGCTTTGGGTTACAGGCATGTGTCCTCAAAAGCCTGATTCCAATACGAGCATAGGGGTTTTCCTGAGGCACCCATCAGAACTCATCTCGTCTCCACAAGGAAACCTGTGCATGGGAGCCATGTCCAAAGCTTAGGAGAGTACTTCAGGGTCCCGGTGCCACCGCCCCATTCCAAGGCCCTCATGGACACAAAAACACATTAGGACCCATCCTCAGGAAAGTCCATTTCAACTCAGCCACCGCGGTTGCTCCGGCAGAGCCATCAGATCTAAACTGTCTTGTTGCTAGGAGACAATTGGAATGCGAGGCGGGATTCCCAGGCATCCATCCGCGAACGATGCTCTGTAGTCATTCCATATGGGATGTCCTGGAGCTGTCCAACAGGTCTCAATTTTCCGGCAGAAGGAATCCTTGAAGGGGGCATCCCACAACTCCCAACGTGGGAAAACCTCAATGGCCTCGAGATTCCGCTCCCTTCATGAAGCGGCCGTCATGCTCAGAAACTCCAACCTGAGCCAACGTCTGGTCCTCGCCCTGACTTCAGATGCATGAGATATTGGTTCAGATCTGCAGGGGATACCTGCCATGCCCTCGCCCTTAAACCTAAGTCTAGCTTGTCTTCTCAGACTTCCATCCGCACACTCCTGGCCCCGAATCCCTCAAGTTTGGCAATTCCGGACCCACAATGCAGCACTCTGCCTGCCCTCTAGAAAAAAAAATATTGCCTCATGAGCTGCCCAGGCACCTTAAATGAGGGTAAACCTACACAGCACTCGACGTTACCCAAATTATATAGTGTAACCTGGGCACTAATGCACTGTCGAACAAACCTGAGCCCGGACCTCCTGACCAACACCCAGAAACCTGACCGCACACTGAGCACATAAAACCCACCATGGCCTTAGGTCATCATCTCTTCCCTACCTCAGTTCTCAGGCTTCAGACCCGAGACCTTATCTCCAATCACTGCCCAGGGGTGAGTGTGATGCAGAAATCACAACTCCTCCTTACCCTCGGCAAGAATCCTTGTGGTTGGCACGTTCAGTGTAGGAGAAACCAGCATTCACCCTGAGGCCCCCCCCCATTCTTGAGTGCGATGAGGGCATACACACGCATTGTGACCCTCAGCATGAGTCCTGTCCTCTAGTAAGTCCTCTCAGTGGCTGAACCATTTGATGTCATAATGGGCTTGACATGTCCCTAGGCCCCAATTTTTAACCAGATTTCTGATTGTCCCGGCGCCCCTCCCCAGGGCTCTACTCTGGAATCCATCATTTGGTGGGACACCTGAGGTTAAAAAAGAAAACAACAACAACAACAACAACAAAAAAAACTGACTTCTTCCAGCCCACAGAATGAATGCAAACTCTTTGGACTGGGCCAAACCACCAGAGAGTAAGACTCGTCCATTTCCCATGAAGTCACCCAGAAATTCCACGACCATGAGTGACACGATATCAAGAGACAAAAACTTTAGCAGGAGCCTCACTCTCCCTTCTTTCAAATCCCGAAGAGTTCTTCTCATTGTCTGTAGATCAGTCCTGCCATACCTATGACCCGAAACATAAGCCGAGTTTGTGTTTTCAGACAACTGTCCAAACAGCCCTGGCCTACACAACCTACAGGCTCGGGCCCCTGGAGCCAAACCTGAGGACTGTACTTGCCCTCTCCAAGGGAATTGTGTGTGCCCATTCCAATGGCCACAACCCTTCTAATAGGATAAACCTCCAAAGTCCCTGCTCCATCTCAATAGTGGTGGCTTCCTAGGAAAAACAGGGGCAATCTGAGCCCAACTGAGCACCTACCTGCACTCAGACCCATAGACAGATGTCCCCAGAGGTAAAAAGGAAATTAAAGGCCCCTAGGCACTAATCTGATCCATTGATTTGGTTTCCAGGCATCTCTCCTCAGAGGCCTGGATTTCAAAAGCAGCATATAGCTGTTTCTTGACTCACCCATCAGAAAACATCTCATCTACACATGGGAAATTTGCACGTTGGAGCTGTGTCAAAGCCTCTGTTTAGGAGAACCCTTTAGGGCCCCAGTGCCACCGCTTCATTCCAAGGTCTCCATAGATACAAAAGCACGTTAGGACCCATCCCCAGGGGTTTCCATTTCAACTCAGCGTTTTCGGGTGCTCCCCACAGATCCAGGAGATCTAACCTGTCTTGTTGCTAGGAGACAATTGGAATGCGAGGTGGGCTACCCATCCATCCATCCTTAAAACCCTGCTCAGAATCATTGGCCTGGAGCCAAACGACAGGTCTCAATTGTCCTGCAGAAGACTCTCTGCAGTTTGGAGCTTCTCACAACTCCCATCGTGGGAAAACACCCATGGCCTCGTGAAGCCCCCCCCCATTCATGAAGGGGCCATCAGGGACAGAAACTCCAACCTGAGCGATCGTCTGATCCTCGCCCTGACTTCAGATGCACGAGATCTCGATTCAGGTCTGTAGATTGTGCCTGCCATGGCCTCACCCAGAAACCTAAGCCTAGCTTGTGTTCTCAGACTTTTGTCGTCAGACTACTTGCCCACAATCCCTCCAGTTTGGCAATCCAGAACTACAATGCAGCACTCTGCCGGCCCTCCAGAAGAAAAACATTGTCCTCTGGGGCTACCCAGTAACCCCAAATGAGGATCAACCTGCACCGACCTTGGCTGTACCCCAAATACATAGGCTGACCAGGGCACTAATGCCCTTTCTGACACAGCCTGAGCCTGGAGCCCCTGGCCCCTCCCAGACAGCTGGCCGCACACTGAGCACATCCAGCCGCCATGGCCTTAGGTCCTCATCTCTTCCCAACCTCGGTTTTCAGGTTTCAGAACCTAGACCTTATCGCCAATCAGTGCCCAAGGTTGAAGGTGATGCAGAAATCAGAACTCCTTCCCCATGGCAAGAAACCTTGTGGTTGGCATGTTGTCCAACGTTCAGTGTCGTTGAAACCAGTGTGGCCCATGAGGCCCCGCCCATGCTCGCGGGCCACATTGGTCACAAACACACATTGTGACCCTCAGGCTGAGCCCAGTCCTCAAGTAAGGCCACTCAGTGGCTGGATGAAGAGATAGCATATTGGGCTTGCCATGCCCCTAGGCCCCAATTTTTAACCATAGTTCGGGTTGTCCCTTCAGTCTTCCCCACGGCTTGGCTTTGGAATTCCTCTTTTGGTGGGACACCTGAGGTTTCAAACCTGAAATGAGTCCTCCCATCCCACAGTTTGACGAAAAGCAATTGGGAATCGGGCCAAATCCTCAGAGAGGAAGATTTGTCCATGGCCCATGAGGCCTCCCCGACATTCCCCGTCCATCGCTGATACAAAATCCAGAGACAAAAGCCTGAGCAAGCGCCTCAGACTAGCACTTTCTTCATATCCTGAAGATTTCTTCTCATGGTTTGTCGATCGGGCCTGCCATACATACGTCCCCAAACCTAAGCTGGGTTTGTGTTTTCAGACTTCTGTCCTCAAAATCTTGGGCCACACACGCACCAGGCCGGGCGCCTGGAGCCACACATTAGGACTCTGCCTACCAATCCATTGGAATTCTGCCCATTCCATGGTCCAAAATAGTACAAATTAGGAGAAACCTCCAAAGTCCCTGAGGCCATCCCAATAGTGTAGGTCGCCCGGAACAAACAAGGACTGTCTGACACCAGCTGATAATCGACATCCACTCATACCATAGATGGATGTCCCCAGAGACGAAGATTGAACCAGACAGGATCCTAGGCCATAATAGGATCCATTGCTTTGGGTTACAGGCATGTGTCCTCAAAAGCCTGATTCCAATAGAGCATAGGGGTTTTCCTGAGGCACCCATCAGAACTCATCTCGTCTCCACAAGGAAACCTGTGCATGGGAGCCATGTCCAAAGCTTAGGAGAGTACTTCAGGGTCCCGGTGCCACCGCCCCATTCCAAGGCCCTCATGGACACAAAAAAACATTAGGACCCATCCTCAGGAAAGTCCATTTCAACTCTGCCACACCGGTTGCTCCGGCAGAGCCATCAGATCTAAACTGTCTTGTTGCTAGGAGACAATTGGAATGCGAGGCGGGCTTCCCAGGCATCCATTCGCGAACGGTGCTCTGGAGTCATTCCATATGGGATGTCCTGGAGCTGTCCAACAGGTCTCAATTGTCCCGCAGAAGGAATCCTTGAAGGGGGCATCCCACAACTCACAACGTGGGAAAACCTCAATGGCCCCGATATTCCGCTACTTCATAAAGCGGCCGTCATGCACAGGAACTCCAACCTGAGCCAACATCTGATCCTCGCCCTGACTTCAGAAGCATGAGATAGTGTTTCAGATCTGCAGGGGGTACCTGCCGTGCCCTCGCCCTGAAACCCAAGTCTAGCTTGTCTTCTCAGACTTCCGTCCTCACACTCCTGGCCCCAAAGCCCTTAAGTTTGGCAATTCCGGACCCACAATGCAGCACTCTGCCTGCCCTCTAGAAAAAAAATAATTGCCCTATGAGCTGCCCAGGCACCTTAAATGAGGGTAAACCTACACAGAACTCGACTTTAACCAAATTATATAGTCTAACCTGGGCGCTAATGCACTGTCGAACACAACCTGAGCCCGGACCTCCTGACCAACACCCAGAAACCTGACCGCACACTGAACACAAAAAACCCGCCATGGCCTTAGGTCATCATCTCTTCCCTACCTCAGTTTTCAGGCTTCAGAACCGAGACCTTATCTCCAATCACTGCCCAGGGGTGAGTGTGATGCAGAAATCAGAACTCCTCCTTACCCATGGCAAGAATCCTCTGGTTGGCACGTTCAGTGTAGGAGAAACCAGCATTCACCCTGAGGCCCCGCCCATTCTTGAGTGCGACGAGGGCATACACACGCATTGTGACCCTCAGCATGAGTCCTGTCCTCTAGTAAGTCCTCTCAGTGGCTGAAACATTTGATGTCATAATGGGCTTGACATGTCCCTAGGCCCCAATTTTTAACCAGTTTTCTGATTGTCCAGGCGCCCCTCCCCAGGGCTCTACTCTGGAATCCATCATTTGGTGGGACACCTGAGGTTAAAAAAGAAAACAACAACAACAACAACAATTAAAAAAAACGGACTTCTTCCAGCCCACAGAATGAACGCAAACTCTTTGGAATGGGCCAAACCACCAGAGAGTAAGACTCGTCCATTTCCCATGAAGTCACCCAGAAATTCCACGACCATGAGTGACACGATATCAAGAGACAAAAACTTTAGCAGGAGCCTCACTCGCCCTTCTTTCAAATCCCGAAGAGTTCTCCTCATGGTCTTAGATCAGTCCTGCCATACCTATGACCCGAAACATAAGCCGAGTTTGTGTTTTCAGACAACTGTCCAAACAGCCCTGGCCTACACAACCTACAGGCTCGGGCCCCTGGAGCCAAACCTGAGGACTGTACTTGCCCTCTCCAAGGGAATTGTGTGTGCCCATTCCAATGGCCACAACCCTTCTAGTAGGATAAACCTACAAAGTCCCTGCTCCATCTCAATAGTGGTGGCTTCCTAGGAAAAACAGGGGCAATCTGAGCCCAACTGAGCACCTACCTGCACTCAGACCCATAGACAGATGTCCCCAGAGGTAAAAAGGAAAGAACAGGCCCCTAGGCACTAATCAGATCCATTGCTTTGGTTTCCAGGCATCTCTCCTCAGAGGCCTGGATTTCAAAAGCAGCATATAGCTGTTTCTTGACTCACCCATCAGAAAACATCTCATCTACACATGGGAAACTTGCACGTTGGAGCTGTGTCAAAGCCTCTGTTTAGGAGAACCCTTTAGGGCCCCAGTGCCACCGCTTCATTCCAAGGTCTCCATAGATACAAAAGCACGTTAGGACCCATCCCCAGGGGTGTCCATTTCAACTCAGCGTTTTCGGTAGCTCCCCACAGATCCAGGAGATCTAACCTGTCTTGTTGCTAGGAGACAATTGGAATGCGAGGTGGGCTACCCAGCCATCCATCCTTAGAACCCTGCTCAGAATCATTGGCCTGGAGCCAAACAACAGGTCTCAATTGTCCTGCAGAAGACTCTCTGCAGTTTGCAGCTTCTCACAACTCCCATCGTGGGAAAACACCCATGGCCTCATGATGCCCCCCCCATTAATGAAGGGGCCATCAGGGACAGAAACTCCAACCTGAGCGATCGTCTGATCCTCGCCCTGACTTCAGATGCACGAGATCTCGATTCAGGTCTGTAGATTGTGCCTGGCATGGCCTCACCCAGAAACCTATGCCTAGCTTGTGTTCTCAGACTTTTGTCGTCAGACTACTGGCCCACAAGCCCTCCAGTTTGGCAATCCAGAACTACAATGCAGCACTCTGCCGGCCCTCCAGAAGAAAAACATTGTCATCTGGGGCTACCCAGTAACCCCAAATGAGGATCAACCTGCACCGACCTTGGCTGTACCCCAAATACATAGGCTGACCAGGGCACTAATGCCCTTTCTGACACAGCCTGAGCCTGGAGCCCCTGGCCCCTCCCAGACAGCTGGCCGCACACTGAGCACATCCAGCCGCCATGGCCTTAGGTCCTCATCTCTTCCCAACCTCGGTTTTCAGGTTTCAGAAACTAGACCTTATCTCCAATCAGTGCCCAAGGTTGAAGGTGATGCAGAAATCAGAACTCCTTCCCCATGGCAAGAAACCTTGTGGTTGGCATGTTGTCCAACGTTCAGTGTCGTTGAAACCAGTATGGCCCATGAGGCCCCGCCAATGCTCGCGGACCACATTGGTCACAAACACACATTGTGACCCTCAGGCTGAGCCCAGTCCTCAAGTAAGGCCACTCAGTGGCTGGATGAAGAGATAGCATATTGGGCTTGCCATGCCCCTAGGCCCCATTTTTTAACCATAGTTCGTGTTGACCCTTCAGTCTTCCCCACGGCTTGGTTTTGGAATTCCTCTTTTGGTGGGACACCTGAGGTAACAAAACTGAAATGAGTCCTCCCATCCCACAGATTGACGAAAAGCAATTGGGAATCGGGCCAAATCCTCAGAGAGGAAGATTCGTCCATGGCCCATGAGGCCTGGCCGACATTCCACGGCCATCGCTGATAAAAATCCAGAGACAAAAGCCTGAGCAAGCGACTCAGACTCGCACTTTCTTCATATCCTGAAGAGTTCTTCTCATGGTTTGTAGATCGGGCCTGCCATACCTACGTCCCCAAACCTAAGCTGAGTTTGTTTTCAGACAACTGTCTAAACAGCACTGGCCTACACAACCTACAGGCTCAGGCCCCTGGAGCCAAACCTGAGGAATGTACTTGCCTTCTCCAAGGGAATTGTTTGTGCCCATTCCAATGGCCACAACCCTTCTAATAGGATAAACCTCCAAATTCCCTGATCCATCTGAAAAGTGGTGGCTTCCCAGGAAAAACAGGGGCAATCTGAGCCCAAATGAGCACCTACCTGCACTCAGACCCATAGACAGATGTCCCCAGAGGTAAAAAGGAAAGAACAGGCCCCTAGGCACTAATCAGATCCATTGCTTTGATTTCCAGGCATCTCTCCTCAGAGCCTGGATTTCAAAAGCAGCATATAGCTATTTCTTAATTCACCCATCAGAAAACATCTCATCTACACATGGGAAACTTCCACGTTGGAGCTGTGTCAAAGCCTCTGTTTAGGAGAACCCTTTAGGGCCCCAGTGCCACCGCTTCATTCCAAGGTCTCCATAGACACAAAATCACATTAGGACCCATCACCAGGGGTGTGCATTTCAACTCAGCATCCTCGGTAGCTGCCCACAGATCCAGGAGATCTAACCTGTCTTGTTGCTAGGAGACAATTGGTATGCGAGGTGGGCTACCCAGCCATCCATCCTTAGAACCCTGCTCAGAATCATTGGCCTGGAGCCAAACAACAGGTCTCAATTGTCCTGCCGAAGACTCTCTGCAGTTTGGAGCTTCTCACAACTCCCATCGTGGGAAAACACCCATGGCCTCGTGATGCCCCCCCATTCATGAAGGGGCCATCAGGGACAGAAACTCCAACCTGAGCGATCGTCTGATTCTCGCCCTGACTTCAGATGCACGAGATCTCGATTCAGGTCTGTAGATTGTGCCTGCCATAGCCTCACCAAGAAACCTAAGCCTAGCTTGTGTTCTTAGACTTTTGTCGTCAGACTACTGGCCCACAAGCCCTCCATTTGGAAATCCAGAACTACAATGGAGCACTCTGCCTGCCCTCCAGAAGAAAAACATTGTCCTCTGGGGCTACCCAGTAACCCCAAATGAGGATCAACCTGCACCAACCTTGGCATTACCCCAAATACATAGGCTGACCAGGTCACTAATGCCCTTTCTGACACAGCCTGAGCCTGGACCCCCTGGACCCTCCCAGACAGCTGGCCGCACACTGAGCACATCCAGCCGCCATGGCCTTAGGTCGTCATCTCTTCCCAACCTCGGTTTTCAGGTTTCAGAACCTAGACCTTATCTCCAATCACTGTCCAAGGATGAAGGTGATGCAGAAATCAGAACTCCTTCCCCATGGCAAGAAACCTTGTGGTTGGCATGTTGTCCAACGTTCAGTGTCGTTGAAACCAGTGTGGCCCATGAGGCCCTGCCCATGCTCGAGGGCCACATTGGTCACAAACACACATTGTGACCCTCAGGCTGAGCCCAGTCCTCAGGTAAGGCCACTCTGTGGCCTTTCTTCTCATGGTTTGTCGATCGGGCCTGCCATACCTACGTCCCCAAACCTAAGCTGAGTTTGTGTTTTCAGACTTCTGTCCTCAAAGTCTTGGGCCACACACGCTCCAGGCTGGGCACCAGGAGCCACACATTAGGACTCTGCCTACCAATCCATGGGAATTCTGCCCATTCCATGGTCCAAAATCGTACAAATTAGGAGAAACCTCCAAAGTCCCTGAGGCCATCCCAATAGTGTAGGTCGCCCGGAACAAACAAGGACTGTCTGACACCAGCTGATAATCGACATCCACTCATACCATAGATGGATGTCCCCAGAGAAGAAGATTGAACCAGACAGGACCCTAGGCCATAATAGGATCCATTGCTTTGGGTTACAAGCATGTGTCCTCAAAAGCCTGATTCCAATACGAGCATAGGGGTTTTCCTGAGGCACCCATCAGAACTCATCTCGTCTCCGCAAGGAAACCTGTGCATGGGAGCCATGTACAAAGCTTAGGAGAGTACTTCAGGGTCCCGGTGCCACCGCCCCATTCCAAGGCCCTCATGGACACAAAAACACATTAGGACCCATCCTCAGGAAATTCCATTTCAACTCAGCCACCCCGGTTGCTCCGGCAGAGCCATCAGATCAAAACTGTCTTGTTGTTAGGAGACAATTGGAATGCGAGGCGGGCTTCCCAGGCATCCATCCGCGAACGGTGCTCTGGAGTCATTCCATATGGGATGTCCTGGAGCTGTCCAACAGGTCTCAATTGTCCCGCAGAAGGAATCCTTGAAGGGGGCATCCCACAACTCCCAACGTGGGAAAACCTCAATGGCCTCGAGATTCCGCTCCCTTCATAAAGCGGCCGTCATGCACAGGAACTCCAACCTGAGCCAACGTCTAATCCTCGCTCTGACTTCAGAAGCATGAGATATTGGTTCAGATCTGCAGGGGGTACCTGTCGTGCCCTCGCCCTGAAACCCATGTCTAGCTTGTCTTCTCACACTTCTGTCCTCAAACTCCTGGCCCCGAAGTCCTAAAATTTGGCAATTCCGGACCCACAATGCAGCACTCTCCCGGCCCTCTAGAAAAAAAAAAAAATATTGCCTCATGAGCTGCCCAGGCACCTTAAATGAGGATAAACCTACACAGCACTCGACCTTACCCAAATTATATAGTCTAACCTGGGCACTAATGCACTGTCGAACACAACCTGAGCCCGGACCTCCTGACCAACACCCAGAAAGCTGACCGCACACTGAGCACATAAAACCCGCCATGGCCTTAGGTCATCATCTCTTCCCTACTTCAGTTTTCAGGCTTCAGAAACGAGACCTTATCTCCAATCACTGCCCAGGGGTGAGTGTGATGCTAAAATCAGAACTCCTCCTTACCCATGGCTAGAACCCTTGTGGTTGGCACGTTGTCCAACATTCAGTGTAGGAGAAACCAGCATTCACCCTGAGGCCCTGCCCATTCTTGAGTGCGACGAGGGCATACACACGCATGTGACCCTTAGCATGAGTCCTCTCCTCTAGTAAGTCCTCTCCTTGGCTGGACCATTAGATGTCATAATGGGCTTGACATGTTCCTAGGCCCCAATTTTTAACCAGAATTCTGATTGTCCAGTGGCCCCTCCCCAGGGCTCTACTCTGGAATCCCTCATTTGGTGGGACACCTGAGGTTAAAAAAGAAAACAACAACAAAAGAAAAAAAACAAAAAACAAAAAACGGACTTCTTCCAGCCCACAGAATGACCCCAAACTCTTTGGACGGGGCCAAACCACCAGAGAGTAAGAATCGTCCATTTCCCATGAAGTCACGCAGAAATTCCACGACCATAGTTCTGGTGGTCCCTTCAGTCTTCCCCACGGCTTTGCTTTGGAATTCCTCTTTTCGTGGGACACCTGAGGTAACAAAACTGAAAGGAGTTCTCCCATCCCACATTTTGACGAAAAAAAATTGGGAATCGGGCGAAAACCTCATAGAGGTAGATTCGTCCATGGCCCATGAAGCATCCCCGACATTCTACGGCCATTGCTGATACAAATTCCAGAGACTAATGCCTGAGCAAGCGCCTCAGACTCGCTCTATATTCAAATCTTCATGAGTTCTTCTCATGGTTTGTATATTGGGCCTGCCATACCGACGTCCCCAAAAAAAGCTGAGTTTGTGTATCGGAATCACAATCAGAAATCTGCATTCCACATGGCTGTAATGCTTGTTCTTCACATGGAGTCACACCTTCACGTGGGGAACCTTTCATGGCCCCTGATGCCACGCCAAAACATGAGTGCTGCTTGGGCACAAATTCACACTATGACCCTAGCATGAGCCCCATGTCAAAGAAAGGCCTGTCAGGTTCGGGACGAAGATCCTGCATATAGTACCTGCCATGCCCATAGGCACACAGGACTAACTAGATGGTGTGTATTCCAGTTGAAGGAACCCACTGCTGTGCTCTAGAGTCCCTCTCCTGGGGGGTTCTTTCTGGCAGAAAACAGTACTCTTCACTTCCCACAGAATGAACCCAAACACTTGGGAGCTTGGACAATCCCCCGAGAGGAAGGCTCTTCCTCGGCCCCTGAGGCAACCCCTACCCTGACCGGACACTGTGAACGCAACACCCAGAGACAAAAGCCTCAGCAACTGCCTCCCACTTGCCCTGCTTTGATATTCAGAGAATCTCCCCTCACGGACTGGAGATCAGGCCTGCCATTACCTTGGCCCCTTCCTGAGCCAAGTTTGCTTTTTCAGACATCAGTCCCCACAGTCCAGGCAAACACAGCCTCTAGGCTGGGTCCTCTGGAGCCATACAACAGGACCGTGCCTGCTCTCTCCTGGGAAACTGTGTCCATTCCTTTGGACACACACTTCCAGAATATGAGAAACCTCAAGGCCCCCGAGGACATCCCACTACTGGGAGCCTCCCTGGACACACAGGGGCATTCGGACACAAGCTGAGCAGCTACCTCCATGAAGGCATGCACACAGATGTCAACAGAGATAGAAGGTTGAGCCGGACAGGCCCTTAGGCCATAATCTCAACTCTTGCTTTGGGTTCCAGGTGTTACTCCTCAGAGGCTTTGGTTCGAAGAACAGGATATGGGGCTTTCCTGAGGCACTGAACAGAACTCCTCTCGTCTCCAAATGGGGAGCTTTCTTACTGGGGATGTATCAAAACCTTCAGGTAGTGCCCAAGCAGCACTTGAGTGCTGATTGGGAACAAATTCACACTGTGACCCTAGCATGAGCCCCATGTCAAAGAAAGGCCTGTCAGGGCCTGGACAAAGAGCCCGCATATGGGGCTTGCCAAGCCCCTATGCACCCAATCCTCACCAGGGTTTGAGATTTCCAGTCGCCCCGCCCGTACCTGGGGCTCTGATCTGGAATCCCTTTCTTGGAGAGACACATGAGCCAGACAACACGACTCCACCCTTCCCACAAAATAACCCCAAACTCTTGGGAGCTGGGACAAATCCCCATAGAGGGATACTCGTCCACAGTCCCTGAGGCCACCGCTCCAATCCACGGCTATCCCGGACACAACATCCAGAGACAAAAGCCTGAAGGAACGACTCCCACTCGCCCTTGTTTCAGAGGCACAGGAGTTCCCTCTCGGGCTGTACCTCCGGCCTGCCATACCCTAGGCGCCACTCATAAGCTGACTTTGTGTTTTAAGACTTCTGTGCCCACAGCCTGGACCCACACACCTCCAGGCTAGGGCCTCTGGAGCCACAGCGAAAGTTTGTGCCTGCCCTCTCCAAGGAAAGTGTGCCCAATCCATTGACCACAACCCTACAGGTTAGGGAAAAGCTCCAAGGCCCCTGAGGACATCAATAGTGTAGGCCACCCTGGACTAAGGGGGGCTCTCTGACACCAGCGGAGCAACTATATCCACTTAGACTCTCAGAAAGTGTCCCCAGAGACAGAAGGTTGAAATGGACAGGCCCCCAGGCCCTAATATGAACCTTAGCTTTGTTCCATGTGTCCGTTCTCAGAGGACTGTTTTCGTAGACCAGCACATGGGGCTTTTCTGATGCACCAAACAGCGGATCTCTCGTCTCCACATGGGCAGCTTTCTTACTGGGGATGTATCAAACCCTTCAGGTAGGAGAGTTCCGCAGGGCCACTGAACAACCAGCACATTCCAAGGTCTCCATGGACCCAAACGAACATTATGACGCATCCTCAGGAGAGGCCATTTCAACTCAGCCCCCTGGGTCGCGTGTTCCAGAGGCCCCAGATCAAACATATCTTATCGCTAATGGCCAATTGGAATGCGAGGCATGCTGTACAGGGATCCATCCTTCGAACCCTGCTCTCCAGTCCTTCCGTATGGTATGTCCTGGAGCCATGCAACAGGACTCGAATGTCCCGCCGAAGGAAACCTTGTGGTTTGGGGCAACCTCCAAACTCAGCGTGGGAAAACTTCCTTGGCCTCATGAGGCCCCCACTTCATGAAGGTGCCATCATGGACACATACTCCAGCCTCAGCCAACGTCTGATCCTCAGCCTGACTTCAGATGCAGGAGATTTTGATTCAGCCTCTGCAGAATGGGCCTGCTCTGCCCTTGGCTCCAATCCTCACTCTAGCTTGTGTTTTCAGACTTCCGTCCTCTCACTCCAGGCCCACAAGCCCTCCCTACTGGGAATTCTGGGGCCACAATGAAGCACTCTGCCTGCCTCCCAGGAGAAAAACATTGTCTATGGTGCTGCCCAGAAACCCCAAATGAGGATCAAACTGCTTGGCCCTCGGCAACACCCCAATTGCATAGGCTACCATAAACACTGATGCTCTGAGGCAAATAGCCTGAGCCCAGACCTTCCAACAGACACGGACACAGCTGGCTGCACACCCAGCACATTGGACCCGCCACTGCCTTAGGCCACCATCCATTCCCAACCTGGGTTTTCAGTCATCGGAACCTAGACCTTATCTCCAATCCCTGCACAGGGGGGAACCTGATACACAAGTCAGAACCCCTCCTTCCCCATGGCAAGAAAACTTGCTACTGGCAGTGAGTCAAACCTTCAGTGTAGGAGAAAACGGCATGGCCCATGAGGCAACGCCCAAGCGTTAGGGCCGCCTTGGGCACAAACACACATTGTGACCCTCAGCGTGAGTACCTTATTCAAGTAACGCCTCTCAGTGACTGGACCAAGAGCCCGCATATGTGGCTTGCCATGCACATAGGCACCCAGGATTTACTAGATGGTGTGTATTTCAGTTCAGGGAACCCACTGCTGTGCTCTAGAGTCCCTCTCCTGGGGGGTCCCCTGTGGCAGAAAACAGTACTCTTCCCTTCCCACAGAATGAATCCAAACACTTGGGAGCTTGCACAATCCCCCGAGAGGAAGGCTCTTCCTCGGCCTCTGAGACAACCCCTACCCTGACCGGACACTGTGAACGCAACACCCAGAGACAAAATCCTGAGTGACTGCCTCCCACTTGCCCTCCTTTGATATCCAGAGGATCTCCCCTCACGTACTGGAGATCAGTCCTGCCATTACCTTGGCCACTAGCTGAGCCAAGTTTGCTTTTTCAGACATCTGTCCCGACAGCCCTGGCAAACACAGCCTCTAGGCTGAATTCACTGTAGCCATACCACAGGACCGTGCCTGCTCTCTCCTGGGAAACTGTGTCCATTCCTTTGGACACACACCTCCAGAATATGAGAAACCTCAAGGCCCCCGAGGAAATCCCACTACTGGGAGCCTCCCTGGACACACAGGGGCATTCAGACACAAGCTGAGCAGCTACCTCCACGAAGGCATGCCCACAGATGTCAACAGAGATAAAAGGTTGAGCCGGACAGGCCCTTAGGCCGTAATCTCAACTCTTGCTTTGGGTTCCAGGTGTTACTCCGCAGAGGCTTTGGTTCGAAGAACAGGATATGGGGCTTTCCTGAGGCACTGAACAGAACTCCTCTCGTCTCCACATGGGAAGCTTCCCTGTTGGAGCTGTGTCAAACACCTCAGTTTGGAGAACCCTGCAGAGTCCCTGAGCCACCTCCACATTCCAAGTTCTCCCAGGCCACCAAGCCACAGTAGGACTCATCTTCAGGAGAGTCCATTTCAACTCTCCCCTCTGGGTAGCTCACCCAGGAGCCTGCAGATTGAGCCTGCCTTGTCCTGCATAAAGAGTGGGAATATGAGGTGGCGTTCCCAGGCATCCATGCTTAGACACCTGCTCTCGAGTCTTTCCATATGGGGCCTCTTGGAACCATCCAATAGGACTCGACTGTCGTGCAGAAGGAAACCTTGAGGTTTGGAGCAGTTCACAAATCCCATCGTAGGCAAACATCCCTGGCCTAATGAAGCCCTCACCCTTCAGGAAGAGGCCATGCTGGACAAAAACTCTAGCCTGAGGCACGTCTCATTGTTGACATGACTTCAGTGCAGGAGATCTCGATTCAGCCTCTGCAGAGTGGGCCTGCCGTGCCCTCGGTCCCAAACATCACGCTAGCTTGTGTTTTCAGACTTCCTTCCTCACACTCCTGGCAAACAAGCCCTCCGGACAAGAAACTCCAGAACCAAAACCCAGCCCAGTGTCTGCCCAACGGAAGAAAAACGTTTCCCTGTGGGGCTCTCCAGAAAACCCAGATGAGGGTCAACCTGCTCGGGCCTCGACGGACCTTGAACTGGATATGCTGCTCTGGGAACTCATGCTCTGTCTGACACAGCCTGAAACCAGACGTCCAGAGAGACAAGGAGACAGCTGGCCGCACACCCAGCACTTCGGACACGCCATGGTCTTATGCCGTCACCTCTTCCTATCCTTGGTTTTCAGATATCTGAACCTAGATATTATAACAATTCTCCACACAGCTGGGTATCGCAAGCACAAAACAGAACTCCTCCTTCCCCATGGCTGTCAAGCTTGCTCTTGGCATGGAGTCACACCTTCAGGGTGGGAGAAACCTTCATGGCCCCTGATGCCACGCCCAAACTTGAGTGCTGCTTGGGCACAAATTCACACTGTGACCCTCAGCATGAGCCCCATGTCAAAGAAACGCCTGTTAGGACCTGGACCTAGAGCCCGCATATGGGGCTTGCCAAGCCCCTATGCACCCAATCCTCACCAGTGTTTGAGTTTTCCAGTCGCCCCACCTGTACCTGGGCGCTGCTCTGGAATCCCTTTCTTGGAGAGACACATGAGCCAGACAACACGACTCCACCCTTCCCTCAAAATGACCCCAAACTCTTGGGAGCTGGGACAAATCCCCAGAGAGGGATACTCGTCCACAGTCCCTGAGGCCACCGCTCCAATCCACGGCTATCCCGGACACAACATCCAGAGACAAAAGCCTGAAGGAACGCCTTCCACTCGCCCTTGTTTCAGAGGCCCAGGAGTTCCCTCTCGGGCTGTACATCCGGCCTGTCATACCCTAGGCGCAACTCATAAGCTGACTTCGTGTTTTAAGACTTCTGTGCCCACAGCATGGACCCACACAACCTCCAGGCTAGGGCCTCTGAAGCCACAGCGAAAGATTGTGCCGGCCCTCTCTAAGGAAATTGTGTCCAATCCATTGACCACAACCCTACAGTTTAGGGAAAAGCTCCAAGGCCCCTGAGGCCATCAATAGATAGGCCACCCTGGACTAAGAGGGGCTCTCTGACACCAGCAGAGCAACTATCTCCACTTAGATTCTCAGACAATGTCCCCAGAGACAGAAGGTTGAAATGGACATGCCCCCAGGCCCTAATATGAACCTTAGCTTTGTTTCCATGTGTCCATTCTCAGAGGACTGTTTTCGTAGACCAGCACATGGAGCTTTTCTGAGGCACCAAACCAAGCATCTCTCGTCTCCACATGGGCAGCTTTCTTACTGGTGATGTATCAAACCCTTCAGGTAGGAGAGTTCTGCAAGGCCACCGAACAACCAGCACATTCCAAGGTCTCCATGGACCCAAACGCACATTATGACACATCCTCAGGAGAGGCCATTTCAACTCAGCCCCCTGGGTAGCGTGACCCAGAGGCAGCAGATCAAACATATCTTGCCGCTTATGGCCAATTGGAATGCGAGGAATGCTGTACAGGGATCCATCCTTCGAACCCTGCTCTCCAGTCCTTCCATATGGTATGTCCTGGAGCCATGCAACAGGACTCGAATGTCCCGCAGAAGGAAACCTTGTGGTTTGGGGCAACCTCCAAACTCAGCGTGGGAAAACTTCCTTGGCCTCATGAGGCCCCCGCTTCATGAAGGTGCCATCATGGACACATACTCCAGCCTCAGCCAACGTCTGATCCTCAGCCTGACTTCAGATGCAGGAGATTTTGATTCAGCCTCTGCCGATTGGGCCTGCTCTGCCCTTGGCTCCAATCCTCACCCTAGCTTGTGTTTTCAGATTTCCGTCCTCACACTCCTGGCCCACAAACCCTCCCTACTGGGAATTCTGGGGCCACACTGAAGCACTCTGCCTGCCTCCCAGGAGAAAAACATTGTCTATGGTGCTGCCCAGAAACCCCAAATGAGGATCAAACTGCTTGGCCCTCGGCAACACCCCAATTGCATAGGCTACCTTAAACATTGATGCTCTGAGGCAAATAGCCTGAGCCCAGACCTTCCAACAGACACCGACACAGCTGGCTGCACTCCTAGGACATTGGACCCGCCACTGCCTTAGGCCACCATCCATTCCCAACCTGGGTTTTCAGTCATCGGATTCTAGACCTTATCTCCAATCCCTGCACAGGGGGGAACCTGATGCACAAATCAGAACGTCTCCTTCCCCATGGCAAGAAAACTTGCTGCTGGCAGTGAGTCAAACCTTCAGTGTAGGAAAAACGACATGGCCCATGAGGCAACGCCCAAGCTTTAGGGCCGCCTTGGGCACAAACACACATTGTGACCCTCAGCGTGAGTACCTTATTCAAGTAACGCCTCTCAGTGACTGGACCAAGAGCCCGCATATGTGGCTTGCCATGCCCATAGGCACCCAGGACTAACTAGATGGTGTGTATTCCAGTTCAGGGAACCCACTGCTGTGCTCTAGAGTCCCTCTCCTGGGGGGTTCCCTGTGGCAGAAAACAGTACTCTTCCCTTCCCACAGAATGAACCCAAACACTTGGGAGCTTGGACAATCCCCCGAGAGGAAGGCTCTTCCTCGGCCTCTGAGACAACCCCTACCCTGACCGGACACTGTGAACGCAACACCCAGAGACAAAATCCTGAGTGACTGCCTCCCACTTGCCCTTCTTTGATATCCAGAGGATCTCCCCTCACGGACTGGAGATCAGTCCTGCCATTACCTTGGCCACTAGCTGAGCCAAGTTTGCTTTTTCAGACATCTGTCCCCACAGCCCTGGCAAACACAGCCTCTAGGCTGGGTCCTCTGGAGCCATACCACAGGACCGTGCCTGATCTCTCCTGGGAAACTGTGTCCATTCCTTTGGACACACACCTCCAGAATATGAGAAACCTCAAGGCCTCCGAGGACATTCCACTATTGGGAGGCTCCTTGGACACACAGGGGCATTCGGACACAAGCTGAGCAGCTACCTCCACGAAGCCATGCCCACAGATGTCAACAGAGATAGAAGGTTGAGCCGGACAGTCTTTTAGGCCGTAATCTCAACTCTTGCTTTGGGTTCCAGGTGTTACTCCTCAGAGGCTTTGGTTCAAAAACAGGATATGGGGCTTTCCTGAGGCACTGAACAGAACTCCTCTAGTCTCCATATGGGAAGCTTCCCTGTTGGAGCTGTGTCAAACACCTCAGTTTGGAGAACCCTGCAGTGTCCCTGAGCCACCTCCACATTCCAAGGTCTCCCAGGCCACCAAGCCACAGTAGGACTCATCTTCAGGAGAGTCCATTTCAACTCTCCCCTCTGGGTAGCTCACCCAGGAGCCTGCAGATTGAGCCTGCCTTGTCCTGCATAAAGAGTGGGAATATGAGGTGGCGTTCCCAGGCATCCATGCTTAGACACCTGCTCTCGTGTCTTTCCGTATGGGGCCTCCTGGAACCATCCAATAGGACTCGACTGTCGTGCAGAAGGAAAGCTTGAGGTTTGGAGTAGTTCACTAATCCCATCGTAGGCAAACCTCCCTGGCTTCATGAAGCCCCCACACCCTTCAGGAAGAGGTCATGCTGGACAAAAACTCTAGCCTGAGGCACGTCTCATAGTTGACATGACCTCAGTGCAGGAGATCTCGATTCAGCCTCTGCAGAGTGGGCCTGCCTGCCCTCGGTCCCAAACCTCACGCTAGCTTTTGTTTTCAGACTTCCTTCCTCACACTCCTGGCAACAAGCCCTACGGACTAGGAACTCCAGAACCACAACCCAGCCCAGTGTCTGCCCAACGGAAGAAATACGTTTCCCTGTGGGGCTCTCCAGAAAACCCAGATGAGGATAAACCTGCTCGGGCCTCGACGGTCCCCGAACTGGATATGCTGCTCTGGGCACTCATGCTCTGTCTGACACAGCCTGAAGCCAGACGTCCAGACAGACAAAGAGACAGCTGGCCACACACCCAGCACTTCGGACACGCCATGGTCTTATGCCGTTACCTCTTCCAAACCTTGGTTTTCAGATATCTGAACCTAGACATTATATCAATTCTCCACACAGCTGGGTATCACAAGCACAAAACAGAACTCCTCCTTCCCCATGGCTGTCAAGCTTGCTCTTGGCATGGAGTCACACCTTCAGGGTGGGAGAAACCTTCATGGCCCCTGATGCCACGCCCAAACTTGAGTGCTGCTTGGGCACAAATTCACACTGTGACCCTCAGCATGAGCCCCATGTCAAAGAAAGGCCTGTCAGGACCTGGACCAAGAGCCCGCATATGGGGCTTGCCAAGCCCCTGTGCACCCAATCCTCACCAGTGTTTGAGTTTTCCAGTCGCCCCACCTGTACCTGGGCTCTGCTCTGGAATCCCTTTCTTGGAGAGACACATGAGCCAGACAACACGACTCCACCCTTCCCACAAAATGACCCCAAACTCATGAGGCCCCCGCTTCATGAAGGTGCCATCATGGACACATACTCCAGCTTCAGCCAACTTCTGATCCTCAGCCTGACTTCAGATGCAGGAGATTTTGATTCAGCCTCTGCCGATTGGGCCTGCTCTGCCCTTAGCTCCAATCCTCACCATAGCTTGTGTTTTCAGTCTTCCGTCCTCACACTCCTGGCCCACAAACCCTCCCTACTGGGAATTCTGGGGCCACACTGAAGCACTCTGCCTGCCTCCCAGGAGAAAAACATTGTCTATGGTGCTGCCCAGAAACCCCAAATGAGGATCAAACTGCTTGGCCCTCGGCAACACCCCAATTGCATAGGCTACCTTAAACACTGATGCTCTGTCGCAAATAGCCTGAGCCCAGACCTTCCAACAGACACCGACACAGCTGGCTGCACACCCAGCACATTGGACCCGCCACTGCCTTAGGCCACCATCCATTCCCAACCTGGGTTTTCAGTCATCGGAACCTAGACCTTATCTCCAATCCCTGCACAGGGGGAACCTGATGCACAAGTCAGAACCCCTCCTTCCCCATGGCAAGAAACCTTGCTCCTGGCCGTGAGTCAAACCTTCAGTGTAGGAGAAAACGGCAAACCTGCCGGGCCTCATGAAGCCCCCCATATCCTTCAGGGAGAGGCCCTTCATGGACAAAAACTCTAGCTTGAAGCACGTCTCATAGTAGATATGACCGCAATGCAGGAGATCTTGATTAAGCCTCTGCAGAGTGGCCTGCCGTGCCCTCGGTCCCAAACCTCATGCTAGCTTGTGTTTTCAGACTTCCTTCCTCACACTCCTGGCAAACAATCCCTCCAGAGTAGGATTTGCAGAACCACGAGCCAGCCCAGTGACTGCCCACCGGTAGAAAACGTTTCCTTGTGGGGCTCTCCATAAAACCCAGATGAGGATCAACCTGCTCTTGCCTCGATGGCACTTGATTTGATAGGCTGCTCTGGGCACTAATGCTCTGCCTTTCACAGCCTGATGCCAGACGTCCAGACAGGCAAGGAGACAGCTGGCCACACACCTAGCACTTCTGACACGCCATGGTCTTATGCCGTTATCTCTTCCTAACCTTGGTTTTCAGATATCTAAACCCAGATATTATATCAATTCCCCACACAGTTGGGCATCTGAATCACAAATCAGAACTCCTTCTTCCCCATGGCTGTAAGGCTTGCTCTTGGCATGGAGTCACACCTTCAGGGTGGGAGAAACCTTCATTTCCCCTGAAACCACGCCCAAACTTGAGTGCTGCCTTGGGCACAAATTCACTCTGTGACCCTCAGCATGAGCCCAATATCAAAGAAAGGCCTGTCAGGGCCTTGACCAAGAGCCCTCATATGGGGCGTGCCAAGCCCCTATACACCCAATCCTCACCAGTGTTTGAGTTTTCCAGTCTCCCCCCCCCGTTCCTGGGGCTCTGCTCTGGAATCACTTTCTTGGAGAGACACATGAGCCAGACAACAGGACTCCACCCTTCGCCCAAAATGACCCCAAACTCCTGTTAGCTGGGACAAATCCCCAGAGAGGGATACTTGTCCACAGTCACTGAGGCCACCCCCAACAATCTACGGCTATCCTGGACGCATCCAGAGACAAAAGCCTGAAGGAATCTCGCCCTTGATTCACAAGCCAAGGAGCTCACTCTCTATCTGTACATCCGGCCTGCCATACCCTCGGCGCCACTCATAAGCTGAGTTTGTGTTTTCAGACTTCTGTGCCCACAGCCTGGACCCACACACCCTCTAGGCTAGGGCATCTGGAGCCACAGCGAAAGTTTGTGCCTGCCTTCTCCAAGGAATGTGTGCCCAATCCATTGACCACAACCCTACAGGTCAGGGAAAAACTCCAAGGCCCCTGAGGCCATCCTGATAGTGTAGGCTGCCCTGGACTAAAAGGGGCACTCTGACACCAGCTGAGCCATTATCACCACTTAGACTCTCAGACAGTGTCCCCAGAGACAGAAGATTGAAATGGACAGGCCCTTAGGCCCTAATATGAACCTTAGCTTTAGTTTTCATGTGTCTGTCCTCAGAGGACTGGTTTCGTATACCAGCATATTAGGTTTTTCTGAGGCTCCAAACCAAACCTCTCTCGTCTCCACATGGAGTGCTTTCTTACTGGATCTGTATCAAACCCTTCTGGTCGGAGAATTCCGCAGGGCCACAGTACAACCATCACATTCCAAGGTCTCCATGGACAGAAACACACATTATGACGCATCCTCAGGAGAGGCCATTTCAACTCAGCCCGCTGGTTAGCTTGCCCCAGAGCCAGCAGATCAAACATATCTTGTCGTTAATGGCCAAAGGGAATGCGAGGCATGCTGTTCAGGGATCCATCCTTTGAACCCTCCTCTTCAGTCCTTCCGTATGGTATGTACTGGAGCCACTCAACAGGACTCGACTGTCTTGCAGAAGGAAACCTTGTGGTTTGTGGCAACCTCCAAACTCAGCGTGGGAAAATTTCGTTGGCCTCATGAGGCACCTGCTTCATGAAGGTGCTATCAAGGGCACAATCCAACCTCAGCCAACGTCTGATCCTCAGCCTGACTTCAGATGCATGAGATATCCTTTCAGGCTTTGCAGAGTGTGCCTGCTCCCTACCTCACACTATCTTTTGTTTTCAGACTCTACCCTAGCACTCCTGGCCCAAAAGCCCTCATGATTGGGAATTCTGGTTCCAGAACGAAGCACTCTGCCTGGTCCAAAGAAAAACATTGTCTATGGCATTGCTCAGAAACCCCAAATGAAAATCAACCTGCTCAGCCCTCGGCAACACCCCAATTGCATAGGCTACCCTAAACACTATGCTCTGTCTTACATAGCCTGAGCCCAGACCTTGTGAGAGACATTGAGACAGTTGGCTTCACACCCAGCACATCGAACCTGCCATGGGTTAGGCCATTTCATCCCTTCCCATTGACCTGGGTGTCTTCCTGGAGGTATATTCTGAGGCTGTGTCAGACTATGCATTTTTTCTGGAGCTTCCTATGGAATTGGGGTGGTATTAGGGGCCTTGCAATTTTCTCTTAATCTGGTGGGTTGGGAAACTGAGACAGGCTGACATTCCTTGGGAGAGCTGGCCCAGTGCTGTTGTGTGTTCCTGGAGGCCCCATCCTGGAGGGCATATGGGTCAGGACTAACGGTCCAAAGTCTTCAGACACAAACTCGGGTAAGAGTTAAGCTCGAGGTGATGGCAGACCCAATCTGCAGACCCTGAGCGAAGCATCTCCAGATATGAAATTCGGACGGCTGTGAGGCAGCACAGTCTTTTCTGTCTGACTTGTTTGTCTATGATGGCCACGAAATGAAGGGGTGGCCTCATGGGTCCATGTGAGATTCTACCTCTCTGGGAATTCTGCTCGGCACCCAAGAGTTTGGTGTATTTCTGGGGGATGGGAGGAGCGCAGTTTTATGAGTCAGGGATCCCGTCCAAACAGCCATTCCAGAGATGGGTCCTGGGTTCTGGAGCCTGGATCACCGCAACAAGGCTTAGGATTTGGGCCTAGGGTCTTGCTCTATGTTTTCCTGGTACAGCTCCCGAGTGTTCTTGTTGGAAATGGGTCTCATTCTGAGGGTCACAATGCCTGTTTTTGCCCAGATGCCCATGCTGAGTGGGTGTGACCTCATGGGCTATGCACTTGGCTCCCACTCTGAGGGTTGGACTGCCATCTCAACATTCAGTTTTCCTGCCATGGGGAAGGAGGTGTACTTTTTTATGCTTCAGGTTCCCCCATGGGCAGGAACTTGAGCTAAGTTCTGGGACAGGTGCCTGAATACCCAGTTCACTTTGAGATGAGGTCCTCGGGCCAAGGCAGGCCCCACCTGCAGAAAATGAGGCCTGCTTTCTGGGTGGCTGTCAGGAGCTCGGGCTCGAGCTGTGTCAGACAGAACATTTGTGGAGAGTTCGGCCTATGATATTGGGGTGCTTTTGAGAGCTGTGCAACTGGATCCTCATGGGGGATTTTTGCACAGACCCTTTTTTCACTTCTTCTATCTGGTGAGCAGGCAGATGGCTGCATTACGGCTCCAGAATATCCAAGTTGGAGGGTTTTCAGGCGAGGAGTGTGAGGACAGAAGTATGAAAACATAAGCTACGGTTACGCTCAGTGCCGAGCACATGTCTATTCCAATGTACAGCAGTTGTTTCGAGATCTTCAGCACCTGGGCGAGGGGAAGATGTCTGCTCACGCTGGAGTTTGTATCCATGATGGCCAACAAATGGTGGGGAGGCCTCAAGAATTCTTGGAGATTTTTCCAAGCTGGAGCTTGTGAGCTGCTCCAAACATCAAGGTGTCCTACTAAGGGACAGCAGAAGTCTTCTTACAGGGCTCCAGGGTCCCCCATATGGAAGATTCGATAGCAATGCTCTCTGAATGGAGGCCTGGGAAGCCAATCTCTTGTTACCATTGCAGCTGAGGAACAGGGTAAGCTTGAACCAATGACACTGATTCCAAGTTCCAAGTGATTTGCTTTGATGGAAGTTCTCAGTCTAACAGGTTCCAATGCTGCTTGGTGTCCAGGGAGACCTTAGAATGTGGTGGCGGCTCTCTGACCATTGAGGATTCTCTATCCTTAGGATTAGACCCAGTACCCAGGAGCCAGGTTTCCTTCTTGGGACAGGAGGTGTGCTCTTGTATGGCTCACGGACCACAGGTTGGACCATATGCTTGAATTTCCAGAACAGCCCTCTAGGGAGAGAGACCTCAAAACATAAGCTAGGGTTCTGATGAGGTTTTAGGGCCATGGAAGTTTCAATCTTCGGACTAAGTGCCATTGGCCTGCATGTCATCCTGGAGGTAGGTGCTGAGGCTGTGTCAGGCTGTGCACTTTTTCCAGAGTGGCCTATGATATTGGGGTGCAGTCAGGGGCCTTGCAGTTTTCTCCTAATCTGGACATTTTGGGAAACTGAGATGGGCAGGGTTTCCTCAGGAGAGCAGGGCCAGTGATGTCATGTGTTTCTCGAGGCCCCATCCTGGAGGTCATGTGTGTCAGGACTTTGGGACCAAAGACTTTAGACACAACCTCGGATAAGAGATAGGAGTGAGGTGTTGGCAGTCCGAATCTGAAGACCCTGAGGGAAGCTCCTCGGGATTTGAAATTCAGGTGGCTGGGAGGGAGGAGCACAGGCTTTTCTGTCTGGATTTTGTGTCTAGGATGGCCACTAAATGGAGGGGTGACCTCATGTGTCCATGGGATATTCTTCCACTCTGGTGATTCTGCTTGGCACCCAAGAGTTTGATTTCTTTCTGGGGAAGAGGAAAAGACTGTATTCCATCTCTGGGATCCTGTCCAAACAGGGATTCCAGAGATGGTTTCTGTGTCCAGACACTGGGAAAACTTAACCAAAGCTTCGATTTGGGTTCCTGGTCCAGATCCCAAGGGGGATCTTTGGAAAGGGGTCTCACTCTGAGGGTCACAATGCCTGTTTGTGCCCAGCTGCCCATCCTGTGTAGGCGTGGTCTCATGGACCATGCACCTGGTTCCCACTCAGCGTTGTACAGCCATCTCAACATTCAGTTTTCTGGCCATGGGGAAGGAGGAGCACTCTTTTGTGCTTCCGAGTCCCCTATGGGCAGGAATTTGAGCTAAGTCTGGGACAGGTACCTGAATATCCAGGTTGCTTCAAGATGATGGCCTCGGGCCAAGGTTGGATCCACCTGGAGGATATGGGGCCCTCTATCTGGGTGGCTGACAGGAGGTCGTGGATCAGGCGATGTCAGACAGACAATTTATGCAGAGGTCGGTCTATTATATTGGGGTGACATTGAGGGCCGTGCAGGAGGATCCTCATGTGGGTTTCTGCGAAGAACCATAGGGCACTTCTTCTTTCTGGTGGGAAGGCAGAAAGCTGCACTGTGGCTTCAGAATTCCCAATATTGAGGGCTTGTAGGCGAGGAGTGTGAAGACAGAAGTCTGAAAACACAAGCCAGGGATAAGCTCAGTGCCGACCACAGGACCATTCCATTGTGCAGTGGTTGTTTCGAGATTTCCAGCACCTGAGTATGGGCGAGGGTCAGATGTCTGCTCACGCTGGGTTTGCATCCATGATGGTCAACGAATTGTGGGGTGGCCTCAAGAATTCTTGGAGATTTTCCCAAGCAGGACCTTGTGAGCTGCTCCAAACAGCAAGGTGTCCTACTGTGGGACAGGGGAAGTCCGCTTACAAGGCTCCAGGGTCCCCCATATAGAAAGATTCGACAGCAGAGGTCTCTGAATGGGGGCCTGGGAAGTCTTCCTTGCATGACCATTGCAGCTGAGGAACATTGCAGGCTTGATCTGCTGGTTTTTGTTCAAATTTCCAAGTGATCTAAGTTGACGGATGGTCTCAGTCTAATGAGTCACAATGCTGCTTGGTGTCCAGGGAGACCTTAGAATGTGGTGGTGAGGGTGCCTGGGTGGCTCAATGGGCTAAGCCGCTGCCTTCGGCTCAGGTCATGATCTCAGGGTCCTGGGATTGAGTCCCGCATCGGGCTCTCTGCTCAGCAGGGAGCCTGCTTCTTCCTCTCTCTCTCTCTGCCTTCCTCTATGCCTACTTGTGATCTCTCTCTGTCAAATAAATAAATAAAATCTATATAAAAAAAAAGAATGTGGTTGTGGGTCTGTGGCCATGCAGGATTCTCCTACCTGAGGGTTAGACCCAGTTCCCAGGAGCCAGGTTCCCTTCTCGGGACAGGAGGGGTTCTCTTGTATGGCTCAGGGACCACATGTCGGATCATATGTTGGATTTCAAGACCAGGCCTCTGGGCACAGAGGCCTGAATATCTAGGCTAGGGTTCTTATGAGGTTGTAGGGGCATGTCATCCTCAACCTTCGGACTTAGGGACTTTGACCTGTGAGTCTTCCTGGAGGTAGATGCTCAGGCTGTGTTAGACTGTGCATTTTTTCCAGAGTGGCCTATGAAATTGGGGTGGGCTCAGGGGCCTTGCAGGCTTTTCCTAATCTGGAGGGTTTGTGCAACTGAGACGGCAGAATTTCATCCAGAGATCAGGCCCAGTGATGTAGTGTGGTTCTGTCAGCCCCATCCTGCAGGGAATGTGGTTAAGGGCTCTGGGACCAAAGTCTTCAGACACAAAATTGTGTATCAATTAGGAGGGAGGTGATGGCAGCCCCGATCTGCAGACGCTGAGGGCAGCTCCTCAGGATTTGAAATTCGTGTGGCTGGGAGGCAGGAGCAAAGGCTTTTCTGTCTGGATTGTGTCTAGGATGGCCTTGGAATGGTGGTGTGTCCTCATGTGTCCATGGAATATTCTACCTCTCTGGGGATTCTGCCCAGCACCCAAGAGTTTGGTGTCTCACTGGGAAGGAGAGAGCGTGGTTTACTGTTTCACGGTTCCCGTCAACACAGGGATTCCAGAGATGGGTTATAGGTCCCTGTGCCTGGATAACCCTACAAAGGCTTAGTATTTGGGCCTAGAGGCTTGACTGCCTGGCTCTGTGGGGCTTTGGTTCAGCTCCCATGGAGACTTGTTGGAAATGGGTCTCAGGGTAAGGGTCACAATGCCTGTTTGTGCCCAGATGCCCATCCTGAGTGGGCATTGGCTCTTGTTCCATGCACCTGGATCCCAATATGAGGGTTGGACCACCATATCAACATTTAATTTTCCTTCTATGAGGAAGGAGGAGTACTCTTTTGTGCTTCAGATTCCCCCATGCACAGTAATTTGAGCTATGTTCTGGGACTGGTACGTGAATAACCAGGTTGGTTTGAGATGAAGGACTCAGGTCAAGGCAGGTCACACCTGCCAGATATGGGTCCCGCTATCTAGGTGGCTACCAGGAGGTCGGGGCTCGAGCTGTGTCAGACAAAGCATTAGTTCACAAGGTGGCCTATGATATTGTGGTGCTATAGAGGGCTGTGCTGGTGGAACCTTATATGGAGTTTCACGCAGACCCATAGGGCACCTCTTTTTTCTGGTGGGCAGGCAGAAGGCTGCATTGTGGCTCCCAAATTCCCAATATGGGGGACTTGAAGGCGAGGAGTGTGAGAACAGAAGGCAGAAAACACAATCTATGCTTAATCTCAGTGCCGAGAACATGGCCGTTCCAATGTGCAGTGGTTTTTTTCGAGATCTCCAGCATCTGAGTACAGGCGAGGGTCAGATGTCTGCTCATGATAGAGTTTGTATCTATCGTGGCCAACAAATGAAATATCCAGCACCTGAGTAAAGGTGGATTTCAGACGTTTACGCACACTGGAGTTTGTGTCTCTGATGACCGAATGGAGGAGTGGCATCAAGAGGCTGATGCATGTGAGATGCTCCAAACAGCAAGGTTGTTTTTTCTACTGGACAGTTAGAGTCTGGTATGTTTTCTGCAGGGCCCCCCATGTGAAAAGTATGGGTAGCAGAGCCCTTCCACATGGATGCCTGGAAAGCACACCTCCATTGACCAATGCAGCTGAGGAACATGCAGGTTCTTTGCGGTGCTTCTGGGGCGAAGCACCAAGGTCTTGAGTTGACATGGAATCTCTTGAAGATGGGTTACAATGCTGGTTTTTTTTTTACCAGGTAGATCTTAGAATGTGTTGGTGGCTAAGGTGCCTGCAGGATTCTCCTACCCTGAGGGTTTAACACAGGTCGAAGAGCACGGTTACCTTCTGGGGACAGGAGATGTAGTGTTTTGTGGCTCAGGGACCACATGCCGTATCATAAGTTCCTATTCAAGAACAGGCCTCTGAAGACAGATGCCCGACAACCTAATCTAGGGTTCCAATGAGTCCCAGGGGCATGAGAGGTTCAATCTTCAGACTTAGGACAGTTGACTTGGGTGTCTGCCAGGATGTAGGTGATCAGGGAGTTTCAGACTGTGCACTTATGTCCAGAGTAACCTCCAATATTGGGGTGGCCACAGGGGCCTTGAATGTTTCAACCAACTCTGGAGGGTTTGGTTAACTGACATGCACAATTTCCATGGGGATGGCAAGCACAGTCCTGTGGTGTGGCTCCAGAGACTCCACCCTGGAGGGCATGTGAGCCATGGTTCTGGGAGGGAAGTCTGCAAACACAAACTCGGGTTAGGTTTAGTGGCTAGGTTATCGCAGGGCAATGTGTAGACCTGGAAGGCTACTCGTCAGGAACAGTAACTGGAATGACCCGAAGGCGGAAGCACAGGCTTTTATATCTGGATTGTGTGTCTAGGGTGACGTCACAATGTAGCTGTGGCCTCATGGGTCCATGGGAGATTTTTCCTCTAAGGATACAGGCGGCTCCCAATATTTTGATGACTTTTTGGTATGGGAAGACTGCTATTTTCGATCTTAGGTGTGCCCCAAAACAGGGATTCCAGAGATGGGCTCTGGGTCTAGGCGCCTGGAAAATCCCACCAAGGGTTGGGATTTGGGCTTATGGGCAGACCAGGCCTGCAATGCAGGATCTTGGTGGTGCAACTGAGAGGGCTTGTTTGGAAACATGCTCAGGCTGAGCATTACAATTCCTGTTTGTGCCCAGGGTGGCCCTCAGGAGTGGGCGTGGTCCCATTGTCCATTTTCTGGCTCCCACACTGAGGGATGGACACACATTCCAATGGCCAGGTTTCCAGCCATGGGGAAGGAGGAAATATCTATTGTGCTTCATGTTCCCCCATAGGCAGGGATTACAGCAAAGGTCTGGGGACAGATGCCTGAATACCAAGGATGCATAGAGATGACAGATTTGGGCCATGGCCGTTCTCACATGCTGGATATGGGCCCCGCTCTCTGGGTGGCTGACACGAGGTCTGGGCTCAGGCTGTGTCAGACACAGCACAAGTGGCCAGAGAAGTCTATATATTGGGGTTCTCTCCAGGGCCGAGTAAATTGATCCTCATGTAGGGTTTCTGGCGAGACTCACGAAGCACTTCCTTCTGTGGGGCAGGCAGAATGCTGCCTTATGGATCCAGAATTCCCTATCAAGAGGGTTTGGGGACAAATAGGGTGAGAATGCAATTGTAAACACCAGCTATGCTTAAATTGATTGCCAAGCGGAAGTCAGTTTCAATGTGCAGCAGCTTATACGAGATATCCAGCACCTGAGTAAGGGCAGATGTCAGATATTTGCTCACACTTGAGTTTCTGTCTAGGATGACGACTAATGGAGGGGTGGCTTCAGGAGGCAATGGAGGATTACCCACGCTTAAGATTGTGAGATGCTCCAAACAACAAGGTTTCCTTCTAATGGACAGGAGGAGTCTGTTTTTTTTTCCTCCAGGGTCCCTCAAGTGGAAGTTTGCGTAGCAGAACCCTCCCGCATGGATGACTGGAAAGCACACGTCCAATGACCATTGCAGCTGAGGAACATGACAGGTTCGTTTTGGTGGTTCTGGTGCCAAGTACCAAGGCCTTGAGTTGACTTGGAATCTCTTACAGATGTGTCCCAAAACTGGTTTGTTACAAGGGAGGTCTTAGAATGTTTTGGTGCTATGGGCCACGCTGAGGGTTTGGCACAGGTCGATGTGCACAGTTTCCATCTTGGGAGAGGAGATGTTCTGTTTTGTGGCTCAGGGTACATATGTTGTATCCTGACTTGGTATTCAAGAACAGGCCTCTGAGGATTGATGCTGGCAACCTAATCTAGAGATCCAATGATGTCCTTGGTGCCCATCAGGTTCAATTTTCTTAATAAGGAACATTGATATGGTTGTCTGACTCGATGTAGGTGATCAGGGTGTTTCAGACTGTGCATTTGCATCCAGAGCCACTTCCACTATTGGGGTGGGCTCAGGGGCCTTGCAGGTTTCTCCTAACTTGGAGGCTTTGGGGAACTGTGATGGGCACAGTTTCCTTGGGGATGGCAGGCCCAGTCCTGTGGTAAGGCTTCAGAGACCACCTCCTTGAGGATATGAGAGCCATGGTTTTGGGAGGGAAGTCTGAAAACACAAATTTGGGTCAGGGATAGTGGCAAGGTGATCGCAGGTCCAATGCATAGACCTAGAAGGCATCACGTCAGGAACTGTAATTAGGGTGACTGAAAGCTGGTAGCACAGGCTTTTCTATCTGGATTGTGTGTCCAGGATGGGCTCTGAATGTAGACGTGGTCTCATGGTTCAATGGGAGACTTTTCCTCTCTAAGGATCCTGGTGGATCTCCATAGATTGGTGGTTTTTCAGAGAAGAAAAGAGTGCTCTTTTCCATCTTAGGGGTGCTCCAAAACAGGGAAGAATGCTGTTTTCCAACTTAGGCTTATGCCAAAACAGGGATTCCAGAGACGGGCTCTGGGTCTGGGTGCCCGGATATCCCACCAAGTGTTAGGATTTGGGCCTAGGGGCATCCCAGGCCTGCAATGCAGGATCCTAATGGTGTAACAGAGAGGGCTTGTTTGAAAGCATGCTCAGGCTGAGGGTCATCATGCCTCTTTGTGCCCAGGGGGGCCCTCAGGAGAGGGCGTAGTCTCATTGGCCATATAGCTGGATCCCACTTTGAGGTTTGGACACCCATTGCAACAGCCAGGCTTCCTGCAATGGAAAGAGGAGTTCTCTATTGTGCTTCAGGTTCCCCCATTGACAGGGTTACAGGAAAGGTCTGTGGAAAGTTGCCTTAATACCAAGGATGTGTACAGATGACAGGCTAAGAATTCCCAGGTAACAAAACAGCATTGTTACCCATATTCATGACATTCCATGTAGAAATAAGACCTTAGAACTTCGCCCCAGAGCCACCAGAATGAACTTGCCATGTTCCTAAGCTGCAATGGTCAGTGGAGGTGTGGTTTCCAGGCAACCATATGGGGGTGCTCTGCTACACAAACTTTGCAATTTGCGGGGACCCTTGAGACAAAAAAACAGAATGCCCCTGTCCGGTAGAAGGAAACCTTCTGTTTGGAGCATCTCACAAGCCCCAGCGTGGGAAATCCTCCATTTCCTCTTGAAGCCACCACTCCATTTGTCAGTCATCATAGACACAAACTCCAGCATGAGCAAACATCTGACATCCGCCCTTACTCAGGTGCTGGATTTCAATTCGATCGCTGCACACTGGAACTGCCTTTAGTTTGACTGAATTAAGCCATAGCTTGGGTTTACAATTCCATCCTCAGCCTACTGGTCCACAAGCCCTATTGTGAGGGAATTCTGGAGCTACAACACAATATTCTGCCTTCCCCATAGAAAGAAAAAGGGCCTGGAGAGTCTGCCCAGAAACTCCATATCATGGTCAATCTTCTCGGTGCTAGACGGAACCCTGATTCATAGGCTGCCCTGGGCACTAGTGCTGTGTCTGACATAGCCGGAGCCAGGACCTAGTGTCAGCCACTGAGAGATCAGGGCCCATATACAGCATGTGAGACCAGCTATGGCCCAAGTCTGTCTTCTCTTCTATTCTTGGTATTCAGGCATCTGTACCCACACCTTTGCTGAAATCCTTGCCATTGGGGGAACCTGTAGCACAATAGAGAACTCCTCCTTCCCCATGGAAGGTATTCTGACAGTTGGGATAGTTGCTCAACCCTCAAAGTGGAAGGCAGCTCCATGGCCAAGGAGACCATGTGCACTCATGATGGCTTCCCCGGGCACAAGCAGGCATTGTGACCTCAGCCTGAGCATGCTTTCAACCAAACGCTCTCAATTGCATCTCTGGGACCCCGAATTGCAGGCCTAGTACACACCTAGGCCCAAATCCTTACCCTGGTGGGATTTTACAGGGGCCCAGACACAGAGCCCATCTCTGGAATCCCTATTTTGGGGGACCCTTAAGATGGAAAACAGCACTCTTCCCTTCCCCGAGATAGTCACCAAACTCTTGGTAGCCACCAGGATCCTTGAGTGGAAAAATCTGCCATAGACCCATGAGAACACACCTGCATTCCGAGGCCATCCTGGACATACAATCCAGATACATATCATGTGCTTTCACCTTTGAGTCATCGGATTTACAGTTCCTGACGAGCTGCCTTCCAGGTCTATGCATTGGGCCTGCAATCACCTTGCCATTAACCTAAACTGAGTTTGTGTTTGCAGACTTCCTTCCTAAAACCATGGCTCACTTGACCTCCAGGTTCTGGCATCTGAAGCCACACCACAAGACTGTGCATGAGATCCTCAAGGAAACTGTGCCCATCACTTTTGCCCGATACCTTTAGATTAGGAGAAACCTGCAAGGCCCCTGAGCGCAGCCAAATAATGGAGGCCGCTCTGGGCACAAATGCACAGTCTGAGACACCCTGATCCCCTCCATACAGGCAGACACCCAAGTCAATGCTCCTGAGTCAGAAGATTGAACCTGACATGCCCCGAGGACTTCATTGGCACACTTGATTAGGTTTACAGGTATCTGTCATCAGAGGCCTGCTCTGGAATATCAACTTATGATAAAATATATAGTCCCTGAGCCACAGAACAGAATATGTCCTCCCCAAAAAGGAAGCCATGCTCCTGGAATTGTGTCATACCCTAAGGGTATTTGGATCCTGAATGGCCCCTTAGCAACCAGCACATTCTATGATATTCCTGGTAACAAACCATCATTGTGCCCCATCTTCATGAGACTCCATGTCAACTCAAGGTCTCGATATATTGCCCCAGAGCCACCAGAATGCACCTGCCATGTTCCTCAGCTGCAATGGTCAATGGAGGGGTGATTTCCAGGCATCCCTGTGGGGTTCTCTGCTACAAAACTTTCCACATGGAGAAACCAGAGAAAACAAACCAGACTTCTCCTGTCCGGTAGAAAGAAACTTTGCTATTTGGAGCATCTCACAAGCCCCAGCATGGGAAATCCTCCATGGTCTCTTGACGCCACCCTTCCATTTGTGGGTAATCACAGACACAAATTCCAGTGTGAGCAAACATCTGACATCCACCCTTACTCAGGTGCTGGATATTCGAAACGGCAGCTGCACACTGGAACTGCCTTTTGCTTTTCACTGAACTTAACCATAGCTTTGTATTACTGTTCTATCCTCACCACACTGCTCCACAATATCTCTTGATAGGGAATTCTGGAGCCACAACGCAGTATTCTGCCTTCCACATAGAAAGAAGAAGGACCTGTTGAGTCTGCCCAGAAACTGCACATGAGGATCAATCTACTCAGACCACGAGGCAACCCTGATTAATAGATTTCCCTGACCACTAGTGCTGTGTCTGACAGAGTCTAAGCCCCGACCTCGTTTCAGCCACCCAGAGGTGAGGACCCATATTTAGCATGAGAGATAGGCAATGGCCCTGGGCCATCATCTGAACCCATCCTTGGTATCCAGTCATCTGTCCCCCAAACTTTGCTGGAATTCCTGCCAATGGCGAACCTGAAACACAATAGAGAACACCTCCTTCCCCATGGCAGGAATATTGGCTGTTGGGATGGTTGTCCAACCCTCAGCGTGGGAGCCAGCTGCATGGCCAAGGAGACCATGCCCAATCCTGAGGGCCGACATGGGCACAGGCAGGCATGGTGATCCTCAGCCTGAGCATGTTTTCAAACAAACACTCTCAGTTGCTCCTCCAGTACCAGCATTGCAGGCCTGGTATGCCCCTAGGCCCAAATCCTAACCCTTGGTGGGATTTTCCAGGTGCCCAGACCCAGAGTCCGTCTCAGAATCCCTGTTTGGGGCACCCTTAAGATGGAAAACAGCACTCTTCCCTTCCCTGAGAAAGGCACCAAACTATTGGGAGCCGCCAGGATCCTTAGAGAGAAAAAATCTCCCATGGACCCATGAAAACAAACCTGCATTCCGAGGACATCCTGTCCACACAATCCAGAGAGAAAAGTCTTTGCTACCGCCTTCGAGTCATCCTATTTACATTTCCTGACGAGCTGCCCTCCATGTCTATGCATTGGGCCTGTGATCATCTCGACACTAACCCTAACCCCAGTTTGTGTTTGCCGACTTCTCTCCCAAAACCATGGCTTACATGCCCACCAAGATGTGGTCCCTCAAGCCACATCACAGGAAAGTTCCTGCCATCCCCAAGAAAACAGTGCCCATCAGGTTGTCCAAACCCTCCAGATTAGGACAAACCTGCCAGGCCCCTGAACCCACCCCAATATTGGCGGTTGCTCTGGATGCAAACGTGCAGTCTGAAACACCCTGAGCACCTCCATCGAGGCAGAAAGCCAAGTCAATGGTTCTGAGTCAGATGATTGAACCTGACATGCCCCTAGGACTTCACTGGAACCCTAGATTGGGTCTTCAGACATCTGTTCTCAGAGTCCTGTTCTGGAATACCAAGTTATGATACAACATGTGGTCCCTGATTCCCACAACAGAACATCTCCTGTCTCCAGAAGGAAAATGTGCTCTTGGATCTATGTCCAACTTTCAGGGTAGATGGATCCTGCATGACCCATTAGCCCCAGCAGCTTCTATGATCTCCCTGGTAACAAACCAGCATTGTGACCCAACTTCCTGAGACTTGATGCCAACTCAAGGTGTTGGTACTTTGCCCAAGAGCCATGAAACGAATCTGCCATGTTCCTCAGGTACAAAGGTCAATGGACGTGTGCTTTCTAGGCATCCAAGAGGTAGTTCTCTGCTACACAAAAATTCCACATAGGGAACCCTAGAGCAAACAAATAAGACTGCTCCTGTCAGGTTGAAGGAAACCTTGGTTGTTTGGAGCATCTCACAAGCCCCAGCCTGGGAAGTCCTCCACATTCCCTTGATGCCAACCCTCCATTTGTTAGTCATCATAGACACAAATTCCAGCATGAGCAAACATCTGACATCTGCTCTTACTCAGGTGCTGGATATTCGAATCAGTCACGCACACTGGAAATACCTTTCACTTGACACTGTATTCTTGCATAGTTTGGGTTTACAATTCCATCCTCACCCTACTGGACTGCAAGTCCTCTTGAGAGGGAATTAGGGAGACAAAACGCAACATTCTGCCTTCCCCATAGAAAGAAGAAGGGCCTGGTGAGTCTGCCCAGAAACTCCCCATGAAGATCAATCTACTTGGCCCTCAAGGGAACCCCGATTTATACTTTGCGCTGGCCACTAGCACTGTGTCTGAGAGAGCCTGAGCCCCAACCTCGTGCCAGCCACCCAGAGTGTGGGGCCCTTATCCAGCATGTGGGACTGGCCATGGCCCAGTCATCTCTACCCATCCTTGGTATTCCGGCAACTATCCCAGACCTTTGCTGGAATCCCTACCAGTGGGGGAACCTGAAGCACAATTGAGAACTCCTCCTTCCCCATGGCAGGAAGCCTGGCTGTTGCTATGGGTGCCCAACCCTCAGAATTAGAACCAGGTGCATGGCCAATGAGACAACGCCCAATCATAAGGGCCGCCTGGGCCAAAGCAGGCATTGTGTCCCTCAACCTTAGCATGCATTCAAACAAATGCTCTCAGTTGTTTCTGCAGTGTCCCGCATCGCAGGCCTGGTATGCCCTTAGGACCAAATCCTAACACTTCGTGGGATTTTCCATGCCAACATAACCAGAGCCCGTCTCTGGAATCTCTGTTTTGAAGCACCCCTATGATGGAAAACAGCAATCTTCCCTCCCCTGAGAAAACTATTAGGAGCTGCCAGGATGCGTAGAGAAGAAAAATCTCCCAGGGCTCCATAAGACCACACCTTCATTCCGAGGCCATCCTGGACACACAATCCAGATACAAGAGACTGTGCTACCACCTTCGAATCACCTGGTTTACAGTTCCAGACGAGCTGCCCTACAGACCTACGCATTGGGCCTGTGATCACCTCGCCATTAACCCTACCCCAAGTTTGTGTTTGCAGACTTCTTTCCCAAAACCATGGCTCACATGCCCTCTATGATGGGTCTCTGTAGCCACACCACAGGAAAGATCCTGCTATCCCCAATGAAACTGTGTCCATCACAGTTGCCCAAACCCTCCAGATTAGGAGAGACCTGCAAGTCCCCTGAGCCCAGTCCAATATTGGAGGCCACTCTGGACACAAATGCACAGTGTGCAACACCCTGATCACCTCCATCCAGGAAGACACCCAAGTCAATGGTCCTGAGTCAGAAGATTGGTCCCTGAACCCCACAATAGAATATCTCCTGTCCCCAGATGGAATTCGTGCTCTTCAACTTGTGTCAAGGGTCGGGGTATATGAATTATGCACAGCCCCTTAGCCCCCAGCACATTCTAAGATCTCTCTGGTAACAAACAAACAGCATTGTGATCCATCTTCATGAGATTCCATGTCACTTCAAGTCCTTGGTAATTCGCCCCAGAGCCACCAGAATGAACCTGCCATGTTCCTCACCTGATATGGTCAGTGGAGGTGTGCTTTCCAGGCATCCATGTGGGAGTGCTCTTCTACTTATTCTTTCCACATGTGGGACCCTGGAGCAAACAAACCAGACTGCCACTGACCAGTAGAAGGGAACCCTCTGTTTGGAGCATCTCAGAAGCACCAGCAGGAGAAATCCTCCATGGCCCTTGACACAACCCCTCCATTTGTCAGTCATCATAGACAAAAACTCCAGCATGAGAAAACATCTGAAATCTGCCGTTATTTAGATTCTGCACTTTCTCTTCCACCACTGCACACTAGAACTGCGTTTCACTTGACACTGAATTTATCCATAGCTTGGGTTTAGAATTCCATCCTCAGCCTCCTGGTCTGCAAGCCCTCTAGAGAGGGAATTTGGAGCCACAAGGCAACATTCTCCATTCCCACTAGAAAGAAATAGGGCCTGGTGAATCTTCCCAGAAACTCCACATGAGGTTCAATCTACTTGGCACTCGATGGAACCTTGATTTATAGGCTGTCCTGGGCACTAGTACTAGTACTAGTACTAGTACTGTGTCTGACAGAGCCTGAGCCAAGACCTAGTTTCAGGCACCCAGAGATATGAGCCCATATCCAGCATGTGAGATTGGCCAGGGCCCAAGTCCATCATCTCTACCCATCCTTGGTATTCAGGCACCTGTCCCCAGACCTTTTATGTAATCCCTACCAATGGGGTAACCTAAAGCACAATAGAGAACTCCTCCTTCCCCATGGTAGGAATCCTGGCTGTTGATATGAGTGTCCAAACCTCAAAGTGGGAGCCAGCTGCATGGCCAAGGAGACAATGCCCACTCATGAGGGCTGCCCTGGGCACAAGTAGCCATTGTAACCCTCAGCTTGATCAAGCCTTCAAAAAAATGCTCTTAGTTGCACCTCCAGGATCCTGCATTGCAGGCCTGATATGCCCTTAAGCCCAAATCCTAACACATCGTGGGATGTTCCATGTGCACATACCCAGAGCCCGTCACTGGAATCCCTGTTTTGAGGCACCCCTAAGATGGAAAACAGCACTCTTCACTTCCCTGAGAAAGCCACCAAACTAATGGGATCCCCCAGGATCCTTGAGAAGAAGAATCTCCCATGGTCCCATGAGTCCACACTTGTATTCCGAGGCCAGCGTGGATATGCTATCCAGATACAAGAGACTGTGCTACTGGCTTCGAGTCACCTGATTTACAGTTCCTGACGTGCTGCCCTCCAGATCTTTGGATTGGGACTGTGAACACCTCTCCATTAACCTTATCCCGAGTTTGTGTTTGCAGATCTCTCTCTAAAAACAATAGCTCACATGTCCTCCAGGATGGGGCCCCTAGAGTCACACCACAAGACTGTGCTTGCCATCCCCAAGGAAACTGGGCCCATCACAGTTGCCCAAACCCTCCTGATTAGGAGAAACCCGGAAGGCTCCTGAGCACATCCCAATATTGGAGGCTGCTCTGGATGCAAATGCACAGTCTGAAACACCCTGATCACCTCCATCCAGGCAGACACCCAAATCAATGGTCCTGAGTCAGATAATTGAACCTGACATGGCCCTAGGACCTCATTGGAAGAGGGATTAACTTTTCAGGCACCTGTCCTCAGAGGCCTCTTCTGGAATACCAACTTATGATACAAATTATGGCCCCTGAGCCCCATGGTGGGAAATCCTCCATGGCCTCTTGACGCCACCTCTCCATTTGTTGGTCATCGTAGACACAAACTCCAGCCTGAGCAAACATCTGACATCCGCCCATATTCAGGCGCTGATATTGGAATCAGCTGCTGCACACTGGAACTGCCTTTCGCTTTGCAATGAATTTAAGCCTAGCTTCAGACTACAATTTCATCCTCACCCTACTGGTCTGCCATATCTCTTGATAGGGAATTCTGGAGCCACAACGCAACATTCTGCCTTCTTCATAGATAGAAGGACCTGGTGAGTCTGCCCATAAACTGCACATGAAGATCAATATACTCAGCCCAGGAGGGAACCCCTATTTATAGTTTGCCCTAGCCACTAGTGCTGTGTCTGACAGAGCCTGAGCCCCTATCTCGTGTCAGCAACCCAGAGGGTGGGGCCCACATTAACCATGTGAGACCGGCCATGGCCCAGGGCTGTCATTACTACCCATCCTTGGTATTCAGGCATCTGTCCCCTAGATCTTAGCTGGAATCCCTACCAATGGGGGGACCTGAAGCACAATAGAGAATTCATCCTTCGCCATGGCAGGAATCCTGGCTTTTGGATGGGTGTCCAACCCTAGGAATGGGAACTGGCTGCATGGCTGAGTAGACATCGCCCAATCCTGATGGCCTCCGGGGCACAAGCAGGCATTGGGACCCTCAGCTTGACCATACTTTCAAACAAACGCTCTCAGTTGCACCTCCAGGATCCCGCATTGCAGGCCTGGTATGGCCCTAGGCCTAAATATTAACCCTTGGTGGGATTTTCCAAGCACTTAGACCCAGAGCTCATCTCTGGAATGCCTGTTTTGGGGCACGCTTAAGCTGGAAAACAGTACTCATCCCTTCCCGGAGAAATCCAACAAACTATTGAGAACCGCCAGGATCCTTGAGAGGAGAAATCTCCCATGGACCCTTGAGACAACACCTGCAATAAAGGCCATTCTGGAAATTAAATCCAGATACAATTACCTGTGCTACCACCTTTGAGTTACGTGATTTACAGTTCCAGACTTGCTGCCCTCCTGGTCTATGGATTGGGACTATGATCACCTTGCCACTAACCCTAACCTAAGTTTGTGTTTGCAGACTTCTCTCTCAAAATCATGGCGCACATGTCCTCCAGGATGGGGTCTCTGGAGTCACACCACAGGACAGTTCCTGCAATCCCCAAGGAAACTACCCATCACAGTTGTCCAAAAACCCCATATAAGGAGAAACCTGCAAGGAACCTGAGCCAACCCTAGTATTGGATGCCACTCTGGACACAAATGCACAGTCTGAAACACCCTCATCACCTGCATCCAGTCAGACACCAGAGTCAATGATCCTGAGTCAGAAGATTGAATGACATTCCCCTAGGGCCTCATTCAAACCCTTTATTAGGATTTCAGGCTTCTGTCCTCAGAGACCTGTTCTGGATTACCAATTTATGATACAACATATGGCCGCTGAGCCCCACAACAGAATATCTTCTGCCCCCAGATGCAATCCAGGCTCTTGGGCCTGTGTCAAATCCTCAGGCTAGATGAATCCTGCATGGCCCATTAACCACCAGCACATTCTAAGATCTCCCTGGTAACAAACCAACATTTTGACCCATCTTCATGAGGTTCCATGTCCAATCCAGTCTTTATTTCTTCGCCTCAAAGCCACCAGATGCCATGTTCCTTCGCTGTCATGGTCAATGAAGGTGTGCTTTCCAGTCACCCATGTGGGAGATCTATGTTATCCGAACTTTCGACATGGGGAACCATGGAGGAAACAAATCAGACTGCCCCTGTCTGGTAGAAGGAAACCTTGCTGTTTGGAGCATCTCAAAAACACCAGATTGGGAAATCCTCCATAACCTCTAGACGCCACCCCTCCATTTTTGTGTCATCATAGACACAAACCCCAGCATGAGCAAATATCTGACATCCACCCTCACTCAAGTGCTGAATATTGGATTCAAACATTGCACACTGGAAACTTCTTTCGCTTGATACAGAATGTAACCATAGCTTAGGTTTACAATTCCATCCTCAGCCTCCTGGTCCACAAGCCCTCTTGATAGTGAATTCTAGAGCCACAAAACAGCATTCTGCCTTCCCCTTACAAACAAGAAGGGCCTGGTGAGTCTGCCCAGAAACCATACATGAGGATCAATCTGCTCGGCACTCGAGGGAACCCCAATTTATAGGCTGCCCTGGGCACTAGTGCTGTGTCTGACAGAGCCTGAGCCAAGACCTAGTGTCAGCCACCCAGTGATCGGGGCCCATATCCACGATTTGATACTGGCCATGGCCCATGTCCATCATCTTTACCCATCCTTGGTATTCAGGCCTCTGTCCCCAGACCTTTGCTGGAATCCCAGCTAATGGGGGAACCTGAAGCAATATAGAGAACTCCTCTTTCCCCATGGCAGGATTCTGGCTGTTGGGATGGTTGTCCAACCCTCAAAGTGGGAGCCCGCTGCATGGCCAATGTGACCACGCCCACTCATGAGGGCCACCTGGGCATAAGCAAGTATTGTGACCCTCAGCCTGAGAATGATTTCAAACAAGACCTCTCAGTTGCACCTCCAGGATCCTGCATGCAGGCCTGGTAAGCCACTAGGCCCAAATCTTAACACTTGGTGGGATTTTCCAGGGGACCAAACCCAGAGTCCGTCTCTGGAATCCATATTTTGGGGCACCCCTAACATGAAAAACAGCACTCTTCCCTTCCCCGAAAAAGCCACCAACTATTGGGAGCCACCAGGATCCTTAGAGAGGAAAAATCTCCCATGGACCCATGAGGCCACAACTGCATTCTG
Organism: Mustela nivalis; assembly: GCF_964662115.1. Lineage (NCBI taxonomy): Eukaryota > Metazoa > Chordata > Mammalia > Carnivora > Mustelidae > Mustela > Mustela nivalis. The sequence continues at coordinate 84,517 of NW_028136519.1, forward strand.
AGGCCATCCTGCACACAATACAGAGAAAAAAGCCTGTGATTCTGCCTTTGAGTCACCCGATTAACAGTTCCTGAAGAGCTGCCATCCATGTCTATGCATTGGGCCTGTGATAACCTTGCCACTAACCCTAACCCAAGTTTGTGTTTTCAGACTTCCCTCCCAAAACCATGGCTCACATGCCCTCCAGTTTGTGATAACTGGAGCCACACCACGGGATTGTACCTGTCTTCCCAAAGGAAACTGTGATTTTCACTATTAAACAAACACTCTAGATTAGGAGAAACCTGCAAGTCCCCTAAGCCAAGCCCAATATTGGAGGCCACTCTGGACGCAAATGCACAGTCTGACACACCATATCATCTACATCCAGGCTGATATCCAAGTCAATGGTCCTCAGACAGAAGATTGAACCTGACATGCTCCTAGGATTCACTGGAACACTAGAATAGGTTTTCAGGTATCTGTACTCAGAAGGCTGTTCTGCATATCAATGTATGATACAATATGGTCACTGATCCACACAAAAGAACATCTGTCCTTAGAAGAAAGCTGTGCTCTGGACCTGTGTCAAACACTCTGGGTAGATGAATCCTTCAAGGCCCCCTGGCAACCAGCACATTCTATGATCTCCCTGACAAAATACCAGCATTGTGACCCATCTTCATGAGACTCCATGACAACTCCAGCCCTTGGTACTTCGGCCCAGAGCCACCAGAATGAAACTGCCATGTTCCTCTGCTGCCATGGTCAATGTAGGTGTACTTTCCAGGCATCCAGCGGGAGTGCTCTGATACCAACTTTCCACATGGGGAACCCTGGAGGAAACAAACCAGACTCCCCTGTACGGTAAAAGGAATCTTTTCTGTATGGAGTATCTCAAGCCTGAGGGTGGGTAATCCTCCATGGCCTCTTGAGGCCACCCATCCATTTGTTGGTCATCATAGACACTAACTCCAGCGTGAGCAATCAACTGACATCTGCACTTACTCAAGTGCTGGATATTTGAAACAGCTGCTACACACTGGAATTGCCTTATGCTTGGCACTGAATTTAAAAGTAGCTTGGCGGGACGCCTGGGTGGCTCAGTTGGTTAAACAGCTGCCTTCGGCTCAGGTCATGATCCCAGCGTCCTGGGATCGAGTCCCACATCAGGCTCCTTGCTCCGCAGGGAGCCTGCTTCTCCGTCTGACTCTGCCTTCCACTCTGTCTGCCTGTGCTTGCTCTCGCTCGCTCTCTGACAAATAAATAAAATCTTGAAAAAAAAAAGTAGCTTGGGTTTGCAATTCCATCCTCACCCTGGTGTTCTGTAGGCTCTCTTGATAGGGAATTCTGAAGCCACAACACAGCATTCTGCCTTCCCCATAGCAAGAAAAAACAGCCTGGAGAGACTGCCCAGAAACCCTACATGAGGATAAATCTACTCGACCCTCGAGTGAAACCCATTTATAGGTTTACCTGGCCACTAGCGCTGAGTCTGACAGAACCTCGTCTCTGACCTCGTGTCAGGACCCAGAGACTGGGCTCCAACTCCAGAATGTGAGACCAGCCATGTCCCAGGGCTGTCATCTCTACCCATTCTTGATTCAGGCATCTGTCCCCAGACATTTGCTGAAATCCCTGCCAATGGGGGAACCAGAAGCACAATAGGGAAATCCTCCTTCCCCATGGCAGGAATGATGGCTCTTGGGATGGGTTTCCAGACCTCAGAGTGGTAGCCAGCTGAATAGCCAATGATAACCCGCCCACTCATGAGGGCCGCCCTGGACACAAGCAGGCATTGTGACCCCCAACATGAGCATGCTTTCAAACAAACACTCTCAGTTGCATTCCAGAATCCAAATTTGCAGGCCTGATATGCCCCTAAGCACAAATCCTAACACCTGGTGGGATTTTTCAGGGGACCAGAAACACAGCCTGTCTCTGGAATCCCTGTTTTGGGACAACCCTAAGATGTAAAATAGCACTCTCCCCTTCGCCAAGAAAGCCACCATAGTATAGGGAGCCGCTAGGATCCTTCAGAGGAAAAATCTCCCATGGATCCATGAGACCACACCTGCATTCCGAGGCCATCCTGGACACAAAAGCCAGATACACAAGCCTGTGCTACCACCTTCAAGGCAACTAATTTATAGTTCCAGACGAGCTGCCCTCCAGGTCTATGCATTGGGCCTGCGATCACCTCACCGCTAACCTTAACCCGAGTTTGTGCTTACAGACTTCTATCCCGAAACCATGGCTCATATTTCCTCCAGGATGGGGTCTCTGGAGCCACACCAAAGGACTGTGCCTGCCATCCCCAAGGAAAATGTGTCCGTCACATTTGCCTAAAACTTCGAGATAAGGAGAAACCTGCAAGGCCCCTGAGCCCACCCCAATACTGGAGGCCCCTCTGGACACAAATGTGCATTCTGAAATACGCTGATCACCTGAATCCAGGCAGATACCCAAGTCAGTGTTTCTCAGTCAGAAGATTGAACCTGACATGCTCCTATGACCTCATTGTAACCCCTGATTAGGTTTTCAGGCATTTGTAATCAGAGACCTGTTCTGGAGTACCAACTTAAGATACAACATATGGTCCCTGATCCCCACAACAGAACATCTCCTTTCTCTAGATGGAAGCCGTGCTCTTGGAACTGTGTCAAACCCTCAGGGTAGATGAATCCTACTTGGCCCGTAGCCACCAGCAGAATCTAAGATCTCACTGGTAACAAGCCAGCATTGTGAGCGATCTTCATGAGATTCCATGTCAACTACAGGCCTTGGTACTTCACCCCAGAGCCTTCAGAAAGAACCTGCCATGTTCCTCAGCTGCAATGTTCAGTGGAAGTGTGCTTTCCAGGCATCCATGTGGGAGTGCTCTGCTACCCAAACTTTCCACATGGGGGACTCTCGAGCAAACAAATCTGACTGCCCTGTCCTGTAGAAGGAAACCTGGCTGTTTGGAGCATCTCACAAGCTCAAGTGTGGGAAATCCTCTATGACCTCTTTTCAACTCCTCTCCATTTGTCGGTCATTATAGACACAAACTCCAGCTTGAGCAAACATCTGACGTCTGCGCTTACTCAGGTGCTGGATATTCGAATCAGCCGCTGCACACTGGAAATGCCATTCGCTTGTCACTGAATTTATTCATAGCTTGGGTTTACAATTCCATCCTCACCCTACTGGTCCACAAGCCCTCATGATAGGGAATTCTGCAGCCACAACACAGCATTCTGCCTTCCCAATAGAAAGAAGAAGGGCCTGGTGAGTCTGCCCAGAAACTCCACATTATGATCAATCTAATTGTCCCTTGAGGGAACCCTGAATTATAGACAGCCCTGGCCCCTAGTGTTGTGTCTGACAGAGCCTAAGCCCCGACCTCGTGTCAGCCACCTAGAAGGCGGGGCCCATATCCCGCATGTTAGACTGGCCACGGAACAGAGCCGTCATCTTTACCCATCCTTGGTATTCAGGCATGTGTCCCCAGACCTTTCCTGGAATCCCTACCAATGAGGGAACCTGAATCACAATAGAGAAATCCTCATTCCCCATGGCAGGATTCCTGTAAGTTCGGAAGGGTGTCCAACACTCAGAGTGTTAGCCTACTGAATGGCCATTGAGACCACCCCCATTCCTGAGGGCCACCCTATGCAAAAGCTTGCATAGTGACCCTCAGCCTGAGCATGCTTTCAAACAAACGCTCTCAGTTGTATCTCCAGGACTTGCATTGGAGGCCTGGTAAGCCCCTATGCCCAAATCATAACCCTTGGTGTGTATTTCCAGGTGCCCAGAGCCAGAGCACTTCTCTGCAATCCCTGTTATGGGACACCCTTAATATGGAAAACAGAACTCTTTCCTCTCTGAGAAAGCCACCACATTATAAGGAGCTGCCAGGATACTTGAGAGGAAATATCACCCATGGACACCTGAGACCACACCTGCATTCTTAGTCCATCGTGGATACACAATCCAGATAAAAAAGCCTGTGCTACCTCCTTTGAGGCATGCGATTTACATTTCACACGGAGCTTCCCTCCAGGAGTATGCATTGGGCCTACAATCACTTCGCCACTAAACCTAAGCCGCATTTGTGTTTGCAGACTTCCCTCCCAAAACCATGGCTCTCATGCCCTCCAGCATGGGGTCTCTGGAGCCACACCACAGGACTGTGCCCACCATTGCCAAGGAAACTGTGCCCATCAAATTGCCCTATCTTTCCAGATTAGGAGAAACCTGCAAGGCCCCTGAGCCCACCCCAATACTGGTTGCCACTCTGTACACAAATGCACAGTCTGGAACACCCTGATAACCTACATCTAGGCAGACATTGAAGTCAATGATACTGAGTCAGAGGATTGAACCTGACATTCCGTTAGGATTTTATTGGAACCCTAGATTAAATTTTCAGGCATCTATCCTCAGAGGCCTGTTCTGCAATACCAAATTATGATACATTTGGTCCGTTAGCCCCACATCAGAACATCTCTGGTCCGAGAAGGAAACCGTGCCCTTTGACCAGTGTCAAACCCTCAGGGTAGATGAATCCTACATGGTCCCTTAGCCACCAGCACACTGTAAGGTCTCCATGGTAACAAACCTGCATTATGACCCATCTTCATGAGACTTCATGTCAACTCCAGGCCTTGGTAATTCGCCCAAGAGCCACCAGAACGAATTGGCCATGTTTCTCAGCTGCAATTTTAATGGAGGTGTGCTTTTCAGGCATCCACGTGGGAGTGCTCTGCTACCCAAACTTTCCACATGGGGGACCCTGGAGCAAATAAACCAGACTCCCCCTGTGTGGTAGAAGGAAACTTTGCTGTTTGAAGCATCTCACAAGCCCCAGCATGTGAAATCCTCCATGGCCTCTTGACGCCACCCCTCCCTTCATCGGTCATCATAGACATAAACTCCAGCATGAGGAAATGTCTGACTTTCACCTTTACTCAGGTGCTGGATATTTGGAATCAGACACTGCACAATGGAACTGCCTTTTGCTTGGCACTGAATTGAACCTTAGCTTGAGTTTACAATTCCATCCTCACCCTACTGGTCCCCAAGCCCGCTTGATAGGGAATTCTGGGGCCACAACGCAGCTTTTTGCCTTCCCCTTAGAAAGAAGAAGGGCATGGTGATTCTGCCCAGAAACTCTGCATGAGGATCAATCTGCTCAGCCCTTGAGGGATCCCTGATTCATACTCAGCCCTGACCACTAGTTCTGTTTCTGACAGAGCCTGAGTGCTCAATTCATGTCAGCTACTCAGAGAGTCAGGCATGTGAGACTGGCCATGTCTCAGGTCCCTCATTTCTACCCATCCTTGGTATTCAGGCATCTGTCCCCAGACATTTGCTAGAATAACTGCTAATGGGGGAACCTGAGGCACAATAGAGAATTCTTCCTTTTCCATGGCAGGAATCCTGGTAGTTGGGATGGGTGTCCTACATTAAAGTGGTAGCCAGCTGCATGGCCAAGGAGACAACTCCCACTCATAAGGGCTGCCCTAATCACATCAGGCATTGTGACACTCAGACTAGCATGCTTTCAAACAAACGCTCTCAGTTGTACCTCCAAGTCACACATTGTAGGCCTGGTACTCCCCTAGGCCCAAATCCTAATCCTGGTGGGATTTTCCAAGCACCCATACTCACAGCCCTTCTCTGGAATCCCTTTTTAAGGAACATCTAAGATTGAAAACAGCACTCTTCCATTCAAACGAGAAAGCCACCATACTATTGGGAGCTTCCAGGATCTGTAGAGAGGAAAATACTCTCATGGAAACATTAGAACACACCTGCATTCCAAGGCTATCATGGACACACAATCCAGATACAAAAGCCAGTGCTAGTGCCTTCGAGGTACGTGATTTACAGTTCCTGACGATCTGCCCTCCAGGTCTATGCATTGGGCCTACGATCACCTCGCAACTCAACCTAATCCGAGTTTGTGATTGCAGACTTCTCTCCCAAAACCATGGCTTACATGCCCTCCACGATGGAGTCTCTGGAGCCACACCACAGGACTGTGCCTGCCACCCCCAAAGAAACCGTGCCCACAAATTTTCGTAAACCTTCAAGATTAGGAGAAACCTACAAGGCCCCAGAGCCCACCCCAATATTGGAGGCCACTCTGTACACAAAGGCACAGTCAGAAACACCCTGATTGCCTACATATAGGCAGACACCGAAGTCAATGGTCCTGAGTCTGATGATTGAACCTGAAATTTCCGTTGGACTTCATTGGAACCCTAGATGAAGTTTTTAGGCATCTGTCCTCAGAGGCCTGTTCTGGAATTCCAACTTATGATACAACATTTGGTCCGTGAGCCCCACAACAGAACATCTCCGATACCCAGAAAGAAACCGTGTTCTTCGACCGGTGTCAAACCATCAGGATAGACTAATCATACATGGCCCCTTAGCCACCAGCACATAGTAAGATTTCCGTGGTAACAAAACTGCATTGTGACCCAACTTCATTAGAAACCAGGCCTTGGTACTTTGCCCTAGAGCAACCAGAAAGAACCTGCCATGTTCCTTAGGTGCAATGGTCAATGTAGGTGTGCTTTCCAGTATCCACGTGCGAGTACTATGCTACCCAAACTTTGCACATGTGGGAACCTGGTGTAAACAAACCAGACCTCCCCTGTCCAGTAGAAGGAAACCTTATGTTTGGATCAACTCACAGGCCTCAGCGTGTAAACTGCTCCATGGCCTCTTGATGCCACCACTCCATTGGTCGGTCATCATAGACACAAACTCCAGTCTAAGCAAACATCTGACATGCACCCTTATCCCAGTGCTGGATGTCTTGAATAAACCACTGCACATTGGATCTGCCTTCCACTTGGCACTGAATTGAACCATAGCTTGTGTTTACAATTCCATCCTCACCTGACTGGTCCCTAAGCCCTCTTGATAGGGAAATCTGGGGCCACAACGCAGCATTCTGCCTTCCCCATCGAATGAAGAAATGCCTGGTGAGTCTGCCCTGAAAACCCACATGAGGATCAATCAGGTCGGCCCTCGAGTCAACACCGATTTATAGGCTGCCATGGCCACTAGTGCCGTGTCTGACAGAGCCTGAGCTCGACTGAGTTTCAGCCACTAGAGAGCAGGCCCCATATCTAGCATTTGGGATTGCCATGGCCCAAGTATGTCATCTCTACCCATCCTTGATATTCAGGCACCTGTCCCCAGACCTTGGCAGGGATCCCTGCCAATTAGGGAACTTGAAGCACAATAGAGAACTCTTCTTTCCCCATGGCAATAAACCTGGCTTTTGGGATGGGTGTTCTACCCTCAAAGGGGGAGCCAGTTACAACATCAATGACACCACACACACTCCTGAGGACTACCCTTGGCACAAACAGGCATTGTGACCCTCACCCTGAGCATGCTTTCAAAAAATCCCTCTCAGATTCACCACAATGATCCCTCATTTCAGGCCTGGTATGCCTGTAGGTTCAAATCATAAAACTTGGTGGGATTTTCGAGGTGCCCAGACCCAGAGACCATCTCTGGAATTTTTGTTTTGGTGCACCCTTCAGATGGAAAACAGCACTCATCCCTTCCCCAAAAATGTCACCAAATTATGAGGAGCCACCAGGATCCATAGAGAGGCAATGTCTCCCATGGACCCATGAGAACACACCTGCATTCCGAGGCCATCCTGGACACACAATCCGGAGAGAAAAGCCTGTGCTACTGCCTTCTATTCACCCTAATTACAGTTCCAGATGAGCTGCTCTCAAGGTATATGCATTGGGCCTGTGATCACCTCGCCACTCACCCTAATTCAAATTTGTGTTTGCAGACTTATCTACAAAAACCATGGCACACATGCCCTCCAGGATGGGGTCTCTGGATCCACACTGCAGGACTGTCCCTGCCATCCACAAGGAAACTGTTTCCATCACAGTTACCCAAACTGTCTAGATTAGGAGAAACCTACAAGGCCTCTGGGCCTACCCCAATTTCGGCGGCCGCTCTGAACACAAATGCACAGTCTGAAATACCCTGATCCCCTACATCCAGGAACACAGCCAAGTCAATGGTCCTGAGTCAGAATAATGAACCTAACATGCCCCTAGGACGTCATTGGAACCATTGATTCTGTTTTCAGACATGTGTCTCAGAGGCCTGTTCTAGAATGCGAACTTATGATACAACATGTGGTGCCTGGGCCACACAACAGAACATCTCCTGTCCCCAGAAGGAAACCGTGCCCTACAATCTGTGCAAAATCCCAGAGTAGTAGATTCCTGCACAACTACTAAGCCACCAGCACATTCTAAGATCTACCTGGTAACAAACCAGCTGTGTGGCCCATCTGCAAGAGATTCCATGTCAAATCAAGGACTTGGTACTTTGCTACAGAGACACCAGAATAAAGCTGCCATGTTCTTCAGTTGCAATGGTCAATGAAGTTGAACATTCCAGGCATCCATGCGGTAGAGCTCTGCTACCCAAACTTTCCACATGGGGGACCCTGGAGCAAATAAACCACACTCCACCTGTCCAGTAGAACGAAACCTTGCTATTTGGAGCAGCTCATGAGTCTCAACGTGAAAATCCCTCCATGGCTTCTTGACGCCACCCCTCCATTTGTCAGACATCATAGACACAAACTCCAGTGTGATCAAATATCCGACGTCCTCCCTTACTAAGGTGCTGGATATCTCGAAAAAGCTGCTGGACACAGGAACTGCCTTCCGCTTGGCAGTGAATTGAAATGTAGCTTGTGTTTACAATTCCTTCCTCACCCGACTGGTCCCCAAGCCTTCTTGATAGCGAATTATGGAGACACAACACAGCATTCTGCCTTCCCGATAGAAACAAGTGCCTGGTGAGTCTGGCCAGAAACCCCACATGAAGATCAATCTGCTCGGCCCTATATCGGAGGGACCCTGATTTATAGGTTGCCCTGGCCACTAGTGCTGTGTCTGACAGAGCCTGAGCCCAGACCTAGTGTCAGTCACCAGAGTTTGAGCCCCACATCTAGCATTTGGGATTGCCATGGCTCAAGTATTTCATCTCTACCCATCCTTGGTATTCAGGCACCTGTCCCCAGACCTTTGCTGGAATCCCTGACAATGGGGCATCCTGAAGCACAATAGAGAAATCCTCCTTCTTCATATCAGGAAACTTGGCTGTTAGGATGGGTGTTCAACCCTGAAAGGGGGAGTCATTTACAAGTCCAGTGAGACCACACAAACTCCTCAGGGATGCCCTGGAGGCAAACAGGCCTTGTGACCCTCAGCCTGAGCATGCTTTCAAACAATCCTTCTCTGTTGCACCACCATGAACCCGCATTGCAGGCCTAATATGCCCCTAAGCCCAAATCCTAGCACATGTTGTGATGTCCCAGATGCCATGAACCAGAGCCCGTCTCTGGAATCCCTGTTTTGGGGCACCCATAAGGTGGAAAACATCACTCTCCCCTTCCCCGAAAAAGCCACCAAACTATGGAGAGCCACCAGGATCCATAGAGAGGAAAAGACTCCCATGGACCCATGAGACCACACCTGCATTCCAAGGCCATGCTGGACACACAATCCAAAGAGAAAAGCCTGTGCTACTGCCTTCCAGTCTCCCTAATTATAGTTCATGAAGAGCTTCCCTCCAGGTCTACGCATTGGGCCTGTGATCACCTCGCCACTCACCCTAATTTGTATTTGTGTTTGCAGACTTCTCTCCCAAAACCATGGCTCACATGCCCACCAGAATGTTATCTCTGAAGCCACAACACAGAACTCTGGCTGCCAACCCCAAGGACACTGTGCATATCAGATTTGCCCAAACCTTCCAGATTAGGAGAAACCTGTGTGGCCCCTGAGCCCACACCAATATTGCCGGCCACTTGGGATGGAAATGCGCAGTCTGAAACACCCTTATCACCTACATCCAGGGAAATAGCCAAGTCAATGATCATGAGATAGACGATTGAACCTAAAATGCCCCTAGGCTCTCAATGGAACCCCATTAGGTTTTTAGGCATCTGTCCTCAGGGGCCTGTTCTGAAATACCAATCTATGACACATCATGTGGTCTCTGAGCCACATGACAGAACATCCCCCTGTCCCCAAAAGAATACCATGCTCTTCGACCTGTGCCAAACCCTCAGGGTAGGAGAATCCTGCATGGCACCTTAGCAACCAGCACATTCTAAGTTCTCCCTGGTAACAAACAAGCATTGTGACCCATCTGCAAGAGATCCCATGTCAACTCAAGGCCTTGGCACTTTGTCCCAGAGCCACCAGAACGAATCTGCCATGTTCCTCAGCTGCAATTGTCAATGGAGGTGTGCTTTCCTGGCATCCATGCCGGAGAGCTCTTCTTCACAAACTTTCCACATGGGGAAACCTAGAGTAAACAAACCAGACTTCACCTACACTGTACAAAGAAATGTTACTTTTTGCAGCAGTTCACAGGCCTCAGCATGTGAACTCCTCCATGGCCTCTTTATACCACCCCTCCACTTGTCGGTCATCATAGACAAAAACTCTAGTGTGAGCAAGCATCTGACATCCACCCTTATTCCAGTGCTGGATGTCTCGAGTAAACTGCTACAAATTGGAACTGCCTTCTGCTTGGCACTGAATTGAACCATAGCTTTTGTTTACAATTCCACCCAAAACTGACTGGTTCCCAAGCTCTCGTGATTGGGAAACCTGGAGCCACAACACAGCATTCTGCCTTCCCTATTGAATGAACAAATGCCTGGGAATCTTCCCAAGAAACTCCACATGAGGATCAATCTGCTCCGCCCTCGAATCTACTCTGATATAAAGGCTGCCATGGCCACTAGCGCTGTGTCTGACAGAGCCTGAGCCCCGACCGAGTTTTAGGCCTCATATCTAGCATTTGGGATTGCTATGGCCCAAGTACGTCATCTCCACCCATCCTTGGTATTCAGGCACCTATCTCGAGACCTTGCTGGAAACCCTGCCAATGGGGCAACCTGAAGCACAGAGGAACCTGACAGAAGAGAACTCATCCTTCCTCATGGCAGGACATTTGGCTGTTGGGTTGGGTGTCCAACTCTCTAAGAGGGAGCCAGATATATGACCAATGAAACCACTCCCACTCCTGAGGGCCGGCATGGGAGCAAACAGGCATTGTGAGACTCAGCCTGAGCAAGCTTTCAAACAATCCCTCTCAGTTGCACCATCATGATCCTGCATTGCAGGCCTCATACACCCCTAGGTGCAAATCCTAACCCTTGGTGGGAAGTCCCAGATGCCCAGAAAAAGAGCCTGTATCTGGAATCCCTGTTTGGGGGCACCCATAAGATGGAAAACAACACTCTTCCCTTCCCCAAAAAAGCCACCAAACTATGAGCTGCACAGATCCATAGAGAGGAAAAGTTTCCCATGGACCCATGAGACTATACCTGCATTCCAAGGCCATCCTGGACACACAATATAGAGAGAAAAGCCTGTGCTACTGCCTTCCAGTCACCCTAATTACTCCTGACAAGCTGCACTCCAGGTCTACTCATTGGGCCTGTGATCACCTTTCCACTAACAATAACCCACATTTGTGTTTGCAGACTTCTCTCCCAAAACCATGGCTCATATGCCCTCCAGGACAGGGTCTCTGGATCCACAACACATGACTGGGCCTGCCATCCCCAAGGAAACTGTGCCCGTCAAACCTGCCCAAACCTTCCAGTTTAGGAGAAACACGCAAGAGCCCTGAGCCCGACCCAATATTGTTGGCAGCACTGGACACAAATGCCAGTCTGAAACGCCCTGATCACCTACATCCAAGCAGACAGCCATTTCAATGTTCCTGGGTCAGAAGATTGTACCTGACATGCTCCTAGGACGTCATTGGAACACTAGATTAGGTTTTCAGGCATCTGTCCTCAGGGTCCTGTTCTGAAATACCAACTTAGGATACAACATGTGGTCCCTGAGCCACACAATAAAATATCTCCTGTCCCCAGTAGGAAACCATGCCCTTCGACCTGTGCCAAACCCTCAAGATTGGAGAATCCTGCACAGCACCTTAGACACCAGCACAAACTCTAGTTTGTGCGTTGACCCATACCACAAGCTTTCCATCTGATGGACAGTCGAGTCCTGTTGAATGGCTCCAGGATGTCCCATACGGAAAGACTGGAGAGCAGGATTCGAAGGATGGATGCCTGTACAGCATACCTCACATTCCCATTGGCTCTTTGTGACAAGACATGTTTGAACTACTGGCTCTGGGGCGAGCTAACTAGGGGGCTGAATTGAAATGGACAATCCTGCGGATGGGTCATAATGTGGGTTTGTGTGCATGGAGACCTTGGAATATGTTGGCAGCTCAGGGGCCATGAAGTATTCGCCTAACCGAAGGGTGTAATATTGCTCCAATTAAAAAGAGATCCCTATGTGGAGATGAGACAGGTTCTCTTTGGTGCCTCAGAAAAGCCCCAGATACTGGTCTTCAAACCAGTTCTCTGAGTAGAGACACCTGGAAACCAAAGCTAGGGTTCAGATTAGAGCCTAGATGCCTGTCCGTTTCAATCTTCTGTCTCTGGGGACACTGTCTGAGTATCTAAGTGAAGATAGTTGCTCAGCTGGTGTCAGAGTGCCCCTCTTAGTCCATGGCCGAGGCATGGCCTTGGAGACCTTATTGGATTCTCCTAATCTCTAGGGTTGTGGCCAATGGATTGGGTACAGTTTTCTTGGAGAGGACTGGCACAGTCCTTCAGTGTGTCTCCATAGGCCCTAGCCTGGAGGGTGTGTGGGTCCGGGCTGTGGGTACAGAAGTCTGAAAACACAAACTCGGCTTGGGTGTGGAGCCGAGAGCATGGCAGGATGGACCCACAGACCGTGAGAGGAGATCCTCAGCTTATGAAAGAAGGGCAAATGGGAGGCAGTCACGCAAGCTTTTGTCTTTGGATGTTTTGTCTCCCATAGCCGTGGAATGTAGGGGTGACCTCAGGGGCTATGGAAGAGTCTCCCTCTCTGAGGAGTTGGTCCAGCTCTTAAGATTTTGGGGACATTTTGTGGGAAGGGTGGAGTCCTGCTGTCTGGCTCAGGTGTTCTTCCAGGAGAGGGACTCCAGATCACAGTCCTGGGTTCGAGCAAATGGAATACTCGAGCTCTTGTGAAGATTGGGATCATAGGGGCTTGGCAAGCCCCATTTGCGGGCTCTTGGTCGAGGCCCTGAGAGACCTTACTTCGACATGGGGCCCATGCTGATGGTCCCAATGCGAGTTTGTACCCAAGGAGGCACTCAAGTTTAGGCTTGGCCTCAGGGGCCATGAAGGTTTCTCCTACACTGAAGGTATGACTCCATGCCAACAGCAAGCTTTCCAGCCATGGGGAAGGAGAAGATCTGATTTGTGCTTCAGTTACCCACGTTTGCCAGGATTTGATATAATATCTAGGGTCAGATGTCTGAAAACCCAGGTTGGGAAGAGATGACGGCATAAGGCCATGGCCTGTCTGATGTGCTTAGTGTGCAGCCAGCTGTTTATTTGTCTGTCGGGACGTCAGGCTGTGTCAGACAGAGCATTACTGACCAGGGTAGCCTTTCCAGTTAGGGTGCGGTCGAGGCCAGAGCAGGTTGGTTCTCATTTGTGGTTTCTGGAGAGCCCCATAGGGCAACGTTTTTCTTCTGGTGGGCAGGCAGAAAACTGTGTTGTGGTTCTGGAATTCCCAGTCTGGAGGGCTTGTTTGCCAGGAGTGTGAAGAGGGAAGTCTGAAAACACAAGCTAGCGTTAGGTTTGGGGCCGAGGGCATGGCAGGCCCACTCTGCAGAGACTGAATCGAGATCTCCTGCATCTGAGGTCAGGGCGAGTATCAGACGTTGCCTCAGGTTGGAGTTTGTGTCCATTATGGCCCCTTCCTGAAGGGGGTGGGGGCGTCATGAGGCCAGGGAGGTTTCCCAACGCTGGGAGTAATGAGCTGCCCCAAACATCAAGGTTTCCTCTGTAGGACAGTCGAGTACTATGAGATGGTTCTAGGATGACCCCTACAGAAAGACTCGAGAGAAGGGGTCTAAGCATGAATGTCTGCAAATGCCACCTCACATTCCCACTGGCTGCTTGGGGCAAGGCAGGCTCAATCTGCAGGCTCTTGGGCGGGTTTCTCAGAGGGCTGAGTAGAAATGGACTCTCCTGAGGATGAGTCATACTGTGGGTTGGTGGCCATGGAGACCTTGGGATGTGGCGGGGGCTCAGGGACTCTGCAGGTTTCTCCAAACCGAAGGGTTTGACACAGCTCCAACAATGAAGCTTCCCATGTGGAGACGATCGTTGTTCTGTTTGGTGTCTCAGGAAAGCCCCAGATGCTGGTCTTCAAACCCAGGCCTCTGAGGAGTGACACCTGGAAACCAAAGCAAGAGTTCAGATTAGGGCCCAGGGGCCTGTCTGGTTCAATCTACTGTCTCTGCCAACATCTGTCTGTGTTTCTGCATGGAGGTAGTTGCTCAGCTTGTGTCAGGATGCCTTTGTCCATAGAGGCTTATAGTAGTGGGATGTCCTCGGGGGCCTTGATGTTTCTCCTATTCTGTGGGGTTATGGGCAATGGAATGGGCATAGTCTCCTTGGAGAGAGCAGGACAGTCCTGTGGTGTGGCTCCAGAGGCCCCAGCCTGGCGGCTGTGTGGGCCAGGGCTGTGGGGACAGACATCCAAAAACACAAACTCGGCTGAGGTTTGGGGCTGAGGTTATGGCAGGAGTGATCTACAGTCCGTGAGGGGAGCTCATTGTGATTAGAAAGTAAGGCGAGTGAGAGGCGGTCGTTCAGGCTTATGTCTCTGGATGTTGTATTCATGATGGTCATTTAATGTAAGCATGGTCTCATGGGCCATGGAAGTCTCCCTCTCTGGTGATTTGTCCGGCTCCCAAGAGATTGGGGTCATTTTGTGGGAAGGGAGGAGTCCTGTTTTCTGCCTCATGTGTCCCCACAATAGAGGGATTCTAGAGCAGAGCACTGGGTACATACAACTGGAATACCCACCCTCTGGTTAGGCCTGGGGTCCATTGGGCATGGCAAGCCCATATGCAGATTCTTGGTCCAGCCACTGAGAGACGTTACTTGAATAGTGGACTCATGCTGAGGGTCACAATGTGTGTTTGTGCCCAAGGTGGTCCTCAATATTGGGCGGGACCTCATTGAGCTTGCAGGTTTCTCCTACAGTGAACCTTGGACATGCCAACCTCAGGGTTTCTTGCCATGGGGAAGGAGGAGTTTTGATTTCTGCATCACGTTCACCTCTGGGCACTAATTGGAGATAAGGTCTAGGTTCTGAAGCCTGAAAACCGAGGTTTGGAAGAGATGACGACCTAAGGCCATGGCAGGTCCGATGTGTTCAGTTTGGGGCCAGCTTTCTAGGTGTCGTTCAGGAGGTCTGCACTCAGGCTGTGCCAGACAGGGCATTCGTGCCCAGATACGCTGTATAATTGGGGTACAGTTGAGTGGCATGCAGAAGATAATTATTTGGGGTTTCTCCGTAGCCCCATAGGGCAAAGTCTTTCTTCTGGAGGGCAGGCAGAGTGCTGCATTCTGGCTCCGGAACTGCCAAACTGGAGTCCTTGGGGCCAGGAATGCAAGGATGTAAGTCTGAGAACTGAAGCTTTGCTTTGGTTTCAGGGCGAGGAAATGGCAGGCACACTCTGCAGAGCTGAATTTAGATTTCATGCATCTGAGGTCAGGGCGAGGTTCATATATTGGCTCAGGTTGGAGTTTCTGTCCATGATGGCCCCTTCATGAAGGGGGGTCATCACACCGCCATTGGTGTTTTCCCATGATGGCAGTAGTGAGATGCTCCAAACCACAAGGATTTTCTGCGGGTCAGTTGAAACCTATTGGATGGCTCCAGGACATCCCATATGGAACAATTGCAGAGCAGGGTTCTAAGGATGGATGCCTGGGCATCCGGCCTTGCATTCCAATTGTCTCCTAGCGAAACGGCACGTTTGATTGCTGCCTATGATGTAGCAGCCGAGGGGGCTGAGTTGAAATGCATTCTCCTGAGGATCGGTCATAATGTGGGATTGTGTCCATGGAGACCTTGGAATGGGGCAGTGGCACCAGGGCTCTGAAGGATGCTCCTAACCAGAGGTTTTGACACAGCTCCAAGAAGCATTTTTCCCATGGGGAAACAAGATTTGTTCTCATTGGTGCTTCAGTAACCCCCAATATGCTGGTATTGGAAACCAGAACTCTGAGGAGAGATGCCTGGAAACCAAGGCAATGGATCTGATTAGGGCCTGGGGCCTGTCTGGTTTAATCTTCTTCTCTCGGTTCATCTGTCTATGGGATTGAGTGGAGGTAGTTCCTCAGCTGGTGTCAGATTGCCCCTATTTGTCCTGGGCAGTCTACACTATTGGGATGGCCACTTTGACTTTGGAGGTTTATCCTAATTTGCAAGTTTGTGGCCAATGAAATGGGCAGAATTCCTTTGGGGAGGGAAGGCACAATCCTGAGGTGTGGCTCTAGGGGCTCAAGCATGGAGGGTGTGTGGGTCAGAGCTGTGGGGACCGAAGTCTGAAAACAGAAACTCGTCTTAGGTTTGGGGACATAGGTATGGGAGGCCCGATCTACAGACCTTGAGCAGAACTCTTCAGGATATGAACAAAAAGTGAGTGTGAGGCACTTGCTCAGGCTTTTGACTCTGGATTTTGTGTCAATGATGGCCGTGGAATGTAGGGGCGTCCTCATGGACCATGGGTGAGACTTCCTCTATGGGGATTTGGATGATCCCAATATTTTGGGGTCATTCCGTGGGATGGGAGGAGTCCATTCTGTTTTTTTTTTTTTTTTTTTTTTTTTTTTTTACCTCAGGTGTGCCACTAAAGAGGGATTCCAGAGCAGAACCCTGGGAAGGGGCGACTGGACAACCCGAACTCTGTATAAGATTGGGGGCCTAAGGGCATGGCAATCCCCATATGGGGTACCTTGGTCCAGCCACTGAGAGGTCTTACTTGAGTACAGTGCTCACACTGAGGGTCACAATGCATGTTTGTGCCCAATGTAGGCATCAAGCATGGGCGGGGACTCATGGGCCATGCTTGATTCTCCTACACTGAACTTTGGACAACATACGAACCACAAGGTTTCTTTCCATGGGGAAGGAGGAATTCTGATTTCTGCATCATGTTCACCCCTGGGCAGTGACTGGAGATAAGATCTAAGTTCTGAATCCAGAAAATCGAGGTTGGGATGAGATGATAACCTAAGGTCATGGAGGGTCCGATGTGCTCAGTGTGCGGTCAGCTTTCTGGGTGTTGTTCAGGAGGTATGGATTCAGGCTGTGTCAGACAGTGCATTAGTGCCCAGGTTAGAATGTATAATTTGGGTACAGTTGAGTTCCATGTAGGTTCATCCTCATTTATTGTGTCAGGGAAGCTCACTGGGGCAACATTTTTCTTCTGGTGGGCAGGCAGAGTGCAGCATTGTGGGTCCAGAATTGCCAAACTTGAGGGCGTCGGGACCAGGAGTGTGAGGACGTAAGTCTGAGATCATAAGCTAGACTTAAGTTTCAGGGCGAGGGCACGGCAGGCACCCTCTGCAGATCCGAATCAAAATCTCATTCATCTGAAGTCAGGACGAGGATCAGACTTAGGCGCAGGTTGGAGTTTCTGTCCATGATGGCCCCTTCATCAAAGGGGTGGAATCTCGAGGCCATGGAGGTTTTCCCACGTTGGGAGTTGTGGGATGCTCCAAACTGCAAGGATTCCTTCTGCGGGAAAATTGAGACCTGTTGGATGGCTCCAGGACATCCCATATGGAATGACTCCAGAGCCGGGTTCTAAGGATGGATGCCTGAGCAGACTGCCTCTTACACCAATTGTCTCCCTGCCACAAGACAGGTACGATCTGATGGCTATGCAGGAGCAATCGTGGGAGCTGAGTTGAAATGGACTCTCCTGAAGATGGGTCTTAATGTGTGTTTGTGTCCATGAGGACGTTGGAATGGGGTGGTGGCCCCAGGGCTCTAAAGGATTCTAACCGGAGATTTTGAAACAACTCGAAAGAGCAAGTTTTCCATGTGGAGACAAGATTTGTTCTAATTGGTGCCTCAGGAAACCCACATATGCTGGTATTAGAACCAGGCCTCTGAGGAGAGATACATAGAAACCACAGCAATGCATCCAATTAGGTCCTAGGAGCCTCTCTGGTTCAATCTTCTTCTCTGTCGACATCTGTCTATTTTATGAAATGGAGGTAGTTGCTCAGCTGGTGTCAGACCGCTCCTGTTTGTCCGGGTGGCCTACACTATAGGGATGGCCTCGGGGACTTTGGAGGTTTCTCCTAAATTGTATGATTATGGACAATGGCATGGGAAGAATTCCTGTGGAGTGGGCAGGCACAGACCTGATGTGTGGCTCCAAGGGCCCAGCCTTGAGGGTGTGTGGGCAAGGACTGTGGGGACAGATGTCTGAAAACACAAACTCAGCTTAGCTTTGGGGATGTAGGTATGGCAGGTCCGATTTACAGACTATGAGGAGAACTTTTTGGGATATGAATAAAGGGTGAAAGTGTGACACTTGTCAGGCTTTTGCCCCTGGATTTTGTGTCAATGATGGCTGTGGAATGTCGAGGAGTCCTCATGGGCCATGGAAGAGTCTTTCTCTCTGTGGATTTGGCCAGATCCCAATTGTTTTGGGTTAATCTGTGGGATTTAGTTTTGTTAACTAAGGTGTCCCACCAAAAGAGGGATTCCCGAGCAGAACCCTGGACAACAAGAAATCTAACTAAAAATACGGGCCTAGGGGCATGGCAAGCCCAATATGCCTTCTAATGGTCCAGCCACTGAGAGGCCTTCATTGAGGACAGAACTCATGCTGAGGGTCACAATGCGTGTTTATGCCCTCGTGGTACTCAAGCATGGGTGGGGACTCATGGTGCATGCTTGTTTCTCCTACACTGAATGATAGTCAACATGTCAACCACATGAGTTCTTGCCATGGGGAAGTATTAATTCTGATTTCTGCATGTCATTCACCCCTGGGCAGTGATTGGAGATAAGGTTTAGGATGTGAAGTCTGAAAACCGAGGTTGGGAAGAGATGACGACCTAAGACCATGTTGGGTCCGATATGCTCAGCATGGAGCCAGCTGTCTGGGTGTTGGTCGGGAGGTCCAAGCTTGGGCTGTGTCAGACAGGGCATTAGTGCCCAGGGTAGATTGTATAATTGGGGTACAACTGAGTGCCGTGCAGGTTGATCTTTATTTGGTATTTCTGGTTAGCCCCAAGGGCAATGTTTTTCTTCTGGAGAACAGGCAGAGTGCTGCATTGTGGCTCCGGAATTTCCAAAGTGGATGCCTTGTGGACGGGGAGTGTGAGGACGGAAGTCTGAGAACACATGTTAGGCATAGGTTCTGGGCGAGGGCACGGCAGGCACCCTCTGCAGATCTGAATCGGGATATCATGAATCTTAAGTCAGGGCGAGGTTCAAACCTAGGCTTAGGTTTGAATTTCTGTCCATTCTGGCCACTTTATGAAGGGGACAGCATCTCCAGTCCATGGAGGTTTACCCACGATGGGAGTTGTGAGATGCTCCAAACAACAAGGATTCCTTCTGATTAACAATTGAGACCTTTTGTATCACTCCAGTACATACCATACAGAATGACACCAGAGCAGGGATCTTAGGATGGATACATGGGAAGCCCGCCTCACATTGCAGTTGTCTCCTAGCAAATAGACAGGTTTGATATGCTGGCTCTGTCAGAGCAACCAAGGGGGCTGAGTTGAAATGGACTCTCCTGAGGATGGATGCTAATGTGGGTTTGTGTCCATGGAGACCTTGGAATGGGGCGTTGGTGCATGGGCCCTGAAGGATTCTCCTAACCGGAGGTTTTGAGACATCTCCAAAGGACAAGTTTCCCATGTGGAGACGAGATTTGTTCTAATTCGTGCCTCAGGAAACCCCCATATACTGTTATTGGAATATAGGCCTCTGAAGAGAGATAACTGGAAACCAAAGCAATGGCTCCGTTTAGAGCCTAGGGGCCTGTCCGGTTGAATCTTCTTCTCTGTGTACATCCATCTAAGGTATTAGTGGAGTTAGATGCTCAGCTGGTGTCAGATGGCCCTTGTTTGTCCCAGGCGGCCTACACTATTGTGAAGGCCTTGGGGACTTTGGAGGTTTCTCCTAATTTTATGATTATGGACAATGGAATGGGCAGAATTCCCGTGGAGAGGGAAGGCACAGTTTTGATGTGGCTCCAGGGGCCCCAGCCTGCAGGGTGTGTGCCTCAGGACTGTGGAGACAGAAGTCTAAAACACAAACTCAGTTTAGGTTTAGGGACGTAGGTATGGCAGGCCCGATCTACAGACCGTGAGGAGAATTCTTCCAGATATGAAGAAAGAGAGATTGTGAGGCACTTGTTCAGGCTTTTGTTTCTGGATTTTGTGTCAACGATGGGCGTGGAATGTCCGGGAGGCCTCATGGGCCATGGACGAGTCTTCCGCTCTGTGGATTTGGCCCGATTCCAATTGTTTTGGGTCAAACTGTGGGATGGGAGGAGTCCTTTCAGTTTTGTTACCTCAGGTGTCCCACCAAAAGAGGGATTCCAAAGCCGAGCCCTGGGGAGGGGAGACTGGACAACCAGAAATCTGGTTAAAAATTGGGGCCTAGGGGCATGACAAGCCCAATATGCTGTCTTTTGGTCCAGCCACTGAGAGGCCTTACTTGAGAACTGGGCTCACGTTGAGGGTCAGAATGCATGTTTGTGAACGACTTGGTCCTCAAGCATCTGCAGGGCCTCATGGGCCACACTGGTTTCAACTACATTTTACGTTGGACAACATGCCAACCACAAGGTTTCTTGCCATGGGGAAGGAGTTCTGATTCCTGCATCATGTTCAACCCTGGGTGGTGACTGGAGATAAGGTTTAGGTTCTGAAGCCTGAAAACCGAGGTTGGAAAGAGATGATGACCTAAGGCCATGGCGGGTCTGATGTGCTCAGTGTGTGGCTAGCTGGGTGGGTGCGAGCCAGGAGGTTCAGTCTCAGGCTGTGCCAGAAAGGGCAGTAGTGCCCAGGGCAGCCTGTATAATTGGGGTCCAGTCAAGTGGCATGCAGATTGATCCTCATTTGGGGAATCTGGGTAGCCCCAGAGGGCAATGATTTTCTTCCAGAAAGCAGGCAGAGTGCTGCCTTGTAGTTCTGGAATTGCCAAACTGGAGGGCTTGTGGGCCAGGAATGTGAGGATGGAAGTTGAGATCACAAACTAGACTTACGTTTCTGGGCAAGGGCACGGCAGGCACACTCTGCAGAGCTGAATCAAGATGTCCTGCATCTGATGTCAGGGCGAGGATCAGACGATCGATCAGGTTGGAGCTTCTGTCCCTGATGGCCCCTTCATGAAGCACAGGGGGCGGGATCACGAGGCCATGGAGGTTTGCCCACGATGGGAGTTGTGAGATGCTCCAAACAGTAAAGATTCTTCTGCGGGACTATTGAGACCTGTTGGTTGGCTCCAGGACTTCCCATACAGCATAATTCTGAGAATGGTTCTAAGTATGGATGTCTGGGAAGCCTGCCTCTCATTCCAATCATCTCCTAGCGACAAGACGGGTTAGATCTGCTGGATCAGGGGGAGCAACTGAGGGGGCTGAGTTGAAATGGACTCTCCTGTGGATGGGTCCTAATGTGGGTGTGTCTCCATGGAGACCTTGGAATGAGGCGCTGGCACCGGGAACCTGAAATGTCCTTCTAACCAGAGGCTTTGAGAGAGCTCCAACATGTAAGTTTCCCATGTGTAGACGAGATTTGTTCTGATGGGTGCCTCAGGAGAAGCCCTCAGCTGGTATTGGAAACCAGGCTTTTGAGGAGACATGCCTGTAAACCAAAGCTATGGATCCCATTATGGCCTGGGGTCCTGTCTGGTCAATCTTCTTCTCTGGGGACATCCATCTATGGTATGAGTGGAGGTAGATGCTCAGCTGGTGTAAGACGGCCCTTTTTTGTCCCGGACAACCTACACCATTGGTATGGCCTCAGGGAATTTGGAGGTTTCTCCTAATTTGTACGGTTTTGGATAATGGAATGGGCAGAATTCCCATGGATTGGTTAGGCACAGTCCTAATGGGTGGTTCCAGGGGCCCAGCCTGGAGGGTGTGTGGCCCAGGACTTTGAGGACAGAACTCAAAAAACACAAACTCAGCTTAGGTTTGGGAACGTAGGTATGGCACGGCCGAACTACAAATCATGAGAAGAACTCTTCAGGATATGAAGAAAGAGCGAGTCTGAGGCGCTTAGTTAGGCTTTTGTCTCTGGATTTTGTATCAGCGATGGCCGTGGAATGTCGGGGAGGCCTCATGGGCCATGGACGAATCTTCCTCTCTGTGGATTTGGCCCTATCCCAATTCTTTTTCGTGAATCTGTGGGATGGGAGGACTCCTTTAGGGTTTGTTACCTGAGGTGTCCCACCAAAAGAGGAATTCCAAAGCAGAGCCCTGCGCAAGAGTGAAGGGACAACCCGAAATATGGTTAAAAATTAGGGTCTAGGGGCATGGCAAGCCCAATATGCTGTTTCTTCATGCAGCCACTGAGAGGCCTTGCCTGAGGACCGGGCTCAGGCTGAGGGTCACAATGTGTGTTTGAGACCAATGTGGCCCTCAAGCATGGGCTGGGTCACATGTGCCACACTGGTTTCAACTACACTGAAAGTTGGACAACATGCCAACCACGAGGTTTCATGCCAAGGAAACGAGTTCGGATTTCTGCAACATTTTCAAACCTGGGCAGTGATTGGAGATAAGGTCAAGGTTCTGAAGCCTGAAAACCGAGGTTGGGTAGAGATGACGACCTAAGGCCACGGCGGGTCCGATGTGCTCAGTGTGCGGCCAGCTGTCTGGGTGGGGCCAGGAGTTCCAGGCTCAGGCTGTGTCAGAATGGGCAATTGTGCCCACTTCAGCCTATATATTTGGTGTACAGCCAAATGGCGTGCAGGTTGATCCTCATTTGGGGTTTCTGGGTAGCCCCAGAGAGCAATGTTTTTCTTCCTGAGGGCAGGAAGAGTGCTGCATTATAGTTCTGGTTTTCAAACTGGAGGCTTATGGGCCGGTAGTCTGAGGAAGGAAATCTGAGAACAAGCTAGGCTTAGGTTTCTGGGTGAGGACAAGGCAGGAACAATCTACAGACCTGAATCGAGATCTCGTGCTTATGATGTCAGGGCGAGGATCAGAAGATCGCTCAGTTTGGTGATTCTGTCCCTGATGGCCCTTCATGAAGGGGCGGGGTGGTCACGAGGCCGTGGGGGTTTTCCCACGATGTTAGTTGTGAGAAGCTCCAAACTGCAAAGATTCTTCTGCAGGACAATTGAGACCTGTTTGTTGGCTCCAGGGCAACGATTCCGAGCAGGGTTCTAAGGATGGATGGCTGGGTAGCCCACCTCGCATTCCAATTGTGTCCTAGCAACAAGACAGGTTAGCTCTGCTGGATCTGGGGGAACAACCCAGGAGGCTGAGTTGAAATGGACTCTCCTGTGGATGGGTCCTAATGTCTGTTTGTGTCTATGGAGACCTTGGAATGTAGCCGTGGCACTGGGGTCCTGAAGGGTTTTTCCAAACAGAGGCTTTGACACAGCTCCAACGTGCAAGTTTCCCATATGTAGATGAGATGTTTTCTGATGGGTGAGACAAGAAACAGCCATACGCTTGTATTGGAATCCAGGCCTCTGAGGAGAGATGACTGGATACCACAGCAATGGATCCGTTTAGTGCCTAGGGGCCTGTTCGTTCCTTTTTACCTCTGGGGACATCAGTCTATGCGTCTGAGTGCAGGTAGGTGCTCAGATGAGCTCAGATTGCCCCTGTTTGTCCTGGGAAGCCACCACTGTTGGGATGGCCTCCGGCAGTTTGGAGGTTTATCCTATTAGTAGGGTTGTGGCCATTGGAATGGGCACTTACAATTCCCTTGGAGAGGGCAAGTACAGTCCTCAGGTTTGGCTCCAGGGGCCTGAGCCTGTAGGATGTGTAGGCCAGAGCTGTTTGGACAGTTGTCTGAAAACACAAACGCGGCTTATGTTTCGGGTCATAGGTATGGTAGGACTGATCTACAGACCATGAGGAAAACTCTTCAGGATATGATAAAAGGGCGAGTGTGAGGCTTGTGCTCAAGTTTTTGTCTCTGGATATCGTGTCACTCATGGTCGTGAAATTTCCGGGTGACTTCATGGGAAATGGACGAGTCTTACTCTCTGGGGTTTTGCCCCATCCCAAGATTTTTGGGTCATTCTGGGAATGGAAGAAGTCCGTTTTGTTGTTGTTGTTGATTTGCTTTGTTTTGTTTTTTAACCTCAGGTGTCTCACCAAATGAGGTATTCCAGAGTAGAGCCCTGGGGAGGGCCGACCGGACAACCAGAAATCTGGTTAAAAATTGTGGCCTAGGGACATGTCAAGCCCATTATGACATCTAATGGTCGAGCCACTGAGAGGACTTACTAGAGCACAGGACTCACGCTGAGGGTCACAATGCATGTTTATGCCCTCTTCGCACTCAAGAAATGGCGGGGCCTCCGGGTGAATGCTGGTTTCTCCTACACTGAACGTTGGACAACATGCCAACCACAAGGTTTCTTGCCATGGGTAAGGACGAGTTCTGATTTCTGCATCACAGGCACCCCTGGGCAGTGGTTGGAGATAAGGTCTAGGTTCTGAAGCCTGAAAAACCGCAGTTGGGAATAGATGATGACCTAAGGCCTTGGCGGTTCTGATGTGCTCAGTGTGCGGTCAGCTGTCTGGGTGTTGGTCAGGAGGTCCGAGCTCAGGTTGTGTCAGACAGTGCATTAGTGCCCAGGTTAGACTATATACTTTGGGTACAGTCGAATGCCATGTAGATTTATCCTCATATAAGGTGCCAGGGCAGCTCATTAGGCCAAATTTTTTTATCTAGAGGGCAGGCAGCGTGCTGCATTGTGGGTCTGGAATTGCAAAACTTCTGGGCTTCGGGGCCGGGAGTGTGAGGACGGAAGTCTGAGAACACAAGCTAGACTTGGGTTTCAGAGCCAGGGCACGGCAGGTACACCTGTAGATCTGAACCTATATCTCATGCATCTGAAGTCAGGGCGAGGATCAGACGTTGGCTCAGGTTGGAGTTTCTGTGCATGACGGCCCCTTCATGAAGGGAGCGGAATCTCGAGGCCATGGAGGTTTTCCCACGTTGGGAGTTGTGGGATGCCCCCTTCAAGGATTCCTTCTGCGGGACAATTGAGACTTGTTGGGCAGCTCCAGGACATCCCATATGGAATGACTCCAGGGCACTGTTCGAGGATGGATGCCTGGGAAGCCCGCCTCGCATTCCAATTGTCTCCTAGCAACAAGACAGTTTAGATCTGATGGCTCTGCGGGAGAAACCGGGGTGGCTGACTTGAAATGGACTTTCCTGAGGATGGGTCCTAATGTGTGTTTGTGTCCATGAGGGCCTTAAATTTGGGCGGTGGCACCGGGACCCTGAAGTATTCTCCTAAGCTTTTGACATAGCTCGATGCACAAGGTTCCTTGTGGAGACGAGATTTGTTTTGATGGGTGCCTCAGGAAAACCTCTATGCTGGTATTGGAATCCAGGCTTTTGAGGAGACAAGCCTGTAATCCAAAGCAATGTATCCGATTATGGCCTAGGGTCCTGTCTGGTTCAATCTTCTTCTCAGGGGACATCCATCTATGGTATGAGTGGAGGTAGATGCTCAGCTGGTATCAGACCGCCCTTGTTTGTCCCAGACGACCTGCACTATTGGGATGGCCTCAGGGATTTGTAGGGTTCTCCAAATTTTACTGTTTTGGACAATGGCATCGGCAGAATTCCCATGAATTGGGTAGGCACAGTCCTAATGTGTGACTCCAGGGGCCCCAGCCTGGAGGGTGTGTGGCCCAGGACTTTGAGGACAGAAGTCTGAAAACACAAACTCAGCTTAGGTTTGGGGACGTAGGTATGGCAGGCCTGATCTATAAACCATGAGAAGAACTCTTCCGGATATGAAGAAAGAGCGAGTCTGAGGCGCTTGCTCAGGCTTTTGTCTCTGGATTTTGTATCAGAGATGGCCGTGGAATGTCGGGGAGGCCTCATGGGCCATGGACGAATCTTCCTCTCTGTGGATTTGGCCCGATCCAAATTGTTTTTCGTCAATCTGTGGAAAGGGAGGACTCCTTTCAGGTTTGTTACCTCAGGTGTCCCGCCAAAAGAGGAATTCCAAAGAAGAGCCCTAAGGAAAAGTGAAGGGAGAACCCGAACTATGGGTAAAATTTGGGGCCTAGGGGCATGGCAAGCCCAATATGCTATCTCTTCATCCAGCATCTGAGAGGCCTTATTGAGGACTGGGATCAGGGTGAGGGTCACAATGTGTGGTTTTGACCAATGTGGCCCGCAAACATGAGCGGGGCCTCATGGGCCACACTGGTTTCAACTACACTGAACGTTGGGCAACATGCCAACCACATGGTTTCTTGCCACGGGGAAGGAGTTGTGTTTTCTGCATCACTTTCAAGCCTGGGAAGTGATTGGAGATAAGGTCTAGGTTCTGAAACTTGACAACCGAGGTTGGGAAGAGATGACGACCTAAGACCATGGCGGGTCCGATGTGCTCAGTGAGCGGCCAGCTTTCTGTGTGGGGCCAGGTAATCCAGGCTCAGGCTGTGTCAAAAAGGGCAATAGTGCCCAGGTCAGCCTATATATTTGGGGTACAGTAGAATGGCGTGCAGGTTGATCCTCTTTTGGAGTTTCTGGGTATCCCCAGAGGGCAATGTTTTTCTTCCTGAGGGCAGGAAGAGTGCTCCATTATAGTTCTGGTTTTCAAACTGGAGGCTTGTGGGCCAGTAGTCTGAGGAAGGAAATCTGAGAACAAGCTAGGCTTAGGATTCTGGGTGAGGACAAGGCAGGAACAATCTACAGACCTGAATCGAGATCTCGTGCTTATGATGTCAGGGTGAGGATCAGAAGATCGCTCAGGTTGGTGTTTCTGTCCCTGATGGCCCTTCATGAAGGGGCAGGGGGGCCACGAGGCCGTGGGGGTTTTCCCACGATGTTAGTTGTGAGAAGCTCCATACTGCAAAGATTCTTCTGCAGGACAATTGAGACCTGTTTGTTGGCTCCAGGGCAACGATTCCGAGCAGGGTTCTAAGGATGGATGGCTGGGTAGCCCACCTCGCATTCCAATTGTGTCCTAGCAACAAGACAGGTTAGATCTGCTGGATCTGGGGGAGCAACCCAGGAGGCTGAGTTGAAATGGACTCTCCTGTGGATGGGTCCTAATGTCTTTTTGTGTCTATGGAGACCTTGGAATGTAGCGGTGGCACTGGTGTCCTGAAGGGTTTTTCCAAACAGACGCTTTGACACAGCTCCAACGTGCAAGTTTCCCATATGTAGATGAGATCTTTTCTGATGGGTGAGTCAAGAAACAGCCATACACTGGTATTGAAATCCAGGCCTCTGAGGAGAGATGACTGGATACCACAGCAATGGATCCGTTTAGTGCCTAGGGGCCTGTTCGTTCCTTTTTACCTCTGGGGACATCAGTCTATGCGTCTGAGTGCAGGTAGGTGCTCAGATGAGCTAAGATTGCCTCTGTTTGTCCTGGGAAGCCACCACTATTGGGATGGCCTCAGGCAGTTTGGAGGTTTATCCTATTAGTAGGGTTGTGGCCATTGGAATGGGCACATACAATTCCCTTGGAGAGGGCAAGTACAGTCCTCAGGTTTGGCTCCAGGGGCCTGAGCCTGTAGGGTGTGTAGGCCAGAGCTGTTTGGACAGTTGTCTGAAAACACAAACGCGACTTATGTTTCGGTTCATAGGTATGGCAGGACTGATCTACAGACCATGAGGAGAACTCTTCAGGATATGATAAAAGGGCGAGTGTGAGGCTCGTGCTCAAGTTTTTGTCTCTGGATATCGTGTCACTCATGGTCGTGAAATTTCCGGGTGACTTCATGGGAAATGGACGAGTCTTACTCTCTGGGGTTTTGCCCCATCCCAAGATTTTTGGGTCATTCTGGGAATGGAAGAAGTCCGTTTTGTTGTTGTTGTTGATTTGCTTTGTTTTGTTTTTTAACCTCAGGTGTCTCACCAAATGAGGTATTCCAGAGTAGAGCCCTGGGGAGGGCCGACCGGACAACCATAAATCTGGTTAAAAATTGTGGCCTAGGGACATGTCAAGCCCATTATGACATCTAATGGTCGAGCCACTGAGAGGACTTACTAGAGCACAGGACTCACGCTGAGGGTCACAATGCGTGTTTATGCCCTCTTCGCACTCAAGAATTGGCGGGGCCTCCGGGTGAATGCTGGTTTCTCCTACACTGAACGTTGGACAACATGCCAACCACAAGGTTTCTTGCCATGGGTAAGGACGAGTTCTGATTTCTGCATCACAGGCACCCCTGGGCAGTGGTTGGAGATAAGGTCTAGATTCTGAAGCCTGAAAAACCGCAGTTGGAAAGAGATGATGACCTACTGCCATGGCGGTTCTGATGTGCTCAGTGTGCGGTCAGCTGTCTGGGTGTTGGTCAGGAGGTCCGAGCTCAGGTTGTGTCAGACAGTGCATTAGTGCCCAGGTTAGACTATATACTTTGGGTACAGTCGAATGCCATGTAGATTTATCCTCATATAAGGTGCCTGGGCAGCTCATTAGGCCAAATTTTTTTTCTAGAGGGCAGGCAGAGTGCTGCATTGTGGGTCTGGAATTGCGAAACTTCCGGGCTTCGGGGCCTGGAGTGTGAGGACGGAAGTCTGAGAACACAAGCTAGACTTGGGTTTCAGGGCCAGGGCACGGCAGGTATCCCTGTAGATCTGAACCTATATCTCATGCATCTGAAGTCAGGGCGAGGATCAGACATTGGCTCAGGTGGGAGTTTCTGTGCATGACGGCCCCTTCATGAAGGGAGCGGAATCTCGAGGCCATGGAGGTTTTCCCACGTTGGGAGTTGTGGGATGCCCCCTTCAAGGATTCCTTCTGCGGGACAATTGAGACTTGTTGGGCAGCTCCAGGACATCCCATATGGAATGACTCCAGGGCACCGTTCGAGGGTGGATGCCTGGGAAGCCCGCCTCGCATTCCAATTGTCTCCTAGCAACAAGACAGTTTAGATCTGATGGCTCTGCGGGAGAAACCGGGGTGGCTGACTTGAAATGGACATTCCTGAGGATGGGTCCTAATGTGTGTTTGTGTCCATGAGGGCCTTAAAATGGGGCGGTGGCACCGGGACCATGAAGTATTCTCCTAAGCTTTTGACATAGCTCGATGCACAACGTTCCTTGTGGAGACGAGATTTGTTTTGATGGGTGCCACAGGAAAACCTCTATGCTGGTATTGGAATCCAGGCTTTTGAGGAGACATGCCTGTAATCCAAAGCAATGTATCCGATTATGGCCTAGGGTCCTGTCTGGTTCAATCTTCTTCTCAGGGGACATCCATCTATGGTATGAGTGGAGGTAGATGCTCAGCTGGTATCAGACCGCCCTTGTTTGTCCCGGGCGACCTGCACTATTGGGATGGCCTCAGGGATTTGTCGGGTTCTCCAAATTTTACTGTTTTGGACAATGGCATCGGCAGAATTCCCATGGATTGGGTAGGCACAGTCCTAATGTGTGACTCCAGGGGCCCCAGCCTGGAGGGTGTGTGGCCCAGGACTTTGAGGACAGAAGTCTGAAAACACAAACTCAGCTTAGGTTTGGGGACGTAGGTATGGCAGGCCTGATCTATAAACCATGAGAAGAACTCTTCCGGATATGAAGAAAGAGCGAGTCTGAGGCGCTTGCTCAGGCTTTTGTCTCTGGATTTTGTATCAGAGATGGCCGTGGAATGTCGGGGATGCCTCATGGGCCATGGACGAATCTTCCTCTCTGTGGATTTGGCCCGATCCCAATTGTTTTTTGTCAATCTGTGGAATGGGAGGACTCCTTTCAGGTTTGTTACCTCAGGTGTCCCGCCAAAAGAGGAATTCCAAAGAAGAGCCCTAAGGAAAAGTGAAGGGAGAACCCGAACTATGGGTAAAATTTGGGGCCTAGGGGCATGGCAAGCCCAATATGCTATCTCTTCATCCAGCCACTGAGGCCTTATTGAGGACTGGGATCAGGGTGAGGGTCACAATGTGTGGTTTTGACCAATGTGGCCCGCAAACATGAGCGGGGCCTCATGGGTTACACTGGTTTCAACTACACTGAACGTTGGACAACATGCCAACCACATGGTTTCTTGCCACGGGGAAGGAGTTGTTTTTTCTGCATCACTTTCAAGCCTGGGCAGTGATTGGAGATAAGGTCTAGGTTCTGAAACTTGACAACCGAGGTTGGGAAGAGATGACGACCTAAGACCATGGCGGGTCTGATGTGCTCAGTGAGCGGCCAGCTTTCTGTGTGGGGCCAGGTAATCCAGGCTCAGGCTGTGTCAAAAAGGGCAATAGTGCCCAGGTCAGCCTATATATTTGGGGTACAGTAGAATGGCGTGCAGGTTGATCCTCTTTTGGAGTTTCTGGGTATCCCCAGAGGGCAATGTTTTTCTTCCTGAGGGCAGGAAGAGTGCTGCATTATAGTTCTGGTTTTCAAACTGGAGGCTTGTGGGCCAGTAGTCTGAGGAAGGAAATCTGAGAACAAGCTAGGCTTAGGTTTCTGGGTGAGGACAAGGCAGGAACAATCTACAGACCTGAATTGAGATCTCGTGCTTATGATGTCAGGGCGAGGATCAGAAGATCGTTCAGGTTGGTGTTTCTGTCCCTGATGGCCCTTCATGAAGAGGCGGGGGGGTCATGAGGCCGTGGGGGTTTTCCCACGATGTTAGTTGTGAGAAGCTCCAAACTGCAAAGATTCTTCTGCAGGACAATTGAGACCTGTTTGTTGGCTCCAGGGCAACGATTCCGAGCAGGGTTCTAAGGATGGATGGCTGGGTAGCCCACCTCGCATTCCAATTGTGTCCTAGCAACAAGACAGATTAGATCTGCTGGATCTGGGGGAGCAACCCAGGAGGCTGAGTTGAAATGGACTCTCCTGTGGATGGATCCTAATATGTTTTTGTGTCTATGGAGATCTTGGAATGAAGCAGTGACACTGGGGCCCTGAAGGGTTTTTTCAAACAGAGGCTTTGACACAGCTCCAACGTGCAAGTTTCCCATATGTAGATGAGATTTGTTCTGAGGATGAGTCAGGAAACAGCCATATGCTGGTATTGAAATCCAGGCCTCTGAGGAGAGATGACTGGATAGCACAACAATGAATCCAATAGTGCCTAGGGGCCTGTTCGTACCTTTTTACCTCTGGGGACATCAGTCTATGCATCTGAGTGCATGTTGGTGTCAGATGGGCTCAGATTGTTCCTGTTTCTCCTGGAGAGTCACCACTATTGGGATGGCCTCCGGGAGTTTGGAGGTTTATCTTATTAGTAGGTTGTGGCCATTGGAATGGGCACATACAATTCCCTTGGAGAGGGCAAGTACAGTCCTCAGGTTTGGCTCCAGGGGCCTGAGCCTGTAGGGTGTGTAGGCCATAGCTGTTTGGACAGTTGTCTGAAAACACAAACGCGGCTTATGTTTCGGGTAATAGGTATGGCAGGATTGATCTACAGAACATGAGGAGAACTCTTCGGGATATGAAAAAAGGGCGAGTGTCAGGCTCTTGCTCAAGTTTTTGTCTCTGGATATCGTGTCACTCATGGTCATGAAATTTCCGGTTGACTTAATGGGAAATGGACGAGTCTTACTCTCTGGGGGTTTGTCCCCATCGCAAGATTTTGGGGTCATTCTGTGGGATGGAAGAAGTCTGTTTTGTTGTTGTTGTGATTTGCCTTGTTTTGTTTTTTAACCTCAGGTGTCCCACCAAATGAGGGATTCCAGAGTAGAGCCCTGGGGGGGGGGCCGACTGTACAACCAGAAATCTGGTTACAAATTTGGGCCTAGGGACATGTAAAGCCCATTATGACATCTAATGGTCGAGTGACTGAGAGGACTTACTAGAGGACAGGACTCACACTGAGGGTCACAATGCGAGTTTATGCCCACTTCGCAAACAAGAATGGGCGGGGCCTCATGGTGAATCCTGGTTTCTCCTACACTGAACGTTGGACAACCTGCCAACGACAAGATTTCTTGCCATGGGTAAGGAAGAGTTCTGATTTCTGCATCACAGTCACCCTTGGGCAGTGATTGGAGATAAGGTCTAGATTCTGAAGCCTGAAAACGGAGGTAGGGAAGAGATGATAACCTAAGGCCATGGCGGGTCTGATGTGCTCAGTGTGCGGTCAACTGTCTGGGTGTTGGTCAGGAGGTCCGGGCTCAGGTTGTGTCAGACAGTGCATTAGTGCCCCCGTAGACTATATAATTTGGGTAAAGTCGAGTGCCATGTAGATTTATCCTCATATAAGGTGCCTGGGCAGCTCATTAGGCCAAATTTTTTTTCTAGAGGGCAGGCAGAGTGCTTCATTGTCGGTCCGGAATTGCCAAACTTGAGGGCTTCGTGTCCAGGAGTGTGAGGACGGAAGTCTGAGAACACAAGCTAGACTTGTGTATCAGGGCGAGGACACGGCAGGGACCACTGTAGATCTGAACCAATATCTCATGCATCTGAAGTCAGGGCGAGGATCAGACGTTGGCTCACATTGGAGTTTATGTGCATGACGGCCCCTTCATGAAGGGAGCGGAATCTCGAGGCCATGGAGGTTTTCCCACGTTGGGTGTTGTGGGATGCCCCCTTCAAGGATACCTTCTGCGGGACATTTGAGACCTGTTGGGCAGCTTCAGGACATCCCATATGGAATGAATCCAGGGCACCATTCGAGGATGGATGACTGGGAAGCAGGCCTCGCATTCCAATTTTCTCCTAGCAACAAGAGTGTTTATATCTGATGACTCTGCGTGAGCAACAGGAGTGACTGACTTGAAATGGACTTTCCTGAGGATGCGTCCTAATGTGTGTTTGTGTCCATGAGGGCCTTAAAATGGGGCGGTGGCACCGGGACCCTGAAGTATTCTCCTAAGCTTTTGACATAGCTGGATGCAAAAGTCTCCATGTGGAGACGAGATTTGTTCTGATGGGTGCCTCAGAAAAACACCTATGCTGGTATTGGAATCCAGGCTTTTGAGGAGACATGCCTGTAAACCAAAGCAATGTATCCGATTATGGCCTAGGGTCCTGTCTGGTTCAATCTGCTTCTCAGGGGACATCCATCTATGGTATGAGTGGAGGTAGATGCTCAGCTGGTATCAGACCGCCCTTGTTTGTCCCGGGCGACCTGCACTATTGGGATGGCCTCAGGGATTTGGAGGGTTCTCCTAATTTTACGGTTTTGGACAATGGAATGGGCAGAATTCCCATGGATTGGGTAGACACAGTCCTAATGTGTGACACCTGGGGCCCCAGCCTGGAAGGTGTGTGGCTCAGGACTTTGGGGACAGAAGTTTCAAAACACAAACTCAGCTTAGCTTTGGGGAGGTAGGTATAGCAGGCCCGATCTATAAACCATGAGAAGAACTCTTCCGGATATAAAGAAAGAGCGAGTCTCAGGCACTTGCTCAGGCTTTTGTCTCTGGATTTTGTATCAGAGATGGCCGTGGAATGTCGGGGAGGCCTCATGGGCCATGGAAGAATCTTTCTCTCTGTGGATTTGGCCCGATCCCAATTGTTTTTCGTCAATCTGTGGAATGGGAGGACTCCTTTCAGGTTTGTTACCTCAGGTGTCCCGCCAAAAGAGGAATTCCAAAGATGAGCCCTGGGGAAAAGTGAAGGGAGAACCCGAACTATGGGTAAAATTTGGGGCCTAGGGGCATGGCAAGCCGAATATGCTGACTCTTCATCCAGCCACTGAGAGGCATTACCTGAGGCCTGGGATCAGGCTGAGGGACACAATGTGTGTTTGTGACCAATGTGGCCCATAAACATGGGCGGGGCCTCATGGGCCACACTGGTTTCAACTACACTGAACTTTGGAAAAACATGCCAACCACTAGGTTTCTTGCCAAGGCGAAGGAGAAGTTCTGATTCTTGTATCACGTTCACTCCTGAGCAGTGAGTGGAGATAAGGTCTAGGTTCTGCAGGTGAAAACTGAGGTTGTGTAGAGTTGATGGCCTAAATCCATTGTGGGTGTGATATGCTCTGTTTATGGCCAGCTGTCTGGGTGTTGGACTGGAGGTCTCCCCTCAGGCTGTTTCAGACAGGGCTTTAGTGCACAGGCTAGACAGTATAATTGGGGTATGGTCGAGTGGCATGCAGGTTGTTACTCATTTGGCGTTTCTGGTTAGGCCTATAGGGCAACATTTTTCTTCTGGAGGGCAGGCAGAGTGCTGCATTGTGTCTCCAGAATTGCCAAACTGGAGGGGTGTGGCCAGGATTGTGAGGAAGGAAGTCTGAAAACACGAGTTTTGGGACCAAGAGCATGGGAGGTCCACTCTGCAGAGGCTGAATCGAGATCTCCTGCAGGTGAGGTCAGGGCGATTATCAGATGTTGCCTCAAGCTGGAGTTTGTGTCCACGACGGCCCTTATATGAAGGGGGTGGGGGCGTCATGAGGCCAGGGAGGTTTCCCTACGCTGGGAGTTGTGAGCTGCTCCTAACTTCAAAGTTTCCTTCTTCAGGACAGTCGAGTACTATTGGATGGTCCCTTGATGCCCCATACAGAAAGACTCGAGAGCAGGGGCCTAAGCATGGATGCCGAGAAACGCCAACTCACCTTCCCATTGCCTGGTGGAGACAAGGCACGCTCAATCTGCAGGCTCTTGGGTGAGCTACCCAGAAGGCTGAGTTTAAATGGACTCTCCTGAGGATGAGTCATAATGTGGGTTGGTGGCCATGGAGACCTTGGAATGTGGCAGTAGCTAAGGGACTCGGCAGGATTCTCCAACCCGAAGGGCTTGACACAACTCCAACAAGGAAGCTTCCCATGTGGAGATGAGAGGTCTTCTGTCTGGTGCCTCAGGAAAGCCCCGTATGCTGGTCTTCGAACCCAGGCCTCTGAGGAGTGATACCTGGACACCAAAGCAAGAGTTCATAATAGGGCCTAGGGGCCTGTCTGGTTCAATCTTCTGTCTCTGCGGATATCTGTCTATGTGTCTGCATGGAGGTAGTAGTTGCTCATCTTGTGTCATAATTCCTGTATTTGTCCAGTGCGGCTTGTGGTAGTGGGATGTCCTTGGGGACCTTGAGGTTTCTACTATTTTGTAGAGTTGTGGCCAATGGAATGGGCAGTTTCTTAGTAGAGAGCAGGCACAGTTCTGTGGTGTGGCTCCAGAGACCCCAGCCTGGAGTCTGTGTGGGCCATGGCTGTGCAGACAGACATCCAAAAACCCTAACTCAGCTCAGGTTTGGGGCCGAGGTTACGGCAGGCCTGATCTACAGTCCATGAGGGGAGCTCCTCTGGATATGAAAGAAGGGTGAGAGGGAGGCAGTCGCTCAGGCTTTTGTCTCTGGATGTTTTGTCCACAGTGGCCGTTTAATGTAGGAGTTGCCTCATGGGTCGTAGAAGTCTCCCTCTCTGGTAGTTTGTCCAGCCCCCAAGAGTTTGAGGTCATTCTGTGGGAACGGAAGTGTCCTGTTTTCTGCTTCATGTGTCCCCCCAGTAGAGGGATTCTAGAGCATAGCAGTGGGTACTGACAACTGGAATACTCGCCCTCTGGTTAAGCCTGGGGGCCTATGGATATGACAAGCCCCATATGCAGGATCTTGGTCCAGCCACTGAGAGGCGTTACGTTAATACGGGACTCACGCTGCAGGTCACAATGTATGTCTGTGCCCTAGGCGGCCCTCAAGCACTGGCATGGCCTTTCGGACAATGCAGGTTTTCCCACATTGCTGAAGCCTGAAAACCGAGGTTGGGAAGAGATGACGACCTACAGCCATAGCGGGTCCTATGTGTCCAGGTTGGGGCCAGCTGTCTGGGTGTCGTTTGGGATGTCTTGTCTCAGGCTGTGCCAGACAGGGCATTAGTATACAGGGTAGGCTGTATAATTGCTTTACAATCGAGTGGCATGCATTAGAAAATCATTTGGGGTTTCTTATTAGCAGCATAGGGCAAAGTTTTTCTTCTGGAGGGCAGGCAGAGTGCTGCATTGTGGCATCGGAATTCCCAAACTGGAGGGCTTGTGGGCCAGGAGAGTGAGGACGGAAGTCTGAGAACAAAAGCTAGGCTTAGGTTTCGGGGCAAGGACATGGCAGGCACACTCTGCAGAGCTGAATTGACATCTCATGCGTCTGAAGTCAGGTCGAGGATCAGACTTTGGCTCAGGTTTGAGTTTCTGTCCATGTTGGTCTCTTCATGAAGGGGGGATATTATGAGCCCATGGGGGTTTTCCCACTATTGGAGTAGTGAGATGCTCCAAACCACAAGGATTCCTTCTGTGGGACAATTAAGATTTGTTGGATGGCTCCAGGACGTCTTATAAGGTATTTTTCCAGAACAGGGTTCTAAGTATGGATGCCTGGGCAGCCAGCCTCACATTCCAATTGTCTCCTAGCAACAAGAAACGTTTGATCTGCTGGCTTGGGGTAGCAACAGAGGGTTCTGAGTTGAAATGGACTTTCCTGAGGATGGTCTTAATGTTGGTTTGAGTCCATGGAGACCTTGGTATGGGGCAGTGGCACCAGGGCCCTGAAGGATTCTCCTAACCAGAGGTTATGACAAAGCTCCAATGAGCAAGTTTTCCATGGGGAGACGAGATTTGTTCTTATTGGTGCCTCAGGAAACCACCATATGCTGGTATTGGAAACGAGGCCTCTGAGGAGAGATGCCTGGAAACCAAAGCAATGGATCTGATTAGGGCCTAGGGGCCTGTCCGGTTCAATATTCTTCTCTGGGGCATCTGTTGTCTGAGTGGAGGTAGTTGCTCAGCTGGTTTGAGATCACCCCTGTTTGTCCTGGGCGGCCTACACTATTGGGATGGCCTCGGTGACTTTGGAGGTTTTTCCTCATTTGCAAGGTTGTGGCCAATGGAATAGGAAGAATTCCCTTGAAAGGGAAGCACAGTCCTAAGGTGTGGCTCCAAGGACCCAAGTGTGGAGCGTGTGTGGTCCAGGGCTATTTGGACAAAAGTCTGAAAACACAAACTCCACTTAGGTTGTGGGATGAAGGTATGGCCGGCCCGATCTATAGACCGTGAGGAGAACTCTTCGGGATATGAACAAAGGGCGATGTGAGGTGCTGGCTCATGCTTTTTTTTTTTTTTTTTTTTTTCTGGAATTGTGTCACCGATTGCCATGGAATGTCGGGGTGTCCTCATGGGCCATTGATGAGGCTCCCTTTCTGGGGATTTGACCCGATCCCAAGAGTTTGGGGTCATTCTGTGGGAAGGGAGGAGGCCTTTCTTGTTTTTTTGTTTATTTTTTTATTATTATTATTATTTTTACCTAAGGTGGACCACCAAAAGAGGGATTCAAGAGCAGAGTCCTGGCGAGGGGCGACTGGACAACCAGACCTCTGGTTAACATTGGGACCTAAGAACATGGCAAGCCCCATATGTGGGCTCTTGGTCCAGACACTGAGAGGCCTTCCTTGAGGATAGGTCTCACACTGAGTTTCACAATGTGTTTTTGTGCCCAAGGAGCCCCTCATTCAGGGCGTGGCCTAATGTACCATGCTGGTTTCTCCTACACTGAACGTTGCACAATATGGCAACCACAAGTTTTCTGGCCATGGGGAAGAAGGAGTTCTAATTTCTGCCACACTTTCACTCCTGGACTGTGATTGGATTTAAGGTCTAGGTTCTGAAGCCTGAAAACTGAGGTTGGGCAGAGATGAAGACCTAA
This sequence comes from Mustela nivalis, assembly GCF_964662115.1. Taxonomy (NCBI): domain Eukaryota; kingdom Metazoa; phylum Chordata; class Mammalia; order Carnivora; family Mustelidae; genus Mustela; species Mustela nivalis. Next base: position 122,171 of record NW_028136519.1, read on the forward strand.
GGCCATGGTGTGTCTGATGTGCTCAGTGTTCGGCCAGCTGTTGAGTGTGGGTTGGGAGGTGCAGGCTCAGGCTGTGGCAGACAGGGAATTAGTGCCCAGGCTAGACTGTATCATTGGGATGCAGTCGAGTTTCGTGCAGGATGGTACTCATTTGTGGTTACTGGGTAGCCCCAGAGGGCAACGTTTTTCTTCTGGAGGGAAGACACAGTGCCACATAGTGGCTCCAGAATTCCCAAACTGGAAGGCTTGTGGGCCAGGAGTGTGAGGAAAAAATTCTGAGAACACAAGCCAGACTTAGATTTCGGGGTGAGGGGACGGCAGGCACCCTCTGCAGAGATGATTCGAGATCCCGTATGCCTGAAGACAGAGCTAGGATCAGACGTTGGCTTACGTCGGAGTTTCTGTCCATGACGGCCCCTTCATGAAGGGGACGGTGTCACGAGGACATGGAGGTTTTCCCACGATGGGAATTGTGAGATGCTCCAAACCACAATGATTCCTTCTGTGGGACAGTCGAGACCTGTTGGATGGCTCCAGGACATCCCATAAGGAAGTTATTCAGAGCAGGGTTCTAAGGATGGATGCCTGGGCAGCCTGCCTCCCATTCCAGGTGTCTCATAGCGCCAAGGCAAGTTCGATCTGCTGGATCTAGGGGAGCAACCGAGGCGGGTGTTTTGAAATGGGTGAGTTGAGGATGGGTCATAATGTGCATTTGTGTCCATGTAGACCTTGGAATGGGGTGCTTGATCCGGGGCCTTGAGGGATGTTCATAACCGGAGGTTTTGATGGGTTCTAAAGAGTACGTTTCCTATGTATAGAAGAGAATTGTTTTGATGAGTGCCTAAGGAATCTCCCATATGCTGGTATTGGAAACCAGGACTCTGAGGAGAGATGACTGGAAACAAAAGCAATCGAGATTATTAGGGCATAGGTGCCTGTCCGGTTCAATCTCTTTCCTGAGGATACGTGTCTAAGGATCTGAGGGGATGTAGTTGCTCAGCTTGTGTCATATCGCCCCTGTTTGTCCTGGGCAGCCTATAATATTGGGATGGCTTCGGGACTTTGGAGTTTCTCCTAATCTATAGGGTTGTGGCCAATGGAATGGGCAGAAATCCCCTGGAGAGGGCAGGCACAGTTCTGAGTTTGGCTCTAGGGGCCTAGCCTTGAGGCTGTGTGGGCCAGGCCTGTGGGGACAAAAGTCTGAAAACACAAACTCTGCTTAGGATTGGGGACATAGGTATGGCACGCCCAATCTACAGACCGTGATAACACTTAGGGATATGAAAAAGGGTGAGTTTGAGGTGCTTGCTCAGGTTTTGTCTCTGGATTTGTGTCAACAATGTGGGTGGAATGCTGGCGTGGCCTCATGGGTTGTGGATGGCTTTCCTTCTCTGAGGATTTGACCCGATCCCAAGAGTTTGGGTACATTCTGTGGGATGGGGGGAGTCTTTTCTGTTTTTTATTTTATTTTATTTTATATTTTATTTTATGGACCTCAAGTGTCCCAATAAAAGAGGGATTCCAGAGCAGAGTCCTTGGGAGGGACAACTGGATATCCCCACCTCTGTTTAAGTTTGGGGGCCTAGGGGCATGGCAAGTCCAATAGGCAGGCTCTTGATTCAGACACTGAGAGGCCTTCCTTGAGGACAGGGCTCATGCTGAGGTTCACAATGCCTATTTGTGCCCAACAAGGCCCTCAAGCAGGGGAAGTGCCTCATGGGCCACGCTAGATTCTTCCACACTGAACGTTGGAGAATATGCCAAACACAAGGTTTCCAGCCATGGCGAAGGAAGAGTTGTGGTTTCTGCATCACGTTCACCCCTGGACAGTGTTTGGAGTTTAGGTCTAGGTTCTGAAACCCGAAAAATGAGGTTGGGAAGGGATGAAGACCTAAGGACCTGATGGGTCCAATGAGCTCAGTGTGCGGCCAGCTGTTAAGCGTAGGTCTGGAGGTGTGGGCTCATGCTGTGTCAGACAAGGCATTAGACAGGGTAGACTGCATATTTGGGGTGCAGTCGAGTGGCGTTCAGTTGATCCTTATTCGGGTTTCTAGGTAGCTCCATAAGGCAACGTTTTTCTTCTGGAGGGCAGGCAGTGTGCTGCATTATGGCCCCAGTATTGCCAATCTGTAGGGCTTTTGGGGCAGGGGTGTGAGGACGGTAGTCTGAGAACACAAGCTAGGCTTAGTTTTGGGGGTGAGTGCACAGAAGGCACACTCTGCAGAGCTGAATCAAGATCTCATGCACCTGAAGTCAGGGCGTATATCAGACGTTTGCTCAGGTTGGAGATTCTGTCCATGATGGCCCCTTTATAAAGTGGAGCGTCTCAAGAGGCCATTTAGATTTTCCCACAATGGGAGTTGTGAGATGCTCCAGACTGCAAAGATTCCTTCTGTGGGACACTTGAGACCTGTTGGATGGCACTAGGATGTCCCATGTGGAACGACTCCAGAGTAGGGTTCTAAGGATGGATGCCTGGGCAGCCCGCCTCCCATTCTAGTTGTCTCCTAGCAACAAGGCAGGTTTGATCTGCAGGCCCTGGGGGAGAAACCAAGGGGGTTGAGTTGACATGGACTCTTCCGACAATAGATCATAATGTGGGTTTAAGTCCATGGAGACCTTGGAATTGGGCGCTTGATCCGGGGCCCTGAAAGATTCTCCTAAACAGAGGTTTTTATAGAGCTCCAAAGAGTACATTTCCTATGTGGAGATGAGATTTTTCTGATGAGTGCCTCAGTAATCCCCCGTATTCTGGTATTGGAAACCAGGCCTCTGAGGAGAGATGCCTGGAAACAAAAGCAATGGATCTGATTAGAGCCTAAGTGCCTGTCCAGTTCAATCTTATTCTATGGGGATATCTGTCTCTGAGTCTGAGTGGAGGTAGTTTCCTACCTTGTGAAAGATCATCCCTGTTTGTCCTGGGCAGCCAACACTATTGGGATGGCCTCGGGGAGTTTGGAGGATTCTCCTAATCTATAGGGTTGTGGCCAATGGAAATGGCAGAATTCCCCTGGAGAGGGAAGCCACAGTCCTGAGGTGTGTCTCCAGGGGCCCCAGCTTGGACGGTGTGTGGGCCAGGACTGTGGGGACAGAAGTCTGAAAACACAAACTCAGCTTAGGTTTGGGGATGTATGTATGAAGGCTCGATCTACAGACAGTAAGAATTTTCCGTGCTATGAACAAAGGGCGAGTATTTGGCGCTTGCTCAAGCTTTTGTCTCTGGATTTTGTGTCAACGGTGGCCGTGGAATGTCGGGGTGTCCTCAAGGGCCATGGACAATTCTTTCTCTGGTGATTTGGCCTGATCCCAAGGGTTTGGGATCATTCTGTGGATGGGAAGAGTCCTTTCTGTATTTTTTTTTTTTACCTCAGGTGTTCCACCAAATAGGGATTCCAGAGTAGAGCCCTGAGTAGGGGTGACTAGACATCTCGAACTCTGGTTGAGATTGGGGGACTAGGGGCTTGTCAAGCCCCATATGTGGGCTGTTGTTCCAGTCACTAAGAGGCTTTACATGAGGATAGGGCTCACGCTGAGGGTCACAATGTGTGTTTGTGCAAATTGTGGCCCTCAGAGATAGGTGGGGCCTCATAGTCCATGCTGCTTTCTCCTACAATGAACAATGGACAACATGCCAACCACTAGGTTACTTGCCAAGGCGAAGGAGAAGTTCTGATTCTTGCATCACGTTCACTCCTGAGCAGTGAGTGGAGATAAGGCCTAGGTTCTGCAGGTGAAAACTGAGGTTGGGTAGAGATGATGGCCTAAAGCCATTGTGGGTGTGATATGCTCTGTGTACGGCCAGCTTTCTGGGTGTTGGACTGGAGGTCTGCCCTCAGGCTGTGTCAGACAGGGCTTTAGTGCACAGGCTAGACTGTATAATTGGGGTATGGTCGCGTGGCATGCAGGTTGTTACTCATTTGGCGTTTCCGGTTAGCCCTATAGGGCAACATTTTTCTTCTGGAGGGCAGGCAGAGTGCTGCATTGCGTCTCCAGAATTGCCAAACTGGAGGGGTGTGGCCAGGATTGTGAGGAAGGAAGTCTGAAAACACAAGCTAGCACGAGTTTTGGGGCCAAGAGCATGGCAGGCCCACTCTGCAGAGGCTGAATCGAGATCTCCTGCAGGTGAGGTCAGGGCGAGTATCAGATGTTGCCTCAAGCTGGAGTTTGTGTCCATGACAGCCCCTTCCTGAAGGGGGTGGGGGCGTCATGAGGCCAGGGAGGTTTCCCTACGCTGGGAGTTGTGAGCTGCTCCGAACTTCAAAGTTTCCTTCTTCAGGACAGTCGAGTACTATTGGATGGTCCCTTGATGCCCCATACAGAAAGACTCGAGAGCAGGGGCCTAAGCATGGATGCCGAGACACGCCAACTCACCTTCCCATTGCCTGGTCGAGACAAGGCACGCTCAATCTGCGGGCTCTTGGGTGAGCTACCCAGAAGGCTGAGTTTAAATGGACTCTCCTGAGGATGAGTCATAATGTGGGTTGGTGGCCATGGAGACCTTGGAATGTGGCAGTAGCTAAGGGACTCTGCAGGATTCTCCAACCCGAAGGGCTTGACACAACTCCAACAAGGAAGCTTCCCATGTGGAGATGAGAGGTCTTCTGTCTGGTGCCTCAGGAAAGCCCCGTATGCTGGTCTTCGAACCCAGGCCTCTGAGGAGTGATACCTTGACACCAAAGCAAGAGTTCATAATAGGGCCTAGGGGCCTGTCTGGTTCAATCTTCTGTCTCTGCGGATATCTGTCTGTGTGTCTGCATGGAGGTAGTAGTTGCTCAGCTTGTGTCATAATGCCCCTATTTGTCCAGTGCGGCTTGCGGTAGTGGGATGTCCTTGGGGACCTTGAGGTTTCTACTATTTTGTAGAGTTGTGGCCAATGGAATGGGCAGTTTCTTAGGAGAGAGCAGGCACAGTTCTGTGGTGTGGCTCCAGAGACCCCAGCCTGGAGGCTGTGTGGGCCATGGCTGTGCAGACAGACATCCAAAAACCCTAACTCAGCTCAGGTTTGGGGCCGAGGTTACGGCAGGCCTGATCTACAGTCCATGAGGGGAGCTCCTCTGGATATGAAAGAAGGGTGAGAGGGAGGCAGTCGCTCAGGCTTTTGTCTCTGGATGTTTTGTCCACAGTGGCCGTTTAATGTAGGAGTTGCCTCATGGGTCGTAGAAGTCTCCCTCTCTGGTAGTTTGTCCAGCCGCCAAGTGTTTGGGGTCATTCTGTGGGAAGGGAAGTGTCCGGTTTTCTGCCTCATGTGTCCCCTCAGTAGAGGGATTCTAGAGCATAGCAGTGGGTACTGACAACTGGAATACTCGCCCTCTGGTTAAGGCTGGGGGCCTATGGATATGACAAGCCCCATATGCAGGATCTTGGTCCAGCCACTGAGAGGCGTTACTTTAATACGGGACTCACGCTGCAGGTCACAATGCATGTCTGTGCCCTAGGCGGCCCTCAAGCACTGGCGTGGCCTTTCGGACAATGTAGGTTTTCCCACATAGAACGTTGGACAACATGTCAACCACAAGGTTTCTGGCCATGGGGAAGGAGGAATTCTAATTTCTGCATCACGTTCACCCCTGGGCAGTGATTGGAGATAAGGTCTAGGTTCTGAAACCTGAAAACCGAGGTTGGGAAGAGATGACGACCTACAGCCATAGCGGGTCCTATGTGTCCAGGTTGGGGCCAGCTGTCTGGGTGTCGTTTGGGATGTCTTGTCTCAGGCTGTGCCAGACAGGGCATTAGAATACAGGGTGGGCTGTATAATTGCTTTACAATCGAGTGGCATGCATTAGAAAATCATTTGGGGTTTCTTATTAGCAGCATAGGGCAAAGTTTTTCTTCTGGAGGGCAGGCAGAGTGCTGCATTGTGGCTTCGGAATTCCCAAACTGGAGGGCTTGTGGGCCAGGAGAGTGAGGACGGAAGTCTGAGAACACAAGCTAGGCTTAGGTTTCGGGGCAAGGACATGGCAGGCACACTCTGCAGAGCTGAATTGAGATTTCATGCGTCTGAAGTCAGGTCCAGCTTCAGACTTTGGCTCAGGTTTGAGTTTCTGTCCATGTGGGCCCCTTCAGGAAGGGGGGGCATTATGAGGCCATGGGGGTTTTCCCACTATTGGAGTTGTGAGATGCTCCACACCACAAGGATTCCTTCTGTGGGACAATTAAGATTTGTTGGATGGCTCCAGGACGTCTTATAAGGTATTTTTCCAGAACAGGGTTCTAAGTATGGATGCCAGGGTAGCCAGCCTCACATTCCAATTGTCTCCTAGCAACAAGCAAGGTTTGATCTGCTGTCTTGGGGTAGTAACAGAGGGGGCTGAGTTGAAATGGACTTTCCTGAGAATGGTCTTAACGTTGGTTTGAGTCCATGGAGACCTTGGTATGGGGCAGTGGCACCAGGGCGCTGAAGGATTCTCCTAACCAGAGGTTATGACAAAGCTCCAATGAGCAAGTTTTCCATGGGGAGACGAGATTTGTTTTTAATGGTGCCTCAGGAAACCACCATATGCTGGTATTGGAAACGAGGCCTCTGAGGAGAGATGCCTGGAAACCAAAGCAATGGATCTGATTAGGGCCTAGGGGCCTGTCCGGTTCAATATTCTTCTCTGGGGACATCTGTTGTCTGAGTGGAGGTAGTTGCTCAGCTGGTTTGAGATCACCCCTGTTTGTCCTGGGCGGCCTACACTATTGGGATGGCCTCGGTGACTTTGGAGGTTTTTCCTCATTTGCAAGGTTGTGGCCAATGGAATGGGAAGAATTCCCTTGAAAGGGAAGCACAGTCCTGAGGTGTGGCTCCAAGGACCCAAGTGTGGAGCGTGTGTGGTCCAGGGCTATTTGGACAAAAGTCTGAAAACACAAACTCCACTTAGGTTGGGGGATGTAGGTATGGCCGGCCCGATCTATAGTCCGTGAGGAGAACTCTTCGGGATATGAACAAAGGGCGATGTGAGATGCTTGCTCATGCTTTTTTTTTTTTTTTTCTGGAAATGTGTCACCGATTGCCATGGAATGTCGGGGTGTCCTCATGGGCCATCGATGAGGCTCCCTTTCTGGGGATTTGACCTGATCCCAAGAGTTTGAGGTCATTCTGTGGGAAGGGAGGAGGCCTTTCTGTTTTTTTGTTTATTTTTTTTGTTTTTGTTTTTGTTTTTTTTTTTTTACCTCAGGTGGACCACCAAAAGAGGGATTCCAGAGCAGAGTCGTGGGTTGGGGCAACTGGACAACCAGACCTCTGGTTAACATTGGGACCTAAGAACATGGCAAGCCCCATATGTGGGCTCTTGGTCCAGACACTGAGAGGCTTTCCTTGAGGATAGGTCTCACACTGAGTTTCACAATGTGTTTTTGTGCCCAAGGAGCCCCTCAAGTCAGGGCGTGGCCTAATGTACCATGCTGGTTTCTCCTACACTGAACGTTGCACAATATGGCAACCACAAGTTTTCTGGCCATGGGGAAGAAGGAGTTCTAATTTCTGCCACACTTTCACTCCTGGACTGTGATTGGATTTAAGGTCTAGGTTCTGAAGCCTGAAAACTGAGGTTGGGAAGAGATGAAGACCTAAGGCCATGGTGTGTCTGATGTGCTCAGTGTTCGGCCAGCTGTTGAGTGTGGGTTGGGAGGTGCAGGCTCAGGCTGTGGCAGACAGGGAATTAGTGCCCAGGCTAGACTGTATCATTGGGGTGCAGTCGAGTTTCGTGCAGGATGGTACTCATTTGTGGTTACTGGGTAGCCCCAGAGGGCAACGTTTTTCTTCTGGAGGGAAGACACAGTGCCACATAGTGGCTCCAGAATTCCCAAACTGGAAGGCTTGTGGGCCAGGAGTGTGAGGAAAAAATTCTGAGAACACAAGCCAGACTTAGATTTCGGGGTGAGGGGACGGCAGGCACCCTCTGCAGAGATGATTGGAGATCCTGTATACCTGAAGACAGAGCTAGGATCAGACGTTGGCTTAGGTCGAAGTTTCTGTCCATGACGGCCCCTTCATGAAGGGGACGGTGTCACGAGGACATGGAGGTTTTCCCACGATGGGAATTGTGAGATGCTCCAAACCGCAATGATTCCTTCTGTGGGACAGTCGAGACCTGTTGGATGGCTCCAGGACATCCCATAAGGAAGTTATCCAGAGCAGGGTTCTAAGGATGCATGCCTGGGCAGCCTGCCTCCCATTCCGGGTGTCTCATAGAGCCAAGGCAAGTTCGATCTGCTGGATCTACGGGAGCATCCGAGGCGGGTGTGTTGAAATGGGTGAGTTGAGGATGGGTCATAATGTGCATTTGTGTCCATGTAGACCTTGGAATGGGGTGCTTGAACCGGGGCCTTGAGGGATGTTCATAACAGGAGGTTTTGATGGAGTTCTAAAGAGTATGTTTCCTATGTAGAGAGGAGAATTGTTTTGATGAGTGCCTAAGGAATCTCCCATATGCTGGTATTGGAAACCAGGCCTCTGAGGAGAGATGACTGGAATCAAAAGCAATGGATCTGATTAGGGCCTAAGTGCCTGTCCAGTTCAATCTTATTCTATGGGGATATCTGTCTCTGGGTCTGAGTGGAGGTAGTTTCCTAAGTTGTGAAAGATCATCCCAGTGTGTCCTGGGCAGCCAACACTATTCGGATGGCCTCGGGGAGTTCGGAGGATTCTCCTAATCTATTGGGTTGTGGACAATGGAAATGGCAGAATTCCCCTGGAGAGGGAAGCCACAGTCCTGAGGTGTGGCTCCAGGGGCCCCAGCTTGGATGGTGTGTGGGCCAGGCCTGTGGGGACAGAAGTCTGAAAACACAAACTCAGCATAGGTTTGGGGATGTATGTATGAAGGCTCGATCTACAGAACGTGAGAATTTTCCGGGCTATGAACAAAGGGCGAGTATGTGGCGATTGCTCAGGCTTTTGTCTCTGGATTTTGTGTCAACGGTGGCCGTGGAATGTCGGGATGTCCTCAAGGGCCATGGACAATTCTTTCTCTGGTGATATGGCCTGATCCCAAGGGGTTGGGATCATTCTGTGGATGGGAAGAGTCCTTTCTGTATTTTTTTTTTTTTTTACCTCAGGTGTCCCACCAAAATGGGATTCCAGAGTAGAGCCCTGAGTAGGGGTGACTAGTCATCTCGAACTCTGGTTGAGATTGGGGGACTAGAGGCTTGTCAAGCCCCATATGTGGGCTGTTGTTCCAGTCACTAAGAGGCTTTACATGAGGATAGGGCTCACGCTGAGGGTCACAATGTGTGTTTGTGCATATTGTGGCCCTCAGGGTTAGGTGGGGCCTCATAGTCCATGCTGCTTTCTCCTACAATAAACATTGGACAACATGCCAACCACTAGGTTACTTGCCAAGGCGAAGGAGAAGTTCTGATTCTTGCATCACATTCATTCCAGAGCAGTGAGTGGAGATAAGGTCTAGGTTCTGAAGGTGAAAACTGAGGTTGGGTAGAGATGATGGCCTAAAGCCATTGTGGGTGTGATATGCTCTGTGTACGGCCAGCTTTCTGGGTGTTGGACTGGAGGTCTGCCCTCAGGCTGTGTCAGACAGGGCTTTAGTGCACAGGCTAGACTGTATAATTGGGGTATGGTCGAGTGGCATGCAGGTTGTTACTCATTTGGCGTTTCCGGTTAGCCCTATAGGGCAACATTTTTCTTCTGGAGGGCAGGCAGAGTGCTGCATTGCGTCTCCGGAATTGCCAAACTGGAGGGGTGTGGCCAGGATTGTGAGGAAGGAAGTCTGAAAACACAAGCTAGCACGAGTTTTGGGGCCAAGAGCATGGCAGGCCCACTCTGCAGAGGCTGAATCGAGATCTCCTGCAGGTGAGGTCAGGGCGAGTATCAGATGTTGCCTCAAGCTGGAGTTTGTGTCCATGACGGCCCCTTCCTGAAGGGGGTGGGGACGTCATGAGGCCAGGGATGTTTCCCTACGCTGGGAGTTGTGAGCTGCTCCAAACTTCAAAGTTTCCTTCTTCAGGACAGTCGAGTACTATTGGATGGTTCCAGGATGCCCCATACAGAAAGACTCGAGAGCAGGGGCCTAAGCATGGATGCCGAGAAACGCCAACTCACCTTCCCATTGCCTGGTCGAGAGAAGGCACGCTCAATCTGTGGGCTCTTGGGTGAGCTACCCAGAAGGCTGAGTTTAAATGGACTCTCCTGAGGATGAGTCATAATGTGGGTTGGTGGCCATGGAGACCTTCGAATGTGGCAGTAGCTAAGGGACTCTGCAGGATTCTCCAACCCGAAGGGCTTGACACAACTCCAACAAGGAAGCTTCCCATGTGGAGATGAGAGGTCTTCTGTCTGGTGCCTCAGGAAAGCCCCGTATGCTGGTCTTCGAACCCAGGCCTCTGAGGAGTGATACCTTGACACCAAAGCAAGAGTTCATAATAGGGCCTAGGGGCCTGTCTGGTTCAATCTTCTGTCTCTGCGGATATCTGTCTGTGTGTCTCCATGGAGGTAGTAGATGCTCAGCTTGTGTCATAATGCCCCTATTTGTCCAGTGCGGCTTGCGGTAGTGAGATGTCCTTGGGGACCTTGAGGTTTCTACTATTTTGTAGAGTTGTGGCCAATGGAATGGGCAGTTCTTAGGAGAGAGCAGGCACAGTTCTGTGGTGTGGCTCCAGAGACCCCAGCCTGGAGGCTGTGTGGGCCATGGCTGTGCAGACAGACATCCAAAAACCCTAACTCAGCTCAGGTTTGGGGCCGAGGTTACGGCAGGCCTGATCTACAGCCCATGAGGGGAGCTCCTCTGGATATGAAAGAAGGGTGAGAGGGAGGCAGTCGCTCAGGCTTTTGTCTCTGGATGTTTTGTCCACAATGTCCGTTTAATGTAGGAGTTGCCTCATGGGTCGTAGAAGTCTCCCTCTCTGGTAGTTTGTCCAGCCGCCAAGTGTTTGGGGTCATTCTGTGGGAAGGGAAGTGTCCGGTTTTCTGCCTCATGTGTCCCCTCAGTAGAGGGATTCTAGAGCATAGCAGTGGGTACTGACAACTGGAATACTCGCCCTCTGGTTAAGGCTGGGGGCCTATGGATATGACAAGCCCCATATGCAGGATTTTGGTCCAGCCACTGAGAGGCGTTACTTTAATACGGGACTCACGCTGCAGGTCACAATGCATGTCTGTGCCCTAGGCGGCCCTCAAGCACTGGCGTGGCCTTTCGGACAATGTAGGTTTTCCCACATAGAACGTTGGACAACATGTCAACCACAAGGTTTCTGGCCATGGGGAAGGAGGAATTCTAATTTCTGCATCACGTTCACCCCTGGGCAGTGATTGGAGATAAGGTCTAGGTTCTGAAACCTGAAAACCGAGGTTGGGAAGAGATGACGACCTACAGCCATAGCGGGTCCTATGTGTCCAGGTTGGGGCCAGCTGTCTGGGTGTCGTTTGGGATGTCTTGTCTCAGGCTGTGCCAGACAGGGCATTAGAATACAGGGTGGGCTGTATAATTGCTTTACAATCGAGTGGCATGCATTAGAAAATCATTTGGGGTTTCTTATTAGCAGCATAGGGCAAAGTTTTTCTTCTGGAGGGCAGGCAGAGTGCTGCATTGTGGCTTCGGAATTCCCAAACTGGAGGGCTTGTGGGCCAGGAGAGTGAGGACGGAAGTCTGAGAACACAAGCTAGGCTTAGGTTTCGGGGCAAGGACATGGCAGGCACACTCTGCAGAGCTGAATTGAGATTTCATGCGTCTGAAGTCAGGTCCAGCTTCAGACTTTGGCTCAGGTTTGAGTTTCTGTCCATGTGGGCCCCTTCAGGAAGGGGGGGCATTATGAGGCCATGGGGGTTTTCCCACTATTGGAGTTGTGAGATGCTCCACACCACAAGGATTCCTTCTGTGGGACAATTAAGATTTGTTGGATGGCTCCAGGACGTCTTATAAGGTATTTTTCCAGAACAGGGTTCTAAGTATGGATGCCAGGGTAGCCAGCCTCACATTCCAATTGTCTCCTAGCAACAAGCAAGGTTTGATCTGCTGTCTTGGGGTAGTAACAGAGGGGGCTGAGTTGAAATGGACTTTCCTGAGAATGGTCTTAACGTTGGTTTGAGTCCATGGAGACCTTGGTATGGGGCAGTGGCACCAGGGCGCTGAAGGATTCTCCTAACCAGAGGTTATGACAAAGCTCCAATGAATAAGTTTTCAATGGGGAGACGAGATTTGTTTTTAATGGTGCCTCAGGAAACCACCATATGCTGGTATTGGAAACGAGGCCTCTGAGGAGAGATGCCTGGAAACCAAAGCAATGGATCTGATTAGGGCCTAGGGGCCTGTCCGGTTCAATATTCTTCTCTGGGGACATCTGTTGTCTGAGTGGAGGTAGTTGCTCAGCTGGTTTGAGATCACCCCTGTTTGTCCTGGGCGGCCTACACTATTGGGATGGCCTCGGTGACTTTGGAGGTTTTTCCTCATTTGCAAGGTTGTGGCCAATGGAATGGGAAGAATTCCCTTGAAAGGGAAGCACAGTCCTGAGGTGTGGCTCCAAGGACCCAAGTGTGGAGCGTGTGTGGTCCAGGGCTATTTGGACAAAAGTCTGAAAACACAAACTCCACTTAGGTTGGGGGATGTAGGTATGGCCGGCCCGATCTATAGTCCGTGAGGAGAACTCTTCGGGATATGAACAAAGGGCGATGTGAGATGCTTGCTCATGCTTTTTTTTTTTTTTTTCTGGAAATGTGTCACCGATTGCCATGGAATGTCGGGGTGTCCTCATGGGCCATCGATGAGGCTCCCTTTCTGGGGATTTGACCTGATCCCAAGAGTTTGAGGTCATTCTGTGGGAAGGGAGGAGGCCTTTCTGTTTTTTTGTTTATTTTTTTTTTGTTTTTGTTTTTGTTTTTTTTTTTTTTACCTCAGGTGGACCACCAAAAGAGGGATTCCAGAGCAGAGTCGTGGGTTGGGGCAACTGGACAACCAGACCTCTGGTTAACATTGGGACCTAAGAACATGGCAAGCCCCATATGTGGGCTCTTGGTCCAGACACTGAGAGGCTTTCCTTGAGGATAGGTCTCACACTGAGTTTCACAATGTGTTTTTGTGCCCAAGGAGCCCCTCAAGTCAGGGCGTGGCCTAATGTACCATGCTGGTTTCTCCTACACTGAACGTTGCACAATATGGCAACCACAAGTTTTCTGGCCATGGGGAAGAAGGAGTTCTAATTTCTGCCACACTTTCACTCCTGGACTGTGATTGGATTTAAGGTCTAGGTTCTGAAGCCTGAAAACTGAGGTTGGGAAGAGATGAAGACCTAAGGCCATGGTGTGTCTGATGTGCTCAGTGTTCGGCCAGCTGTTGAGTGTGGGTTGGGAGGTGCAGGCTCAGGCTGTGGCAGACAGGGAATTAGTGCCCAGGCTAGACTGTATCATTGGGGTGCAGTCGAGTTTCGTGCAGGATGGTACTCATTTGTGGTTACTGGGTAGCCCCAGAGGGCAACGTTTTTCTTCTGGAGGGAAGACACAGTGCCACATAGTGGCTCCAGAATTCCCAAACTGGAAGGCTTGTGGGCCAGGAGTGTGAGGAAAAAATTCTGAGAACACAAGCCAGACTTAGATTTCGGGGTGAGGGGACGGCAGGCACCCTCTGCAGAGATGATTTGATATCCTGTATACCTGAAGACAGAGCTAGGATCAGACGTTGGCTTAGGTCGAAGTTTCTGTCCATGACGGCCCCTTCATGAAGGGGACGGTGTCACGAGGACATGGAGGTTTTCCCACGATGGGAATTGTGAGATGCTCCAAACCGCAATGATTCCTTCTGTGGGACAGTCGAGACCTGTTGGATGGCTCCAGGACATCCCATAAGGAAGTTATCCAGAGCAGGGTTCTAAGGATGGATGCCTGGGCAGCCTGCCTCCCATTCCGGGTGTCTCATAGAGCCAAGGCAAGTTCGATCTGCTGGATCTACGGGAGCATCCGAGGCGGGTGTGTTGAAATGGGTGAGTTGAGGATGGGTCATAATGTGCATTTGTGTCCATGTAGACCTTGGAATGGGGTGCTTGAACCGGGGCCTTGAGGGATGTTCATAACAGGAGGTTTTGATGGAGTTCTAAAGAGTATGTTTCCTATGTAGAGAGGAGAATTGTTTTGATGAGTGCCTAAGGAATCTCCCATATGCTGGTATTGGAAACCAGGCCTCTGAGGAGAGATGTCTGGAATCAAAAGCAATGGATCTGATTAGGGCCTAAGTGCCTGTCCAGTTCAATCTTATTCTATGGGGATATCTGTCTCTGGGTCTGAGTGGAGGTAGTTTCCTAAGTTGTGAAAGATCATCCCAGTGTGTCCTGGGCAGCCAACACTATTCGGATGGCCTCGGGGAGTTCGGAGGATTCTCCTAATCTATTGGGTTGTGGACAATGGAAATGGCAGAATTCCCCTGGAGAGGGAAGCCACAGTCCTGAGGTGTGGCTCCAGGGGCCCCAGCTTGGATGGTGTGTGGGCCAGGCCTGTGGGGACAGAAGTCTAAAAACACAAACTCAGCTTAGGTTTGGGGATGTATGTATGAAGGCTCGATCTACAGAACGTGAGAATTTTCCGGGCTATGAACAAAGGGCGAGTATGTGGCGATTGCTCAGGCTTTTGTCTCTGGATTTTGTGTCAACGGTGGCCGTGGAATGTCGGGATGTCCTCAAGGGCCATGGACAATTCTTTCTCTGGTGATATGGCCTGATCCCAAGGGGTTGGGATCATTCTGTGGATGGGAAGAGTCCTTTCTGTATTTTTTTTTTTTTACCTCAGGTGTCCCACCAAAATGGGATTCCAGAGTAGAGACCTGAGTAGGGGTGACTAGTCATCTCGAACTCTGGTTGAGATTGGGGGACTAGAGGCTTGGCAAGCCCCATATGTGGGCTGTTGTTCCAGTCACTAAGAGGCTTTACATGAGGATAGGGCTCACGCTGAGGGTCACAATGTGTGTTTGTGCATATTGTGGCCCTCAGGGTTAGGTGGGGCCTCATAGTCCATGCTGCTTTCTCCTACAATAAACATTGGACAACATGCCAACCACTAGGTTACTTGCCAAGGCGATGGAGAAGTTCTGATTCTTGCATCACATTCATTCCAGAGCAGTGAGTGGAGATAAGGTCTAGGTTCTGAAGGTGAAAACTGAGGTTGGGTAGAGATGATGGCCTAAAGCCATTGCGGGTGTGATATGCTCTGTGTACGGCCAGCTTTCTGGGTGTTGGACTGGAGGTCTGCCCTCAGGCTGTGTCAGACAGGGCTTTAGTGCACAGGCTAGACTGTATAATTGGGGTATGGTCGAGTGGCATGCAGGTTGTTACTCATTTGGCGTTTCCGGTTAGCCCTATAGGGCAACATTTTTCTTCTGGAGGGCAGGCAGAGTGCTGCATTGCGTCTCCGGAATTGCCAAACTGGAGGGGTGTGGCCAGGATTGTGAGGAAGGAAGTCTGAAAACACAAGCTAGCACGAGTTTTGGGGCCAAGAGCATGGCAGGCCCACTCTGCAGAGGCTGAATCGAGATCTCCTGCAGGTGAGGTCAGGGCGAGTATCAGATGTTGCCTCAAGCTGGAGTTTGTGTCCATGACGGCCCCTTCCTGAAGGGGGTGGGGACGTCATGAGGCCAGGGATGTTTCCCTACGCTGGGAGTTGTGAGCTGCTCCAAACTTCAAAGTTTCCTTCTTCAGGACAGTCGAGTACTATTGGATGGTTCCAGGATGCCCCATACAGAAAGACTCGAGAGCAGGGGCCTAAGCATGGATGCCGAGAAACGCCAACTCACCTTCCCATTGCCTGGTCGAGAGAAGGCACGCTCAAATTGTGGGCTCTTGGGTGAGCTACCCAGAAGGCTGAGTTTAAATGGACTCTCCTGAGGATGAGTCATAATGTGGGTTGGTGGCCATGGAGACCTTGGAATGTGGCAGTAGCTAAGGGACTCTGCAGGATTCTCCAACCCGAAGGGCTTGACACAACTCCAACAAGGAAGCTTCCCATGTGGAGATGAGAGGTCTTCTGTCTGGTGCCTCAGGAAAGCCCCGTATGCTGGTCTTCGAACCCAGGCCTCTGAGGAGTGATACCTTGACACCAAAGCAAGAGTTCATAATAGGGCCTAGGGGCCTGTCTGGTTCAATCTTCTGTCTCTGCGGATATCTGTCTGTGTGTCTGCATGGAGGTAGTAGTTGCTCAGCTTGTGTCATAATGCCCCTATTTGTCCAGTGCGGCTTGCGGTAGTGGGATGTCCTTGGGGACCTTGAGGTTTCTACTATTTTGTAGAGTTGTGGCCAATGGAATGGGCAGTTTCTTAGTAGAGAGCAGGCACAGTTCTGTGGTGTGGCTCCAGAGACCCCAGCCTGGAGGCTGTGTGGGCCATGGCTGTGCAGACAGACATCCAAAAACCCTAACTCAGCTCAGGTTTGGGGCCGAGGTTACGGCAGGCCTGATCTACAGCCCATGAGGGGAGCTCCTCTGGATATGAAAGAAGGGTGAGAGGGAGGCAGTCGCTCAGGCTTTTGTCTCTGGATGTTTTGTCCACAATGTCCGTTTAATGTAGGAGTTGCCTCATGGGTCGTAGAAGTCTCCCTCTCTGGTAGTTTGTCCAGCCGCCAAGTGTTTGGGGTCATTCTGTGGGAAGGAAAGTGTCCGGTTTTCTGCCTCATGTGTCCCCTCAGTAGAGGGATTCTAGAGCATAGCAGTGGGTACTGACAACTGGAATACTCGCCCTCTGGTTAAGGCTGGGGGCCTATGGATATGACAAGCCCCATATGCAGGATCTTGGTCCAGCCACTGAGAGGCGTTACTTTAATACGGGACTCACGCTGCAGGTCACAATGCATGTCTGTGCCCTAGGCGGCCCTCAAGCACTGGCGTGGCCTTTCGGACAATGTAGGTTTTCCCACATAGAACGTTGGACAACATGTCAACCACAAGGTTTCTGGCCATGGGGAAGGAGGAATTCTAATTTCTGCATCACGTTCACCCCTGGGCAGTGATTGGAGATAAGGTCTAGGTTCTGAAACCTGAAAACCGAGGTTGGGAAGAGATGACGACCTACAGCCATAGTGGGTCCTATGTGTCCAGGTTGGGGCCAGCTGTCTGGGTGTCGTTTGGGATGTCTTGTCTCAGGCTGTGCCAGACAGGGCATTAGAATACAGGGTGGGCTGTATAATTGCTTTACAATCGAGTGGCATGCATTAGAAAATCATTTGGGGTTTCTTATTAGCAGCATAGGGCAAAGTTTTTCTTCTGGAGGGCAGGCAGAGTGCTGCATTGTGGCTTCGGAATTCCCAAACTGGAGGGCTTGTGGGCCAGGAGAGTGAGGACGGAAGTCTGAGAACACAAGCTAGGCTTAGGTTTCGGGGCAAGGACATGGCAGGCACACTCTGCAGAGCTGAATTGAGATTTCATGCGTCTGAAGTCAGGTCCAGCTTCAGACTTTGGCTCAGGTTTGAGTTTCTGTCCATGTGGGCCCCTTCAGGAAGGGGGGGCATTATGAGGCCATGGGGGTTTTCCCACTATTGGAGTTGTGAGATGCTCCAAACCACAAGGATTCCTTCTGTGGGACAATTAAGATTTGTTGGATGGCTCCAGGACGTCTTATAAGGTATTTTTCCAGAACAGGGTTCTAAGTATGGATGCCAGGGTAGCCAGCCTCACATTCCAATTGTCTCCTAGCAACAAGCAAGGTTTGATCTGCTGTCTTGGGGTAGTAACAGAGGGGGCTGAGTTGAAATGGACTTTCCTGAGAATGGTCTTAACGTTGGTTTGAGTCCATGGAGACCTTGGTATGGGGCAGTGGCACCAGGGCCCTGAAGGATTCTCCTAACCAGAGGTTATGACAAAGCTCCAATGAGCAAGTTTTCCATGGGGAGACGAGATTTGTTTTTAATGGTGCCTCAGGAAACCACCATATGCTGGTATTGGAAACGAGGCCTCTGAGGAGAGATGCCTGGAAACCAAAGCAATGGATCTGATTAGGGCCTAGGGGCCTGTCCGGTTCAATATTCTTCTCTGGGGACATCTGTTGTCTGAGTGGAGGTAGTTGCTCAGCTGGTTTGAGATCACCCCTGTTTGTCCTGGGCGGCCTACACTAATGGGATGGCCTCGGTGACTTTGGAGGTTTTTCCTTATTTGCAAGGTTGTGGCCAATGGAATGGGAAGAATTCCCTTGAAAGGGAAGCACAGTCCTGAGGTGTGGCTCCAAGGACCCAAGTGTGGAGCGTGTGTGGTCCAGGGCTATTTGGACAAAAGTCTGAAAACACAAACTCCACTTAGGTTGGGGGATGTAGGTATGGCCGGCCCGATCTATAGACCGTGAGGAGAACTCTTCGGGATATGAACAAAGGGCGATGTGAGATGCTTGCTCATGCTTTTTTTTTTTTTTTTCTGGAAATGTGTCACCGATTGCCATGGAATGTCGGGGTGTCCTCATGGGCCATCGATGAGGCTCCCTTTCTGGGGATTTGACCTGATCCCAAGAGTTTGAGGTCATTCTGTGGGAAGGGAGGAGGCCTTTCTGTTTTTTTGTTTATTTTTTTTGTTTTTGTTTTTGTTTTTTTTTTTTACCTCAGGTGGACCACCAAAAGAGGGATTCCAGAGCAGAGTCGTGGGTTGGGGCAACTGGACAACCAGACCTCTGGTTAACATTGGGACCTAAGAACATGGCAAGCCCCATATGTGGGCTCTTGGTCCAGACACTGAGAGGCTTTCCTTGAGGATAGGTCTCACACTGAGTTTCACAATGTGTTTTTGTGCCCAAGGAGCCCCTTAAGTCAGGGCGTGGCCTAATGTACCATGCTGGTTTCTCCTACACTGAACGTTGCACAATATGGCAACCACAAGTTTTCTGGCCATGGGGAAGAAGGAGTTCTAATTTCTGCCACACTTTCACTCCTGGACTGTGATTGGATTTAAGGTCTAGGTTCTGAAGCCTGAAAACTGAGGTTGGGAAGAGATGAAGACCTAAGGCCATGGTGTGTCTGATGTGCTCAGTGTTCGGCCAGCTGTTGAGTGTGGGTTGGGAGGTGCAGGCTCAGGCTGTGGCAGACAGGGAATTAGTGCCCAGGCTAGACTGTATCATTGGGGTGCAGTCGAGTTTCGTGCAGGATGGTACTCATTTGTGGTTACTGGGTAGCCCCAGAGGGCAACGTTTTTCTTCTGGAGGGAAGACACAGTGCCACATAGTGGCTCCAGAATTCCCAAACTGGAAGGCTTGTGGGCCAGGAGTGTGAGGAAAAAATTCTGAGAACACAAGCCAGACTTAGATTTCGGGGTGAGGGGACGGCAGGCACCCTCTGCTGAGATGATTTGATATCCTGTACACCTGTAGACAGAGCTAGGATCAGACGTTGGCTTAGGTCGAAGTTTCTGTCCATGACGGCCCCTTCATGAAGGGGACGGTGTCACGAGGACATGGAGGTTTTCCCACGATGGGAATTGTGAGATGCTCCAAACCGCAATGATTCCTTCTGTGGGACAGTCGAGACCTGTTGGATGGCTCCAGGACATCCCATAAGGAAGTTATCCAGAGCAGGGTTCTAAGGATGGATGCCTGGGCAGCCTGCCTCCCATTCCGGGTGTCTCATAGAGCCAAGGCAAGTTCGATCTGCTGGATCTACGGGAGCATCCGAGGCGGGTGTGTTGAAATGGGTGAGTTGAGGATGGGTCATAATGTGCATTTGTGTCCATGTAGACCTTGGAATGGGGTGCTTGAACCGGGGCCTTGAGGGATGTTCATAACAGGAGGTTTTGATGGAGCTCTAAAGAGTATGTTTCCTATGTAGAGAGGAGAATTGTTTTGATGAGTGCCTAAGGAATCTCCCATATGCTGGTATTGGAAACCAGGCCTCTGAGGAGAGATGACTGGAATCAAAAGCAATGGATCTGATTAGGGCCTAAGTGCCTGTCCAGTTCAATCTTATTCTATGGGGATATCTGTCTCTGGGTCTGAGTGGAGGTAGTTTCCTAAGTTGTGAAAGATCATCCCAGTGTGTCCTGGGCAGCCAACACTATTCGGATGGCCTCGGGGAGTTCGGAGGATTCTCCTAATCTATTGGGTTGTGGACAATGGAAATGGCAGAATTCCCCTGGAGAGGGAAGCCACAGTCCTGAGGTGTGGCTCCAGGGGCCCCAGCTTGGATGGTGTGTGGGCCAGGCCTGTGGGGACAGAAGTCTAAAAACACAAACTCAGCTTAGGTTTGGGGATGTATGTATGAAGGCTCGATCTACAGAACGTGAGAATTTTCCGGGCTATGAACAAAGGGCGAGTATGTGGCGATTGCTCAGGCTTTTGTCTCTGGATTTTGTGTCAACGGTGGCCGTGGAATGTCGGGATGTCCTCAAGGGCCATGGACAATTCTTTCTCTGGTGATATGGCCTGATCCCAAGGGGTTGGGATCATTCTGTGGATGGGAAGAGTCCTTTCTGTATTTTTTTTTTTTTTACCTCAGGTGTCCCACCAAAATGGGATTCCAGAGTAGAGACCTGAGTAGGGGTGACTAGTCATCTCGAACTCTGGTTGAGATTGGGGGACTAGAGGCTTGGCAAGCCCCATATGTGGGCTGTTGTTCCAGTCACTAAGAGGCTTTACATGAGGATAGGGCTCACGCTGAGGGTCACAATGTGTGTTTGTGCATATTGTGGCCCTCAGGGTTAGGTGGGGCCTCATAGTCCATGCTGCTTTCTCCTACAATAAACATTGGACAACATGCCAACCACTAGGTTACTTGCCAAGGCGATGGAGAAGTTCTGATTCTTGCATCACATTCATTCCAGAGCAGTGAGTGGAGATAAGGTCTAGGTTCTGAAGGTGAAAACTGAGGTTGGGTAGAGATGATGGCCTAAAGCCATTGCGGGTGTGATATGCTCTGTGTACGGCCAGCTTTCTGGGTGTTGGACTGGAGGTCTGCCCTCAGGCTGTGTCAGACAGGGCTTTAGTGCACAGGCTAGACTGTATAATTGGGGTATGGTCGAGTGGCATGCAGGTTGTTACTCATTTGGCGTTTCCGGTTAGCCCTATAGGGCAACATTTTTCTTCTGGAGGGCAGGCAGAGTGCTGCATTGCGTCTCCGGAATTGCCAAACTGGAGGGGTGTGGCCAGGATTGTGAGGAAGGAAGTCTGAAAACACAAGCTAGCACGAGTTTTGGGGCCAAGAGCATGGCAGGCCCACTCTGCAGAGGCTGAATCGAGATCTCCTGCAGGTGAGGTCAGGGCGAGTATCAGATGTTGCCTCAAGCTGGAGTTTGTGTCCATGACAGCCCCTTCCTGAAGGGGGTGGGGACGTCATGAGGCCAGGGATGTTTCCCTACGCTGGGAGTTGTGAGCTGCTCCAAACTTCAAAGTTTCCTTCTTCAGGACAGTCGAGTACTATTGGATGGTTCCAGGATGCCCCATACAGAAAGACTCGAGAGCAGGGGCCTAAGCATGGATGCCGAGAAACGCCAACTCACCTTCCCATTGCCTGGTCGAGAGAAGGCACGCTCAAATTGTGGGCTCTTGGGTGAGCTACCCAGAAGGCTGAGTTTAAATGGACTCTCCTGAGGATGAGTCATAATGTGGGTTGGTGGCCATGGAGACCTTGGAATGTGGCAGTAGCTAAGGGACTCTGCAGGATTCTCCAACCCGAAGGGCTTGACACAACTCCAACAAGGAAGCTTCCCATGTGGAGATGAGAGGTCTTCTGTCTGGTGCCTCAGGAAAGCCCCGTATGCTGGTCTTCGAACCCAGGCCTCTGAGGAGTGATACCTTGACACCAAAGCAAGAGTTCATAATAGGGCCTAGGGGCCTGTCTGGTTCAATCTTCTGTCTCTGCGGATATCTGTCTGTGTGTCTGCATGGAGGTAGTAGTTGCTCAGCTTGTGTCATAATGCCCCTATTTGTCCAGTGCGGCTTGCGGTAGTGGGATGTCCTTGGGGACCTTGAGGTTTCTACTATTTTGTAGAGTTGTGGCCAATGGAATGGGCAGTTTCTTAGTAGAGAGCAGGCACAGTTCTGTGGTGTGGCTCCAGAGACCCCAGCCTGGAGGCTGTGTGGGCCATGGCTGTGCAGACAGACATCCAAAAACCCTAACTCAGCTCAGGTTTGGGGCCGAGGTTACGGCAGGCCTGATCTACAGCCCATGAGGGGAGCTCCTCTGGATATGAAAGAAGGGTGAGAGGGAGGCAGTCGCTCAGGCTTTTGTCTCTGGATGTTTTGTCCACAATGTCCGTTTAATGTAGGAGTTGCCTCATGGGTCGTAGAAGTCTCCCTCTCTGGTAGTTTGTCCAGCCGCCAAGTGTTTGGGGTCATTCTGTGGGAAGGAAAGTGTCCGGTTTTCTGCCTCATGTGTCCCCTCAGTAGAGGGATTCTAGAGCATAGCAGTGGGTACTGACAACTGGAATACTCGCCCTCTGGTTAAGGCTGGGGGCCTATGGATATGACAAGCCCCATATGCAGGATCTTGGTCCAGCCACTGAGAGGCGTTACTTTAATACGGGACTCACGCTGCAGGTCACAATGCATGTCTGTGCCCTAGGCGGCCCTCAAGCACTGGCGTGGCCTTTCGGACAATGTAGGTTTTCCCACATAGAACGTTGGACAACATGTCAACCACAAGGTTTCTGGCCATGGGGAAGGAGGAATTCTAATTTCTGCATCACGTTCACCCCTGGGCAGTGATTGGAGATAAGGTCTAGGTTCTGAAACCTGAAAACCGAGGTTGGGAAGAGATGACGACCTACAGCCATAGCGGGTCCTATGTGTCCAGGTTGGGGCCAGCTGTCTGGGTGTCGTTTGGGATGTCTTGTCTCAGGCTGTGCCAGACAGGGCATTAGAATACAGGGTGGGCTGTATAATTGCTTTACAATCGAGTGGCATGCATTAGAAAATCATTTGGGGTTTCTTATTAGCAGCATAGGGCAAAGTTTTTCTTCTGGAGGGCAGGCAGAGTGCTGCATTGTGGCTTCGGAATTCCCAAACTGGAGGGCTTGTGGGCCAGGAGAGTGAGGACGGAAGTCTGAGAACACAAGCTAGGCTTAGGTTTCGGGGCAAGGACATGGCAGGCACACTCTGCAGAGCTGAATTGAGATTTCATGCGTCTGAAGTCAGGTCCAGCTTCAGACTTTGGCTCAGGTTTGAGTTTCTGTCCATGTGGGCCCCTTCAGGAAGGGGGGGCATTATGAGGCCATGGGGGTTTTCCCACTATTGGAGTTGTGAGATGCTCCAAACCACAAGGATTCCTTCTGTGGGACAATTAAGATTTGTTGGATGGCTCCAGGACGTCTTATAAGGTATTTTTCCAGAACAGGGTTCTAAGTATGGATGCCAGGGTAGCCAGCCTCACATTCCAATTGTCTCCTAGCAACAAGCAAGGTTTGATCTGCTGTCTTGGGGTAGTAACAGAGGGGGCTGAGTTGAAATGGACTTTCCTGAGAATGGTCTTAACGTTGGTTTGAGTCCATGGAGACCTTGGTATGGGGCAGTGGCACCAGGGCCCTGAAGGATTCTCCTAACCAGAGGTTATGACAAAGCTCCAATGAGCAAGTTTTCCATGGGGAGACGAGATTTGTTTTTAATGGTGCCTCAGGAAACCACCATATGCTGGTATTGGAAACGAGGCCTCTGAGGAGAGATGCCTGGAAACCAAAGCAATGGATCTGATTAGGGCCTAGGGGCCTGTCCGGTTCAATATTCTTCTCTGGGGACATCTGTTGTCTGAGTGGAGGTAGTTGCTCAGCTGGTTTGAGATCACCCCTGTTTGTCCTGGGCGGCCTACACTAATGGGATGGCCTCGGTGACTTTGGAGGTTTTTCCTTATTTGCAAGGTTGTGGCCAATGGAATGGGAAGAATTCCCTTGAAAGGGAAGCACAGTCCTGAGGTGTGGCTCCAAGGACCCAAGTGTGGAGCGTGTGTGGTCCAGGGCTATTTGGACAAAAGTCTGAAAACACAAACTCCACTTAGGTTGGGGGATGTAGGTATGGCCGGCCCGATCTATAGACCGTGAGGAGAACTCTTCGGGATATGAACAAAGGGCGATGTGAGATGCTTGCTCATGCTTTTTTTTTTTTTTTCTGGAAATGTGTCACCGATTGCCATGGAATGTCGGGGTGTCCTCATGGGCCATCGATGAGGCTCCCTTTCTGGGGATTTGACCTGATCCCAAGAGTTTGAGGTCATTCTGTGGGAAGGGAGGAGGCCTTCCTGTTTTTTTGTTTATTTTTTTTGTTTTTGTTTTTGTTTTTTTTTTTTACCTCAGGTGGACCACCAAAAGAGGGATTCCAGAGCAGAGTCGTGGGTTGGGGCAACTGGACAACCAGACCTCTGGTTAACATTGGGACCTAAGAACATGGCAAGCCCCATATGTGGGCTCTTGGTCCAGACACTGAGAGGCTTTCCTTGAGGATAGGTCTCACACTGAGTTTCACAATGTGTTTTTGTGCCCAAGGAGCCCCTCAAGTCAGGGCGTGGCCTAATGTACCATGCTGGTTTCTCCTACACTGAACGTTGCACAATATGGCAACCACAAGTTTTCTGGCCATGGGGAAGAAGGAGTTCTAATTTCTGCCACACTTTCACTCCTGGACTGTGATTGGATTTAAGGTCTAGGTTCTGAAGCCTGAAAACTGAGGTTGGGAAGAGATGAAGACCTAAGGCCATGGTGTGTCTGATGTGCTCAGTGTTCGGCCAGCTGTTGAGTGTGGGTTGGGAGGTGCAGGCTCAGGCTGTGGCAGACAGGGAATTAGTGCCCAGGCTAGACTGTATCATTGGGGTGCAGTCGAGTTTCGTGCAGGATGGTACTCATTTGTGGTTACTGGGTAGCCCCAGAGGGCAACGTTTTTCTTCTGGAGGGAAGACACAGTGCCACATAGTGGCTCCAGAATTCCCAAACTGGAAGGCTTGTGGGCCAGGAGTGTGAGGAAAAAATTCTGAGAACACAAGCCAGACTTAGATTTCGGGGTGAGGGGACGGCAGGCACCCTCTGCTGAGATGATTTGATATCCTGTACACCTGTAGACAGAGCTAGGATCAGACGTTGGCTTAGGTCGAAGTTTCTGTCCATGACGGCCCCTTCATGAAGGGGACGGTGTCACGAGGACATGGAGGTTTTCCCACGATGGGAATTGTGAGATGCTCCAAACCGCAATGATTCCTTCTGTGGGACAGTCGAGACCTGTTGGATGGCTCCAGGACATCCCATAAGGAAGTTATCCAGAGCAGGGTTCTAAGGATGGATGCCTGGGCAGCCTGCCTCCCATTCCGGGTGTCTCATAGAGCCAAGGCAAGTTCGATCTGCTGGATCTACGGGAGCATCCGAGGCGGGTGTGTTGAAATGGGTGAGTTGAGGATGGGTCATAATGTGCATTTGTGTCCATGTAGACCTTGGAATGGGGTGCTTGAACCGGGGCCTTGAGGGATGTTCATAACAGGAGGTTTTGATGGAGCTCTAAAGAGTATGTTTCCTATGTAGAGAGGAGAATTGTTTTGATGAGTGCCTAAGGAATCTCCCATATGCTGGTATTGGAAACCAGGCCTCTGAGGAGAGATGACTGGAATCAAAAGCAATGGATCTGATTAGGGCCTAAGTGCCTGTCCAGTTCAATATTATTCTATGGGGATATCTGTCTCTGGGTCTGAGTGGAGGTAGTTTCCTAAGTTGTGAAAGATCATCCCAGTGTGTCCTGGGCAGCCAACACTATTCGGATGGCCTCGGGGAGTTTGGAGGATTCTCCTAATCTATAGGGTTGTGGACAATGGAAATGGCAGAATTCCCCTGGAGAGGGAAGCCACAGTCCTGAGGTGTGTCTCCAGGGGCCCCAGCTTGGATGGTGTGTGGGCCAGGCCTGTGGGGACAGAAGTCTGAAAACACAAACTCAGCTTAGGTTTGGGGATGTATGTATGAAGGCTCGATCTACAGAACGTGAGAATTTTACAGGCTATGAACAATGGGCGAGTATGTGGCGATTGCTCAGGCTTTTGTCTCTGGATTTTGTGTCAACGGTGGCCGTGGAATGTCGGGATGTCCTCAAGGGCCATGGACAATTCTTTCTCTGGTGATATGGCCTGATCCCAAGTGGTTGGGATCATTCTGTGGATTGGAAGAGTCCTTTCTGTGTATATATATATATATATATATATATATATATATATATATATATGTATATATATATATATATATATGTTTTTTTTTTTTTTTTTTTTTTTTTACCTCAGGTCTCCCACCAAAATGGGATTCCAGAGTAGAGCCCTGAGTAGGGGTGACTACTCATCTCGAACTCTGGTTGAGATTGGGGGACTAGGGGTTTGGCAAGCCCCATATGTGGGCTGTTGTTCCAGTCACTAAGAGGCTTTACATGAGGATAGGGCTCACGCTGAGGGTCACAATGTGTGTTTGTGCAAATTGTGGCCCTCAGGGATAGGTGGTGCCTCATAGTCCATGCTGCTTTCTCCTACAATGAACATTGGACAACATGCCAACCACTAGGTTACTTGCCAAGCCGAAGGAGAAGTTCTGATTCTTGCATCACATTCATTCCTGAGCAGTGAGTGGAGATAAGGTCTAGGTTCTGAAGGTGAAAACTGAGGTTGGTTAGAGATGATGGCCTAAAGCCATTGTGGGTGTGATATGCTCTGTGTACGGCCAGCTTTCTGGGTGTTGGATGGAGGTCTTCCCTCAGGCTGTGTCAGACAGGGCTTTAGTGCACAGGCTAGACTGTATAATTGGTGTATGGTCGAGTGGCATGCAGGTTGTTACTCATTTGGCGTTTCCGGTTAGCCCTATAGGGCAACATTTTTCTTCTGGAGGGCAGGCAGAGTGCTGCATTGTGTCTCCAGAATTGCTAAACTGGAGGGGTGTGGCCAGGTTTGTGAGGAAGGAAGTCTGAAAACACAAGCTAGCACAAGTTTTGGGGCCAAGAGCATGGCAGGCCCACTCTGCAGAGGCTGAATCGAGATCTCCTGCAGGTGAGGTCAGGGCGAGTATCAGATGTTGCCTCAAGCTGGAGTTTGTGTCCATGACGGCCCCTTCCTGAAGGGGGTGGGGGCGTCATGAGGCCAGGGAAGTTTCCCTACGCTGGGAGTTGTGAGCTGCTCCAAACTTCAAAGTTTCCTTCTTCAGGACAGTCGAGTACTATTTGATGGTTCCAGGATGCCCCATACAGAAAGACTCGAGAGCAGGGGCCTAAGCATGGATGCCGAGACACGCCAACTCACCTTCCCATTGCCCGGTCGAGACAAGGCACGCTTAATCTGCGGGCTCATGGGTGAGCTACCCAGATGGCTGAGTTTAAATGGACTCTCCTGAGGATGAGTCATAATGTGGGTTGGTGGCCATGGAGACCTTGGAATGTGGCAGTAGCTAAGGGACTCTGCAGGATTCTCCAACCCGAAGGGCTTGACACATCTCCAACAAGGAAGCTTCCCATGTGGAGATGAGAAGTCTTCTGTCTAGTGCCTCAGGAAAGCCCGTATGCTGGTGTTCGAACCCAGGCCTCTGAGGAGTGATACCTGGACACCAAAGCAAGAGTTCATAATAGGGCCTAGGGGCCTGTCTGGTTCAATCTTCTGTCTCTGCGGATATCTGTCAGTGTGTCTGCATGGAGATAGTAGTTGCTCAGCTTGTGTCATAATGCCCCTATTTGTCCAGTGCGGCTTGCGGTAGTGGGATGTCCTTGGGGACCTTGAGGTTTCTACTATTTTGTAGAGTTGTGGCCAATGGAATGGGCAGTTTCTTAGGAGAGAGCAGGCACAGTTCTGTGGTGTGGCTCCAGAGACCCCATCCTGGAGGCCGTGTGGGCCATGGCTGTGCAGACAGACATCCAAAAACCCTAACTCAGCTCAGGTTTGGGGCTGAGGTTACGGCAGGCCTGATCTACAGTCCATGAGGGGAGCTCCTCTGGATATGAAAGAAGGGTGAGAGGGAGGCAGTCGCTCAGGCTTTTGTCTCTGGATGTTTTGTCCACAATGGCCGTTTAATGTAGGAGTTGCCTCATGGGTCGTATAAGTCTCCCTCTCGGGTAGTTTGTCCAGCCCCCAAGAGTTTGGGGTCATTCTGTGGGAAGGGAAGTGTCCTGTTTTCTGCTTCATGTGTTCCCCCAGGAGAGGGATTCTAGAGCATAGCAGTGGGTACTGACAACTGGAATACTCGCCCTCTGGTTAAGTTTGGGGGCCTATGGATATGACAAGCCCCATATGCAGGATCTTGGTCCAGCCACTGAGAGGCGTTACTTTAATACGGGACTCACGCTGCAGGTCAAAATGCATGTCTGTGCCCTAGGCGGCCCTCAAGCACTGG
Source organism: Mustela nivalis (assembly GCF_964662115.1). Taxonomy (NCBI): domain Eukaryota; kingdom Metazoa; phylum Chordata; class Mammalia; order Carnivora; family Mustelidae; genus Mustela; species Mustela nivalis. The sequence goes on from NW_028136519.1 coordinate 150,354, forward strand.
CGTGTCCTTTCGGACAATGCAGGTTTTCCCACATTGAACGTTGGACAACATGCCAACCACAAGGTTTCCGGCCATGGGGAAGGAGGAATTCTAATTTCAGCATCACGTTCACCCTTGGGCAGTGATTGGAGATAAGGTCTAGGTTCTGAAACTTGAAAACCGAGGTTGGGAAGAGATGACGACCTACAGCCATAGCGGGTCCTATGTGTCCAGGTTGGGGCCAGCTGTCTGGGTGTCGTTTGGGATGTCTTGTCTCAGGCTGTGCCAGACAGGGCATTAGTATACAGGGTGGGCTGTATAATTGCTTTAAAATCGAGTGGCATGCATTAGAAAATCATTTGGTGTTTCTTATTAGCAGCATAGGGCAAAGTATTTCTTCTGGAGGGCAGGCAGAGTGCTGCATTGTGGCTTCGGAATTCCCAAACTGGAGGGATTGTGGGCCAGGAGAGTGAGGACAGAAGTCTGAGAACACAAGGTAGGCTTAGGTTTCAGGGCAAGGACATGGCAGGCACACTCTGCAGAGCGGAATTGAGATCTCATGCGTCTGAAGTCAGGTCGAGGTTCAGACTTTGGCTCAGGTTTGAGTTTCTGCCCATGTGGGCCCCTCAGGAAGGGGGGGCATTATGATGCCATGGTGGTTTTCCCACTATTGGAGTTGTGAGATGCTCCAAACCGCAAGGATTCCTTCTGTGGGACAATTAAGATTTGTTGGATGGCTCCAGGACGTCTTATAAGGTATTTTTCCAGAAAAGCGTTCTAAGTATGGATGCCTGGGCAGCCAGCCTCACATTCCAATTGTCTCCTAGCAACAATAAACGTTTGATCTGCTGTCTTGGGGTAGCAACTGAGGGGGCTGAGTTTAAATGGACCTTCCTGAGGATGGTCTTAATGTTGGTTTGAGTCCATGGAGACCTTGGTATGGGGCAGTGGCACCAGGGCCCTGAAGGATTCTCCTAACCAGAGGTTATGACAAAGCTCCAATGAGCAAGTTTTCCATGGGGAGACGAGATTTGTTTTTAATGGTGCCTCAGGAAACCACCATATGCTGGTATTGGAAACGAGGCCTCTGAGGAGAGATGCCTGGAAACCAAAGCAATGGATCTGATTAGGGCCTAGGGGCCTGACCAGTTCAATATTCTTCTCTGGGGACATCTGTTGTCTGAGTGGAGGTAGTTGCTCAGCTGGTTTGAGATCACCCCTGTTTGTCCTGGGCGGCCTATACTAATGGGATGGCCTCGGTGACTTTGGAGGTTTTTTCTCATTTGCAAGGTTGTGGCCAATGGAATGGGAAGAATTCCCTTGAAAGGGAAGCACAGTCCTGAGGTGTGGCTCCAGGGACTCAAGTGTGGAGCGTGTGTGGTCCAGGGCTATTTGGACAAAAGTCTGAAAACACAAACTCCACTTAGGTTGGGGGATGTAGGTATGGCCGGCCCGATCTATAGACCGTGAGGAGAACTCTTCGGGATATGAACAAAGGGCGATGTGAGATGCTTGCTCATGCTTTTTTTTTTTTTTTTTCTGGAAATGTGTCACTGATTGCCATGGAATGTCGGGGTGTCCTCATGGGCCATCGATGAGGCTCCCTTTCTGGGGATTTGACCTGATCCCAAGAGTTTGGGTTCATTCTGTGGGAAGGGAGGAGGCCTTTCTGGTTTTTTTTTTTTTTTTTTTTTTTTTTTTTTACCTCAGGTGGATCACCAAAAGAGGGATTCCAGAGCAGAGTCGTGGGTTGGGGCAACTGGACAACCAGACCTCTAGTTAACATTGGGACCTAAGAACATGGCAAGCCCCATATGTGGGCTCTTGGTCCAGACACTGAGAGGCCTTCCTTGAGGATAGGTCTCACACTGAGTTTCACAATGTGTTTTTGTGCCCAAGGAGCCCCTCAAGTCAGGGGGTGGCCTAATGTACCATGCTGGTTTCTCCTACACTGAACGTTGCACAATATGGCAACCACAAGTTTTCTGGCCATGGGGAAGAAGGAGTTCTAATTTCTGCCACACTTTCACTCCTGGACTATGATTGGATTTAAGGTCTAGGTTCTGAAGCCTGAAAACTGAGGTTGGGAAGAGATGAAGCCCTAAGGCCATGGTGTGTCTGATGTGCTCAGTGTTCGGCCTGCTGTTGAGTGTGGGTTGGGAGGTGCAGGCTCAGGCTGTGGCAGACAGGGAATTAGTGCCCAGGCTAGACTGTATCATTGGGGTGCAGTCGAGTTTCGTGCAGGATGGTACTCATTTGTGGTTACTGGGTAGCCCCAGAGGGCAACGTTTTTCTTCTGGAGGGAAGACACAGTGTCACATACTGGCTCCAGAATTCCCAAACTGGAAGGCTTGTGGGCCAGGAGTGTGAGGAAAAAATTCTGAGAACACAAGCCAGACTTAGATTTTGGGGTGAAGGGACGGCAGGCACCCTCTGCAGAGATGATTCGAGATCCCGTATACCTGAAGACAGAGCTAGGATCAGACGTTGGCTTAGGTCGGAGTTTCTGTCCATGATGGCCCCTTCATGAATGGGAGGGTGTCACGAGGACATGGAGTTTTTCCCACGATTTGAATTGTGAGATGCTCCAAACCGCAATGATTCCTTCTGTGGGACAGGTGAGACCGGTGGATGGCTCCAGGACATCCCATAAGGAAGTTATCCAGAGCAGGGTTCTAAGGATGGATGCCTGGGCAGCCTGCCTCCCATTCCAGGTGTCTCATAGAGCCAAGGCAAGTTCGATCTGCCTGATCTAGTGGAGCAACCGAATCGGGTGTGTTGAAATGGGTGAGTTGAGGATGGGTCATAATGTGCATTTGTGTCCATGGAGACCTTGGAATGGGGTCTTGATCTGGGTCCTTGTGGGATGTTCATAACCGGAGGTTTTGATGGAGCTCTAAAGAGTATGTTTCCTATGTAGAGAAGAGAATTGTGAATTGATGATTGCCTAAGGAATCTCCCATATGCTGGTATTGGAAACCAGGCCTCTGAGGAGAGATGACTGGAAACAAAAGCTATGGATATGATTAGAGCCTAGGTGCCTGTCCGGTTCAATCTCTTTGCTGGGGATACGTGTCTAAGTATCTGAGGTGAGGTAGTTGCTCAGATTGTGTCAGATCGCCCCTGTTTTCCTGGGTGACCTATAATATTGGAATGGCCTCGGGACTTTGGAGTTTCTCCTAATCTATAGGGTTGTGGTCAATGGAATGGGCAGAAATCCCCTGGAGAGGGCAGGCAAAGTTCTGAGTTTGGCTCTAGGGGCCCAACTTTGAGGGTGTGTGGGCCAGGCCTGTGGAGCAAAAATCTGAAAACACAAACTCCGCTTAGGATTGCGGACATAGTTATGGCACGCCCAATCTACAGACCGTGATAACACTTCAGGATATGAAAAAGTGTGAGTTTGAGGTGATTGCTCAGATTTTGTCTCTGGATTTGTGTCAACAATGTGGGTGGAATGCTGGCGTTGCCTCATGGGTTGTGGACGGCTTTCCTTCTCTGAGGATTTGACCCAATCCCAAGAGTTTGTGTATGTTCTGTGGGATGGGAGGAGTCCTTTCTGTTTTTTATTTTATTTTATTTTATTTTTTGTACCTCATGTGTCCCAATAAAGGAGGGATTCAAGAGCAGAGTCCTCGGGAGGGACAACTGGGCAACCCCACCCATGTTTTAGTTTGGGGGCCTAGGGGCATGGCATGTCCAATATGTGGGCTCTTGATTCAGACACTGAGAGGCCTTCCTTGAGGACAGGGCTCATGCTGAGGGTCACAATGCCTATTTGTGCCAACAAGGCCCTCAAGCATGGGAAGGGCCTCATGGGCCACGCTGGATTCTCCGACACTGAACGTTGGAGAATATGCCAACCACAAGGTTTCTGGCCATGGCGAAGGAAGAGTTGTGACTTCTGCATCACGTTAACCCCTGGACAGTGATTGGAGTTTAGGTCTAGGTTCTGAAACCTGAAAACCGAGGTTGGGAAGAGATGAAGACCTAAGGACCGGTTGGGTCCAATGAGCTCAGTGTGCGGCCAGCTGTTGAGCGTAGGTCTGGAGGTGTGGGCTCATGCTGTGTCAGACAAGGCATTAGACAGGGTAGACTGAATATTTGGGGTGCAGTCGAGTGGCGTTCAATTGATCCTCATACGGGTCTCTAGGTAGTTCCATAAGGCAACGTTTTTTCTCTGGGAGGGCAGGCAGAGTGCTGCATTGTGGCCCCAGTATTGCCAAACTGTAGGGATTTTGGGCCAGGGGTGTGAGGACTGTAGTCTGAGAACACAAGCTAGGCTTAGTTTTGGGGGTGAGGGCACAAAAGGCACACTCTGCAGAGCTGAATCATGATCTCATGCACCTGAAGTCAAGGCGAATATCAGACGTTTGCTCAGGTTGGAGTTTCTGTCCATGATGGCCACTTTATAAAGTGGAGCGTCTCAAGAGGCCATGTAGATTTTCCCACAATGGGAGTTCTGAGATGCTCCAGACTGCAAAGATTCCTTCTGTGGGACACTTGAGACCTGTTGGATGGATCTAGGATGTCCCATATGGAATGACTCCAGAGTAGGGTTCTAAGGATTGATGCCTAGGCAGCCCACCTCCCATTCTAGTTGTCTCCTAGCGACAAAGCAGGTTTGATCTGCGGGCCCTGGGGGAGAAACCAAGGGGGTTGAGTTGACATGGACGCTCCCGAGGATAGATCATAATGTGGTTTTAAGTCCATGGAGACCCTGGAATGGGGCGCTTGATCCGGGGCCCTGAAAGATTCTCCTAAACAGAGGTTTTTATAGAGCTCCAAAGAGTACATTTCCTATGTGGAGACGAGATTTTTCTGATGAGTGCCTCAGTAATCCCCCTATGCTGGTATTGGAAACCAGGCCTCTGAGGAGAGATGCCTGGAAACAAAAGCAATGGATCTGATTAGGGCCTCAGTGCCTGTCCAGTTCAATATTATTCTATGGGGATATCTGTCTCTGGGTCTGAGTGGAGGTAGTTTCCTAACTTGTGAAAGATCATCCCTGTTTGTCCTGGGCAGCCAACACTATTCGGATGGCCTCGGGGAGTTTGGAGGTTTCTCCTAATCTATAAGGTTGTGGCCAATGGAAATGGCAGAATTCCCCTGGAGAGGGAAGCCACAGTCCTGAGGGGTGGCTCCAGGGGCCCCAGCTTGGATGGTGTGTGGGCCAGGCCTGTGGGGACAGAAGTCTGAAAATACAAACTCAGCTTAGGTTTGGGGATGTATGTATGAAGGCTCGATCTACAGAACGTGAGAATTTTCCGGGCTATGAACAAAGGGCGACTATGTGGCGCTTGCTCAGGCTTTTGTCTCTGGATTTTGTGTCAACGGTAGCCGTGGAATGTCGGGGTGTCCTCAAGGGCCATGGACAATTCTTTCTCTGGTGATTTGGCCTGATCCCAAGGGGTTGGGATCATTCTGTGGATGGGAAAAGTCCTTTCTGTATTTTTTTTTTTTTTTACCTCAGGTGTCCCACCAAAGAGGGATTCCAGAGCAGAGCCCTGAGTCGGGTGACTAGACATCTCGAACTCTGGTTGAGATTGGGTGACTAGGGGCTTGGCAAGCCCCATATGTGGGCTGTTGTTCCAGTCACTAAGAGGCTTCACATGAGGATAGGGCTCACGCTGAGGGTCACAATATGTGTTTGTGCAAATTTTGGCCCTCAGGGATAGGTGGGACCTCATAGTCCATGCTGCTTTCTCCTACAATGAACGTTGGACAACATGCCAACCACAAGGTTTCTTGCCATGGCGAAGGAGAAGTTCTGATTCTTGCATCACGTTCACTCCTGAGCAGTGAGTGTAGATAAGGTCTAGGTTCTGAAGGTGAAAATTGAGGTTGGGTAGAGATGATGGCCTAAAGCCATTGTGGGTATGATATGCTCAGTGAACGGCCAGCTGTCCTGGTGTTGGACTGGAGGTCTGCCCTCAGGCTGTGTCAGACAGGGCTTTAGTGCACAGGCTAGACTGTATAATTGGGGTATGGTCGAGTGGCATGCAGGTTGTTACTCATTTGGCGTTTCTGGTTAGCCCTATAGGGCAACATTTTTCTTCTGGAGACCAGGCAGAGTGCTGCATTGTGTCTCCAGAATTTCCAAACTGGAGGGGTGTGGCCAGGATTCTGAGGACGGAAGTCTGAGAACACAAGATAGGCTTAGGTTTCAAGGCGAGGGCCCAGCAGGCACACTCTCAAGTGCTGAATAGAGATCTCATGCTTCTGAATTCAGGGCGAGGATCAGACTTTGGCTTAGGATGGAGTTTCTGTCCATGATGGCCCATTTATGAAGGTGTGGGTCATCATGAGGATATGGAGGTTTTCTCACAGTGTTATTGTGTGATGCTTCAAACCACAAGAATTCAATCTGCGAGACAGTCAAGACAGGTTGGTTGGATTCAAGACATCCCATAAAGAAGTTCTCCAGAGCAGGGTTCTAAGGATGGATGCCTGGGCAGCCCGCCTCCCATTCTAACTGTCTCCTAGTGACAAGGAAGGTTTGATCTGCTGGCTCTGGGTGAGCAGCAGAGTGGGCTGATTTGAAATGGACTCTCCTGAGAATGGTTCATAATGTAAGTTTGTGTCCTTGGAGACCTTGGGATTGGGCCATGGTGCCAGCGCCCTGAAGGATCCTCCTAACCTGAGGTATTGACACAGCTCCAAAGAGCAAGTTTCCCATGTGGAGATGAGATCTGTTCTGATTGTTTCCTTAGGAAGCCCCCATATTCTGATATTGGAAACCAGGCCTCTGAGGAGAGATACCTAGAAACCAAAGCAATGCATCAGAAGTTGGCTCAGGTTGGAGTTTCTGTCCATGATGGCCCCTTTATAAAGGGGAGCCTCTCATGAGGCCATGTAGGTTTTCCCACGATAGGAGTTGTGAGATGCTCCAATCTGCAAGGATTCCTTCTGTGGGACAGTCAAGACCTGTTGGAAGGCTCCAGGACATCCCATATGGAACGGCGCCAGAGCAGGATTCCATGGATGGATGCCTAGAGAGTCTGCTTTGCATTCCAGTTGTCTCCTAGCGACAAGGCAGGTTTGATATTCTGCCTCTGGGGGAGTAATCGACGGGGCTGAGTTGAAATGTACTCTCCTGCCGAATGGTCATAATGCGGGTATGTGTCCATGGAGACCTTGGAATAGGGCGGTTGCTCCGGCTACCTGAAGGTTTCTCCTAACTGGAGGCTTTTACAGTGCTCCAAAGGATAAGTTTCCCATGTGAAGACAAGATTTGTTCTGATTGGTATCTCTGGAATCCCCCATATGCTGGTATTGTAAAACAGGCCTCTGAGGAGAGATGCTTAGAAAAAAAAAGCAATGGAACAAATTACATTCTAGGGGCCAGTCCAGTTTAATCTTCTTCTCTTGGGTTATCTGTCTACGGGTGAGTTGACGTCGTTGCTCAGTTTGTGAGAGATCGCCCCTCTTTGTCCTGGGTGGCCTACACTATTGGAATGGCCTCTGGGACTTTCGAGGTTTCTCCTTATCTGTAGGGTTGTGGCCAATGGAATGGGAAGAATTTCCTTGGAGAGGGCAGGCACAGTCCTGAGGTGTGGCTCCAGGGGCCTCAGTCTGGAGGGTGTGTGGGACAGAGATGTCAGGATAGAAGTCTGAAAATACAAACTCGGCTTAGGTTTGGGGACTTAGGTATGGCAGGCCCAATCTACAGACTATGAGGAGAATTTTTTGGGCTATGACCTAAGGGTGAGTGTGAACGCTTGCTGAAGCTTATGTCTCTGGATTTTGTGTCAATAGTGGCCATGGAATGTCGGGCTGGCCTCATGGGCCATGGACGAGTCTTTCTCTCTGGACCCCAATTACTTGGGATGGCCCAATCCCAAGTGATTGGGGTCATTCTGTGAGTGGGAGGAGTCCTTACTGTGTTTATTTACCTCAAATGTCCCACCAAAGAGGGTTTCCAGAGCAGAGCCCTGAGTAGGGGTGACTAGATGTCTCTACCTCTGGTTAAGATTGGGTGACTTGGGGCATGGCAGGCCCCATATGCGGGCTCATGGTCCAGCCACTGAGAGGCTTTACTTGAGGACAGGGCTCAAACTGAGGGTCCCAATGTGTGTTTGAGCCCACCGCAGCTCTTAAGCATAGGCAGGGCCTCAGGGACCCTACACTACCCTCAGGGGCCCTACTACTACCCCTGTAGGCCCTACAGGGGTCCTCCACTGAACGTTGGACAAGATGCCAACCACAAGATTCTGGCGAGAGGGAAGGAGGAGTTCTGATTTCTGCATCACGTTCACCCATGGGAAGTGAGTAGAGATAAGGTCTAGGATTCTGTAGCCTGAAAACCGAAGTTGGAAAGAGATGGCGACCTAAGGCCATGGCGGTTCAGATGTTCTCAGTGTACTGCAAGCTGTCTGGGTGTCGGTTGGGAATTCAGGCCTCAGGTTCTGTCGGACAGGGCATTAGTGCACAGGCTAGACTATATAATTGGTGTACAGTTGAGTGACGTGCAGGTTTATCCTCATTTGAGGTTACTGGGTAGACCCATAGGGCAATATTTTTTTTCTAGAGGGCAGGCAGAGTGCAGCACTGTGTCATCGGAAATCCCAAAATAGAGGGCGTGTGGTCCAGGAGAGTGAGGACGGAAGTCGGAGAACACTAGCTACGCTTAGGTTTTGGGGTGAGGGCACAGCAGGTACACTCTGAAGAGCTGAATCAAGATCTCGTGCATCTGAAGTCAAGGCGAAGATCAGCTGTTGGCTCAGGTTGGAGTTTCTTTCCATGATCTGCCTTCATGAAGATTGGGGGCATCATGTGACCTTGGAAGCTTTCCATGATATGAGTTGTTAGGTGGTCCATGCACAAGGACTCCTGTGGGACAGTCGAGACCTGTTGGATGGCTCAAGGATGTCCCATAAGGAACGACGCAAGAGCAGGGTTCTAAGGATGGATGCCTGAAGAGCCCAACTCGCATTTCAATTGTCTCCTAGCGACAAGGCAGGTTCAATCTGCTGGCTCTGGAGTAGCAACCGAGGGGGTTTAGTTGAAATGGACTCTCCTGAGGATGGGTCATAATTTGGGATTGTGTCCATGGAGATATTCAAATGGGGCAGTGGCTCCAGTGACCTGAAGTTTTCTCCTAACTGGAGGTTATGACACAGCTCCATAGAGCAAGATTCCCATGTGGAGACGAGATTTTTTCTGATAGGTAGCTCTGGAAACCCCCTGATGCTGGTATTGGAATCCAGGCCTCTGAGGAGAGATGCCTGAAAACAAAAGCAATGGATCCAATTAGGGCCTAGGTGCCTGTCTTGTTCAATATTCTTTTCTATGGATATCTGTCTAAGGTTCTGATTGGAGGTAGTGGCTCAGCTTGTGACAGAGGGTCCCTGTATGTCCAGGACATCCTACACTATTGGGATGGCCTCAGAGATTTTGGATGATTCTCCTAATCTGTCAGGTTGTGCCAAATGAATGAGCAGAATTCCCTTGGAGAGGGCAGGCACAGTCCTGAGGTGTGGCTCCATGGGGCCCAGCCTTTAGAATGTGTGGGTGAGGACAATGGAGACAGAAGTCTGAAAACACAAACTCGGCTTAGGTTTGGGGACATAGGTATGGCAGGCCCGATCTACAGACCTTGAGAATTTTGGGGGCTCTGAACAAAGGGCAAGTGTGTGGCGCTTTTTCAGGTTTTTGTCTCCGGATTTTGTGTCAATGGTGGCCATGGAATGTAGGCTGGCCTCATCGACCATGGACGAGTATTTCGCTCTGTGGATTTGGCCAGATTCCAAGTGTTTGGGGTCATTCTTTGGATGGTAGGAGTCCTTACTTTTTTTTTTTCTTTATCTTGGTTTTCTTTTTTTTTTTACCTTATGTGTCACACCAAAGAGGGATTCCAGGAAAGAGCTCTGAATAAGGTTGACTAGAATTCTCAAGCTCTGGCTAGGATTGGGGGAGTAGGGGCATGGCAAGTCCCATATGCAGGCTCTTGGTCCAGCCCCGGAGAGGCTTTACTTGAGGCCAGGGTTCATGCTTAGGGTCCTAATGTGTGTTTGTGCCCATCGCAGCCCTCAAGCATGTCTGAGGCCTCATGGGCCATGCTGGGTTCTCATATACTGAACGTTGGACAACATGCCAACCACAAGGTTTCTGGTCATGGGGAAGGTGAAGTTCTGATTTCTGCATCACGTACATCACTTAGTTGTGAGTGGAGATAATGTCTAGGTTCTGAAGCCTGAAGAACAAGGTTGGGAAGAGATGATGACCTAAGGCCATGGCATGTTTGTTGTGTTCAGTGTGAGGCCAGGTGTCTGGGTGTCGGTCACGAGGTCTGGGGTCAGGCTGTGTCAGACAGGGCATTAGTGCCCAGGCTAGACTGTATAATTGGGGTACAGTCTAGAGAATTGCAGGTTGATCCTCATTTGATGTTTCTGGGTAGACCCCTAGGGCAAAGTCTCTCTTCTGGAGGGCAGGCAGAGTGCTGCATTTTGTCTCCAGAATTCCCAAAGTGGAAGGCTTGTGGGCCAGGAGTGTGAGGACGGAAGTCTGAGAACGTGAGCTGGCTTAGGTTTTGGGCGAGGGCAAGGCAGGCACACTCTGCAGAGCTGAATTGAGATCTCATGCATCTGAAGTCAGGGCGAGGATCAGACGGGAGTTTCTGTCCATGATGTCCTCTACCTGAAGGTGGAGGCATCACGAGGCCATGGAGGTTTTCCCACGGTGCGAGTGTGTGATGCTGCAAACCACAAGGATTCCTTCTGCAGGACAGTTGAGACCTGTTGAATGGATCAAGGACACCCCATTAGGAATTTCTCCAGAGCAGAGTTCTAACAACGGATACCTGGGCAACGAACTCGCATTCCAATTGTCTCCTAGTGACAAAGCAGGTTTGATCTGCTGGCACTGGGTGAGCAACCGCCAGGTTTGAGTTGAAATGGACTCTCCTGAGGATGGGTCATAATGTGGGATTGTGTCCATTGAGACATTGGAATGGGGCGGTGGCTCCACTGACGTGAAATTTTCTCCTAACTGGAGGTTTTGACACAGTTCCATATAGCATGATTCCCATGTGGCATGCGATTTGTTCTGATTGGTAGCTCCAGAAACCCCCATGTGCTGGTATTGGAATCCAGGCCTCTGAGGAGAGATACGTGAAAACAAAAGCAATGGATCCGTTTAGGGCCTAGGTGCCTGTCCTGTTCAATCTTCTTTTCTATGGATATCTATCTACAGGTCTGATTGGAGGTAGTGGCTCAGCTTGTGGCAGATGGTCCCTGTTTGTCCCGGACATCCTACAATATTGGGGTGGCCTCGGGGACTTCGGATGTTGCTCCTAATCTGTCAGGTTGTGCCAAAGGAATGAGCAGAATTCCCATGGAGAGGGCAGGCACAGTCCTGAGGTGTGGCTCCATGGGGCCAAGCCTTGAGGGTGTGTGGGCCAGGACAATGGAGACAGAATTCTGAAAACACAAACTTGGCTTAGGTTTGGGGACATAGGTATGGCAGGCCCGATCTACAGACCGTGAGAATTTTTCAGGCTTTGAACAAAGGGCGCTTTGTTCAGGCTTTTGTCTCCGGATTTTGTGTCAATGGTGGCCGTGGAATGTCAGGATGGCCTCATCAGCCATGGACGAGTATTTCTCTCTGTGAATTTGGCCCAATTCCAAGTGTTTGCGGTCATTCTTTGGACGGTAGGAGTCCTTTCTCTATTTTTTTTTTTAACCTCATGTGTCCCACCAAGGAGGGATTCTAGAGAAGAGATCTGAGTAGGGGTGACTAGACTTCTCAAGCACTGGTTAAGGCCTGGGGAGTAGGGGCATGGTAATCTCCATATGTGGGCTCTTGGTCCATCCCCGGAGAGGCTTTACTTGAGGCCAGGGATCATGCTTAGGATCCTAATGTGTGTTTGTGCCCATCGCAGCCCTCAAGCATGTCTGGGGCCTCATGGGCCATGCTGGTTTCTCCTACACTGCACGTTGGACAACATGCCAACCACAGGGTTTCTGGTCACGGGGAAGGAGGAGTTCTGATTTCTGCATCACGTACACGGCATGGCAGTGAGTAGAGATAAGGTCTAGATTCTGAAGCCTGAAAACCGAGGTTGGTAAGAGATGACAACCTAAGGCCATGGTGGGTCCAATGCACTTAGTGTTCGGCCAGATGTCTGTGTCCATCATGAGGTCTGGGCTCAGGCTGTGTCAGGCAGGGCATTAGTCCCCAGGCTAGACTGTATAATTGGGGTACAGTCGAGTGATGTGAAGGTTGGTCCTCATTTGGGGTTTCTGGTTGGCCCCATAGGGCAAAGATTTTCTTCTGCAGGGCAGGCAGAGTGCTGCATTCTGGCTCCAGAATTGCCAACTTCAGGGCTTGTGGGCCAGGTGTTTTAGGACAGAAGTCTGAGAACACAAGTTCAGCTTTGAATTCGCAGTGGTGACATGGCAGGCACACTCTACAGACCTGAAATGAGATCTCGTGCATCTGAAGTCAGGGCGAGGATCAGATGTTGGCTTAGGTTGGAGTTTCTGTACATGATGTCCCCTTCATGAAGGTGGGGTGGGCATCAGGAAACCATGGAAGATTTCCAACTTTGTGAGTGTGTGATGCTCCAAACCACAAGGATTCCGTCAGCGGGACAGTCACGACTTTTTGGATGGATCAAGGACGTCCCATAAGAAATGCTCCAAAGCACAGTTCTAATGATGGATGCCTGGGCAGTCCAACTTGCATTACAGTTGTGTCCTAGTGAAAAGGAGGATTTGATCTGCTGTCACTGGGGGAACAACCGAGGGGGCTGAATTGAAATGGAATCTCATGAGGATCAGTCGATGTGGATTTGTGTCCATGGATCCCTTGGAATGGGGCAGTGGCTCTGTTGCCCTGAAGAATTCTCCTAACCTGAGGTTTTGATGCAGCTCCAAAGAGCAAGTTTCCCATGTAGAGACGAGATTTGTTCTGAAACCCCCACAACCTGGTATTGGAAACCAAGCATCTGGGGAACAATGCCTGGAATCCAAAGCAATGGATCTGATTACGGTCTAGGGGCCTGTCCTTTTCAAAATTCTCCTCTGAGTGTCTCTGTCTAAGATTCAGAATGGAGGTCACTGCTCAGCTTGTGTCAGATCACCCATGTTTGTTGGGGGAGGCCAACACTATTGGACTGGTCTTGGGAATTGGAGGTTTCTCCTAATCTGTAAGGTTGTGGCAAATGAAACGGGCAGAGTTCCCTTGGAGAGCACTGGCACAGTCCTTAGGTGTGACACCACCTTTCTGGGTGTCATCCAGGAGGTCCAGGCTCAGGCTGTGTCAGACAGGGCATTAGTGCCAAGCTTAGACTGTATAATTGGAGTAAAGTTGAGTGGCATGCAGGTTGATCCTCATTTGGCGTTTCTGGTTAGCCCCAGGGGCAACGTTTTTCTTCTGGAGGGAAGGAAGAGTGCTGCATTGTGGCGACGGAATTCTCACACTGGAGGGCTTGTGGGCCAGAATTGTGAGGAAGGAAGTGTGAGAACACAAGCTAGGCTTAGGTTTTGGGTCAAGATCATGGCAGGCACACTCTGTAGAGCTAAATCTAAATCTCATGCATCTGAAGTCAGGGCGAGGATCAGACGTAGGCTCAGGTTGAAGTTTCTGTTCAGGATGGCCCCTTCATGATGGTGGGGGGCATCATGGGGCTATGGAGACTTTCCCACGATTGGCATTGTATGTTGCTCCAATCGGCAAGGATTCCTTCTACGGGACAGTCGAGACCGGTCAGATTGCTCCAGGACGTCCCATGCGGAACCACGGCAGTGCAGGGTTCTAAGGATGGATTCCTGGAGTGCCCGCCTCACATTACTATTGTCTCCTAGTGACAAGGCAGGTTCGATCTGCTTCTTTTGGGGAGCAACCAAAGGGGATGTGTTGAAATGGACTCGCCTGCTGATGGGTCATAATGTGGGTTTGTGTCCATGGAGACCTTGGAATGGGGTGTTGGCTGCTGGGACCTGAAGGTTTCCCTTAACTGGAGGTTGTGACACAGCTCCAAAATGCATGTTTCCCATGTGGAAATGAGATTTGTTCAGACTGGTACCTCCAGAAAAACACATATGCTGGTATTGGAAAACAGGCCTCTGAGGAGAGATGCCAGGAATCAAAAGCAATGGATCTGCATAGGTCCTAGGTGCCTGTCCGGTTCAATCTTCTTCTCTGGGCTTATCTGTCTATGGGTCTGAGTTGAGGTAGTTGCTCATCTTGGGACAGATCACCCTGTTTGCCCTGAGTGGCCAACACTATTGGGATGGCCTCAGGGACGTTGGAGTGTTCTCCTAATCTTTAGGGTTGTGGCCAATGGAATGGGCAGAATTTGCTTGGAGAAGGCAGGCACAGTCCTGAGGCATGGCTCCAGGGGCCCCAGCCTGGAGGGTGTGTGGGCCAGGACAGTGGGTACAGAAATCTGAAAACCCAAATTCAGCTTAGGTTTGGGGACGTAGGTATGACAGGCCTGATCTATAGTCCGTGAGGAGAATTTTTCAGGCTATGAACAAAGGGCAAGTGTGAGGCATATCTCCAGGCTTTTGTCTCTAGATTTTGTGTCAATGGTGGCCATGGAATGACGGGATGGCCTCTTTGGCCATGGATGATTCTTTCTCTTTTAAGATTTGGTCAGATCCCAAGTTTTGGGGCTCATTCAGGGGATGGAGGAGACCCTTCGATATTTTTTTCCTCAGGGGTTCCAGTGCAGAGACCTGAATAGGGGTGACTAGACCTCTCAACCTCTCATTAATATTGGGGGACTAGGGATGGCAATGCGGGTTCTTGGTCCAGCCCCTGAGAGGCTTTACTTGAGGACAGGGCTCACACTGAGGGTCCCAATGTGTTTGTGCCCATTGCGGTTCTCAAGCATGGGCGGGGACTCATGGGCTACACTGGATTCTCCTACACTGAACGTTGGAAAACATGCCAACCACAAGGTTTCTTGCCTTGAGGAAGAAGGAGTTTCATTTCTGCATCACGTTCACCCCTGGGTAGTGAGTATATATAAGGTCTAGGTTCTGAAGCCTGAAAACCAAGGTTGGGAAGAGATGATGACCTAAAGGCATGGCGGGTCTGATGTGCTCAGTGTACAGCCAGCTGTCTGGGTGTCGGTTGGGAATTCAGACCTCAGGCTGTGCAAGACAGGGCATTAACGCCGAAGCGAAACTGTATAATTGGGGTAGAGTCAAGTGGCATGCAGGTTGATCCTCATTTGGTGTTTCTGGTTAGCCCCATAGGACAACGTTTCTCTTCTGGAGGGCAGTCAGAGTGCTGCATTGTGTCTCTCCAGAATTCCCTAACTGGAGGGCTGGTGGGCTCGGAGTGTGAGGACGAAGTCTGAGAACAATAGCTAGGTTTTGCTTCGGGGCGGGGTTTCGGCAGGCACACTCTGCAGAGTTGAATCAAGATTTCGTGCATCTGAAGTCAGGGCGAGGATTAGACGTTGGCTCAGGTTGGAGTTTCTGTCCAAGATGGCTCTTTCATGAAGGGGACAGTGCACCACGAGGCCACAGAGCTTTTCCCATAATGGGAGTTGTGAGGTGCTCCAAAGCGCAAGGATTCCTTCTGCAGGACAGCTGTGACCTGTTGGATGGCTCCAGGACGTCCCATATGGAATTACTTCAGAGTAGTTTTCTACAGATGGATGCCTAGCCAGCCCGCCTCACATTCCAATTGTCTCCTAGTGACAAGATAGGTTCGATCTGCTGGCTCTAGGGGAGCACCCAAGGGCACTGAGTTGAAATAGACTCTCCTGCAGATGGGTCCTAATGTGGGATTGTGTCCATGGAGACCTTGGAATGAGGTGGTGGCACCGGGGCCCTGAAGGATTTTCCTAGCCGGAGGTTTTGACACAGCTTGAAAGAGCACGTTTCCCATGTGGAGAAGACATTTGTTCTGACTGATGAGTCAGGAAACCCCCATATGGTGGTATTGAAAACCAGGCCTCTGAGGTTCTGACATAGCTCCACGAGCAAGTTTCCAATGTGCAGACAATACTTGCTCTGAAGGGGCCACTGGAAACCCCATAGGCTGGTATTGGAAACCAGGCCTCTGAGAAGAGATGCCTGGAAACCAAAACAATGGATCTGATTAGGGCCTAAGGCCTGTCCTGTTCAATGTTCTTCTCTGGGGACATCTGTCTCTGAGTTGGTGTGGAGCTAGTTGCTCAGCTAGTGTCAGATCACCCCTGTTTGTTCCAAGCGGCCTACAAAATTGGTATGGTCCCAGGGACATTGGAGATTTCTCCTGATTTATATGGTTGTGGCCAATGGAATATGAAGAATTCCCTTTGAGAGGGAAGGAACAATCCTGAAGTGTGGTTCCAGGGGGACTAGCCTGGAGGGTGTGTGTTTTCAGACAACTGTCCAAACAGCCCAGGCCTACACAACCTACAGGCTCAGGCCCCTGGAGCCAAACCTGAGGACTGTACTTGCCCTCTCCAAGGGAATTGTGTGTGCCCATTCCAATGGCCACAACCCTTCTAATAGGATAAACCTCCAAAGTCCCTGATCCATCTCAATAGTGGTGACTTCCCAGGAAAAACAGGGGCAATCTGAGCCCAACTGAGCACCTACCAGCACTCAGACCCATAGACAGATGTCCCCAGAGGTAAAAAGGAAAGAACAGGCCCCTAGGCACTAATCAGATCCATTGTTTTGGTTTCCAGGCATCTCTCCTCAGAGTCCTGGATTTCAAAAGCAGCATATAGCTGTTTCTTGACCCACACAACAGAAAACATCTCATCTACAATGGGAAACTTGCACGTTGGAGCTGTGTCAAAGCCTCTGTTAGGAGAACCCTTTAGGGCCCCAGTGCCTCCGCTTCATTCCAAGGTCTCCAGAGACACAAAAGCACATTAGGACCCATCCCCAGGGGTGTCCATTTCAACTCGCGTCCTCGGTTGCTTCCCACAGATCCAGGAGATCTAACCTGTCTTGTTGCTAGGAGACAATTGGAATGCGAGGTGGGCTACCCAGCCATCCATCCTTAGAACCCTGCTCAGAATCATTGGCCTGGAGCCAAACGACAGGTCTCAATTGTCCTGCATAAGACTCTCTGCAGTTTGGAGCTTCTCACAACTCCCATCGAGGGAAAACCCCCATGGCCTCGTGATGCCCCCCCATTCATGAAGGGGCCATCAGGGACAGAAACTCCAACCTGATCGATCGTCTGATCCTCGCCCTGACTTCAGATGCACGAGATCTAGATTCAGGTCTGTAGATTGTGCCTGCCATGGCCTCACCCAGAAACCTAAGCCTAGCTTCTGTTCTCAGACTTTTGTAGTCAGACTACTGGCCCACAAGCCCTCCAGTTTGGCAATCCAGAACTACAATGCAGCACTCTGCCGGCCCTCCAGAAGAAAAACATTGTCCTCTGGTGCTACCCAGTAATCCCAAATGAGGATCAACCTGCACCGACCTAGGCTGTACCCCAAATACATAGGCTGACCAGGGCACTAATGCCCTTTCTGACACAGCCTGAGCCTGGACCCCCTGGCCCCTCCCAGACAGCTGGACGCACACTTGAGCACATGGAGCCGCCATGGCCTTAGGTCGTCATCTCTTCCCAACATCAGTTTTCAGGTCTCAGAATCTAGACCTTATATCCAATCACTGCCCAGGGTTGAAGGTGATGCAGAAATCAGAACTCCTTCCCCATGGCAAGAAACCTTGTGGTTGGCATGTTATCCAACGTTCAGTGTAGTTGAAACCAGTGTGGCCCATGAGGCCCCGCCCATGCTCGCGGGCCACATTGGTCACAAACACACATTGTGACGCACAGGCTGAGCCCAGTCCTCAAGTAAGGCCACTCAGTGGCTGGATGAAGAGATAGCATATTGGGCTTGCCATGCCCCTAGGCCCCAATTTTTAACTATAGTTCGGGTTGTCCCTTCAGTATTCCCCACGGCTTTCCTTTGGAATTCCTCTTTTGGTGGGACACCTGAGGTGACAAAACTGAAATGAGTTCACCCATCCCACAGATTGACGAAAAGCATTTGGGAATCGGGCCAAATCCTCAGAGAGGAAGATTCGTCCATGGCCATGAGGCCTCCCCGACATTCCACGGCCATCGCTGATACAAAATCCAGAGACAAAAGCCTGAGTAAGCGCCTCAGACTCGCACTTTCTTCATATCCTGAAGAGTTCTTCTCATGGTTTGTAGATCGGGCCTGCCATACCTACGTCCCCAATCCTAAGCTGAGTTTCTGTTTTCAGACTTCTGTCCTCAAAGTCTTGGGCCACTCACCCTCCAGGCTGGGCCCCTGGAGCCACACATTAGGACTGTGCCTACCAATCCATGGAAATTCTGCCTATTCCATGGTCCAAAATCGTACAAATTAGGAGAAACCTCCAAAGTCCCTGAGGCCATCCCAATAGTGTAGGTCGCCCGGAACAAACAAGGGCTGTCTGACACCAGCTGATAATCGACCTCCACTCATACCATAGATGGATGTCTCCAGAGAAGAAGATTTAACCAGACAGGACCCTAGGCCATAATAGGATCCATTGCTTTGGGTTACAGGCATGTGTCCTCAAAAGCCTGATTCCAATACGAGCATAGGTGTTTTCCTGAGGCACCCATCAGAACTCATCTCGTCTCCACAAGGAAACCTGTGCATGGGAGCCATGTCCAAAGCTTAGGAGAGTACTTCAGGGTCCCGGTGCCACCGCCCCATTCCAAGGCCCTCATGGACACAAAAACACATTAGGACCCATCCTCAGGAAAGTCCATTTCAACTCAGCCACCCCGGTCGCTCCGGCAGAGCCATCAGATCTAAACTGTCTTGTTGCTAGGAGACAATTGGAATGCGAGGCGGGCTTCCCAGGTATCCATCCGCGAACGGTGCTCTGGAGTCATTCCATATGGGATGTCCTGGAGCTGTCCAACAGGTCTCAATTGTCCCGCAGAAGGAATCCATGAAGGGGGCATCCCACAACTCCCAACGTGGGAAAACCTCAATGGCCTCGAGATTCCGCTCCCTTCATGAAGCGGCCGTCATGCTCAGAAACTCCAACCTGAGCCAACGTCTGATCCTCGCCCTGACTTCAGATGCATGAGATACTGGTTCATATCTGCAGGGGGTACCTGCCGTGCCCTCGCCCTGAAACCCAAGTCTAGCTTGTCTTCTCAGACTTCTGTCCTCACACTCCTGGCCCCGAAGCCCTCAAGTTTGGCAATTCCGGACCCACAATGCAGCACTCTGCCTACCCTCTAGAAAAAAAAATTATTGCCTAATGAGCAGCCCAGGCACCTTAAATGAGGGTAAACCTACACAGCACTCGACTTTACCCAAATTATATAGTCTAACCTGGGCACTAATGCACTGTCGAACACAACCTGAGCCCGGACCTCCTGACCAACACCCAGAAAGCTGACCGCACACTGAGCACATAAAACCCGCCATGGCCTTAGGTCATCATCTCTTCCCTACCTCAGTTTTCAGGCTTCAGAACCGAGACCTTATCTCCAATCACTTCCCAGGGGTGAGTGTGATGCAGAAATCAGAACTCCTCCTTACCCATGGCAAGAACCCTTGTGGTTGGCACGTTGTCCAACGTTCAGTGTAGGAGAAACCAGCATTCACCCTGAGGCCCCGCCCATTCTTGAGTGCGACGAGGGCATACACACGCATTGTGACCCTCAGCATTAGTCCTGTCCTCTAGTAAGTCCTCTCAGTTGCTGGACCATTAGATGTCATAATGGGCTTGACATGTCCCTAGGCCCCAATTTTTAACCAAATTTCTGATGGTCCAGTCGCCCCTCCCCAGGGCTCTACTCTGGAATCCCTCATTTGTTGGGACACCTGAGGATAAAAAAGAAAAAAACAAGAAAAAAAAAAACGCACTTCTTCCAGCCCACAGAATGACCCCAAACTCTTTGGACGGGGCCAAACCACCAGAGAGTAAGACTCGTCCATTTCCCATGAAGTCACCCAGAAATTCCACGACCATGAGTGACACGATATCCAGAGACAAAAACTTGAGCAGGAGCCTCACACTCGCCCTTCTTTCAAATCCCGAAGAGTTCTCCTCATGGTCTGTAGATCAGTCCTGCCATACCTATGACCCGAAACATAAGCCTAGTTTGTGTTCACAGACAGCTGTACAAACAGCCCTGTCCTACACAACCTACAGGCTCAGGCCCCTGGAGCCAAAACTGTGGACTGTACTTGCCCTCTCCAAGGGAATTGTGTGTGCCCATTCCAATGGCCACTACCCTTCTAATAGGATAAACCTCCAATGTCCCTGATCCATCTCAATAGTGGTGGCTTCCCAGGAAAAACAGGGGCAATCTGAGCCCAACTGAGCACCTACCTTCACTCAGACCCATAGACAGATGTCCCCAGAGGTAAAAAGGAAAGAACAGACCCCAAGGCATTAATGAGATCCATTGCTTTGGTTTCCAGGCATCTCTCCTCAGAGGCCTGGATTTCAAAAGCAGCATATAGCTGTTTCTTGACTCACCCATCAGAAAACATCTCATCTACACATGGGAAACTTGCACGTTGGAGCTGTGTCAAAGCCTCTGTTTAGGAGAACCCTTTAGGGCCCCAGTGCCACCGTTTCATTCCAAGGTCTCCCAAGACACAAAAGCACGTTAGGACCCATCCCCAGGGGTGTCCATTTCAACTCAGCGTCCTCGGTTGCTCCCCACAGATCCAGGAGATCTAACCTGTCTTGTTGCTAGGAGACAATGGAATGCGAGGTGGGCTACCCAGCCATCCATCCTTAGAACCCTGCTCAGAATCATTGGCCTGGAGCCAAACAACAGGTCTCAATTGTCCTGCAGAAGACTCTCTGCAGTTTGGAGCTTCTCACAACTCCCATCGTGGGAAAACCCCCATGGCCTCGTGATGCCCCCGCCCATTCATGAAGGCGCCATCAGGGACAGAAACTCCAACCTGAGCGATCGTCTGATCCTCGCCCTGACTTCAGATGCACGAGATCTCGATTCAGGTCTGTAGATTGTGCGTGCCATGGCCTCACCCAGAAACCTAAGCCTAGCTTGTGTTCTCAGACTTTTGTCGTCAGACTACTGGCCCACAAGCCCTCCAGTTTGGACTCCAGAACTACAATGCAGCACTTGCCGGCCCTCCAGAAGAAAAACATTGTCCTCTGGTGCTACCCATTAATCCCAAATGAGGATCAACATGCACTGACCTTGGCTGTACCCCAAATACATAGGCTGACCAGGGCACTAATGCCCTTTCTGACACAGCCTGAGCCTGGACCCCCTGGCCCCTCCCAGACAGCTGGCCGCACACTGAGCAATTCGAGCCGCCATGGCCTTAGGTCGTCATCTCTTCCCAACCTCGGGTT
This sequence comes from Mustela nivalis, assembly GCF_964662115.1. Lineage (NCBI taxonomy): Eukaryota > Metazoa > Chordata > Mammalia > Carnivora > Mustelidae > Mustela > Mustela nivalis. Next base: position 171,623 of record NW_028136519.1, read on the forward strand.
TAAGGTTTCAGAACCTAGGCCATATCTCCAATCACTGCCCAGGGTTGAAGGTGATGCAGAAATCAGAACTCCTTCCCCATGGCAAGAAACCTTGTGGATGGCATGTTGTCCAACGTTCAGTGTAGTTGAAACCAGTGTGGCCCATGAGGCCCCGCCCATGCTCATGGGCCACATTGGTCACAAACACACATTGTGACGCTCAGGCTGAGCCCAGTCCTCAAGTAAGGCCACTCAGTGATTGGATGAAGAGATAGCATATTGGGCTTGCCATGCCCCTAGGCCCCAATTTTTAACCATAGTTTGGGTTGTCCATTCAGTCTTCCCCACGGCTTTGCTTTGGAATTCCTCTTTTGGTGTGTCACCTGAGGTAACAAAACTGAAATGAGTCCTCCTATCCCACAGATTGACGAAAAGCAATTGGGAATCGGGCCAAATCCTCAGTGAGAAAGATTCGTCCATGGTCCATGAGGCGTCCCCAACATTCCACGGCCATCGCTGATACAAAATCCAGAGACAAAAGCCTGAGCAGCGCCTCAGACTCGCACTTTCTTCATATCCTGAAGAGTTCTTCTCATGGTTTGTCGATCGGGCCTGCCATACCTACGTCCCCAAACCTAAGCTGAATTTGTGTTTTCAGACTTCTGTCCTCAAAGTCTTGGGCCACACACCCTCCAGCCTGGGCCTCTGGAGCCACACATTAGGACTGTGCCTACCAATCCATGGGAATTCTTCCCATTCCATTGTCCAAAATCGTACAAATTAGGAGAAACCTCCAAAGTCCCTGAGGCCATCCCAATAGTGTAGGTCGCACAAAGCAAACAAGGGCTGTCTGACACCAGCTGATAATCGACCTCCACTCATACCATAGATGGATGTCTCCAGAGAAGAAGATTGAACCAGACAGGACCCTAGGCCATAATAGGATCCATTGCTTTGGTTTACAGGCATGTGTCCTCAAAAGCCTGATTCCAATACGAGCATAGGGGTTTTCCTGAGGCACCCATCAGAACTCATCTCGTCTCCACAAGGAAACCTGTGCATGGGAGCCATGTCCAAAGCTTAGGAGAGTACTTCAGGGTCCCGGTGCCACCGCCCCATTCCAAGGCCCTCATGGACACAAAAACACATTAGGAGCCATCCTCAGGAAAGTCCATTTCAACTAAGCCACCCCAGTTGCTCCGGCAGAGCCATCAGATCTGAACTGTCTTGTTGCTAGGAGACAATTGGAATGCAGGCGGGCTTCCCAGGCATCCATCCGCGAACGGTGCTCTGGAGTCATTCCATATGGGATGTCCTGGAGCTGTCCAACAGGTCTCAATTGTCCCGCAGAAGGAATCCATGAAGGGGGCATCCCACAACTCCCAACGTGGGAAAACCTCAATGGCCTCGAGATAACGCTTGCTTCATGAAGCGGCCGTCATGCTCAGAAACTCCAACCTGAGCCAACGTCTGATCCTCGCCCTGACTTCAGATGCATGAGATACTGGTTCAGATCTGCAGGGGGTACCTGCCGTGCCCTCGCCCTGAAACACAAGTCTAGCTTGTCTTCTCAGACTTCCGTCCTCACACTCCTGGCCCCGAAGCCCTCAAGTTTGGCAATTCCGGACCCACAATGCAGCACTCTGCCTGCCCTCTAGAAAAAAAATTATTGCCTCATGAGCTGCCCAGGCACCTTAAATGAGGGTAAACCTACACAGCACTCGACTTTACCCAAATTATATATTCTAACCTGGGCACTAATGCACTGTCGAACACAACCTGAGCCCGGACCTCCTGACCAACACCCAGAAAGCTGACCACACACTGAGCACATAAAACCCGCCATGGCCTTAGGTCATCATCTCTTCCCTACCTCAGTTTTCAGGCTTCAGACCCGAGACCTTATCTCCAATCACTGCCCAGGGGTGAGTGTGATGCAGAAATCAGAACTCCTCCTTACCCATGGCAAGAACCCTTGTGGTTGGCACGTTGTCCAACGTTCAGTGTAGGAGAAACCAGCATTCACCCTGAGGCCCCGCCCATTCTTGAGTGCGACGAGGGAATACACACGCATTGTGACCCTCAGCATGAGTCCTGTCCTCTAGTAAGTCCTCCCAGTGGCTGGACCATTAGATGTCATAATGGGCTTGACATGTCCCTAGGCCCCAATTTTTAACCAGATTTCTGATTGTCCAGTCGCCCCTCCCCAGGACTCTACTAGGGAATCCCTCATTTGGTGGGACACCTGAGGTTAAAAAAGAAAACAACAACAACAACAAAAAAAAACGGACTTCTTCCAGCCCACAGAATGACCCCAAAATCTTTGGACGGGGCCAAACCACCAGAGAGTAAGACTTGTCCATTTCCCATGAAGTCACCCAGAAATTCCACGACCATGAGTGACACGATATCCAGAGACAAAAACTTGAGCAGGAGCCTCACACTAGCCCTTCTTTCAAATCCCGAAGAGTTCTCCTCATGGTCTGTAGATCAGTACTGCCATACCTATGACCCGAAACATAAGCCGAGTTTGTGTTTTCTGACAACTGTACAAATAGCCCTGGCCTACACAACCTACAGGCTCAGGCCCCTGGAGCCAAACCTGAGGACTGTACTTGCCCTCTCCAAGGGAATTGTGTGTGCCCATTCCAATGGCCACAACACTTCTCATAGGATAAACCTCCAAAGTCCCTGATCCATCTCAATAGTGGTGGCTTCCCAGGAAAAACAGGGGCAATCTGAGCCCAACTGAGCACCTACCAGCACTCAGACCCATAGACAGATGTCCCCAGAGGTATGAAGGAAAGAACAGGCCCCTAGGCACTAATCAGATCCATTGTTTGGTTTCCAGGCATCTCTCCTCAGAGGCCTTGATTTCAAAAGCAGCATATAGCTGTTTCTTGACTCACCCATCAGAAAACATCTCATCTACACATGGGAAACTTGCACGTTGGAGCTGTGTCAAAGCCTCTGTTTAGGAGAACCATTTAGGGCCCCAGTGCCACCGCTTCATTCCAAGGTCTCCATAGACACAAAAGCACGTTAGGACCCATCCCCAGGGGTGTCCATTTCAACTCAGCGTCCTCGGTTGCTCCCCACAGATCCAGGAGATCTAACCTGTCTTGTTGCGAGGAGACAATTGGAATGCGAGGTGGGCTACCCAGCCATCCATCCTTAGAACCCTGCTCAGAATCATTGGCCTGGAGCCAAACAACAGGTCTCAATTGTCCTGCAGAAGACTCTCTGCAGTTTGGAGCTTCTCACAACTCCCATCGTGGGAAAACCCCCATGGCCTCGTGATGCCCCCGCCCATTCATGAAGGCGCCATCAGGGACAGAAACTCCAACCTGAGCGATCGTCTGATCCTCGCCCTGACTTCAGATGCACGAGATCTCGATTCAGGTCTGTAGATTGTGCGTGCCATGGCCTCACCCAGAAACCTAAGCCTAGCTTGTGTTCTCAGACTTTTGTCGTCAGACTACTGGCCCACAAGCCCTCCAGTTTGGACTCCAGAACTACAATGCAGCACTTGCCGGCCCTCCAGAAGAAAAACATTGTCCTCTGGTGCTACCCATTAATCCCAAATGAGGATCAACCTGCACTGACCTTGGCTGTACCCCAAATACATAGGCTGACCAGGGCACTAATGCCCTTTCTGACACAGCCTGAGCCTGGACCCCCTGGCCCCTCCCAGACAGCTGGCCGCACACTGAGCAATTCGAGCCGCCATGGCCTTAGGTCGTCATCTCTTCCCAACCTCGGGTTTAAGGTTTCAGAACCTAGGCCATATCTCCAATCACTGCCCAGGGTTGAAGGTGATGCAGAAATCAGAACTCCTTCCCCATGGCAAGAAACCTTGTGGTTGGCATGTTGTCCAACGTTCAGTGTAGTTGAAACCAGTGTGGCCCATGAGGCCCCGCCCATGCTCATGGGCCACATTGGTCACAAACACACATTGTGACGCTCAGGCTGAGCCCAGTCCTCAAGTAAGGCCACTCAGTGATTGGATGAAGAGATAGCATATTGGGCTTGCCATGCCCCTAGGCCCCAATTTTTAACCATAGTTTGGGTTGTCCCTTCAGTCTTCCCCACGGCTTTGCTTTGGAATTCCTCTTTTGGTGTGTCACCTGAGGTAACAAAACTGAAATGAGTCCTCCTATCCCACAGATTGACGAAAAGCAATTGGGAATCGGGCCAAATCCTCAGTGAGAAAGATTCGTCCATGGTCCATGAGGCGTCCCCAACATTCCACGGCCATCGCTGATACAAAATCCAGAGACAAAAGCCTGAGCAGCGCCTCAGACTCGCACTTTCTTCATATCCTGAAGAGTTCTTCTCATGGTTTGTCGATCGGGCCTGCCATACCTACGTCCCCAAACCTAAGCTGAATTTGTGTTTTCAGACTTCTGTCCTCAAAGTCTTGGGCCACACACCCTCCAGCCTGGGCCTCTGGAGCCACACATTAGGACTGTGCCTACCAATCCATGGGAATTCTTCCCATTCCATTGTCCAAAATCGTACAAATTAGGAGAAACCTCCAAAGTCCCTGAGGCCATCCCAATAGTGTAGGTCGCACAAAGCAAACAAGGGCTGTCTGACACCAGCTGATAATCGACCTCCACTCATACCATAGATGGATGTCTCCAGAGAAGAAGATTGAACCAGACAGGACCCTAGGCCATAATAGGATCCATTGCTTTGGTTTACAGGCATGTGTCCTCAAAAGCCTGATTCCAATACGAGCATAGGGGTTTTCCTGAGGCACCCATCAGAACTCATCTCGTCTCCACAAGGAAACCTGTGCATGGGAGCCATGTCCAAAGCTTAGGAGAGTACTTCAGGGTCCCGGTGCCACCGCCCCATTCCAAGGCCCTCATGGACACAAAAACACATTAGGAGCCATCCTCAGGAAAGTCCATTTCAACTCAGCCACCCCGGTTGCTCCGGCAGAGCCATCAGATCTGAACTGTCTTGTTGCTAGGAGACAATTGGAATGCAGGCGGGCTTCCCAGGCATCCATCCGCGAACGGTGCTCTGGAGTCATTCCATATGGGATGTCCTGGAGCTGTCCAACAGGTCTCAATTGTCCCGCAGAAGGAATCCATGAAGGGGGCATCCCACAACTCCCAACGTGGGAAAACCTCAATGGCCTCGAGATAACGCTTGCTTCATGAAGCGGCCGTCATGCTCAGAAACTCCAACCTGAGCCAACGTCTGATCCTCGCCCTGACTTCAGATGCATGAGATACTGGTTCAGATCTGCAGGGGGTACCTGCCGTGCCCTCGCCCTGAAACCCAAGTCTAGCTTGTCTTCTCAGACTTCCGTCCTCACACTCCTGGCCCTGAAGCCCTCAAGTTTGGCAATTCCGGACCCACAATGCAGCACTCTGCCTGCCCTCTAGAAAAAAAATTATTGCCTCATGAGCTGCCCAGGCACCTTAAATGAGGGTAAACCTACACAGCACTCGACTTTACCCAAATTATATATTCTAACCTGGGCACTAATGCACTGTCGAACACAACCTGAGCCCGGACCTCCTGACCAACACCCAGAAAGCTGACCACACACTGAGCACATAAAACCCGCCATGGCCTTAGGTCATCATCTCTTCCCTACCTCAGTTTTCAGGCTTCAGACCCGAGACCTTATCTCCAATCACTGCCCAGGGGTGAGTGTGATGCAGAAATCAGAACTCCTCCTTACCCATGGCAAGAACCCTTGTGGTTGGCACGTTGTCCAACGTTCAGTGTAGGAGAAACCAGCATTCACCCTGAGGCCCCGCCCATTCTTGAGTGCGACGAGGGAATACACACGCATTGTGACCCTCAGCATGAGTCCTGTCCTCTAGTAAGTCCTCCCAGTGGCTGGACCATTAGATGTCATAATGGGCTTGACATGTCCCTAGGCCCCAATTTTTAACCAGATTTCTGATTGTCCAGTCGCCCCTCCCCAGGACTCTACTAGGGAATCCCTCATTTGGTGGGACACCTGAGGTTAAAAAAGAAAACAACAACAGCAACAAAAAAAAAACGGACTTCTTCCAGCCCACAGAATGACCCCAAAATCTTTGGACGGGGCCAAACCACCAGAGAGTAAGACTTGTCCATTTCCCATGAAGTCACCCAGAAATTCCACGACCATGAGTGACACGATATCCAGAGACAAAAACTTGAGCAGGAGCCTCACACTAGCCCTTCTTTCAAATCCCGAATAGTTCTCTTCATGGTCTGTAGATCAGTCCTGCCATACCTATGACCCGAAACATAAGCCGAGTTTGTGTTTTCTGACAACTGTACAAATAGCCCTGGCCTACACAACCTACAGGCTCAGGCCCCTGGAGCCAAACCTGAGGACTGTACTTGCCCTCTCCAAGGGAATTGTGTGTGCCCATTCCAATGGCCACAACACTTCTCATAGGATAAACCTCCAAAGTCCCTGATCCATCTCAATAGTGGTGGCTTCCCAGGAAAAACAGGGGCAATCTGAGCCCAACTGAGCACCTACCAGCACTCAGACCCATAGACAGATGTCCCCAGAGGTATGAAGGAAAGAACAGGCCCCTAGGCACTAATCAGATCCATTGTTTGGTTTCCAGGCATCTCTCCTCAGAGGCCTTGATTTCAAAAGCAGCATATAGCTGTTTCTTGACTCACCCATCAGAAAACATCTCATCTACACATGGGAAACTTGCACGTTGGAGCTGTGTCAAAGCCTCTGTTTAGGAGAACCATTTAGGGCCCCAGTGCCACCGCTTCATTCCAAGGTCTCCATAGACACAAAAGCACGTTAGGACCCATCCCCAGGGGTGTCCATTTCAACTCAGCGTCCTCGGTTGCTCCCCACAGATCCAGGAGATCTAACCTGTCTTGTTGCGAGGAGACAATTGGAATGCGAGGTGGGCTACCCAGCCATCCATCCTTAGAACCCTGCTCAGAATCATTGGCCTGGAGCCAAACAACAGGTCTCAATTGTCCTGCAGAAGACTCTCTGCAGTTTGGAGCTTCTCACAACTCCCATCTTGGGAAAACACCCATGGCCTCGTGATGCCCCCCCCATTCATGAAGGGGCCATCAGGGTCAGAAACTCCAACCTGAGCGATCATCTGATCCTCGCCCTGACTTCAGATGCACGAGATCTCGATTCAGGTCTGTAGATTGTGCCTGCCATGGCCTCACCCAGAAACCTAAGCCTAGCTTGTGTTCTCAGACTTTTGTCGTCAGACTACTGGCCCACAAGTCCTCCAGTTTGGCAATTCAGAACTACAATGCAGCACTCTGCCGGCCCGCCAGAAGAAAAATATTGTCCTCTGGGGCTACCCAGTAACCCCAAATGAGGATCAACCTGCACCGACCTTGGCTGTACCCCAAATACATAGGCTGACCAGGGCACTAATGCCCTTTTTGACACAGCCTGAGCCTGGACCCCCTGGCCCCTCCCAGACAGCTGGCCACACACTGAGCACATCGAGCCGCCATGGCCTTAGGTCGTCATCTCTTCCCAACCTCGGGTTTAAGGTTTCAGAACCTAGGCCATATCTCCAATCACTGCCCATGGTGGAAGGTGATGCAGAAATCAGAACTCCTTCCCCATGGCAAGAAACCTTGTGGTTGGCATGTTGTCCAACGTTCAGTGTAGTTGAAACCAGTGTGGCCCATGAGGCCCCGCCCATGCTCATGGGCCACATTGGTCACAAACACACATTGTGACGCTCAGGCTGAGCCCAGTCCTCAAGTAAGGCCACTCAGTGACTGGATGAAGAGATAGCATATTGGGCTTGCCATGCCCGTAGGCCCCAATTTTTAACCATAGTTCGGGTTGTCCCTTCAGTCTTCCCCAAGGCTTGGCATTGTTATTCCTCTTTTGGTGGGACACCTGAGGTAACAAAACTGAAATGAGACCTCCCATCCCACAGATTGACTAAAAGCAATTGGGAATCAGGCCAAATCCTGAGAGAGGAAGATTCGTCCATGGCCCATGAGGCCTCCCCGACATTCCACGGCCATCGCTGATACAAAATCCAGAGACAAAAACCTGAGGAAGCGCCTCAGACTCGCACTTTCTCCATATCCTGAAGAGTTCTTCTCATGGTTTGTCGATCGGGCCTGCCATACCTACGTCCCCAAACCTAAGCTGAGTTTGTGTTTTCAGAATTCTGTCCTCAAAGTCTTGGGCCCCACACCATCCAGGCTGGGCCCCTGGAGGCACACATTAGGACTGTGCCTACCAATCCATGGGAATTCTGCCCTTTCCATGGTCCAAAATCGTACAAATTAGGAGAAACCTCCAAAGTCCCTGAGGCCATCCCAATAGTGTAGGTCGCCCGGAACAAACAAGGGCTGTCTAACGCTAGCTGATAATCGACCTCCACTCATACCATAGATGGATGTCCCCAGAGAAGAAGATTGAACCAGACAGGACCCTAGGCCATAATAGGATCCATTGCTTTGGGTTACAGGCATGTGTCCTCAAAAGCCTGATTCCAATACGAGCATAGGTGTTTCCTTAGGCACCCATCAGAACTCATCTCACCTCCAGAAGGAAACCTGTGCATGGGAGCCATGTCCAAAGCTTAGGAGAGTACTTCAGGGTCCCGGTGCCACCGCCCCATTCCAAGGCCCTCATGGACACAAAAACACATTAGGAGCCATCCTCAGGAAAGTCCATTTCAACTCAGCCACCCCGGTTGCTCCGGCAGAGCCATCAGATATGAACTGTCTTGTTGCTAGGAGACAATTGGAATGCAGGCGGGCTTCCCAGGCATCCATCCGCGAACGGTGCTCTGGAGTCATTCCATATGGGATGTCCTGGAGCTGTCCAACAAGTCTCAATTGTCCCGCAGAAGGAATCCATGAAGGGGGCATCCCACAACTCCCAACGTGGGAAAACCTCAATGGCCTCGAGATAACGCTTGCTTCATGAAGCGGCCGTCATGCTCAGAAACTCCAACCTGAGCCAACGTCTGATCCTCGCCCTGACTTCAGATGCATGAGATACTGGTTCAGATCTGCAGGGGGTACCTGCCGTGCCCTCGCCCTGAAACACAAGTCTAGCTTGTCTTCTCAGACTTCCGTCCTCACACTCCTGGCCCCGAAGCCCTCAAGTTTGGCAATTCCGGACCCACAATGCAGCACTCTGCCTGCCCTCTAGAAAAAAAATTATTGCCTCATGAGCTGCCCAGGCACCTTAAATGAGGGTAAACCTACACAGCACTCGACTTTACCCAAATTATATATTCTAACCTGGGCACTAATGCACTGTCGAACACAACCTGAGCCCGGACCTCCTGACCAACACCCAGAAAGCTGACCACACACTGAGCACATAAAACCCGCCATGGCCTTAGGTCATCATCTCTTCCCTACCTCAGTTTTCAGGCTTCAGACCCGAGACCTTATCTCCAATCACTGCCCAGGGGTGAGTGTGATGCAGAAATCAGAACTCCTCCTTACCCATGGCAAGAACCCTTGTGGTTGGCACGTTGTCCAACGTTCAGTGTAGGAGAAACCAGCATTCACCCTGAGGCCCCGCCCATTCTTGAGTGCGACGAGGGAATACACACGCATTGTGACCCTCAGCATGAGTCCTGTCCTCTAGTAAGTCCTCCCAGTGGCTGGACCATTAGATGTCATAATGGGCTTGACATGTCCCTAGGCCCCAATTTTTAACCAGATTTCTGATTGTCCAGTCGCCCCTCCCCAGGACTCTACTAGGGAATCCCTCATTTGGTGGGACACCTGAGGTTAAAAAAGAAAACAACAACAACAACAAAAAAAAAACGGACTTCTTCCAGCCCACAGAATGACCCCAAAATCTTTGGACGGGGCCAAACCACCAGAGAGTAAGACTTGTCCATTTCCCATGAAGTCACCCAGAAATTCCACGACCATGAGTGACACGATATCCAGAGACAAAAACTTGAGCAGGAGCCTCACACTAGCCCTTCTTTCAAATCCCGAAGAGTTCTCCTCATGGTCTGTAGATCAGTCCTGCCATACCTATGACCCGAAACATAAGCCGAGTTTGTGTTTTCTGACAACTGTACAAATAGCCCTGGCCTACACAACCTACAGGCTCAGGCCCCTGGAGCCAAACCTGAGGACTGTACTTGCCCTCTCCAAGGGAATTGTGTGTGCCCATTCCAATGGCCACAACACTTCTCATAGGATAAACCTCCAAAGTCCCTGATCCATCTCAATAGTGGTGGCTTCCCAGGAAAAACAGGGGCAATCTGAGCCCAACTGAGCACCTACCAGCACTCAGACCCATAGACAGATGTCCCCAGAGGTATGAAGGAAAGAACAGGCCCCTAGGCACTAATCAGATCCATTGTTTGGTTTCCAGGCATCTCTCCTCAGAGGCCTTGATTTCAAAAGCAGCATATAGCTGTTTCTTGACTCACCCATCAGAAAACATCTCATCTACACATGGGAAACTTGCACGTTGGAGCTGTGTCAAAGCCTCTGTTTAGGAGAACCATTTAGGGCCCCAGTGCCACCGCTTCATTCCAAGGTCTCCATAGACACAAAAGCACGTTAGGACCCATCCCCAGGGGTGTCCATTTCAACTCAGCGTCCTCGGTTGCTCCCCACAGATCCAGGAGATCTAACCTGTCTTGTTGCGAGGAGACAATTGGAATGCGAGGTGGGCTACCCAGCCATCCATCCTTAGAACCCTGCTCAGAATCATTGGCCTGGAGCCAAACAACAGGTCTCAATTGTCCTGCAGAAGACTCTCTGCAGTTTGGAGCTTCTCACAACTCCCATCGTGGGAAAACCCCCATGGCCTCGTGATGCCCCCGCCCATTCATGAAGGCGCCATCAGGGACAGAAACTCCAACCTGAGCGATCGTCTGATCCTCGCCCTGACTTCAGATGCACGAGATCTCGATTCAGGTCTGTAGATTGTGCGTGCCATGGCCTCACCCAGAAACCTAAGCCTAGCTTGTGTTCTCAGACTTTTGTCGTCAGACTACTGGCCCACAAGCCCTCCAGTTTGGACTCCAGAACTACAATGCAGCACTTGCCGGCCCTCCAGAAGAAAAACATTGTCCTCTGGTGCTACCCATTAATCCCAAATGAGGATCAACCTGCACTGACCTTGGCTGTACCCCAAATACATAGGCTGACCAGGGCACTAATGCCCTTTCTGACACAGCCTGAGCCTGGACCCCCTGGCCCCTCCCAGACAGCTGGCCGCACACTGAGCAATTCGAGCCGCCATGGCCTTAGGTCGTCATCTCTTCCCAACCTCGGGTTTAAGGTTTCAGAACCTAGGCCATATCTCCAATCACTGCCCAGGGTTGAAGGTGATGCAGAAATCAGAACTCCTTCCCCATGGCAAGAAACCTTGTGGTTGGCATGTTGTCCAACGTTCAGTGTAGTTGAAACCAGTGTGGCCCATGAGGCCCCGCCCATGCTCATGGGCCACATTGGTCACAAACACACATTGTGACGCTCAGGCTGAGCCCAGTCCTCAAGTAAGGCCACTCAGTGATTGGATGAAGAGATAGCATATTGGGCTTGCCATGCCCCTAGGCCCCAATTTTTAACCATAGTTTGGGTTGTCCCTTCAGTCTTCCCCACGGCTTTGCTTTGGAATTCCTCTTTTGGTGTGTCACCTGAGGTAACAAAACTGAAATGAGTCCTCCTATCCCACAGATTGACGAAAAGCAATTGGGAATCGGGCCAAATCCTCAGTGAGAAAGATTCGTCCATGGTCCATGAGGCGTCCCCAACATTCCACGGCCATCGCTGATACAAAATCCAGAGACAAAAGCCTGAGCAGCGCCTCAGACTCGCACTTTCTTCATATCCTGAAGAGTTCTTCTCATGGTTTGTCGATCGGGCCTGCCATACCTACGTCCCCAAACCTAAGCTGAATTTGTGTTTTCAGACTTCTGTCCTCAAAGTCTTGGGCCACACACCCTCCAGCCTGGGCCTCTGGAGCCACACATTAGGACTGTGCCTACCAATCCATGGGAATTCTTCCCATTCCATTGTCCAAAATCGTACAAATTAGGAGAAACCTCCAAAGTCCCTGAGGCCATCCCAATAGTGTAGGTCGCACAAAGCAAACAAGGGCTGTCTGACACCAGCTGATAATCGACCTCCACTCATACCATAGATGGATGTCTCCAGAGAAGAAGATTGAACCAGACAGGACCCTAGGCCATAATAGGATCCATTGCTTTGGTTTACAGGCATGTGTCCTCAAAAGCCTGATTCCAATACGAGCATAGGGGTTTTCCTGAGGCACCCATCAGAACTCATCTCGTCTCCACAAGGAAACCTGTGCATGGGAGCCATGTCCAAAGCTTAGGAGAGTACTTCAGGGTCCCGGTGCCACCGCCCCATTCCAAGGCCCTCATGGACACAAAAACACATTAGGAGCCATCCTCAGGAAAGTCCATTTCAACTCAGCCACCCCGGTTGCTCCGGCAGAGCCATCAGATCTGAACTGTCTTGTTGCTAGGAGACAATTGGAATGCAGGCGGGCTTCCCAGGCATCCATCCGCGAACGGTGCTCTGGAGTCATTCCATATGGGATGTCCTGGAGCTGTCCAACAGGTCTCAATTGTCCCGCAGAAGGAATCCATGAAGGGGGCATCCCACAACTCCCAACGTGGGAAAACCTCAATGGCCTCGAGATAACGCTTGCTTCATGAAGCGGCCGTCATGCTCAGAAACTCCAACCTGAGCCAACGTCTGATCCTCGCCCTGACTTCAGATGCATGAGATACTGGTTCAGATCTGCAGGGGGTACCTGCCGTGCCCTCGCCCTGAAACCCAAGTCTAGCTTGTCTTCTCAGACTTCCGTCCTCACACTCCTGGCCCTGAAGCCCTCAAGTTTGGCAATTCCGGACCCACAATGCAGCACTCTGCCTGCCCTCTAGAAAAAAAATTATTGCCTCATGAGCTGCCCAGGCACCTTAAATGAGGGTAAACCTACACAGCACTCGACTTTACCCAAATTATATATTCTAACCTGGGCACTAATGCACTGTCGAACACAACCTGAGCCCGGACCTCCTGACCAACACCCAGAAAGCTGACCACACACTGAGCACATAAAACCCGCCATGGCCTTAGGTCATCATCTCTTCCCTACCTCAGTTTTCAGGCTTCAGACCCGAGACCTTATCTCCAATCACTGCCCAGGGGTGAGTGTGATGCAGAAATCAGAACTCCTCCTTACCCATGGCAAGAACCCTTGTGGTTGGCACGTTGTCCAACGTTCAGTGTAGGAGAAACCAGCATTCACCCTGAGGCCCCGCCCATTCTTGAGTGCGACGAGGGAATACACACGCATTGTGACCCTCAGCATGAGTCCTGTCCTCTAGTAAGTCCTCCCAGTGGCTGGACCATTAGATGTCATAATGGGCTTGACATGTCCCTAGGCCCCAATTTTTAACCAGATTTCTGATTGTCCAGTCGCCCCTCCCCAGGACTCTACTAGGGAATCCCTCATTTGGTGGGACACCTGAGGTTAAAAAAGAAAACAACAACAGCAACAAAAAAAAAACGGACTTCTTCCAGCCCACAGAATGACCCCAAAATCTTTGGACGGGGCCAAACCACCAGAGAGTAAGACTTGTCCATTTCCCATGAAGTCACCCAGAAATTCCACGACCATGAGTGACACGATATCCAGAGACAAAAACTTGAGCAGGAGCCTCACACTAGCCCTTCTTTCAAATCCCGAATAGTTCTCTTCATGGTCTGTAGATCAGTCCTGCCATACCTATGACCCGAAACATAAGCCGAGTTTGTGTTTTCTGACAACTGTACAAATAGCCCTGGCCTACACAACCTACAGGCTCAGGCCCCTGGAGCCAAACCTGAGGACTGTACTTGCCCTCTCCAAGGGAATTGTGTGTGCCCATTCCAATGGCCACAACACTTCTCATAGGATAAACCTCCAAAGTCCCTGATCCATCTCAATAGTGGTGGCTTCCCAGGAAAAACAGGGGCAATCTGAGCCCAACTGAGCACCTACCAGCACTCAGACCCATAGACAGATGTCCCCAGAGGTATGAAGGAAAGAACAGGCCCCTAGGCACTAATCAGATCCATTGTTTGGTTTCCAGGCATCTCTCCTCAGAGGCCTTGATTTCAAAAGCAGCATATAGCTGTTTCTTGACTCACCCATCAGAAAACATCTCATCTACACATGGGAAACTTGCACGTTGGAGCTGTGTCAAAGCCTCTGTTTAGGAGAACCATTTAGGGCCCCAGTGCCACCGCTTCATTCCAAGGTCTCCATAGACACAAAAGCACGTTAGGACCCATCCCCAGGGGTGTCCATTTCAACTCAGCGTCCTCGGTTGCTCCCCACAGATCCAGGAGATCTAACCTGTCTTGTTGCGAGGAGACAATTGGAATGCGAGGTGGGCTACCCAGCCATCCATCCTTAGAACCCTGCTCAGAATCATTGGCCTGGAGCCAAACAACAGGTCTCAATTGTCCTGCAGAAGACTCTCTGCAGTTTGGAGCTTCTCACAACTCCCATCTTGGGAAAACACCCATGGCCTCGTGATGCCCCCCCCATTCATGAAGGGGCCATCAGGGTCAGAAACTCCAACCTGAGCGATCATCTGATCCTCGCCCTGACTTCAGATGCACGAGATCTCGATTCAGGTCTGTAGATTGTGCCTGCCATGGCCTCACCCAGAAACCTAAGCCTAGCTTGTGTTCTCAGACTTTTGTCGTCAGACTACTGGCCCACAAGTCCTCCAGTTTGGCAATTCAGAACTACAATGCAGCACTCTGCCGGCCCGCCAGAAGAAAAATATTGTCCTCTGGGGCTACCCAGTAACCCCAAATGAGGATCAACCTGCACCGACCTTGGCTGTACCCCAAATACATAGGCTGACCAGGGCACTAATGCCCTTTTTGACACAGCCTGAGCCTGGACCCCCTGGCCCCTCCCAGACAGCTGGCCACACACTGAGCACATCGAGCCGCCATGGCCTTAGGTCGTCATCTCTTCCCAACCTCGGGTTTAAGGTTTCAGAACCTAGGCCATATCTCCAATCACTGCCCATGGTGGAAGGTGATGCAGAAATCAGAACTCCTTCCCCATGGCAAGAAACCTTGTGGTTGGCATGTTGTCCAACGTTCAGTGTAGTTGAAACCAGTGTGGCCCATGAGGCCCCGCCCATGCTCATGGGCCACATTGGTCACAAACACACATTGTGACGCTCAGGCTGAGCCCAGTCCTCAAGTAAGGCCACTCAGTGACTGGATGAAGAGATAGCATATTGGGCTTGCCATGCCCGTAGGCCCCAATTTTTAACCATAGTTCGGGTTGTCCCTTCAGTCTTCCCCAAGGCTTGGCATTGTTATTCCTCTTTTGGTGGGACACCTGAGGTAACAAAACTGAAATGAGACCTCCCATCCCACAGATTGACTAAAAGCAATTGGGAATCAGGCCAAATCCTGAGAGAGGAAGATTCGTCCATGGCCCATGAGGCCTCCCCGACATTCCACGGCCATCGCTGATACAAAATCCAGAGACAAAAACCTGAGGAAGCGCCTCAGACTCGCACTTTCTCCATATCCTGAAGAGTTCTTCTCATGGTTTGTCGATCGGGCCTGCCATACCTACGTCCCCAAACCTAAGCTGAGTTTGTGTTTTCAGAATTCTGTCCTCAAAGTCTTGGGCCCCACACCATCCAGGCTGGGCCCCTGGAGGCACACATTAGGACTGTGCCTACCAATCCATGGGAATTCTGCCCTTTCCATGGTCCAAAATCGTACAAATTAGGAGAAACCTCCAAAGTCCCTGAGGCCATCCCAATAGTGTAGGTCGCCCGGAACAAACAAGGGCTGTCTAACGCTAGCTGATAATCGACCTCCACTCATACCATAGATGGATGTCCCCAGAGAAGAAGATTGAACCAGACAGGACCCTAGGCCATAATAGGATCCATTGCTTTGGGTTACAGGCATGTGTCCTCAAAAGCCTGATTCCAATACGAGCATAGGTGTTTCCTTAGGCACCCATCAGAACTCATCTCACCTCCAGAAGGAAACCTGTGCATGGGAGCCATGTCCAAAGCTTAGGAGAGTACTTCAGGGTCCCGGTGCCACCGCCCCATTCCAAGGCCCTCATGGACACAAAAACACATTAGGAGCCATCCTCAGGAAAGTCCATTTCAACTCAGCCACCCCGGTTGCTCCGGCAGAGCCATCAGATATGAACTGTCTTGTTGCTAGGAGACAATTGGAATGCAGGCGGGCTTCCCAGGCATCCATCCGCGAACGGTGCTCTGGAGTCATTCCATATGGGATGTCCTGGAGCTGTCCAACAAGTCTCAATTGTCCCGCAGAAGGAATCCATGAAGGGGGCATCCCACAACTCCCAACGTGGGAAAACCTCAATGGCCTCGAGATAACGCTTGCTTCATGAAGCGGCCGTCATGCTCAGAAACTCCAACCTGAGCCAACGTCTGATCCTCGCCCTGACTTCAGATGCATGAGATACTGGTTCAGATCTGCAGGGGGTACCTGCCGTGCCCTCGCCCTGAAACACAAGTCTAGCTTGTCTTCTCAGACTTCCGTCCTCACACTCCTGGCCCCGAAGCCCTCAAGTTTGGCAATTCCGGACCCACAATGCAGCACTCTGCCTGCCCTCTAGAAAAAAAATTATTGCCTCATGAGCTGCCCAGGCACCTTAAATGAGGGTAAACCTACACAGCACTCGACTTTACCCAAATTATATATTCTAACCTGGGCACTAATGCACTGTCGAACACAACCTGAGCCCGGACCTCCTGACCAACACCCAGAAAGCTGACCACACACTGAGCACATAAAACCCGCCATGGCCTTAGGTCATCATCTCTTCCCTACCTCAGTTTTCAGGCTTCAGACCCGAGACCTTATCTCCAATCACTGCCCAGGGGTGAGTGTGATGCAGAAATCAGAACTCCTCCTTACCCATGGCAAGAACCCTTGTGGTTGGCACGTTGTCCAACGTTCAGTGTAGGAGAAACCAGCATTCACCCTGAGGCCCCGCCCATTCTTGAGTGCGACGAGGGAATACACACGCATTGTGACCCTCAGCATGAGTCCTGTCCTCTAGTAAGTCCTCCCAGTGGCTGGACCATTAGATGTCATAATGGGCTTGACATGTCCCTAGGCCCCAATTTTTAACCAGATTTCTGATTGTCCAGTCGCCCCTCCCCAGGACTCTACTAGGGAATCCCTCATTTGGTGGGACACCTGAGGTTAAAAAAGAAAACAACAACAACAACAAAAAAAAAACGGACTTCTTCCAGCCCACAGAATGACCCCAAAATCTTTGGACGGGGCCAAACCACCAGAGAGTAAGACTTGTCCATTTCCCATGAAGTCACCCAGAAATTCCACGACCATGAGTGACACGATATCCAGAGACAAAAACTTGAGCAGGAGCCTCACACTAGCCCTTCTTTCAAATCCCGAAGAGTTCTCCTCATGGTCTGTAGATCAGTCCTGCCATACCTATGACCCGAAACATAAGCCGAGTTTGTGTTTTCTGACAACTGTACAAATAGCCCTGGCCTACACAACCTACAGGCTCAGGCCCCTGGAGCCAAACCTGAGGACTGTACTTGCCCTCTCCAAGGGAATTGTGTGTGCCCATTCCAATGGCCACAACACTTCTCATAGGATAAACCTCCAAAGTCCCTGATCCATCTCAATAGTGGTGGCTTCCCAGGAAAAACAGGGGCAATCTGAGCCCAACTGAGCACCTACCAGCACTCAGACCCATAGACAGATGTCCCCAGAGGTATGAAGGAAAGAACAGGCCCCTAGGCACTAATCAGATCCATTGTTTGGTTTCCAGGCATCTCTCCTCAGAGGCCTTGATTTCAAAAGCAGCATATAGCTGTTTCTTGACTCACCCATCAGAAAACATCTCATCTACACATGGGAAACTTGCACGTTGGAGCTGTGTCAAAGCCTCTGTTTAGGAGAACCATTTAGGGCCCCAGTGCCACCGCTTCATTCCAAGGTCTCCATAGACACAAAAGCACGTTAGGACCCATCCCCAGGGGTGTCCATTTCAACTCAGCGTCCTCGGTTGCTCCCCACAGATCCAGGAGATCTAACCTGTCTTGTTGCGAGGAGACAATTGGAATGCGAGGTGGGCTACCCAGCCATCCATCCTTAGAACCCTGCTCAGAATCATTGGCCTGGAGCCAAACAACAGGTCTCAATTGTCCTGCAGAAGACTCTCTGCAGTTTGGAGCTTCTCACAACTCCCATCGTGGGAAAACCCCCATGGCCTCGTGATGCCCCCGCCCATTCATGAAGGCGCCATCAGGGACAGAAACTCCAACCTGAGCGATCGTCTGATCCTCGCCCTGACTTCAGATGCACGAGATCTCGATTCAGGTCTGTAGATTGTGCGTGCCATGGCCTCACCCAGAAACCTAAGCCTAGCTTGTGTTCTCAGACTTTTGTCGTCAGACTACTGGCCCACAAGCCCTCCAGTTTGGACTCCAGAACTACAATGCAGCACTTGCCGGCCCTCCAGAAGAAAAACATTGTCCTCTGGTGCTACCCATTAATCCCAAATGAGGATCAACCTGCACTGACCTTGGCTGTACCCCAAATACATAGGCTGACCAGGGCACTAATGCCCTTTCTGACACAGCCTGAGCCTGGACCCCCTGGCCCCTCCCAGACAGCTGGCCGCACACTGAGCAATTCGAGCCGCCATGGCCTTAGGTCGTCATCTCTTCCCAACCTCGGGTTTAAGGTTTCAGAACCTAGGCCATATCTCCAATCACTGCCCAGGGTTGAAGGTGATGCAGAAATCAGAACTCCTTCCCCATGGCAAGAAACCTTGTGGTTGGCATGTTGTCCAACGTTCAGTGTAGTTGAAACCAGTGTGGCCCATGAGGCCCCGCCCATGCTCATGGGCCACATTGGTCACAAACACACATTGTGACGCTCAGGCTGAGCCCAGTCCTCAAGTAAGGCCACTCAGTGATTGGATGAAGAGATAGCATATTGGGCTTGCCATGCCCCTAGGCCCCAATTTTTAACCATAGTTTGGGTTGTCCCTTCAGTCTTCCCCACGGCTTTGCTTTGGAATTCCTCTTTTGGTGTGTCACCTGAGGTAACAAAACTGAAATGAGTCCTCCTATCCCACAGATTGACGAAAAGCAATTGGGAATCGGGCCAAATCCTCAGTGAGAAAGATTCGTCCATGGTCCATGAGGCGTCCCCAACATTCCACGGCCATCGCTGATACAAAATCCAGAGACAAAAGCCTGAGCAGCGCCTCAGACTCGCACTTTCTTCATATCCTGAAGAGTTCTTCTCATGGTTTGTCGATCGGGCCTGCCATACCTACGTCCCCAAACCTAAGCTGAATTTGTGTTTTCAGACTTCTGTCCTCAAAGTCTTGGGCCACACACCCTCCAGCCTGGGCCTCTGGAGCCACACATTAGGACTGTGCCTACCAATCCATGGGAATTCTTCCCATTCCATTGTCCAAAATCGTACAAATTAGGAGAAACCTCCAAAGTCCCTGAGGCCATCCCAATAGTGTAGGTCGCACAAAGCAAACAAGGGCTGTCTGACACCAGCTGATAATCGACCTCCACTCATACCATAGATGGATGTCTCCAGAGAAGAAGATTGAACCAGACAGGACCCTAGGCCATAATAGGATCCATTGCTTTGGTTTACAGGCATGTGTCCTCAAAAGCCTGATTCCAATACGAGCATAGGGGTTTTCCTGAGGCACCCATCAGAACTCATCTCGTCTCCACAAGGAAACCTGTGCATGGGAGCCATGTCCAAAGCTTAGGAGAGTACTTCAGGGTCCCGGTGCCACCGCCCCATTCCAAGGCCCTCATGGACACAAAAACACATTAGGAGCCATCCTCAGGAAAGTCCATTTCAACTCAGCCACCCCGGTTGCTCCGGCAGAGCCATCAGATCTGAACTGTCTTGTTGCTAGGAGACAATTGGAATGCAGGCGGGCTTCCCAGGCATCCATCCGCGAACGGTGCTCTGGAGTCATTCCATATGGGATGTCCTGGAGCTGTCCAACAGGTCTCAATTGTCCCGCAGAAGGAATCCATGAAGGGGGCATCCCACAACTCCCAACGTGGGAAAACCTCAATGGCCTCGAGATAACGCTTGCTTCATGAAGCGGCCGTCATGCTCAGAAACTCCAACCTGAGCCAACGTCTGATCCTCGCCCTGACTTCAGATGCATGAGATACTGGTTCAGATCTGCAGGGGGTACCTGCCGTGCCCTCGCCCTGAAACACAAGTCTAGCTTGTCTTCTCAGACTTCCGTCCTCACACTCCTGGCCCCGAAGCCCTCAAGTTTGGCAATTCCGGACCCACAATGCAGCACTCTGCCTGCCCTCTAGAAAAAAAATTATTGCCTCATGAGCTGCCCAGGCACCTTAAATGAGGGTAAACCTACACAGCACTCGACTTTACCCAAATTATATATTCTAACCTGGGCACTAATGCACTGTCGAACACAACCTGAGCCCGGACCTCCTGACCAACACCCAGAAAGCTGACCACACACTGAGCACATAAAACCCGCCATGGCCTTAGGTCATCATCTCTTCCCTACCTCAGTTTTCAGGCTTCAGACCCGAGACCTTATCTCCAATCACTGCCCAGGGGTGAGTGTGATGCAGAAATCAGAACTCCTCCTTACCCATGGCAAGAACCCTTGTGGTTGGCACGTTGTCCAACGTTCAGTGTAGGAGAAACCAGCATTCACCCTGAGGCCCCGCCCATTCTTGAGTGCGACGAGGGAATACACACGCATTGTGACCCTCAGCATGAGTCCTGTCCTCTAGTAAGTCCTCCCAGTGGCTGGACCATTAGATGTCATAATGGGCTTGACATGTCCCTAGGCCCCAATTTTTAACCAGATTTCTGATTGTCCAGTCGCCCCTCCCCAGGACTCTACTAGGGAATCCCTCATTTGGTGGGACACCTGAGGTTAAAAAAGAAAACAACAACAACAACAAAAAAAAACGGACTTCTTCCAGCCCACAGAATGACCCCAAAATCTTTGGACGGGGCCAAACCACCAGAGAGTAAGACTTGTCCATTTCCCATGAAGTCACCCAGAAATTCCACGACCATGAGTGACACGATATCCAGAGACAAAAACTTGAGCAGGAGCCTCACACTAGCCCTTCTTTCAAATCCCGAAGAGTTCTCCTCATGGTCTGTAGATCAGTCCTGCCATACCTATGACCCGAAACATAAGCCGAGTTTGTGTTTTCTGACAACTGTACAAATAGCCCTGGCCTACACAACCTACAGGCTCAGGCCCCTGGAGCCAAACCTGAGGACTGTACTTGCCCTCTCCAAGGGAATTGTGTGTGCCCATTCCAATGGCCACAACACTTCTCATAGGATAAACCTCCAAAGTCCCTGATCCATCTCAATAGTGGTGGCTTCCCAGGAAAAACAGGGGCAATCTGAGCCCAACTGAGCACCTACCAGCACTCAGACCCATAGACAGATGTCCCCAGAGGTATGAAGGAAAGAACAGGCCCCTAGGCACTAATCAGATCCATTGTTTGGTTTCCAGGCATCTCTCCTCAGAGGCCTTGATTTCAAAAGCAGCATATAGCTGTTTCTTGACTCACCCATCAGAAAACATCTCATCTACACATGGGAAACTTGCACGTTGGAGCTGTGTCAAAGCCTCTGTTTAGGAGAACCATTTAGGGCCCCAGTGCCACCGCTTCATTCCAAGGTCTCCATAGACACAAAAGCACGTTAGGACCCATCCCCAGGGGTGTCCATTTCAACTCAGCGTCCTCGGTTGCTCCCCACAGATCCAGGAGATCTAACCTGTCTTGTTGCGAGGAGACAATTGGAATGCGAGGTGGGCTACCCAGCCATCCATCCTTAGAACCCTGCTCAGAATCATTGGCCTGGAGCCAAACAACAGGTCTCAATTGTCCTGCAGAAGACTCTCTGCAGTTTGGAGCTTCTCACAACTCCCATCGTGGGAAAACCCCCATGGCCTCGTGATGCCCCCGCCCATTCATGAAGGCGCCATCAGGGACAGAAACTCCAACCTGAGCGATCCTCTGATCCTCGCCCTGACTTCAGATGCACGAGATCTCGATTCAGGTCTGTAGATTGTGCCTGCCATGGCCTCACCCAGAAACCTAAGCCTAGCTTGTGTTCTCAGTCTTTTGTCGTCAGACTACTGGCCCACAAGGCCTCCAGTTTGGCAATCCAGAACTACAATGCAGCACTCTGCCTGCCCTCCAGATAAAAAACATTGTCCTCTGGGGCTACCCAGTAACCCCAAATGAGGATCAACCTGCACCGACCTTGGCTGTACCCCAAATACATAGGCTGACCAGGGCACTAATGCCCTTTCTGACACAGCCTGAGCCTGGACCCCCTGGCCCCTCCCAGACAGCTGGCCGCACACTGAGCACATCGAGCCGCCATGGCCTTAGGTCGTCATCTCTTCCCAACCTCGGTTTTCAGGTTTCAGAACCTAGACCTTATCTCCAATCACTGTCCATGTTGAAGGTGATGCAGAAATCAGAACTCCTTCCCCATGGCAAGAAACCTTGTGGTTAGCATGTTGTCCAACGTTCAGTGTCGTTGAAACCAGTGTGGCCCATGAGGCCCCGCCCATGCTCGCGGGCCACATTGGTCACAAACACACATTGTGACCCTCAGGCTGAGCCCAGTCCTCAAGTAAGGCCACTCAGTGGTGGATGAAGAGATAGAATATTGGGCTTGCCATGCCCCTAGGCCCCAATTTTTAACCATAGTTCGGATTGTCCCTTCAGTCTTCCCCATGGCTTGGCTTTGGAATTCCTCTTTTGGTGGGACACCTGAGGTAACAAAACTGAAATGAGTCCTCCCATCCCACAGATGTACGAAAAGCAATTGGGAATCGGGCCAAATCCTCAGAGAGGAAGATTCGTCCATGGCCCATGAGGCCTCCCCGACATTCCACGGCCATCACTGATACAAAATCCAGAGACAGAAGCCTGAGCAATCGCCACAGACTCGCACTTTCTTCATATCCTGTAGAGTTCTTCTCATGGTTTGTAGATCGGACCTGGCATGCCTACGTCCCCAAACCTAAGCTGAGTTTGTGTTTTCAGACTTCTGTCCTCAAAGTCTTGGGCCACACACCCTCCAGGCTGGGCACCTGGAGCCACACATTAGGACTGTGCCTACCAATCCATGGGAATTCTGCCCATTCCATGGTACAAAATCGTACAAATTAGGAGAAACCTCCAACGACCCTTAGGCCATCCCAATAGTGTGGGTCACCTGGAACAAACAAGGGGTGTCTGACACCAGCTGATAATCGACCTCCACTCATACCATAGATGGATGTCCCCAGAGAAGAAGATTGAACCAGACAGGACCCTAGGCCATAATAGGATCCATTGCTTTGGGTTACAGGCATGTGTCCTCAAAAGCCTGATTCCAATACGAGCATAGGGGTTTTCCTGAGGCACCCATCAGAACTCATCTCGTCTCCACAAGTAAACCTGTGCATGGGAGCCATGTCCAAAGCTTAGGAAAGTACTTCAGGTTGCCGGTGCCACCGCCTCATTCCAAGACCTCATGGACACAAAAACACATTAGGACACATCCTCAGGAAAGTCCATTTCAACTCAGCCACCGAGGTTGCTCCCGCAGAGCCATCAGATCTAAACTGTCTTGTTGCTAGGAGACAATTGGAATGCGAGTCGGGCTTCCCAGGCATCCATCCGCGAACGGTGCTCTGGAGTCATTCCATATGGGATGTCCTGGAGCTGTCCAACAGGTCTCAATTGTCCGGAAGAAGGAATCCTGGAAGGGGGCATCCCACAACTCCCAACGTGGGAAAACCTCAATGGTCTCGAGATTCCGCTCCCTTCATGAAGCGGCCGTCATGCTCAGAAACTCCCACCTGAGCCAACGTCTGATCCTCGCCCTGACATCAGATGCATGAGATATTGGTTCAGATCTGCAGGAGGTACCTGCCGTGCCCTCGCCCTGAAACCCAAGTCTAGCTTGTCTTCTCAGACTTCCATCCTCACACTCCTGGCCCCAAAGCCCTCAAGTTTGGCAATTCCGGACCCACAATGCAGCACTCTGCCTGCCCTCTAGAAAAAAAAAATTATTGCCTCATGAGCTGCCCAGGCACCTTAAATGAGGGTAAACCTTCACAGCACTCGACTTTACCCAAATTATATAGTCTAACCTGGGCACTAATGCACTGTCGAACACATCCTGAGCCCGGACCTCCTGACCAACACCCAGAAAGCTGACCGCACACTGAGCACATAAAACCCGCCATGGCCTTAGGTCATCATCTCTTCCCTACCTCAGTTTTCAGGCTTCAGAACCGAGACCTTATCTCCAATCACTGCCCAGGGGTGAGTGTGATGCAGAAATCAGAACTCCTCCTTACCCATGGCAAGAACCCTTGTGGTTGGCATGTTGTCCAACATTCAGTGTAGGAGAAACCCTGAGGCCCCGCCCATTCTTGAGTGCGACGAGGGCATACACACGCATTGTGACCCTCAGCATGAGTCCTGTCCTCTAGTAAGTCCTCTCAGTGGCTGGACCGTTAGATGTCATAATGGGCTTGACATGTCCCTAGGCCCCAAATTTAACCAGATTTCTGATTGTCCAGTCGCCCCTCCTAAAGCTCTACTCTGAAATCCCTCATTTGGTGGGACACCTGAGGTTAAAAAAGAAAACAACAACAACAACAACAACAACAACAAAATAAAACGGACTTCTTCCAGCCCACAGAATGACCCCAAACTCTTTGGACGGGGCCAAACCACCAGAGAGTAAGACTCGTCCATTTCCCATGAAGTCACCCAGAAATTCCACGACCATGAGTGACACGATATCCCGAGACAAAAACTTGAGCAGGAGCCTCACACTCGCCCTTCTTTCAAATCCCGAAAAGTTCTCCTCATGGTATGTAGATCAGTCCTGCCATACCTATGACCTGAAACATAAGCCGAGTTTGTGTTTTCAGACAACTGTCCAAAAAGGGCTGGACGACACAACCTACAGGCTCAGGCCCCTGGAGCCAAACCTGAGGACTGTACTTGCCCTCTCCAAGGGAATTGTGTGTGCCCATTCCAATGGCCACAACCCTTCTAATAGGATAAACCTCCAAAGTCCCTGATATATCTCAATAGTGGTAGCTTCCCAGGAAAAACAGGGGCAATCTGAGCCGAAATGAGCCCCTACCTGCACTCAGACCCGTAGACAGATGTCCTCAGAGGTAAAAAGGAAAGAACAGGCCCCTAGGCACTAATCAGATCCATTGCTTTGGTTTCCAGGCATCTCTCCTCAGAGGCCTGGATTTCAAAAGCAGCATATAGCTGTTTCTTGTTTCACCCATCAGAAAACATCTCATCTACACATGGGAAACTTGCACGTTGGAGCTGTGTCAAAGCCTCTGTTTAGGAGAACCCTTTAGGGCCCCAGGGCCACCGCTTCATTCCAAGGTTTCCATAGACACAAAAGCACATTCGGACCCATCCCCAGGTTGTGCATTTCAACTCAGCATCCTCGGTAGCTCCCCACAGATCCAGGAGATCTAAACTGTCTTGTTGCTAGGAGACAATTGGAATGCGAGGTGGGCTACCCAGCCATCCATCCTTAGAACCCTGCTCAGAATCATTGGCCTGGAGCCAAACAACAGGTCTCAATTGTCCTGCCGAAGACTCTCTGCAGTTTGGAGCTTCTCACAACTCCCATCATGGGAAAACCCCCATGGCCTCGTGATGCCGCCCCATTCATGAAGGGGCCATCAGGGACAGAAACTCCAACCTGAGCGATCGTCGGATCCTCGCCCTGACTTCAGATGCACGAGATCTCGATTCAGGTCTGTAGATTGTGCCTGCCATGGCCTCACCCAGAAACCTAAGCCTAGCTTGTGTTCTCAGACTTTTGTCGTCAGACTACTGGCCCACAAGGCCTCCAGTTTGGCAATCCAGAACTACAATGCAGCACTCTGCCTGCCCTCCAGATAAAAAACATTGTCCTCTGGGGCTACCCAGTAACCCCAAATGAGGATCAACCTGCACCGACCTTGGCTGTACCCCAAATACATAGGCTGACCAGGGCACTAATGCCCTTTCTGACACAGCCTGAGCCTGGACCCCGTGGACCCTGCCAGACAGCTGGCCGCACACTGAGCACATCGAGCCGCCATGGCCTTAGGTCGTCATCTCTTCCCAACCTCGGTTTTCAGGTTTCAGAACCTAGACCTTATCTCCAATCACTGTCCATGTTGAAGGTGATGCAGAAATCAGAACTCCTTCCCCATGGCAAGAAACCTTGTGGTTGGCATGTTGTCCAACGTTCAGTGTCGTTGAAACCAGTGTGTCCCATGAGGCCCCGCCCATGCTCGCGGGCCACATTGGTCACAAACACACATTGTGACCCTCAGGCTGAGCCCAGTCCTCAAGTAAGGCCACTCAGTGGCTGGATGAAGAGATAGCATATTGGGCTTGCCATGCCCCTAGGCCCCAATTTTTAACCATAGTTCGGATTGTCCCTTCAGTCTTCCCCACGGCTTGGCTTTGGAATTCCTCTTTTGGTGGGACACCTGAGTTAACAAAACTGAAATGAGTCCTCCCATCCCACAGATTGATGAAAAGCAATTGGGAATCGGGCCAAATCCTCAGAGAGGAAGATTCGTCCATGGCCCATGAGGCATCCCCGACATTCCACGGCCATCACTGATACAAAATCCAGAGACAAAAGCCTGAGCAATCGCCACAGACTCGCACTTTCTTCATATCCTGTAGAGTTCTTCTCATGGTTTGTAGATCGGGCCTGCCATACCTACGTCCCCAAACCTAAGCTGAGTTTGTGTTTTCAGACTTCTGTTCTCAAATTCTTGGGCCACACACCCTCCAGGCTGGGCCCCTGGAGCCACACATTAGGACTGTGCCTACCAATCCATGGGAATTCTGCCCATTCCATGGTCCAAAATCGTACAAATTAGGAGAAACCTCCAACGACCCTTAGGCCATCCCAATAGTGTGGGTCACCCGGAACAAACAAGGGGTGTCTGACACCAGCTGATAATCGACCTCCACTCATACCATAGATGGATGTCCCCAGAGAAGAAGATTGAACCAGACAGGACCCTAGGCCATAATAGGATCCATTGCTATGGGTTACAGGCATGTGTCCTCAAAAGCCTGAATCCAATACGAGCATAGGGGTTTTCCTGAAGCACCCATCAGAACTCATCTCGTCTCCACAAGTAAACCTGTGCATGGGAGCCATGTCCAAAGCTTAGGAAAGTACTTCAGGTTGCCGGTGCCACCGCCCCATTCCAAGGCCCTCATGGACACAAAAACACATTAGGACACATCCTCAGGAAAGTCCATTTCAACTCAGCCACCGAGGTTGCTCCCGCAGAGCCATCAGATCTAAACTGTTTTGTTGCTAGGAGACAATTGGAATGCGAGGCGGGCTTCCCAGGCATCCATCCGCGAACGGTGCTCTGGAGTCATTCCATATGGGATGTCCTGGAGCTGTCCAACAGGTCTCAATTGTCCGGAAGAAGGAATCCTGGAAGGGGGCATCCCACAACTCCCAACGTGGGAAAACCTCAATGGTCTCGAGATTCCGCTCCCTTCATGAAGCGGCCGTCATGCTCAGAAACTCCCACCTGTGCCAACGTCTGATCCTCGCCCTGACATCAGATGCATGAGATATTGGTTCAGATCTGCAGGGGGTACCTGCCGTGCCCTCGCCCTGAAACCCAAGTCTAGCTTGTCTTCTCAGACTTCCATCCTCACACTCCTGGCCCCAAAGCCCTCAAGTTTGGCAATTCCGGACCCACAATGCAGCACTCTGCCTGCCCTCTAGAAAAAAAAATTATTGCCTCATGAGCTGCCCAGGCAACTTAAATGAGGGTAAACCTACACAGCACTCGACTTTACCCAAATTATATAGTCTAACCTGGGCACTAATGCACTGTCGAACACATCCTGAGCCCGGACCTCCTGCCCAACACCCAGAAAGCTGACCGCACACTGAGCACATAAAACCCGCCATGGCCTTAGGTCATCATCTCTTCCCTACCTCAGTTTTCAGGCTTCAGAACCGAGACCTTATCTCCAATCACTGCCCAGGGGTGAGTCTGATGCAGAAATCAGAACTCCTCCTTACCCATGGCAAGAACCCTTGTGGTTGGCATGTCGTCCAACGATCAGTGTAGGAGAAACCCTGAGGCCCCGCCAATTCTTGAGTGCGACGAGGGCATACACACGCATTGTGACCCTCAGCATGAGTCCTGTCCTCTAGTAAGTCCTCTCAGTGGCTGGACCATTAGATGTCATAATGGGCTTGACATGTCCCTAGGCCCCAAATTTAACCAGATTTCTGATTGTCCAGTCGCCCCTCCTAAAGCTCTACTCTGAAATCCCTCATTTGGTGGGACACCTGAGGTTAAAAAAGAAAACAACAACAACAACAACAACAACAAAATAAAACGGACTTAGCCCACAGAATGAACCCAAACTCTTTGGACGGGGCCAAACCACCAGAGAGTAAGACTCGTCCATTTCCCATGAAGTCACCCAGAAATTCCACGACCATGAGTGACACGATATCCAGAGACAAAAACTTGAGCAGGAGCCTCACACTCGCCCTTCTTTCAAATCCCGAAAAGTTCTCCTCATGGTCTGTAGATCAGTCCTGCCATACCTATGACCTGAAACATAAGCCGAGTTTGTGTTTTCAGACAACTGTCCAAAAAGGGCTGGACGACACAACCTACAGGCTCAGGCCCCTGGAGCCAAACCTGAGGACTGTACTTGCCCTCTCCAAGGGAATTGTGTGTGCCCATTCCAATGGCCACAACCCTTCTAATAGGATAAACCTCCAAAGTCCCTGATATATCTCAATAGTGGTAGCTTCCCAGGAAAAACAGGGGCAATCTGAACCCAAATGAGCCCCTACCTGCACTCAGACCCATAGACAGATGTCCTCAGAGGTAAAAAAAAAAAAAAAAACAGGCCCCTAGGCACTCATCAGATCCATTGCTTTGGTTTCCAGGCATCTCTCCTCAGAGGCCTGGATTTCAAAAGCAGCATATAGCTGTTTCTTGTTTCACCCATCAGAAAACATCTCATCTACACATGGGAAACTTGCACGTTGGAGCTGTGTCAAAGCCTCTGTTTAGGAGAACCCTTTAGGGCCCCAGGGCCACCGCTTCATTCCAAGGTCTCCATAGACACAAAAGCACATTCGGACCCATCCCCAGGGGTGTGCATTTCAACTCAGCATCCTCGGTAGCTCCCCACAGATCCAGGAGATCTAAACTGTCTTGTTGCTAGGAGACAATTGGAATACGAGGTGGGCTACCCAGCCATCCATCCTTAGAACCCTGCTCAGAATCATTGGCCTGGAGCCAAACAACAGGTCTCAATTGTCCTGCCGAAGACTCTCTGCAGTTTGGAGCTTCTCACAACTCCCATCATGGGAAAACCCCCATGGCCTCGTGATGCCGCCCCATTCATGAAGGGGCCATCAGGGACAGAAACTCCAACCTGAGCGATCGTCTGATCCTCGCCCTGACTTCAGATGCACGAGATCTCGATTCAGGTCTGTAGATTGTGCCTGCCATGGCCTCACCCAGAAACCTAAGCCTAGCTTGTGTTCTCAGTCTTTTGTCGTCAGACTACTGGCCCACAAGGCCTCCAGTTTGGCAATCCAGAACTACAATGCAGCACTCTGCCTGCCTTCCAGATAAAAAACATTGTCCTCTGGGGCTACCCAGTAACCCCAAATGAG
This sequence comes from Mustela nivalis, assembly GCF_964662115.1. NCBI lineage: Eukaryota > Metazoa > Chordata > Mammalia > Carnivora > Mustelidae > Mustela > Mustela nivalis. The sequence goes on from NW_028136519.1 coordinate 201,407, forward strand.
GATCAACCTGCACCGACCTTGGCTGTACCCCAAATACATAGGCTGACCAGGGCACTAATGCCCTTTCTGACACAGCCTGAGCCTGGACCCCCTGGCCCCTCCCAGACAGCTGGCCGCACACTGAGCACATCGAGCCGCCATGGCCTTAGGTCGTCATCTCTTCCCAACCTCGGTTTTCAGGTTTCAGAACCTAGACCTTATCTCCAATCACTGTCCATGTTGAAGGTGATGCAGAAATCAGAACTCCTTCCCCATGGCAAGAAACCTTGTGGTTAGCATGTTGTCCAACGTTCAGTGTCGTTGAAACCAGTGTGGCCCATGAGGCCCCGCCCATGCTCGCGGGCCACATTGGTCACAAACACACATTGTGACCCTCAGGCTGAGCCCAGTCCTCAAGTAAGGCCACTCAGTGGTGGATGAAGAGATAGAATATTGGGCTTGCCATGCCCCTAGGCCCCAATTTTTAACCATAGTTCGGATTGTCCCTTCAGTCTTCCCCATGGCTTGGCTTTGGAATTCCTCTTTTGGTGGGACACCTGAGGTAACAAAACTGAAATGAGTCCTCCCATCCCACAGATGTACGAAAAGCAATTGGGAATCGGGCCAAATCCTCAGAGAGGAAGATTCGTCCATGGCCCATGAGGCCTCCCCGACATTCCACGGCCATCACTGATACAAAATCCAGAGACAGAAGCCTGAGCAATCGCCACAGACTCGCACTTTCTTCATATCCTGTAGAGTTCTTCTCATGGTTTGTAGATCGGACCTGGCATGCCTACGTCCCCAAACCTAAGCTGAGTTTGTGTTTTCAGACTTCTGTCCTCAAAGTCTTGGGCCACACACCCTCCAGGCTGGGCACCTGGAGCCACACATTAGGACTGTGCCTACCAATCCATGGGAATTCTGCCCATTCCATGGTACAAAATCGTACAAATTAGGAGAAACCTCCAACGACCCTTAGGCCATCCCAATAGTGTGGGTCACCTGGAACAAACAAGGGGTGTCTGACACCAGCTGATAATCGACCTCCACTCATACCATAGATGGATGTCCCCAGAGAAGAAGATTGAACCAGACAGGACCCTAGGCCATAATAGGATCCATTGCTTTGGGTTACAGGCATGTGTCCTCAAAAGCCTGATTCCAATACGAGCATAGGGGTTTTCCTGAGGCACCCATCAGAACTCATCTCGTCTCCACAAGTAAACCTGTGCATGGGAGCCATGTCCAAAGCTTAGGAAAGTACTTCAGGTTGCCGGTGCCACCGCCTCATTCCAAGACCTCATGGACACAAAAACACATTAGGACACATCCTCAGGAAAGTCCATTTCAACTCAGCCACCGAGGTTGCTCCCGCAGAGCCATCAGATCTAAACTGTCTTGTTGCTAGGAGACAATTGGAATGCGAGTCGGGCTTCCCAGGCATCCATCCGCGAACGGTGCTCTGGAGTCATTCCATATGGGATGTCCTGGAGCTGTCCAACAGGTCTCAATTGTCCGGAAGAAGGAATCCTGGAAGGGGGCATCCCACAACTCCCAACGTGGGAAAACCTCAATGGTCTCGAGATTCCGCTCCCTTCATGAAGCGGCCGTCATGCTCAGAAACTCCCACCTGAGCCAACGTCTGATCCTCGCCCTGACATCAGATGCATGAGATATTGGTTCAGATCTGCAGGAGGTACCTGCCGTGCCCTCGCCCTGAAACCCAAGTCTAGCTTGTCTTCTCAGACTTCCATCCTCACACTCCTGGCCCCAAAGCCCTCAAGTTTGGCAATTCCGGACCCACAATGCAGCACTCTGCCTGCCCTCTAGAAAAAAAAAATTATTGCCTCATGAGCTGCCCAGGCACCTTAAATGAGGGTAAACCTACACAGCACTCGACTTTACCCAAATTATATAGTCTAACCTGGGCACTAATGCACTGTCGAACACATCCTGAGCCCGGACCTCCTGACCAACACCCAGAAAGCTGACCGCACACTGAGCACATAAAACCCGCCATGGCCTTAGGTCATCATCTCTTCCCTACCTCAGTTTTCAGGCTTCAGAACCGAGACCTTATCTCCAATCACTGCCCAGGGGTGAGTGTGATGCAGAAATCAGAACTCCTCCTTACCCATGGCAAGAACCCTTGTGGTTGGCATGTTGTCCAACATTCAGTGTAGGAGAAACCCTGAGGCCCCGCCCATTCTTGAGTGCGACGAGGGCATACACACGCATTGTGACCCTCAGCATGAGTCCTGTCCTCTAGTAAGTCCTCTCAGTGGCTGGACCGTTAGATGTCATAATGGGCTTGACATGTCCCTAGGCCCCAAATTTAACCAGATTTCTGATTGTCCAGTCGCCCCTCCTAAAGCTCTACTCTGAAATCCCTCATTTGGTGGGACACCTGAGGTTAAAAAAGAAAACAACAACAACAACAACAACAACAACAAAATAAAACGGACTTCTTCCAGCCCACAGAATGACCCCAAACTCTTTGGACGGGGCCAAACCACCAGAGAGTAAGACTCGTCCATTTCCCATGAAGTCACCCAGAAATTCCACGACCATGAGTGACACGATATCCCGAGACAAAAACTTGAGCAGGAGCCTCACACTCGCCCTTCTTTCAAATCCCGAAAAGTTCTCCTCATGGTATGTAGATCAGTCCTGCCATACCTATGACCTGAAACATAAGCCGAGTTTGTGTTTTCAGACAACTGTCCAAAAAGGGCTGGACGACACAACCTACAGGCTCAGGCCCCTGGAGCCAAACCTGAGGACTGTACTTGCCCTCTCCAAGGGAATTGTGTGTGCCCATTCCAATGGCCACAACCCTTCTAATAGGATAAACCTCCAAAGTCCCTGATATATCTCAATAGTGGTAGCTTCCCAGGAAAAACAGGGGCAATCTGAGCCGAAATGAGCCCCTACCTGCACTCAGACCCGTAGACAGATGTCCTCAGAGGTAAAAAGGAAAGAACAGGCCCCTAGGCACTAATCAGATCCATTGCTTTGGTTTCCAGGCATCTCTCCTCAGAGGCCTGGATTTCAAAAGCAGCATATAGCTGTTTCTTGTTTCACCCATCAGAAAACATCTCATCTACACATGGGAAACTTGCACGTTGGAGCTGTGTCAAAGCCTCTGTTTAGGAGAACCCTTTAGGGCCCCAGGGCCACCGCTTCATTCCAAGGTTTCCATAGACACAAAAGCACATTCGGACCCATCCCCAGGTTGTGCATTTCAACTCAGCATCCTCGGTAGCTCCCCACAGATCCAGGAGATCTAAACTGTCTTGTTGCTAGGAGACAATTGGAATGCGAGGTGGGCTACCCAGCCATCCATCCTTAGAACCCTGCTCAGAATCATTGGCCTGGAGCCAAACAACAGGTCTCAATTGTCCTGCCGAAGACTCTCTGCAGTTTGGAGCTTCTCACAACTCCCATCATGGGAAAACCCCCATGGCCTCGTGATGCCGCCCCATTCATGAAGGGGCCATCAGGGACAGAAACTCCAACCTGAGCGATCGTCGGATCCTCGCCCTGACTTCAGATGCACGAGATCTCGATTCAGGTCTGTAGATTGTGCCTGCCATGGCCTCACCCAGAAACCTAAGCCTAGCTTGTGTTCTCAGACTTTTGTCGTCAGACTACTGGCCCACAAGGCCTCCAGTTTGGCAATCCAGAACTACAATGCAGCACTCTGCCTGCCCTCCAGATAAAAAACATTGTCCTCTGGGGCTACCCAGTAACCCCAAATGAGGATCAACCTGCACCGACCTTGGCTGTACCCCAAATACATAGGCTGACCAGGGCACTAATGCCCTTTCTGACACAGCCTGAGCCTGGACCCCGTGGACCCTGCCAGACAGCTGGCCGCACACTGAGCACATCGAGCCGCCATGGCCTTAGGTCGTCATCTCTTCCCAACCTCGGTTTTCAGGTTTCAGAACCTAGACCTTATCTCCAATCACTGTCCATGTTGAAGGTGATGCAGAAATCAGAACTCCTTCCCCATGGCAAGAAACCTTGTGGTTGGCATGTTGTCCAACGTTCAGTGTCGTTGAAACCAGTGTGTCCCATGAGGCCCCGCCCATGCTCGCGGGCCACATTGGTCACAAACACACATTGTGACCCTCAGGCTGAGCCCAGTCCTCAAGTAAGGCCACTCAGTGGCTGGATGAAGAGATAGCATATTGGGCTTGCCATGCCCCTAGGCCCCAATTTTTAACCATAGTTCGGATTGTCCCTTCAGTCTTCCCCACGGCTTGGCTTTGGAATTCCTCTTTTGGTGGGACACCTGAGTTAACAAAACTGAAATGAGTCCTCCCATCCCACAGATTGATGAAAAGCAATTGGGAATCGGGCCAAATCCTCAGAGAGGAAGATTCGTCCATGGCCCATGAGGCATCCCCGACATTCCACGGCCATCACTGATACAAAATCCAGAGACAAAAGCCTGAGCAATCGCCACAGACTCGCACTTTCTTCATATCCTGTAGAGTTCTTCTCATGGTTTGTAGATCGGGCCTGCCATACCTACGTCCCCAAACCTAAGCTGAGTTTGTGTTTTCAGACTTCTGTTCTCAAATTCTTGGGCCACACACCCTCCAGGCTGGGCCCCTGGAGCCACACATTAGGACTGTGCCTACCAATCCATGGGAATTCTGCCCATTCCATGGTCCAAAATCGTACAAATTAGGAGAAACCTCCAACGACCCTTAGGCCATCCCAATAGTGTGGGTCACCCGGAACAAACAAGGGGTGTCTGACACCAGCTGATAATCGACCTCCACTCATACCATAGATGGATGTCCCCAGAGAAGAAGATTGAACCAGACAGGACCCTAGGCCATAATAGGATCCATTGCTATGGGTTACAGGCATGTGTCCTCAAAAGCCTGAATCCAATACGAGCATAGGGGTTTTCCTGAAGCACCCATCAGAACTCATCTCGTCTCCACAAGTAAACCTGTGCATGGGAGCCATGTCCAAAGCTTAGGAAAGTACTTCAGGTTGCCGGTGCCACCGCCCCATTCCAAGGCCCTCATGGACACAAAAACACATTAGGACACATCCTCAGGAAAGTCCATTTCAACTCAGCCACCGAGGTTGCTCCCGCAGAGCCATCAGATCTAAACTGTTTTGTTGCTAGGAGACAATTGGAATGCGAGGCGGGCTTCCCAGGCATCCATCCGCGAACGGTGCTCTGGAGTCATTCCATATGGGATGTCCTGGAGCTGTCCAACAGGTCTCAATTGTCCGGAAGAAGGAATCCTGGAAGGGGGCATCCCACAACTCCCAACGTGGGAAAACCTCAATGGTCTCGAGATTCCGCTCCCTTCATGAAGCGGCCGTCATGCTCAGAAACTCCCACCTGTGCCAACGTCTGATCCTCGCCCTGACATCAGATGCATGAGATATTGGTTCAGATCTGCAGGGGGTACCTGCCGTGCCCTCGCCCTGAAACCCAAGTCTAGCTTGTCTTCTCAGACTTCCATCCTCACACTCCTGGCCCCAAAGCCCTCAAGTTTGGCAATTCCGGACCCACAATGCAGCACTCTGCCTGCCCTCTAGAAAAAAAAATTATTGCCTCATGAGCTGCCCAGGCAACTTAAATGAGGGTAAACCTACACAGCACTCGACTTTACCCAAATTATATAGTCTAACCTGGGCACTAATGCACTGTCGAACACATCCTGAGCCCGGACCTCCTGCCCAACACCCAGAAAGCTGACCGCACACTGAGCACATAAAACCCGCCATGGCCTTAGGTCATCATCTCTTCCCTACCTCAGTTTTCAGGCTTCAGAACCGAGACCTTATCTCCAATCACTGCCCAGGGGTGAGTCTGATGCAGAAATCAGAACTCCTCCTTACCCATGGCAAGAACCCTTGTGGTTGGCATGTCGTCCAACGATCAGTGTAGGAGAAACCCTGAGGCCCCGCCAATTCTTGAGTGCGACGAGGGCATACACACGCATTGTGACCCTCAGCATGAGTCCTGTCCTCTAGTAAGTCCTCTCAGTGGCTGGACCATTAGATGTCATAATGGGCTTGACATGTCCCTAGGCCCCAAATTTAACCAGATTTCTGATTGTCCAGTCGCCCCTCCTAAAGCTCTACTCTGAAATCCCTCATTTGGTGGGACACCTGAGGTTAAAAAAGAAAACAACAACAACAACAACAACAACAAAATAAAACGGACTTAGCCCACAGAATGAACCCAAACTCTTTGGACGGGGCCAAACCACCAGAGAGTAAGACTCGTCCATTTCCCATGAAGTCACCCAGAAATTCCACGACCATGAGTGACACGATATCCAGAGACAAAAACTTGAGCAGGAGCCTCACACTCGCCCTTCTTTCAAATCCCGAAAAGTTCTCCTCATGGTCTGTAGATCAGTCCTGCCATACCTATGACCTGAAACATAAGCCGAGTTTGTGTTTTCAGACAACTGTCCAAAAAGGGCTGGACGACACAACCTACAGGCTCAGGCCCCTGGAGCCAAACCTGAGGACTGTACTTGCCCTCTCCAAGGGAATTGTGTGTGCCCATTCCAATGGCCACAACCCTTCTAATAGGATAAACCTCCAAAGTCCCTGATATATCTCAATAGTGGTAGCTTCCCAGGAAAAACAGGGGCAATCTGAACCCAAATGAGCCCCTACCTGCACTCAGACCCATAGACAGATGTCCTCAGAGGTAAAAAAAAAAAAAAAAACAGGCCCCTAGGCACTCATCAGATCCATTGCTTTGGTTTCCAGGCATCTCTCCTCAGAGGCCTGGATTTCAAAAGCAGCATATAGCTGTTTCTTGTTTCACCCATCAGAAAACATCTCATCTACACATGGGAAACTTGCACGTTGGAGCTGTGTCAAAGCCTCTGTTTAGGAGAACCCTTTAGGGCCCCAGGGCCACCGCTTCATTCCAAGGTCTCCATAGACACAAAAGCACATTCGGACCCATCCCCAGGGGTGTGCATTTCAACTCAGCATCCTCGGTAGCTCCCCACAGATCCAGGAGATCTAAACTGTCTTGTTGCTAGGAGACAATTGGAATACGAGGTGGGCTACCCAGCCATCCATCCTTAGAACCCTGCTCAGAATCATTGGCCTGGAGCCAAACAACAGGTCTCAATTGTCCTGCCGAAGACTCTCTGCAGTTTGGAGCTTCTCACAACTCCCATCATGGGAAAACCCCCATGGCCTCGTGATGCCCCCCCATTCATGTAGGGGCCATCAGGGACAGAAACTCCAACCTGAGCGATCGTCTGATCCTCGCCCTGACTTCAGATGCACGAGATCTCGATTCAGGTCTGTAGATTGTGCCTGCCATGGCCTCACCCAGAAACCTAAGCCTAGCTTGTGTTCTCAGTCCTTTGTCGTCAGACTACTGGCCCACAAGGCCTCCAGTTTGGCAATCCAGAACTACAATGCAGCACTCTGCCTGCCCTCCAGATAAAAAACATTGTCCTCTGGGGCTACCCAGTAACCCCAAATGAGGATCAACCTGCACCGACCTTGGCTGTACCCCAAATACATAGGCTGACCAGGGCACTAATGCCCTTTCTGACACAGCCTGAGCCTGGACCCCCTGGCCCCTCCCAGACAGCTGGCCGCACACTGAGCAATTCGAGCCGCCATGGCCTTAGGTCGTCATCTCTTCCCAACCTCGGGTTTAAGGTTTCAGAACCTAGGCCATATCTCCAATCACTGCCCAGGGTTGAAGGTGATGCAGAAATCAGAACTCCTTCCCCATGGCAAGAAACCTTGTGGTTGGCATGTTGTCCAACGTTCAGTGTAGTTGAAACCAGTGTGGCCCATGAGGCCCCGCCCATGCTCATGGGCCACATTGGTCACAAACACACATTGTGACGCTCAGGCTGAGCCCAGTCCTCAAGTAAGGCCACTCAGTGATTGGATGAAGAGATAGCATATTGGGCTTGCCATGCCCCTAGGCCCCAATTTTTAACCATAGTTTGGGTTGTCCCTTCAGTCTTCCCCACGGCTTTGCTTTGGAATTCCTCTTTTGGTGTGTCACCTGAGGTAACAAAACTGAAATGAGTCCTCCTATCCCACAGATTGACGAAAAGCAATTGGGAATCGGGCCAAATCCTCAGTGAGAAAGATTCGTCCATGGTCCATGAGGCGTCCCCAACATTCCACGGCCATCGCTGATACAAAATCCAGAGACAAAAGCCTGAGCAGCGCCTCAGACTCGCACTTTCTTCATATCCTGAAGAGTTCTTCTCATGGTTTGTCGATCGGGCCTGCCATACCTACGTCCCCAAACCTAAGCTGAATTTGTGTTTTCAGACTTCTGTCCTCAAAGTCTTGGGCCACACACCCTCCAGCCTGGGCCTCTGGAGCCACACATTAGGACTGTGCCTACCAATCCATGGGAATTCTTCCCATTCCATTGTCCAAAATCGTACAAATTAGGAGAAACCTCCAAAGTCCCTGAGGCCATCCCAATAGTGTAGGTCGCACAAAGCAAACAAGGGCTGTCTGACACCAGCTGATAATCGACCTCCACTCATACCATAGATGGATGTCTCCAGAGAAGAAGATTGAACCAGACAGGACCCTAGGCCATAATAGGATCCATTGCTTTGGTTTACAGGCATGTGTCCTCAAAAGCCTGATTCCAATACGAGCATAGGGGTTTTCCTGAGGCACCCATCAGAACTCATCTCGTCTCCACAAGGAAACCTGTGCATGGGAGCCATGTCCAAAGCTTAGGAGAGTACTTCAGGGTCCCGGTGCCACCGCCCCATTCCAAGGCCCTCATGGACACAAAAACACATTAGGAGCCATCCTCAGGAAAGTCCATTTCAACTCAGCCACCCCGGTTGCTCCGGCAGAGCCATCAGATCTGAACTGTCTTGTTGCTAGGAGACAATTGGAATGCAGGCGGGCTTCCCAGGCATCCATCCGCGAACGGTGCTCTGGAGTCATTCCATATGGGATGTCCTGGAGCTGTCCAACAGGTCTCAATTGTCCCGCAGAAGGAATCCATGAAGGGGGCATCCCACAACTCCCAACGTGGGAAAACCTCAATGGCCTCGAGATAACGCTTGCTTCATGAAGCGGCCGTCATGCTCAGAAACTCCAACCTGAGCCAACGTCTGATCCTCGCCCTGACTTCAGATGCATGAGATACTGGTTCAGATCTGCAGGGGGTACCTGCCGTGCCCTCGCCCTGAAACACAAGTCTAGCTTGTCTTCTCAGACTTCCGTCCTCACACTCCTGGCCCCGAAGCCCTCAAGTTTGGCAATTCCGGACCCACAATGCAGCACTCTGCCTGCCCTCTAGAAAAAAAATTATTGCCTCATGAGCTGCCCAGGCACCTTAAATGAGGGTAAACCTACACAGCACTCGACTTTACCCAAATTATATATTCTAACCTGGGCACTAATGCACTGTCGAACACAACCTGAGCCCGGACCTCCTGACCAACACCCAGAAAGCTGACCACACACTGAGCACATAAAACCCGCCATGGCCTTAGGTCATCATCTCTTCCCTACCTCAGTTTTCAGGCTTCAGACCCGAGACCTTATCTCCAATCACTGCCCAGGGGTGAGTGTGATGCAGAAATCAGAACTCCTCCTTACCCATGGCAAGAACCCTTGTGGTTGGCACGTTGTCCAACGTTCAGTGTAGGAGAAACCAGCATTCACCCTGAGGCCCCGCCCATTCTTGAGTGCGACGAGGGAATACACACGCATTGTGACCCTCAGCATGAGTCCTGTCCTCTAGTAAGTCCTCCCAGTGGCTGGACCATTAGATGTCATAATGGGCTTGACATGTCCCTAGGCCCCAATTTTTAACCAGATTTCTGATTGTCCAGTCGCCCCTCCCCAGGACTCTACTAGGGAATCCCTCATTTGGTGGGACACCTGAGGTTAAAAAAGAAAACAACAACAACAACAAAAAAAAACGGACTTCTTCCAGCCCACAGAATGACCCCAAAATCTTTGGACGGGGCCAAACCACCAGAGAGTAAGACTTGTCCATTTCCCATGAAGTCACCCAGAAATTCCACGACCATGAGTGACACGATATCCAGAGACAAAAACTTGAGCAGGAGCCTCACACTAGCCCTTCTTTCAAATCCCGAAGAGTTCTCCTCATGGTCTGTAGATCAGTCCTGCCATACCTATGACCCGAAACATAAGCCGAGTTTGTGTTTTCTGACAACTGTACAAATAGCCCTGGCCTACACAACCTACAGGCTCAGGCCCCTGGAGCCAAACCTGAGGACTGTACTTGCCCTCTCCAAGGGAATTGTGTGTGCCCATTCCAATGGCCACAACACTTCTAATAGGATAAACCTCCAAAGTCCCTGATCCATCTCAATAGTGGTGGCTTCCCAGGAAAAACAGGGGCAATCTGAGCCCAACTGAGCACCTACCAGCACTCAGACCCATAGACAGATGTCCCCAGAGGTATGAAGGAAAGAACAGGCCCCTAGGCACTAATCAGATCCATTGTTTGGTTTCCAGGCATCTCTCCTCAGAGGCCTTGATTTCAAAAGCAGCATATAGCTGTTTCTTGACTCACCCATCAGAAAACATCTCATCTACACATGGGAAACTTGCACGTTGGAGCTGTGTCAAAGCCTCTGTTTAGGAGAACCATTTAGGGCCCCAGTGCCACCGCTTCATTCCAAGGTCTCCATAGACACAAAAGCACGTTAGGACCCATCCCCAGGGGTGTCCATTTCAACTCAGCGTCCTCGGTTGCTCCCCACAGATCCAGGAGATCTAACCTGTCTTGTTGCGAGGAGACAATTGGAATGCGAGGTGGGCTACCCAGCCATCCATCCTTAGAACCCTGCTCAGAATCATTGGCCTGGAGCCAAACAACAGGTCTCAATTGTCCTGCAGAAGACTCTCTGCAGTTTGGAGCTTCTCACAACTCCCATCGTGGGAAAACCCCCATGGCCTCGTGATGCCCCCGCCCATTCATGAAGGCGCCATCAGGGACAGAAACTCCAACCTGAGCGATCGTCTGATCCTCGCCCTGACTTCAGATGCACGAGATCTCGATTCAGGTCTGTAGATTGTGCGTGCCATGGCCTCACCCAGAAACCTAAGCCTAGCTTGTGTTCTCAGACTTTTGTCGTCAGACTACTGGCCCACAAGCCCTCCAGTTTGGACTCCAGAACTACAATGCAGCACTTGCCGGCCCTCCAGAAGAAAAACATTGTCCTCTGGTGCTACCCATTAATCCCAAATGAGGATCAACCGGCACTGACCTTGGCTGTACCCCAAATACATAGGCTGACCAGGGCACTAATGCCCTTTTTGACACAGCCTGAGCCTGGACCCCCTGGCCCCTCCCAGACAGCTGGCCGCACACTGAGCAATTCGAGCCGCCATGGCCTTAGGTCGTCATCTCTTCCCAACCTCGGGTTTAAGGTTTCAGAACCTAGGCCATATCTCCAATCACTGCCCAGGGTTGAAGGTGATGCAGAAATCAGAACTCCTTCCCCATGGCAAGAAACCTTGTGGTTGGCATGTTGTCCAACGTTCAGTGTAGTTGAAACCAGTGTGGCCCATGAGGCCCCGCCCATGCTCATGGGCCACATTGGTCACAAACACACATTGTGACGCTCAGGCTGAGCCCAGTCCTCAAGTAAGGCCACTCAGTGATTGGATGAATAGATAGCATATTGGGCTTGCCATGCCCCTAGGCCCCAATTTTTAACCATAGTTTGGGTTGTCCCTTCAGTCTTCCCCACGGCTTTGCTTTGGAATTCCTCTTTTGGTGTGTCACCTGAGGTAACAAAACTGAAATGAGTCCTCCTATCCCACAGATTGACGAAAAGCAATTGGGAATCGGGCCAAATCCTCAGTGAGAAAGATTCGTCCATGGTCCATGAGGCGTCCCCAACATTCCACGGCCATCGCTGATACAAAATCCAGAGACAAAAGCCTGAGCAGCGCCTCAGACTCGCACTTTCTTCATATCCTGAAGAGTTCTTCTCATGGTTTGTCGATCGGGCCTGCCATACCTACGTCCCCAAACCTAAGCTGAATTTGTGTTTTCAGACTTCTGTCCTCAAAGTCTTGGGCCACACACCCTCCAGCCTGGGCCTCTGGAGCCACACATTAGGACTGTGCCTACCAATCCATGGGAATTCTTCCCATTCCATTGTCCAAAATCGTACAAATTAGGAGAAACCTCCAAAGTCCCTGAGGCCATCCCAATAGTGTAGGTCGCACAAAGCAAACAAGGGCTGTCTGACACCAGCTGATAATCGACCTCCACTCATACCATAGATGGATGTCTCCAGAGAAGAAGATTGAACCAGACAGGACCCTAGGCCATAATAGGATCCATTGCTTTGGTTTACAGGCATGTGTCCTCAAAAGCCTGATTCCAATACGAGCATAGGGGTTTTCCTGAGGCACCCATCAGAACTCATCTCGTCTCCACAAGGAAACCTGTGCATGGGAGCCATGTCCAAAGCTTAGGAGAGTACTTCAGGGTCCCGGTGCCACCGCCCCATTCCAAGGCCCTCATGGACACAAAAACACATTAGGAGCCATCCTCAGGAAAGTCCATTTCAACTCAGCCACCCCGGTTGCTCCGGCAGAGCCATCAGATCTGAACTGTCTTGTTGCTAGGAGACAATTGGAATGCAGGCGGGCTTCCCAGGCATCCATCCGCGAACGGTGCTCTGGAGTCATTCCATATGGGATGTCCTGGAGCTGTCCAACAGGTCTCAATTGTCCCGCAGAAGGAATCCATGAAGGGGGCATCCCACAACTCCCAACGTGGGAAAACCTCAATGGCCTCGAGATAACGCTTGCTTCATGAAGCGGCCGTCATGCTCAGAAACTCCAACCTGAGCCAACGTCTGATCCTCGCCCTGACTTCAGATGCATGAGATACTGGTTCAGATCTGCAGGGGGTACCTGCCGTGCCCTCGCCCTGAAACACAAGTCTAGCTTGTCTTCTCAGACTTCCGTCCTCACACTCCTGGCCCCGAAGCCCTCAAGTTTGGCAATTCCGGACCCACAATGCAGCACTCTGCCTGCCCTCTAGAAAAAAAATTATTGCCTCATGAGCTGCCCAGGCACCTTAAATGAGGGTAAACCTACACAGCACTCGACTTTACCCAAATTATATATTCTAACCTGGGCACTAATGCACTGTCGAACACAACCTGAGCCCGGACCTCCTGACCAACACGCAGAAAGCTGACCACACACTGAGCACATAAAACCCGCCATGGCCTTAGGTCATCATCTCTTCCCTACCTCAGTTTTCAGGCTTCAGACCCGAGACCTTATCTCCAATCACTGCCCAGGGGTGAGTGTGATGCAGAAATCAGAACTCCTCCTTACCCATGGCAAGAACCCTTGTGGTTGGCACGTTGTCCAACGTTCAGTGTAGGAGAAACCAGCATTCACCCTGAGGCCCCGCCCATTCTTGAGTGCGACGAGGGAATACACACGCATTGTGACCCTCAGCATGAGTCCTGTCCTCTAGTAAGTCCTCCCAGTGGCTGGACCATTAGATGTCATAATGGGCTTGACATGTCCCTAGGCCCCAATTTTTAACCAGATTTCTGATTGTCCAGTCGCCCCTCCCCAGGACTCTACTAGGGAATCCCTCATTTGGTGGGACACCTGAGGTTAAAAAAGAAAACAACAACAACAACAAAAAAAAACGGACTTCTTCCAGCCCACAGAATGACCCCAAAATCTTTGGACGGGGCCAAACCACCAGAGAGTAAGACTTGTCCATTTCCCATGAAGTCACCCAGAAATTCCACGACCATGAGTGACACGATATCCAGAGACAAAAACTTGAGCAGGAGCCTCACACTAGCCCTTCTTTCAAATCCCGAAGAGTTCTCCTCATGGTCTGTAGATCAGTCCTGCCATACCTATGACCCGAAACATAAGCCGAGTTTGTGTTTTCTGACAACTGTACAAATAGCCCTGGCCTACACAACCTACAGGCTCAGGCCCCTGGAGCCAAACCTGAGGACTGTACTTGCCCTCTCCAAGGGAATTGTGTGTGCCCATTCCAATGGCCACAACACTTCTAATAGGATAAACCTCCAAAGTCCCTGATCCATCTCAATAGTGGTGGCTTCCCAGGAAAAACAGGGGCAATCTGAGCCCAACTGAGCACCTACCAGCACTCAGACCCATAGACAGATGTCCCCAGAGGTATGAAGGAAAGAACAGGCCCCTAGGCACTAATCAGATCCATTGTTTGGTTTCCAGGCATCTCTCCTCAGAGGCCTTGATTTCAAAAGCAGCATATAGCTGTTTCTTGACTCACCCATCAGAAAACATCTCATCTACACATGGGAAACTTGCACGTTGGAGCTGTGTCAAAGCCTCTGTTTAGGAGAACCATTTAGGGCCCCAGTGCCACCGCTTCATTCCAAGGTCTCCATAGACACAAAAGCACGTTAGGACCCATCCCCAGGGGTGTCCATTTCAACTCAGCGTCCTCGGTTGCTCCCCACAGATCCAGGAGATCTAACCTGTCTTGTTGCGAGGAGACAATTGGAATGCGAGGTGGGCTACCCAGCCATCCATCCTTAGAACCCTGCTCAGAATCATTGGCCTGGAGCCAAACAACAGGTCTCAATTGTCCTGCAGAAGACTCTCTGCAGTTTGGAGCTTCTCACAACTCCCATCGTGGGAAAACCCCCATGGCCTCGTGATGCCCCCGCCCATTCATGAAGGCGCCATCAGGGACAGAAACTCCAACCTGAGCGATCGTCTGATCCTCGCCCTGACTTCAGATGCACGAGATCTCGATTCAGGTCTGTAGATTGTGCGTGCCATGGCCTCACCCAGAAACCTAAGCCTAGCTTGTGTTCTCAGACTTTTGTCGTCAGACTACTGGCCCACAAGTCCTCCAGTTTGGCAATTCAGAACTACAATGCAGCACTCTGCCGGCCCTCCAGAAGAAAAATATTGTCCTATGGGGCTACCCAGTAACCCCAAATGAGGATCAACCTGCACCGACCTTGGCTGTACCCCAAATACATAGGCTGACCAGGGCACTAATGCCCTTTTTGACACAGCCTGAGCCTGGACCCCCTGGCCCCTCCCAGACAGCTGGCCGCACACTGAGCACATCGAGCCGCCATGGCCTTAGGTCGTCATCTCTTCCCAACCTCGGGTTTAAGGTTTCAGAACCTAGGCCATATCTCCAATCACTGCCCAGGGTTGAAGGTGATGCAGAAATCAGAACTCCTTCCCCATGGCAAGAAACCTTGTGGTTGGCATGTTGTCCAACGTTCAGTGTAGTTGAAACCAGTGTGGCCCATGAGGCCCCGCCCATGCTCATGGGCCACATTGGTCACAAACACACATTGTGACGCTCAGGCTGAGCCCAGTCCTCAAGTAAGGCCACTCAGTGACTGGATGAAGAGATAGCATATTGGGCTTGCCATGCCCGTAGGCCCCAATTTTTAACCATAGTTCGGGTTGTCCCTTCAGTCTTCCCCAAGGCTTGGCATTGTTATTCCTCTTTTGGTGGGACACCTGAGGTAACAAAACTGAAATGAGACCTCCCATCCCACAGATTGACTAAAAGCAATTGGGAATCAGGCCAAATCCTGAGAGAGGAAGATTCGTCCATGGCCCATGAGGCCTCCCCGACATTCCACGGCCATCGCTGATACAAAATCCAGAGACAAAAACCTGAGCAAGCGCCTCAGACTCGCACTTTCTCCATATCCTGAAGAGTTCTTCTCATGGTTTGTCGATCGGGCCTGCCATACCTACGTCCCCAAACCTAAGCTGAGTTTGTGTTTTCAGAATTCTGTCCTCAAAGTCTTGGGCCCCACACCATCCAGGCTGGGCCCCTGGAGGCACACATTAGGACTGTGCCTACCAATCCATGGGAATTCTGCCCTTTCCATGGTCCAAAATCGTACAAATTAGGAGAAACCTCCAAAGTCCCTGAGGCCATCCCAATAGTGTAGGTCGCCCGGAACAAACAAGGGCTGTCTAACGCTAGCTGATAATCGACCTCCACTCATACCATAGATGGATGTCCCCAGAGAAGAAGATTGAACCAGACAGGACCCTAGGCCATAATAGGATCCATTGCTTTGGGTTACAGGCATGTGTCCTCAAAAGCCTGATTCCAATACGAGCATAGGTGTTTCCTTAGGCACCCATCAGAACTCATCTCACCTACAGAAGGAAACCTGTGCATGGGAGCCATGTCCAAAGCTTAGGAGAGTACTTCAGGGTCCTGGTGCCACCGCCCCATTCCAAGGCCCTCATGGACACAAAAACACATTAGGACCCATCCTCACGAAAGTCCATTTAAACTCAGCCGCCCCGGTTGCTCCCGTAGAGCCATCAGATCTAAACTGTCTTGTTGCTAGGAGACAATTGGAATGCGAGGCGGGCTTCCCAGGCATCCATCCCCGAACGGTGCTCTGGAGTCATTCCATATGGGATGTCCTGGAGCTGTCCAACAGGTCTCAATTGTCTCGCAGAAGGAATCCTTGAAGGGGGCATCCCACAACTCCCAACGTGGGAAAACCTCAATGGCCTCGAGATCCCGCTCCCTTCATGAAGCAGACGTCATGCTCAGAAACTCCAACCTGAGCCAACGTCTGATCCTCACCCTGACTTCAGATGCATGAGATATTGGTTCAGATCTGCAGGGGGTACCTGCCGTGCCCTTGCCCTGAAACCCAAGTCTAGCTTGTCTTCTAAGACGTCCGTTCTCACACTCCTGGCCCCGAAGCCCTCAAGTTTGGCAATTCCGGACCCACAATGCAGCACTCTGCCTGCCCTCTAGAAAAAAAATTATTGCCTCATGAGCTGCCCAGGCACCTTAAATGAGGGTAAACCTACACAGCACTCGACTTTACCCAAATTATATAGTCTAACCTGGGCACTAATGCACTGTCGAACACAACCTGAGCCCGGACCTCCTGACCAACACCCAGAAAGCTGACCGCACACTGAGCACATAAAACCCGCCATGGCCTTAGGTCATCATCTCTTCCCTATCTCAGTTTTCAGGCTTCAGAACCGAGACCTTATCTCCAATCACTGCCCAGCGATGAGTGTGATGCAGAAATCAGAACTCAGCCTTACCCATGGCAAGAACCCTTGTGGTTGGCACGTTGTCCAACCTTCAGTGTAGGAGAAACCAGCATTCACCCTGAGGCCCCGCCCATTCTTGAGTGCGACGAAGGCATACACACGCATTGTGACCTTCAGCATGAGTCCTGTCCTCTAGTAAGTCCTCTCAGTGGCTGCACCATTAGATGTCATAATGGGCTTGACATGTCCCTAGGCCCCAATTTTTAACCAGATTTCTGATTGTCCAGTCGCCCCTCCCCAGGGCTCTACTCTGGAATCCATCATTCGGTGGGACACCTGAGGTTAAAAAAGAAAAAAACAACAGCAACAACAACAACAACAACAACAAAAAAAAACGGACTTCTTCAGGCCACAGAATAACCCCAAACTATTTGGACGGGGCCAAACCACCAGAGAGTAAGACTCGTCCATTTCCCATGAAGTCACGCAGAAATTCCACGACCATGAGTGACACGATATCCAGAGACAAACACTTGAGCAGGAGCCTCACACTCGCCCTTCTTTCAAATCCCGAAGAGTTGTCCTCATGGTCTGTAGATCAGTCCTGCCATACCTATGACCCAAAACATAAGCCGAGTTTGTGTTTTCAGACAACTGTCCAAACAGCCCTGGCCTACACAACCTACAGGCTCAGGCCCCTGGAGCCAAACCTGAGGACTGTACTTGCCCTCTCCAAGGGAATTGTGTGTGCCCATTCCAATGGCCACAACCCTTCTAATAGGATAAACCTCCAAAGTCCCTGCTCCATCTCAATAGTGGTGGCTTCCCAGGAATAACTGGGGCAATCTGAGCCCAACTGAGCACCTACCAGCACTCAGACCCATAGACAGATGTCCCCAGAGGTAAAAAGTAAAGAACAGGCCCCTAGGCACTAATAAGATCCATTGCTTTAGTTTCCAGGCATCTCTCCTCAGAGGCCTTGATTTCAAAATCAGCATATAGCTGTTTCTTGACTCACCCATCAGAAAACATCTCATCTACACATGGGAAACTTGCACGTTGGATCTGTGTCAAAGCCTCTGTTTAGGAGAACCCTCTGAGGCCCCAGTGCCACCGCTTCATACCAAGGTCTCCATAGACACAAAGCACATTAGGACCCATCCCCAGGGGTGTCCATTTAAATTCAGCGTCCTCGGTTGCTCCCCACAGATCCAGGAGATCTGTTGCGAGGAGACAATTGGAATGCGAGGTGGGCTACCCATGCATCCATCCTTAGAACCCTGCTCAGAATCATTGGCCTGGAGCCAAACAACTGGTCTCAATTGTTCTGCGGAAGACTCTCTGCAGTTTGGAGCTTCTCACAACTCCCATCGTGGGAAAACACCCATGGCCTCGTGATGCCCCCCCCATTCATGAAGGGGCCATCAGGGTCAGAAACTCCAACCTGAGCGATCATCTGATACTCGCCCTGACTTCAGATGCACGAGATCTCGATTCAGGTCTGTAGATTGTGCCTGCCATGGCCTCACCCAGAAACCTAAGCCTAGCTTGTGTTCTCAGACTTTTGTCGTCAGACTACTGGCCCACAAGCCCTCCAGTTTGGCAATCCATAACTACAATGCAGCACTCTGCCGGCCCTCCAGAAGAAAAATATTGTCCTTTGGGGATACCCAGTAACCCCAAATGAGGATCAACCTGCACCGACCTTGGCTGTACTCCAAATACATAGGCTGACCAGGGCACTAATGCCCTTTCTGACACAGCCTGAGCCTGGACCCCCTGGACCCTCCCAGACAGCTGGCCGCACACTGAGCACATCGAGCCGCCATGGCCTTAGGTCGTCATCTCTTCCCAACCTCAGTTTAAAGGTTTCAGAACCTAGACCTTATCTCCAATCACTGCCCAGGGTTGAAGGTGATGCAGAAATCAGAACTCCTTCCCCATTGCAAGAAACCTTGTGGTTGGCATGTTGTCCAACGTTCAGTGTAGTTGAAACCAGTGTGGCCCATGAGGCCCCGCCCATGCTCACGGGCCACATTGGTCACAAACACACATTGTGATGCTCAGGCTGAGCCCAGTCCTCAAGTAAGGCCACTAAGTGGCTGGATGAAGAGATAGCATATTGGGCTTGCCATGCCCCTAGGCCCCAATTTTTAACCATAGTTCGGGGTGTCCCTTCCATCTTCCCCACTGCATGGCTTTGGAATTCCTCTTTTGGTGGGACACCTGAGTTAACAAAACTGAAATGAGTCCTCCCATCCCACAGATTGACGAAAAGCAATTGCGAATCGGGCCAAATCCTCAGAGAGGAAGATTCGTCCATGGCCCATGAGGCCTCCCCGACATTCCACGGCCATCGCTGATACAAAATCCAGAGACAAAAGCCTGAGCAAGCGCCTCATACTCGCACTTTCTTCATATCCTGAAGAGTTCTTCTCATGGTTTGTCGATCGGGCCTGCCATACCTACGTCCCCAAACCTAAGCTGAGTTTGTGTTTTCAGACTTCTGTCCTCAAAGTCTTGGGCCACACACCCTTCAGCCGGGGCCCCTGGAGCCACACATTCGGACTGTGCCTACCAATCCATGGGAATTCTGCCTATTCCATGGTCCAAAATCGTACAAATTAGGAGAAACCTCCAAAGTCCCTGAGGCCATACCAATAGTGTAAGTCGCCCAGAACAAACAAGGGCTGTCTGACACCAGCTGATAATCGACCTCCACTCATACCATAGATGGATGTCTCCAGAGAAGAAGATTGAACCAGACAGGACCATAGGCCATAATAGGATCCATTGCTTTGGGTTACAGGCATGTGTCCTCAAAAGCCTGATTCCAATACGAGCATATGTGTTTTCCTGAGGCACCCATCAGTACTCATCTCATCTCCACAAGGAAACCTGTGCATGGGAGCCATGTCCAAAGCTTAGGAGAGTACTTCAGGATCCCGCTGCCACCGCCCCATTCCAAGGCCCTCATGGACACAAAAACACATTAGGAACCATCCTCACGAAAGTCCATTTCAACTCAGACAACCCGGCACTCCGGCAGAGCCATCAGATCTAAACTGTCTTGTTGCTAGGAGACAATTGGAATGCGAGGCGGGCTTCCCAGGCATCCATCCGCGAACGGTGCTCTGGAGTCATTCCATATGGGATGTCCTGGAGCTGTCCAACAGGTCTCAATTGTCCCGCAGAAGGAATCCTTTTAGGGGGCATCCCACAACTCCCAACGTGGGAAAACCTCAATGGCCTCGAGATTCCGCTCCCTTCATGAAGCGGCCGTCATACACAGAAACTCCAACCAGAGCCAACGTCTGATCCTCGCCCTACTTCAGATGCATGAGATATTGGTTCAGATCTGCAGGGGGTACCTGCCGTGCCCTCGCCCTGTAACACAAGTCTAGCTTGTCTTCTCAGACTTCCGTCCTCACACTCCTGGCCCCGAAGCCCTCAAGTTTGGCAATTCCGGACTCACAATGCAGCACTCTGCCTGCCCTCTAGAAAAAAAATTATTGCCTCATGAGCTGCCCAGGCACCTTAAATGAGGGTAAACCTACACAGCACTCGACTTTACCCAAATTATATAGTCTAACCTGGGCACTAATGCACTGTCGAACACAACCTGAGCCCGGACCTCCTGACCAACACCCAGAAAGCTGACCGCACACTGAGCACATAAAACCCGCCATGGCCTTAGGTCATCATCTCTTCCCTACCTCAGTTTTCAGGCTTCAGAACCGAGACCTTATCTCCAGTCACTGCCCAGGTGTGAGTGTGATGCAGAAATCAGAAATCCTCCTTACCCATGGCAGGAACCCTTGTGGTTGGCACGTTGTCCAACATTCAGTGTAGGAGAAACCAGCATTCACTCTGAGGCCCCGCCCATTCTTGAGTGCGATGAGGGCATACATACTCTGGAATCCCTCATTTGGTGGGAAACCTGAAGTTAAAAAAGAAAACAACAACAACAACAACAAAAAAAAAGGACTTCTTCCAGCCCACAGAATGACACCAAACTCTTTGGACGGGGCCAAAACACCTGAGAGTAAGACTCGTCCATTTCCCATGAAGTCACCCAGAAATTCCACGACCATGAGTGACACGATATCCAGAGACAAAAACTTGAACAGGAGCCTCACACTCGCCCTTCTTTCAAATCCCGAAGAGTTCTCCTCATCTTCTGTAGATCAGTCCTGCCATACCTATGACCTGAAACATAAGCCGAGTTTGTGTTTTCAGACAACTGTCCAAACAGCCCTGGCCTACACAACCTACAGGCTCAGGCCCCTGGAGCCAAACCTGAGGACATTACTGGCCCTCTCCAAGGGAATTGTGTGTGCCCATTCCAATGGCCACAACCCTTCTAATCGAATAAACCTCCAAAGTCCCTGATCCATCTCAATAATGGTGGCTTCCCGGGAAAAACATGGGCAATCTGAGCCCAACTGAGCACCTACCTCCACTCAGACCCATAGCAGATGTCCCCATAGGTAAAAAGGAAAGAACAGGCCCCTAGGCACTAATCAGATCCATTGCTTTGGTTTCCAGACATCTCTCCTCAGAGGCCTGGATTTCCCAAAGCAGAATCTAGCTGTTTCTTGACTCACCCATCAGAAAACATCTCATCTACACATGGGAAACTTGCACGTTGGAGCTGTGTCAAAGCCTCTATTTAGGAGAACCCTTCAGGGCCCCAAGGCCACCGCTTAATTCCAAGGTCTCCATAGACACAAAAGCACGTTAGGACCCATCCCCAGGGGTGTCCATTTCAACTCAGCGTCCTCGGTTGCTCCCCACAGATCCAGGAGATCTAACCTGTCTTGTTGCTAGGAGACAATTGGAATGCGAGGAGGGCTACCCAGCCATCCATCCTTAGAACCCTGCTCAGAATCATTGGCCTGGAGCCAAACAACAGGTCTCAATTGTCCTGCAGAAGACTCTCTTCAGTTTGGAGCTTCTCACAACTCCCATCGTGGGAAAACCCCCGTGGCCTCGTGATGCCCCCCCCCATTGATGAAGGGCCCAATAGGGACAGAATCTCCAACCTGAGCGATCGTCTGATCCTCGCCCTGACTTCGGATGCACGAGATCTCGATTCAGGTCTGTAGATTGTGCCTGCCATGGCCTAACCCAGAAACCTAAACCTTGCTTGTGTTCTCAGACTTTTGTCGTCAGACTACTGGCCCACAAGCTTTCCAGTTTGGCAATCCAGAACAACAATGCAGCACTCTGTCGGCCCTCCAGAAAAAAACATTGTCCTCTGGGGCTACCCAGTAACCCCAAATGAGGATCCACCTGCACCGACCTTGGCTGTACCCCAAATACATAGGCTGACCAGGGCACTAATGCCCTTTTTGACACAGCCTGAGCCTGGACCCCCTGGCCCCTCCCAGACAGCTGCCCGCACACTGAGCACATCGAGCCGCCATGGCCTTAGGTCGTCATCTCTTCCCAACCTCAGTTTACAGGTTTCAGAACCTAGACCTTATCTCCAATCACTGCCCAGGGTTGAAGGTGATGCAGAAATAAGAACACCTTCCCCATGGCAAGAAACCTTGTGGTTCGCATGTTGTCCAACGTTCAGTGTAGTTGAAACCAGTGTGGACCATGAGGCCCCGCCCATGCTCGCGGGCCACATTGGTCACAAACACACATTGTGACCCTCAGGCTGAGCCCAGTCCTCAAGTAAGGCCACTCAGTGGCTGGATGAAGAGATAGCATATTGGGCTTGCCATGCCCATAGGCCCCAATTTTTAACCATAGTTCAGGTTGTCCCTTCAGTCTTCCCCACGGCTTTGCTTTGGAATTCTTCTTTTGGTAGGACACCTGAGGTAACAAAACTGAAATGTGTCCTTCCATCCCACAGATTGACGAAAAGCAATTGGGAATCAGGCCAAATCCTCAGGGGGAAGATTCGTCCATGGCCCATGAGGCCTCCCCGACATTCCATGGCCATCGCTGATACAAAATCCAGAGACAAAAGTCTGAGCAAGCGCCTCAGACTAGCACTTTCTTCATATCCTGAAGAGTTCTTCTCATGGTTTGTAGATCGGGCCTGCCATACCTACGTCCCAAAAACTAAGCTGAGTTTGTGTTTTCAGACTTGTTTCCTCAAAGTCTTGGGCCACACAACCTCCAGGCTGGGCCCCTGGAGCCACACATTAGGACTGTGCCTACCAATCCATGGGAATTCTGCCTATTCCATGGTCCAAAATCGTACAAATTAGGAGAAACCTCCAAAGTCCCTGAGGCCATACCAATAGTGTAAGTCGCCCAGAACAAACAAGGGCTGTCTGACACCAGCTGATAATCGACCTCCACTCATACCATAGATGGATGTCTCCAGAGAAGAAGATTGAACCAGACAGGACCCTAGGCCATAATAGGATCCATTGCTTTGGGTTACAGGCATGTGTCCTCAAAAGCCTGATTCCAATACGAGCATAGGCGTTTTCCTGAGGCACCCATCAGAACTCATTCGTCTCCACAAGGAAACCTGTGCATGGGAGCCATGTCCAAAGCTTAGGAGAGTACTTCAGGGTCCCGGTGCCACCGCCCCATTCCAAGGCCCTCATGGACACAAAAACACATTAGGACCCATCCTCAGGAAAGTCCATTTCAACTCAGCCACCGAGGTTGCTCCGGCAGAGCCATCAGATCTAAACTGTCTTGTTGCTAGGAGACAATTGGAATGCGAGGCGGGCTTCCCAGGCATCCATCCGCGAACGGTGCTCTGGAGTCATTCCATATGGGATGTCCTGGAGCTGTCCAAGAGGTCTTAATTGTCCTGCAGTAGGAATCCTTGAAGGGGGCATCCCACAACTCCCAACGTGGGAAAACCTCAATGAAATCTAGATTCTGCTCCCTTCAAGAAGCGGCCGTCATGCTCAGAATCTCCAACCTGAGCCAAAGTCTGATCCTTGCCCTGACTTCAGATGCATGAGATATTTTTCAGATCTGCAGGGGGTACATGCCGTGCCCTCGCCCTGAAACCCAAGTCTAGCTTGTCTTCTCAGACTTCCGTCCTCACACTCCTGGTTCCGAAGCCCTCAAGTTTGGCAATTCCGGACCCAAAATGCAGCACTCTGCCTGCCCTCTAGAAAAAAAAATTATTGCGTCATGAGCTGCCCAGGCACCTTAAATGAGGGTAAACCTACACAGCACTCAACTTTACCCAAATTATAGTCTAACCTGGGCACTAATGCACTGTCAAACACAACCTGAGCCCGGACCTCCTGACCAACACCCAGAAAGCTGACCGCACACTGAGCACATAAAACCCGCCATGGCCTTAGGTCATCATCTCTTCCCTACCTCAGTTTTCAGGCTTCAGAACCGAGACCTTATCTCCAGTCACTGCCCAGGTGTGAGTGTGATGCAGAAATCAGAAATCCTCCTTACCCATGGCAGGAACCCTTGTGGTTGGCACGTTGTCCAACATTCAGTGTAGGAGAAACCAGCATTCACTCTGAGGCCCCGCCCATTCTTGAGTGCGAGGAGGGCATACACAAACATTGTGACTTTCAGCATGAGTCCTGTCCTCTAGTAAGTCCTCTCAGTGGCTGGACCATTAGATGTCATAATGGGCTTGACATGTCCCAAGTCCCAATGTTTAACCAGATTTCTGATTGTCCAGTCGCCCCTCCCCAGGGCTCTACTCTGGAATCCCTCATTTGGTGTGACACCTGAGGTTAAAAAAGAAAAAAAACAACAACAACAAAAACAAAACGGACTTCTTCCAGCCCAAAAATGACCCCAAACTCTTTGACGGGGCCAAACAACCAGAAAGTAAGACTCGTTCATTTCCCATGAAGTCACACGGAAATTCCACGACCATGAGTGACACGATATCCAGAGACAAACACTTGAGCAGGAGCCTCACACTCGCCCTTCTTTCAAATCCCGAAGAGTTGTCCTCATGGTCTGTAGATCAGTCCTGCCATACCTATGACCCGAAACATAAGCCGAGTTTGCGTTTTCAGAGAACTGACCAAACAGCCCTGTCCTACACAACCTACTGGCTCAGGCCCCTGGAGCCTAACCTGAGGACTGTACTTGCCCTCTCCAAGGGAATTGTGTGTGCCCATTCCAATGGCAACAAACCTTCTAATAGGATAAACCTCCAAAGTCCCTGATCCATCTCAATAGTGGTGGCGTCCCAGGAAACAGGGGCAATCTGAGCCCAACTGAGCACCTACCTGCACTCAGACCCATAGACAGATGTCCCCAGAGGTAAAAAGAAGAGAACAGGCCCCTAGGCACTAATCAGATCCATTGCTTTGGTTTCCAGGCATCTCTCCTCAGAGGCCTGGATTTCAAAAGCAGCATATAGCTGTTTCGTGACTCACCCATCAGAAAACATCTCATCTACACATGGGAAACTTGCACGTTGGAGCTGTGTCAAAGCCTCTGTTTAGGAGAACCCTTTAGGGCCCCAGTGCCACCGCTTCATTCCAAGGTCTCCATAGACACAAAAGCACGTTAGGACCCATCCCTGGGGTGTCCATTTCAACTCAGCATCCTCGGTTGCTCCCCACAGATCCAGGAGATCTAACCTGTCTTGTTGCTAGGAGACAATTGGAATGCGAGGTGGGCTACCCAGCCATCCCTCCTTAGAACCCTGCTCAGAATCATTGGCTTGGAGCCAAACAACAGGTCTCAATTGTCCTGCAGAAGACTCTCTGCAGTTTGGAGCTTCTCACAACTCCCATCGTTGGAAAGCCCCCATGGCCTCGTGATGACCCCCCATTCATGAAGAGGCCATCAGCTACAGAAACTCCAACCTGAGCGATCATCTGATCCTCGCCCTGACTTCAGATGCACGAGATCTCGATTCAGGTCTGTAGATTGTGCCTTCCATGGCCTTACCCAGAAACCTAAGCCTAGCTTGTGTTCTCAGACTTTTGTCGTCTGACTACTGGCCCACAAGCCCTACAGTTTGGCAATCCAGAACTACAATGCAGCACTCTGCCGGCCCTCCAGAAGAAAAACATTGTCCTCTGGGGCTACCCAGTCATCCCAAATGAGGATCAACCTGCACCGACCTTGGCTGTACCCCAAATACATAGGTTGACCAGGGCATTAATGCCCTTTCTGACACAGCCTGATCCTGGAACCCCTGGCCCCTCCCAGACAGCTGTCCCCACACTGAGCACATCGAGCCGCCATGGCCTTAGGTCGTCATCTCTTCCCAACCTCAGTTTTCAGGATTCAGAACCTAGACCTTATCTCCAATCACTGCCCAGGGTTGAAGGTGATGCAGAAATCAGAACTCCTTCCCCATGGCAAGAAACCTTGTGGTTGGCTAGTTGTCCAACGTTTAGTGTAGTTGAAACCAGTGTGGCCCATGAGGCCCCGCCCATGCTCGCAGGCCACATTGTTCACAAACACACATTGTGACGCTCAGGCTGAGCCCAGTCCTCAAGTAAGGCCACTCAGTGGCTGGATGAAGAGATAGCATATTGGGCTTGCCATGCCCGTAGGCCCCAATTTTTAACCAGAGTTCGGGTTGTCCCTTCAGTCTTCCCCACGGCTTTGCTTTGGAATTCCTCTTTTGGTGGTACACCTGAGGTAACAAACCTGAAAGGAGACCTCCCATACCACAGATTGACGAAAAGCAATTGGGAATCGGGCCAAATCCTCAGAGAGGAAGATTCGTCCATGGCCCATGAGGCCTCCCCGACATTCCACGGTCATCGCTGATACAAAATCCAGAGACAAAAGCCTGAGCAAACGCCTCAGACTCGCACTTTCTTCATATCCTGAAGAGTTCTTCTCATGGTTTGTAGATAGGGCCTGCCATACCTACGTCCCCAAACCTAAGGTGAGTTTGTGTTTTCAGACTTCTGTCCTCAAAGTCTTGGGTCACACACCCTCCAGGCTGGGCGCCTGGAGCCACACATTAGGACTGTGCCTACCAATCCATGGGAATTCTGCCCATTCCATGGTCCAAAATCGTACAAATTAGGAGAAACCTCCAAAGTCCCTGAGGCCATCCCAATAGTGTAGGTCGCCGGGGAGAAACAAGGGCTGTCTGACACCAGCTGAATCGACCTCCACTCATACCATAGATGGATGTTCCCAGAGAAGAAGATTGAACCAGACAGGACCCTAGGCCATAATAGGATCCATTGCTTTGGTTTACAGGCATGTCTCCTCAAAAGCCTGATTCCAATTCGAGCATAGGGGTTTTCCTGAGGCACCCATCAGAACTCATCTCGTCTCCACAAGGAAACCTGTGCATGGGAGCTATGTCAAAAGCTTAGGAGAGTACTTCATGGTCCCGGTGCCGTCGCCCCATTCCAAGGCCCTCATGGACATAAAAACCAATTAGGACCGATCCTCAGGAAAGTCCATTTCAACTCAGCCACCCCGGTTGCTCCCGCAGAGCCATCAGATCTAAACTGT
Source organism: Mustela nivalis (assembly GCF_964662115.1). NCBI lineage: Eukaryota > Metazoa > Chordata > Mammalia > Carnivora > Mustelidae > Mustela > Mustela nivalis. The sequence goes on from NW_028136519.1 coordinate 228,857, forward strand.
CTTGTTGCTAGGAGACAATTGGAATGCGAGGCGGGCTTCCCAGGCATCCATCCTCGAAGGGTGCTCTGGAGTCATTCTGTATGGGATGTCCTGGAGCTGTCCAACAGGTCTCAATTGTTCCGCAGGAGGAATCCTTGAAGGGGGCATCCCACAACTCCCAACGTGGGAAAACCTCAATGGCCTCGAGATTCCGCTCCCTTCATGAAGCGGCCGTCATGCACAGAAACTTCAACTTGAGCCAACGTCTGATCCTCGCCTGACTTCAGATGCATGAGATATTGGTTCAGATCTGAAGGGGGTACCTGCCATGCCCTCGCCCTGAAACCAAGTCTAGCTTGTCTTCTCAGACTTCCGTCCTCACACCCCTGGCCCCGAAGCCCTCAAGTTTGGCAATTCTGGACCCACAGTGCAGCACTCTGCCTGCCCTGTAGAAAAAAATTATTGCTTCATGAGCTGCCCAGGCACCTTAAATGAGAATAAACCTACACAGCACTCGACTTTACCCAAATTATATAGTCTAACGTGGGCACTAAACCATTGTCGGACACAACCTGAGCCCGGACCTCAGACCAACCCCCAGAAAGCTGACAGCACACTGAGCACATAAGACCCGCCATGGCCTTAGGTCTTCATCTCTTCCCTACTTCAGTTTTCAGGCTTCAGAACCGAGACCTTATGGCCTATCACTGCCCAGGTTTGAGTGTGATGCAGAAATCAGAACTCCGCCTTACCCATGGCAAGAAACCTTGTGGTTGGCACATTGTCCAATGGTCAGAGTAGAAGAAACCAGCATTCACTCTGAGGCCCCGCCCATTCTTGAGTGCGACGGGGTCATAAACACGCATTGTGACCCTCAGCATGAGTCTTCTCCTCTAGTAAGTCCTCTCAGTGGCTGGACTATTAGATGTCATATTGGGCTTGACATGTCCCTAGGCCCTAATTTTTAACCAGATTTCTGATTGTCCAGTTGCCCCTCCCCAGGGCTCTACTCTGGAATCCCTCATTTGTTGGGACACCTGAGGTTAAAAAAGAAAACAACAACAACAACAAAACGGACGTTTTCCATCCCACAGAATGACCCCAAACTCTTTGGACGGGGCCAAACCACCAGAGAGTAAGACTCATCCATTTCCCATGAAGTCACCCAGAAATTTCACCACCGTGAGTGACACGATATCCAGAGACAAAAACTTGAGCAAGAGCCTCACACTTGCTCTTTTTCAAATCCCGATGAGTTCTCCTCATGGTCTGTAGATCAGTCCTGCCATAACTATGACCGGAAACATAAGCCGAGGTTGTGTTTTCAGACAACTGTCCAAACAGCCCTGGCCTACACAACCTACAGGATCAGGCCCCTGGAGCCAAGCCTGAGGACTGTACTTGCCCTCTGTAAGGGAAATGTGTTTGCCATTTCCAATGGCCACAACCCTTCTAATAGAATAAACAGCCAATACCTGATCCATCTTACTAGGGCTGGCTTCCCAGGAAAAACAGGGGCAATCTGAGCCCATCTGTGCACCTACCTGCACTCAACCCATAGACAGATGTCCCCAGAGGTAAAAAGGAAAGAACAGACCCCTAGGCACTAATCAGATCCATTGCTTTGGTTTCCAGGCATCTCTCCTCAGAGGCCTGGATTTCAAAAGCAGCATATAGCTGTTTCTTGACTCACCCATCAGAAAACATCTCATCTACACATGGGAAACTAGCACGTTGGAGCTCTGTCAAAGCCTCTGTTTTGGAGAACCCGTCAGGGCCCCAGTGCCACCGCTTCATTCCAAGGTCTCGATAAACACCAAAGCACGCTAGGACCCAACCCCAGGAGAGTCCATTTCATCTCAGCCTCCTCCGTTGCTCCCCCAGATCCAGAGGATCTAACCTGTCTTGTTGCTAGGAGACAATTGGAATGCGAGGTGGGCTACCCAGCCATCCATCCTTAGAACCCTGCTCAGAATCATTGCCTGGAGCCAATCAACAGGTCTCAATTATCCTGTAGAAGACACTTTGCAGTTTGGAGCTTCTCACAAATCCCATCGTGGGACAACCCCCATGGCCTTGTGATGCTCCCCCTTCATGAAGGGGCCATAAGGGACAGAAACTCCAACCTGAGCGATCGTCTGATCCTCGCCCTGACTTCAGATGCACGAGATCTCGATTCCGGTCTGTAGATTCTGCGTGCCATGTCCTCAACCAGAAACCTAAGCCGAGCTTGTGTTCTCAGACTTCTGTCCTCAGACTACTGGCCCACAAGCCCTCCAGTTTGGCAATCCAGAACTACAATGCAGCACTCTGCCTGCCCTCTAGAAGAAAAACATTGTCCTCTGGGGCTACCCAGTAACCCCAAGTGAGGATCAACCTGCACCTACCTTGGCTGTACCCCGAACATATAGGCTGACCACGGCACTAATGCCCTTTCTAACACAGCCTGAGCCTGGACTTCCTGGCCCCAACCAGACAGCTTGCTTCACACTGAGCACATCGAGCCGCCATGGCCTTAGGTTGTCATCTCTTCCCAACCTCGGTTTTCAGGCTTGAGATTCTAGACCTTATCTCCAATCACTGCGCAGGGTTGATCCTGATGCAGAAATCAGAACTCCTTCCCCATGGCAAGAAACCTTGTGGTTGGCATGTTGTCCAACATTCAGTGTAGTTGAATCCAGTGTTGCCCATGAGGCCCCTCCATGCTCGCAGGCTACATTGCTCACAAACACACATTGTGACCCTCAGCCTGACCAAAGTCCTCAAGTAAGGCCTCTCAGTGGCTGGATGAAGAGATAGCATATTGGGCTTGCCATGCCCCTAGGACCCAATTTTTAACCATAGTTCAGGTGGTCCCTTCAGTCTTCCCCACGGCTTTGCTTTGGAATCCCTCTTTTCGTGGGACACCTGAGGTAACAAAACTGAAAGGATGCTTCCCATCCCACAGATTGACGAAAAATAATTGGGAATCCGGCGAAATCATCATAGAGGTAGATTCGTCCATGGCCCATGAGGCATCCCCGACATTCCACGGAGATCGCTGATACAAATTGCAGAGACAAATGCCTGAGCAAGCGCCTCAGACTCACTCTATATTCAAATCTTCATGAGGTCTTCTCATGGTTTGTAGATTGGGCCTGCCATACCGATGTCCCCAAAGCTGAGTTTGAGTATCGGAATCACAATCAGAACTCTGCCTTACACATGGCTGTAATGCTTGTTCTTCGCATGGAGTCACACCTTCACGTGGGCAACCCTTCATGGCCCCTGATGCCACGCCCAAACATGAGTGCTGCTTGGGCACAAATGCACACTGTGACCCTAGCATGAGCCCCATGACAAAGAAAGGCATGTCAGGTTCGGGACGAAGATCCTGCATATAGTCCTTGCCATGCCCATAGTCACCCAGGACTAACTAGATGGTGTGTATTCCAGTTGAGGGAACCCACTGCTGTGCTCTAGAGTCCCTCTCCTGGGAGGTCCTTTGTGGCAGAAAACAGTACTCTTCACTTCCCACAGAATGAACCCAAACACTTGGGAGCTTGGACAATCCCCCGAGAGGAAGGCCCTTCCTCGGACCCTGAGGCAACCCCTACCCTGACCGGACACTGTGAACGCAACACCCAGAGACAAAAGCCTGAGCGACTGCCTCCCACTTGCCCTCCTTTGATATCCAGAGGATGTCCCATCACGGACTGGAGATCAGGCCTGCCATTACCTTGGCCCCTACCTGAGTTAAGTTTGCTCTTTCAGACATCAGTCCCCACAGCCCTGGCAAACAGAGCCTCTAGGCTGGGTCCTCTGGAGCCATACCACAGGACCGTGCCTGCTCTCTCCTGGGAAACTGTTTCCATTCCTTTGCCACACACCTCCAGAATATGAGAAAACTCAAGGCCCCCGAGGACATCCCACTACTGGGAGCCTCCCTGGACACACAGGGGCATTCGGACACAAGCTGAGCAGCTACCTCCACGAAGGCATGCACACAGATGTCAACAGAGATAGAAGGTTGAGCCGGACAGGCCCTTAGGCCCTAATCTCAACTCTTGCTTTGGTTCCAGGTGTTACTCCTCAGAGGCTTTGTTTCGAAGAACAGGATATGGGGCTTTCCTGAGGCACTGAACAGAACTCCTCTCGTCTCCACATGGGAAGATTCCTTGTTGGAGCTGTGTCAAACACCTCAGTTTGGAAAACCCTGCAGAGTCCCTGAGCCACCTCCACATTCCAAGGTCTCCCAGGCCACAAAGCCACAGTAGAACTCATCTTCAGGAGAGTCCATTTCAACTCTCCCCTCTAGGTAGCTCACCCAGGAGCCTGCAGATTGAGCCTGCCTTGTCCTGACTAAAGAGTGGGAATATGAGGTGGCGTTCCCAGGCATCCATGCTTAGACACCTGCCCTCGAGTCTTTCCGTATGGGGCCTTTTGGAACCATCCAATAGGACTCGACTGTCGTGAAGAAGGAAATCTTGAGGTTTGGAGTAGTTCACAAATCCCATGGTAGGCAAACCTCCCTGGCTTCATGAAGCTCCCACAACCTTCAGGAAGAGGCCATGCTGGACAAAAACTCTAGCCTGAGGCACGTCTCATAGTTGACATGACCTCAGTTCAGGAGATCTCGATTCAGCCTCTGCAGAGTGGGCCTGCCGTGCCCTCGGTCCCAAACCTCACGCTAGCTTGTGTTTTCAGACTTCCTTCCTCACACTCCTGGCAAACAAGCCCTCTGGACTAGGAACTCCAGAACCAAAACCCAGCCCAGTTTCTGCCCAACGGAAGAAAAACGTTTCCCTGTGGGGCTCTCCAGAAAACCCAGATGAGGATCAACCTGCTCGGGCCTCGACGGCACCCGAACTGGATAGGCTGCTCTGGGCACTCATGCTCTGTCTGACACAGCCTGAAGCCAGACGTCCAGACAGACAAGGAGACAGCTGGCCGCACACCCAGCACTTCGGACACGCCATGGTCTTATGCCGTCACCTCTTCCTAACCTTTGTTTTCAGATATCTTAACCTAGACATCATATCAATTCTCCACACAGCTGGGTATCGCAAGCACAAAACAGAAGTCCTGCTTCCCCATGGCTGTCAAGCTTGCTCTTGGCATGGAGTCACACCTTCAGGGTGGGAGAAACCTTCATGGCCCCTGATGCCACGCCCAAACGTGAGTGCTGATTGGGAACAAATTCACACTGTGACCCTCAGCATGAGCCCCATGTCAAAGAAAGGCCTGTCAGGGCCTGGACCAAGAGCCCACATATGGGGCTTGCCAAGCCCCTATGCACCCAATCCTCACCACGGTTTGAATTTTCCAGTCGCCCCGCCCGTACCTGGAGCTCTGCTCTGGAATCCCTTTCTTGGAGAGACCCATGAGCCAGACAACACGACTCCACCCTTCCCACAAAATGACCCCAAACTCTTGGGAGCTGGGACAAATCCCCAGAGAGGGATACTCGTCCACAGTACCTGAGGCCACCGCTCCAATCCACGGCTATCCCGGACACAACATCCAGAGACAAAAGCCTGAAGGAACGCCTCCCACTCGCCCTTGTTTCAGAGGCCCAGGAACTCCCTCTCGGGCTGTACATCCGGCCTGCCATACCCTAGGCGCCACTCATAAGCTGAGTTTGTGTATTCAGACTTCTGTGCCCACAGCCTGGACCCACACACCTCCAGGCTAGGGCCTCTAGGGCCACAGCGAAAGATTGTGCCTGCCCTCTCCAAGGAATTGTGCCCAATCCATTGACCACAACACTACAGGTTAGGGAAAAGCTCCAAGGCCCCTGAGGCCATCAATAGTGTAGGCCCCCCTGGACTAAGAGTGGCTCTCTGACACCAGCGGAGCAACTATCTCCACTTCGACTCTCAGACAGTGTCCCCAGAGACAGAAGGTTGAAATGGACAGGCCCCCAGGCCCTAATATGAACCTTGGCTTTGGTTTCCATGTTTCCGTTCTCAGAGGACTGTTTTCGTAGACCAGCACATGGGGCTTTTCTGAGGCACCAAACCAAACATCTCTCATCTCCACATGGGCAGCTTTCTTACTGGGATGTATCAAACACTTCAGGTAGGAGAGTTCCGCAGGGCCACTGAACAACCAGCACATTCCAAGGTCTCCATGGACCCAAACGCACATTATGACGCATCCTCAGGAGAGGCCATTTCAACTCAGCCCCCTGGGTCGCGTGTTCCAGAGGCAGCAGATCAAACATATCTTGTCGCTAATAGCCAATGGGAATGCGAGGCATGCTGTACAGGGATCCATCCTTCGAACCCTGCTCTCCAGTCCTTCCATATGGTATGTCCTGGAGCCATGCAACAGGACTCGAATGTCCCGCAGAAGGAAACCTTGTGGTTTGGGGCAACCTCCAAACTCAGCGTGGGAAAACTTCCTTGGCCTCATGAGGCCCCCACTTCATGAAGGTGCCATCATGGACACATACTCCAGCCTCAGCCAACGTCTGATCCTCAGCCTGACTTCAGAAGCAGGAGATTTTGATTCAGCCTCTGCAGAGTGGGCCTGCTCTGCCCTTGGCTCCAATACTCACACTAGCTTGTGTTTTCAGACTTCCGTCCTCACACTCCTGGCCCACAAACCCTCCCTACTGGGAATTCTGGGGCCACAATGAAGCACTGTGCCTGCCTCCCAAGAGAAAAACATTGTCTATGACGCTGCCCAGAAACCCCAAATGAGGATCAAACTGCTTGGCCCTCGGCAACACCCCAATTACATAGGCTACCTTATACAGTGATGCTCTGTCGCGAATAGCCTGAGCCCAGACCTTCCAACAGACACCGACACAGCTGGCTGCACACCCAGCACATTGGACCTGCCACTGCCTTAGGCCACCATCCATTCCCAACCTGGGTTTTCAGTCATCGGAACCTAGACCTTATCTCCAATCCCTGCACAGGGGGGAACCTGATGCACAAGTCAGAACCCCTCCTTCCCCCTGGCAAGAAACCTTGCTGCTGGCAGTGAGTCAAACCTTCAGTGTAGGAGAAAACGGCATGGCCCATGAGGCCACGCCCAAGCGTGAGTGCCGCCTTGGGCACAAACACACATTGTGACCCTCAGCGTGAGTACCTTATTCAAGTAACGCCTCTCAGTGACTGGACCAAGAGCCCGCATATGTGGCTTGCCATGCCCATAGGCACCCAGGACTAACTAGATGGTGTGTATTCCAGTTGAGGGAACCCACTGCTGTGCTCTAGAGTCCCTCTCCTGGGGGGTCCCCTGTGGCAGAAAACAGTACTCTTCATTCCCACAGAATGAACACAAACACTTGGGAGCTTGGACAATCCCCTGAGAGGAAGGCTCTTCCTCGGCCTCTGAGACAACCCCTACCCTGACCGGACACTGTAAACGCAACCCCCAGAGACAAAATCCTGAGTGACTGCCTCCCACTTGCCCTACTTTGATTTCCAGAGGATCTCCCCTCACGGACTAGAGATCAGGCCTGCCATTATATTGGCCCCTAGCTGAGCCAAGTTTGCTTTTTCAGACATCTGTCCCCCCAGCCCTGGCAAACAGAGCCTCTAGGCTGGGTCCTCTGGAGCCATACCACAGGACCGTGCCTGCTCTCTCCTGGGAAACTGTGTCCATTCCTTTGGCCACACACCTCCAGAATATGAGAAACCTCAAGGCCTCCGAGGACATCCCACTACTGGGAGCCTCACTGGACTCACAGGGGCATTCGGGCACAAGCTGAGCAGCTACATCCATGAATGCATGCACACAGATGACAACAGAGATAGAAGGTTGAGCCGGACAGGCCTTTAGGCCGTAGTCTCAACTCTTACTTTGGTTTCCAGGTGTCACTCCTCAGAGGCTTTGGTTCGAAGAACAGGATATGGGGCTTTCCTGAGGCACTGAACAGAACTCCTCTCGTCTCCACATGGGAAGATTCCTTGTTGGAGCTGTGTCAAACACCTCAGTTTGGAAAACCCTGCAGAGTCCCTGAGCCACCTCCACATTCCAAGGTCTCCCAGGCCACCAAGGCACAGTAGGACTCATCTTCAGTAGAGTCCATTTCAACTCTCCCCTCTAGGTAGCTCACCCAGGAGCCCGCAGATTGAGCCTGCCTTGTCCTGACTAAAGAGTGGGAATATGAGGTGGCGTTCCCAGGCATCCATGCTTAGACACCTGCTCTCGAGTCTTTCCATATGGGGCCTCTTGGAACCATCCAATAGGACTCGACTGTCGTGCAGAAGGTAACCTTCAGTTTTGGAGCAATTCACAAATCCCATCGTAGGCAAAACTTTCTGGCCTCATGAAGCCCCCATACCCTTCGGGAAAGGCCATGCTGGACAAAAACTCTAGCCTGAGGCACGTCTCATAGTTGACATGACCTCAGTGCAGGAGATCTCGATTCAGCCTCTGCAGAGTGGGCCTGCCGTGCCCTCGGTCCCAAACCTCACGCTAGCTTGTGTTTTCAGACTTCCTTCCTCACACTCCTGGCAAACAAGCCCTCCGGACTAGGAACTCCGGAACCAAAACCCAGCCCAGTGTCTGCCCAACGGAAGAAAAACGTTTCCCTGTGGGGCTCTCCAGAAAACCCAGATGAGGATCAACCTGCTCGGGCCTCGACGGTACCCGAACTGGATAGGCTGCTCTGGGCACTCATGCTCTGCCTGACACAGCCTGAAGCCAGACGTCCAGACAGACAAGGAGACAGCTGGCCGCACACCCAGCACTTCGGACACGCCATGGTCTTATGCCGTCACCTCATCCTAACCTTGGTTTTCAGATATCTGAACCTAGACATTATATCAATTCTCCACACAGCTGGGTATAGCAAGCACAAAACAGAACTCCTCCTTCCCCATGGCTGTCAAGCTTGCTCTTGGCATGGAGTCACACCTTCAGGGTGGGAGAAACCTTCATGGCCCCTGATGCCACGCCCAAACTTGAGTGCTGCTTGGGCACAAATTCACACTGTGATCCTCAGCATGAGCCCCATGTCAAAGAAAGGCCTGTCAGGGCCTGGACCAAGAGCCCACATATGGGGCTTGCCAAGCCCCTATGCACCCAATCCTCACCACGATTTGAAATTTCCTGTCGCCCCGCCCGTACCTGGAGCTCTGCTCTGGAATCCCTTTCTTGGAGAGACCCATGAGCCAGACAACACGACTCCACCCTTCCCACAAAATGACCCCAAACTCTTGGGAGCTGGGACAAATCCCCAGAGAGGGATACTCGTCCTCAGTACCTGAGTCCACCGCTAAAATCCACGGCTATCCCGGACACAACATCCAGAGACAAAAGCCTGAAGGAACGCCTCCCACTCGCCCTTGTTTCAGAGGCCCAGGAGCTCCCTCTCGGGCTGTACATCCGGCCTGCCATACCCTAGGCGCCACTCATAAGCTGAGTTTGTGTATTCAGACTTCTGTGCCCACAGCCTGGACCCACACACCTCCAGGCTAGGGCCTCTAGGGCCACAGCGAAAGATTGTGCCTGCCCTCTCCAAGGAAAGTGTGCCCAATCCATTGACCACCACACTACAGGTTAGGGAAAAGCTCCAAGGCCCCTGAGGCCTTCAATAGTGTAGGCCCCCCTGGACTAAGAGGGGCTCTCTGACACCAGCGGAGCAACTATCTCCACTTAGACTCTCAGACAGTGTCCCAAGAGACAGAAGGTTGAAATGGACAGGCCCCCAGGCCCTAATCTGAACCTTAGCTTTGGTTTCCATGTTTCCGTTCTCAGAGGACTGTTTTCGTAGACCAGCACATGGGGCTTTTCTGAGGCACCAAACCAAACCTCTCTCATCTCCACATGGGCAGCTTTCTTACTGGGATGTATCAAACACTTCAGGTAGGAGAGTTCCGCAGGGCCACTGAACAACCAGCACATTCCAAGGTCTCCATGGACCCAAACGCACATTATGATGCATCCTCAGGAGAGGCCATTTCAACTCAGCCCCCTGGGTCGCGTGTTCCAGAGGCAGCAGATCAAACATATCTTGTCGCTAGTAGCCAATGGGAATGCGAGGCATGCTGTACAGGGATCCATCCTTCGAACCCTGCTCTCCAGTCCTTCCATATGGTATGTCCTGGAGCCATGCAACAGGACTCGAATGTCCCGCAGAAGGAAACCTTGTGGTTTGGGGCAACCTCCAAACTCAGCGTGGGAAAACTTCCTTGGCCTCATGAGGCCCCCACTTCATGAAGGTGCCATCATGGACACATACTCCAGCCTCAGCCAACGTCTGATCCTCAGCCTGACTTCAGATGCAGGAGATTTTGATTCAGCCTCTGCAGAGTGGGCCTGCTCTGCCCTTGGTTCCAATCCTCACACTAGCTTGTGTTTTCAGACTTCCGTCCTCACACTCCTGGCCCACAAACCCTCCCTACTGGGAATTCTGGGGCCACAATGAAGCACTGTGCCTGCCTCCCAAGAGAAAAACATTATCTATGCCGCTGCCCAGAAACCCCAAATGAGGATCAAACTGCTTGGCCCTCGGCAACACCCCAATTGCATAGGCTACCTTAAACAGTGATGCTCTGTCGCAAATAGCCTGAGCCCAGACCTTCCAACAGACACCGACACAGCTGGCTGCACACCCAGCACATTGGACCCGCCACTGCCTTAGGCCACCATCCATTCCCAACCTGGGTTTTCAGTCATCGGAACCTAGACCTTATCTCCAATCCCTGCACAGGGGGGAACCTGATGCACAAGTCAGAACCCCTCCTTCCCCCTGGCAAGAAACCTTGCTGCTGGCAGTGAGTCAAACCTTCAGTGTAGGAGAAAACGGCATGGCCCATGAGGCCACGCCCAAGCGTGAGGGCCGCCTTGGGCACAAACACACATTGTGACCCTCAGCGTGAGTACCTTATTCAAGTAACGCCTCTCAGTGACTGGACCAAGAGCCCGCATATGTGGCTTGCCATGCCCATAGGCACCCAGGACTAACTAGATGGTGTGTATTCCAGTTGAGGAAACCCACTGCTGTGCTCTAGAGTCCCTCTCCTGGGGGGTCCCCTGTGGCAGAAAACAGTACTCTTCATTCCCACAGAATGAACACAAACACTTGGGAGCTTGGACAATCCCCTGAGAGGAAGGCTCTTCCTCGGCCTCTGAGACAACCCCTACCCTGACCGGACACTGTAAACGCAACACCCAGAGACAAAATCCTGAGTGACTGCCTCCCACTTGCCCTACTTTGATTTCCAGAGGATCTCCCCTCACGGACTAGAGATCAGGCCTGCCATTACATTGGCCCCTAGCTGAGCCAAGTTTGCTTTTTCAGACATCTGTCCCCACAGCCCTGGCAAACAGAGCCTCTAGGCTGTGTCCTCTGGAGCCATACCACAGGACCGTGCCTGCTCTCTCCTGGGAAACTGTGTCCATTCCTTTGGCCACACACCTCCAGAATATGAGAAACCTCAAGGCCTCCGAGGACATCCCACTACTGGGAGCCTCACTGGACTCACAGGGGCATTCGGACACAAGCTGAGCAGCTACATCCATGAATGCATGCACACAGATGACAACAGAGATAGAAGGTTGAGCCGGACAGGCCTTTAGGCCGTAGTCTCAACTCTTACTTTGGATTCCAGGTGTCACTCCTCAGAGGCTTTGGTTCGAAGAACAGGGTATGGGGCTTTCCTGAGGCACGGAACAGAACTCCTCTCATCTCCACATGGGAAGTTTCCTTGTTGGAGCCGTGTCAAACACCTCATGTTGGAGAATCCTGCAGAGTCCCTGAGCCACCTCCACATTCCAAGGTCTCTCAGGCCACCAAGGCACAGTAGGACTCATCTTCAGTAGAGTCCATTTCAACTCTCCCCTCTGGGTAGCTCACCCAGGAGCCCGCAGATTGAGCCTGCCTTGTCCTGACTAAAGAGTGGGAATATGAGGTGGCGTTCCCAGGCATCCATGCTTAGACACCTGCTCTCGAGTCTTTCCATATGGGGCCTCTTGGAACCATCCAATAGGACTCGACTGTCGTGCAGAAGGTAACCTTCAGTTTTGGAGCAGTTCACAAATCCCATCGTAGGCAAAACTTTCTGGCCTCATGAAGCCCCCACACCCTTCAGGAAGAGGCCATGCTGGACAAGAACTCTAGCCTGAGGCACGTCTCATAGTTGACATGACCTCAGTGCAGGAGATCCCGATTCAGCCTCTGCAGAGTGGGCATGCCGTGACCTCGGTCCCAAACCTCACGCTAGCTTGTGTTTTCAGACTTCCTTCCTCACACTCCTGGCAAACAAGCCCTCCGGACTAGGAACTCCGGAACCAAAACCCAGCCCAGTGTCTGCCCAACGGAAGAAAAACGTTTCCCTGTGGGGCTCTCCAGAAAACCCAGATGAGGATCAACCTGCTCGGGCCTCGACGGTACCCGAACTGGATAGTCTGCTCTGGGCACTCATGCTCTGCCTGACACAGCCTGAAGCCAGACGTCCAGACAGACAAGGAGACAGCTGGCCGCACACCCAGCACTTCGGACACGCCATGGTCTTATGCCGTCACCTCATCCTAACCTTGGTTTTCAGATATCTGAACCTAGACATTATATCAATTCTCCACACAGCTGGGTATAGCAAGCACAAAACAGAACTCCTCCTTCCCCATGGCTGTCAAGCTTGCTCTTGGCATGGAGTCACACCTTCAGGGTGGGAGAAACCTTCATGGCCCCTGATGCCACGCCCAAACTTGAGTGCTGCTTGGGCACAAATTCACACTGTGATCCTCAGCATGAGCCCCATGTCAAAGAAAGGCCTGTCAGGGCCTGGACCAAGAGCCCACATATGGGGCTTGCCAAGCCCCTATGCACCCAATCCTCACCACGATTTGAATTTTCCTGTCGCCCCGCCCGTACCTGGAGCTCTGCTCTGGAATCCCTTTCTTGGAGAGACCCATGAGCCAGACAACACGACTCCACCCTTCCCACAAAATGACCCCAAACTCTTGGGAGCTGGGACAAATCCCCAGAGAGGGATACTCGTCCACAGTACCTGAGGCCACCGCTCCAATCCACGGCTATCCCGGACACAACATCCAGAGACAAAAGCCTGAAGGAACGCCTCCCACTCGCCCTTGTTTCAGAGGCCCAGGAGCTCCCTCTCGGGCTGTACATCCGGCCTGCCATACCCTAGGCGCCACTCATAAGCTGAGTTTGTGTATTCAGACTTCTGTGCCCACAGCCTGGACCCACACACCTCCAGGCTAGGGCCTCTAGGGCCACAGCGAAAGATTGTGCCTGACCTCTCCAAGGAAAGTGTGCCCAATCCATTGACCACCACACTACAGGTTAGGGAAAAGCTCCAAGGCCCCTGAGGCCATCAATAGTGTAGGCCCCCCTGGACTAAGAGGGGCTCTCTGACACAAGCGGAGCAACTATCTCCACTTAGACTCTCAGACAGTGTCCCCAGAGACAGAAGGTTGAAATGGACAGGCCCCCAGGCCCTAATCTGAACCTTAGCTTTGGTTTCCATGTTTCCGTTCTCAGAGGACTGTTTTCGTAGACCAGCACATGGGGCTTTTCTGAGGCACCAAACCAAACCTCTCTCATCTCCACATGGGCAGCTTTCTTACTGGGATGTATCAAACACTTCAGGTAGGAGAGTTCCGCAGGGCCACTGAACAACCAGCACATTCCAAGGTCTCCATGGACCCAACCGCACATTATGATGCATCCTCAGGAGAGGCCATTTCAACTCAGCCCCCTGGGTCGCGTGTTCCAGAGGCAGCAGATCAAACATATCTTGTCGCTAGTAGCCAATGGGAATGCGAGGCATGCTGTACAGGGATCCATCCTTCGAACCCTGCTCTCCAGTCCTTCCATATGGTATGTCCTGGAGCCATGCAACAGGACTCGAATGTCCCGCAGAAGGAAACCTTGTGGTTTGGGGCAACCTCCAAACTCAGCGTGGGAAAACTTCCTTGGCCTCATGAGGCCCCCACTTCATGAAGGTGCCATCATGGACACATACTCCAGCCTCAGCCAACGTCTGATCCTCAGCCTGACTTCAGATGCAGGAGATTTTGATTCAGCCTCTGCAGAGTGGGCCTGCTCTGCCCTTGGTTCCAATCCTCACACTAGCTTGTGTTTTCAGACTTCCGTCCTCACACTCCTGGCCCACAAACCCTCCCTACTGGGAATTCTGGGGCCACAATGAAGCACTGTGCCTGCCTCCCAAGAGAAAAACATTGTCTATGGCGCTGCCCAGAAACCCCAAATGAGGATCAAACTGCTTGGCCCTCGGCAACACCCCAATTGCATAGGCTACCTTAAACAGTGATGCTCTGTCGCAAATAGCCTGAGCCCAGACCTTCCAACAGACACCGACACAGCTGGCTGCACACCCAGCACATTGGACCCACCACTGCCTTAGGCCACCATCCATTCCCAACCTGGGTTTTCAGTCATCGAAACCTAGACCTTATCTCCAATCCCTGCACAGGGGGGAACCTGATGCACAAGTCAGAACCCCTCCTTCCCCCTGGCAAGAAACCTTGCTGCTGGCAGTGAGTCAAACCTTCAGTGTAGGAGAAAACGGCATGGCCCATGAGGCCACGCCCAAGCGTGAGGGCCGCCTTGGGCACAAACACACATTGTGACCCTCAGCGTGAGTACCTTATTCAAGTAACGCCTCTCAGTGACTGGACCAAGAGCCCGCATATGTGGCTTGCCATGCCCATAGGCACCCAGGACTAACTAGATGGTGTGTATTCCAGTTGAGGGAACCCACTGCTGTGCTCTAGAGTCCCTCTCCTGGGGGGTCCCCTGTGGCAGAAAACAGTACTCTTCATTCCCACAGAATGAACACAAACACTTGGGAGCTTGGACAATCCCCTGAGAGGAAGGCTCTTCCTCGGCCTCTGAGACAACCCCTACCCTGACCGGACACTGTAAACGCAACACCCAGAGACAAAATCCTGAGTGACTGCCTCCCACTTGCCCTACTTTGATTTCCAGAGGATCTCCCCTCACGGACTAGAGATCAGGCCTGCCATTACATTGGCCCCTAGCTGAGCCAAGTTTGCTTTTTCAGACATCTGTCCCCACAGCCCTGGCAAACAGAGCCTCTAGGCTGGGTCCTCTGGAGCCATACCACAGGACCGTGCCTGCTCTCTCCTGGGAAACTGTGTCCATTCCTTTGGCCACACACCTCCAGAATATGAGAAACCTCAAGGCCTCCGAGGACATCCCACTACTGGGAGCCTCACTGGACTCACAGGGGCATTCGGACACAAGCTGAGCAGCTACATCCATGAATGCATGCACACAGATGACAACAGAGATAGAAGGTTGAGCCGGACAGGCCTTTAGGCCGTAGTCTCAACTCTTACTTTGGTTTCCAGGTGTCACTCCTCAGAGGCTTTGGTTCGAAGAACAGGGTATGGGGCTTTCCTGAGGCACGGAACAGAACTCCTCTCGTCTCCACATGGGAAGTTTCCTTGTTGGAGCCGTGTCAAACACCTCATGTTGGAGAATCCTGCAGAGTCCCTGAGCCACCTCCACATTCCAAGGTCTCCCAGGCCACCAAGCCACAGTAGGACTCATCTTCAGGAGAGTCCATTTCAACTCTCCCCTCTGGGTAGCTCACCCAGGAGCCCGCAGATTGAGCCTGCCTTGTCCTGACTAAAGAGTGGGAATATGAGGTGGCGTTCCCAGGCATCCATGCTTAGACACCTGCTCTCGAGTCTTTCCATATGGGGCCTCTTGGAACCATCCAATAGGACTCGACTGTCGTGCAGAAGGTAACCTTCAGTTTTGGAGCAGTTCACAAATCCCATCGTAGGCAAAACTTTCTGGCCTCATGAAGCCCCCACACCCTTCAGGAAGAGGCCATGCTGGACAAGAACTCTAGCCTGAGGCACGTCTCATAGTTGACATGACCTCAGTGCAGGAGATCCCGATTCAGCCTCTGCAGATTGGGCATGCCGTGACCTCGGTCCCAAACCTCACGCTAGCTTGTGTTTTCAGACTTCCTTCCTCACACTCCTGGCAAACAAGCCCTCCGGACTAGGAACTCCGGAACCAAAACCCAGCCCAGTGTCTGCCCAACGGAAGAAAAACGTTTCCCTGTGGGGCTCTCCAGAAAACCCAGATGAGGATCAACCTGCTCGGGCCTCAACGGTACCCGAACTGGATAGGCTGCTCTGGGCACTCATGCTCTGCCTGACACAGCCTGAAGCCAGACGTCCAGACAGACAAGGAGACAGCTGGCCGCACACCCAGCACTTCGGACACGCCATGGTCTTATGCCGTCACCTCATCCTAACCTTGGTTTTCAGATATCTGAACCTAGACATTATATCAATTCTCCACACAGCTGGGTATAGCAAGCACAAAACAGAACTCCTCCTTCCCCATGGCTGTCAAGCTTGCTCTTGGCATGGAGTCACACCTTCAGGGTGGGAGAAACCTTCATGGCCCCTGATGCCACGCCCAAACTTGAGTGCTGCTTGGGCACAAATTCACACTGTGATCCTCAGCATGAGCCCCATGTCAAAGAAAGGCCTGTCAGGGCCTGGACCAAGAGCCCACATATGGGGCTTGCCAAGCCCCTATGCACCCAATCCTCACCACGATTTGAATTTTCCTGTCGCCCCGCCCGTACCTGGAGCTCTGCTCTGGAATCCCTTTCTTGGAGAGACCCATGAGCCAGACAACACGACTCCACCCTTCCCACAAAATGACCCCAAACTCTTGGGAGCTGGGACAAATCCCCAGAGAGGGATACTCGTCCACAGTACCTGAGGCCACCGCTCCAATCCACGGCTATCCCTTAGACAACATCCAGAGACAAAAGCCTGAAGGAACGCCTCCCACTCGCCCTTGTTTCAGAGGCCCAGGAGCTCCCTCTCAGGCTGTACATCCGGCCTGCCATACCCTAGGCGCCACTCCTAAGCTGAGTTTGTGTATTCAGACTTCTGTGCCCACAGCCTGGACACACACACCTCCAGGCTAGGGCCTCTAGGGCCACAGCGAAAGATTGTGCCTGCCCTCTCCAAGGAAAGTGTGCCCAATCCATTGACCACAACACTACAGGTTAGGGAAAAGCTCCAAGGCCCCTGAGGCCATCAATAGTGTAGGCCCCCCTGGACTAAGAGGGGCTCTCTGACACCAGAGGAGCAACTATCTCCACTTAGACTCTCAGACAGTGTCCCCAGAGACAGAAGGTTGAAATGGACAGGCCCCCAGGCCCTAATCTGAACCTTAGCTTTGGTTTCCATGTTTCCGTTCTCAGAGGACTGTTTTCGTAGACCAGCACATGGGGCTTTTCTGAGGCACCAAACCAAACATCTCTCATCTCCACATGGGCAGCTTTCTTACTGGGATGTATCAAACACTTCAGGTAGGAGAGTTCCGCAGGGCCACTGAACAACCAGCACATTCCAAGGTCTCCATGGACCCAAACGCACATTATGACGCATCCTCAGGAGAGGCCATTTCAACTCAGCCCCCTGGGTCGCGTGTTCCAGAGGCAGCAGATCAAACATATGTTGTCGCTAATAGCAATGGGAATGCGAGGCATGCTGTACAGGGATCCATCCTTCGAACCCTGCTCTCCAGTCCTTCCATATGGTATGTCCTGGAGCCATGCAACAGGACTCGAATGTCCCGCAGAAGGAAACCTTGTGGTTTGGGGCAACCTCCAAACTCAGCGTGGGAAAACTTCCTTGGCCTCATGAGGCCCCCACTTCATGAAGGTGCCATCATGGACACATACTCCATCCTCAGCCAACGTCTGATCCTCAGCCTGACTTCAGATGCAGGAGATTTTGATTCAGCCTCTGCAGAGTGGGCCTGCTCTGCCCTTGGTTCCAATCCTCACACTAGCTTGTGTTTTCAGACTTCCGTCCTCACACTCCTGGCCCACAAACCCTCCCTACTGGGAATTCTGGGGCCACAATGAAGCACTGTGCCTGCCTCCCAGGAGAAAAACATTGTCTATGCCGCTGCCCAGAAACCCCAAATGAGGATCAAACTGCTTGGCCCTCGGCAACACCCCAATTGCATAGGCTACCTTAAACAGTGATGCTCTGTCGCAAATAGCCTGAGCCCAGACCTTCCAACAGACACCGACACAGCTGGCTGCACACCCAGCACATTGGACCCGCCACTGCCTTAGGCCACCATCCATTCCCAACCTGGGTTTTCAGTCATCGGAACCTAGACCTTATCTCCAATCCCTGCACAGGGGGGAACCTGATGCACAAGTCAGAACCCCTCCTTCCCCCTGGCAAGAAACCTTGCTGCTGGCAGTGAGTCAAACCTTCAGTGTAGGAGAAAACGGCATGGCCCATGAGGCCACGCCCAAGCGTGAGGGCCGCCTTGGGCACAAACACACATTGTGACCCTCAGCGTGAGTACCTTATTCAAGTAACGCCTCTCAGTGACTGGACCAAGAGCCCGCATATGTGGCTTGCCATGCCCATAGGCACCCAGGACTAACTAGATGGTGTGTATTCCAGTTGAGGGAACCCACTGCTGTGCTCTAGAGTCCCTCTCCTGGGGGGTCCCCTGTGGCAGAAAACAGTACTCTTCATTCCCACAGAATGAACACAAACACTTGGGAGCTTGGACAATCCCCTGAGAGGAAGGCTCTTCCTCGGCCTCTGAGACAACCCCTACCCTGACCGGACACTGTAAACGCAACACCCAGAGAAAATATCCTGATGACTGCCTCCCACTTGCCCTACTTTGATTTCCAGAGGATCTCCCCTCACGGACTAGAGATCAGGCCTGCCATTACATTGGCCCCTAGCTGAGCCAAGTTTGCTTTTTCAGACATCTGTCCCCACAGCCCTGGCAAACAGAGCCTCTAGGCTCGGTCCTCTGAAGCCATACCACAGGACCGTGCCTGCTCTCTCCTGGGAAACTGTGTCCATTCCTTTGGCCACACACCTCCAGAATATGAGAAACCTCAAGGCCTCCGAGGACATCCCAATACTGGGAGCCTCACTGGACTCACAGGGGCATTCGGACACAAGCTGAGCAACTACATCCATGAATGCATGCACACAGATGACAACAGAGATAGAAGGTTGAGCAGGACAGGCCTTTAGGCCGTAGTCTCAACTCTTGCTTTGGTTTCCAGGTGTCACTCCTCAGAGGCTTTGGTTCGAAGAACAGGGTATGGGGCTTTCCTGAGGCACGGAACAGAACCCCTCTACTCTCCACATGGGAAGTTTCCTTGTTGGAGCCGTGTCAAACACCTCATGTTGGAGAATCCTGCAGAGTCCCTGAGCCACCTCCACATTCCAAGGTCTCCCAGGCCACCAAGCCACAGTAGGACTCATCTTCAGGAGAGTCCATTTCAACTCTCCCCTCTGGGGAGCTCACCCAGGAGCCCGCAGATTGAGCCTGCCTTGTCCTGACTAAAGAGTGGGAATATGAGGTGGCGTTCCCAGGCATCCATGCTTAGACACCTGCTCTCGAGTCTTTCCATATGGGGCCTCTTGGAACCATCCAATAGGACTCGACTGTCGTGCAGAAGGTAACCTTCAGTTTTGGAGCAGTTCACAAATCCCATCGTAGGCAAAACTTTCTGGCCTCATGAAGCCCCCACACCCTTCAGGAAGAGGCCATGCTGGACAAGAACTCTAGCCTGAGGCACGTCTCAGAGTTGACATGACCTCAGTGCAGGAGATCCCGATTCAGCCTCTGCAGAGTGGGCATGCCGTGACCTCGGTCCCAAACCTCACGCTAGCTTGTGTTTCAGACTTCCTTCCTCACACTCCTGGCAAACAAGCCCTCCGGACTAGGAACTCCGGAACCAAAACCCAGCCCAGTGTCTGCCCAACGGAAGAAAAACGTTTCCCTGTGGGGCTCTCCAGAAAACCCAGATGAGGATCAACCTGCTCGGGCCTCGACGGTACCCGAACTGGATAGGCTGCTCTGGGCACTCATGCTCTGCCTGACACAGCCTGAAGCCAGACGTCCAGACAGACAAGGAGACAGCTGGCCGCACACCCAGCACTTCGGACACGCCATGGTCTTAGGCCGTCACCTCATCCTAACCTTGGTTTTCAGATATCTGAACCTAGACATTATATCAATTCTCCACACAGCTGGGTATAGCAAGCACAAAACAGAACTCCTCCTTCCCCATGGCTGTCAAGCTTGCTCTTGGCATGGAGTCACACCTTCAGGGTGGGAGAAACCTTCATGGCCCCTGATGCCACGCCCAAACTTGAGTGCTGCTTGGGCACAAATTCACACTGTGATCCTCAGCATGAGCCCATTGTCAAAGAAAGGCCTGTCAGGGCCTGGACCAAGAGCCCACATATGGGGCTTGCCAAGCCCCTATGCACCCAATCCTCACCACGATTTGAATTTTCCTGTCGCCCCGCCCGTACCTGGAGCTCTGCTCTGGAATCCCTTTCTTGGAGAGACCCATGAGCCAGACAACACGACTCCACCCTTCCCACAAAATGACCCCAAACTCTTGGGAGCTGGGACAAATCCCCAGAGAGGGATACTCGTCCACAGTACCTGAGGCCACCGCTCCAATCCACGGCTATCCCTTACACAACATCCAGAGACAAAAGCCTGAAGGAACGCCTCCCACTCGCCCTTGTTTCAGAGGCCCAGGAGCTCCCTCTCGGGCTGTACATCCGGCCTGCCATACCCTAGGCGCCACTCCTAAGCTGAGTTTGTGTATTCAGACTTCTGTGCCCACAGCCTGGACACACACACCTCCAGGCTAGGGCCTCTAGGGCCACAGCGAAAGATTGTGCCTGCCCTCTCCAAGGAAAGTGTGCCCAATCCATTGACCACAACACTACAGGTTAGGGAAAAGCTCCAAGGCCCCTGAGGCCATCAATAGTGTAGGCCCCCCTGGACTAAGAGGGGCTCTCTGACACCAGAGGAGCAACTATCTCCACTTAGACTCTCAGACAGTGTCCCCAGAGACAGAAGGTTGAAATGGACAGGCCCCCAGGCCCTAATCTGAACCTTAGCTTTGGTTTCCATGTTTCCGTTCTCAGAGGACTGTTTTCGTAGACCAGCACATGGGGCTTTTCTGAGGCACCAAACCAAACATCTCTCATCTCCACATGGGCAGCTTTCTTACTGGGATGTATCAAACACTTCAGGTAGGAGAGTTCCGCAGGGCCACTGAACAACCAGCACATTCCAAGGTCTCCATGGACCCAAACGCACATTATGACGCATCCTCAGGAGAGGCCATTTCAACTCAGCCCCCTGGGTCGCGTGTTCCGGAGGCAGGAGATCAAACATATCTTGTCGCTAATAGCAATGGGAATGCGAGGCATGCTGTACAGGGATCCATCCTTCGAACCCTGCTCTCCAGTCCTTCCATATGGTATGTCCTGGAGCCATGCAACAGGACTCGAATGTCCCGCAGAAGGAAACCTTGTGGTTTGGGGCAACCTCCAAACTCAGCGTGGGAAAACTTCCTTGGCCTCATGAGGCCCCCACTTCATGAAGGTGCCATCATGGACACATACTCCAGCCTCAGCCAACGTCTGATCCTCAGCCTGACTTCAGATGCAGGAGATTTTGATTCAGCCTCTGCAGAGTGGGCCTGCTCTGCCCTTGGTTCCAATCCTCACACTAGCTTGTGTTTTCAGACTTCCGTCCTCACACTCCTGGCCCACAAACCCTCCCTACTGGGAATTCTGGGGCCACAATGAAGCACTGTGCCTGCCTCCCAGGAGAAAAACATTGTCTATGCCGCTGCCCAGAAACCCCAAATGAGGATCAAACTGCTTGGCCCTCGGCAACACCCCAATTGCATAGGCTACCTTAAACAGTGATGCTCTGTCGCAAATAGCCTGAGCCCAGACCTTCCAACAGACACCGACACAGCTGGCTGCACACCCAGCACATTGGACCCGCCACTGCCTTAGGCCACCATCCATTCCCAACCTGGGTTTTCAGTCATCGGAACCTAGACCTTATCTCCAATCCCTGCACAGGGGGGAACCTGATGCACAAGTCAGAACCCCTCCTTCCCCCTGGCAAGAAACCTTGCTGCTGGCAGTGAGTCAAACCTTCAGTGTAGGAGAAAACGGCATGGCCCATGAGGCCACGCCCAAGCGTGAGGGCCGCCTTGGGCACAAACACACATTGTGACCCTCAGCGTGAGTACCTTATTCAAGTAACGCCTCTCAGTGACTGGACCAAGAGCCCGCATATGTGGCTTGCCATGCCCATAGGCACCCAGGACTAACTAGATGGTGTGTATTCCAGTTGAGGGAACCCACTGCTGTGCTCTAGAGTCCCTCTCCTGGGGGGTCCCCTGTGGCAGAAAACAGTACTCTTCATTCCCACAGAATGAACACAAACACTTGGGAGCTTGGACAATCCCCTGAGAGGAAGGCTCTTCCTCGGCCTCTGAGACAACCCCTACCCTGACCGGACACTGTAAACGCAACACCCAGAGACAAAATCCTGAGTGACTGCCTCCCACTTGCCCTACTTTGATTTCCAGAGGAACTCCCCTCACGGACTAGAGATCAGGCCTGCCATTACATTGGCCCCTAGCTGAGCCAAGTTTGCTTTTTCAGACATCTGTCCCCACAGCCCTGGCAAACAGAGCCTCTAGGCTGGGTCCTCTGGAGACATACCACAGGACCGTGCCTGCTCTCTCCTGGGAAACTGTGTCCATTCCTTTGGCCACACACCTCCCGAATATGAGAAACCTCAAGGCCTCCGAGGACATCCCACTACTGGGAGCCTCACTGGACTCACAGGGGCATTCGGACACAAGCTGAGCAGCTACATCCATGAATGCATGCACACAGATGACAACAGAGATAGAAGGTTGAGCCGGACAGGCCTTTAGGCCGTAGTCTCAACTCCTACTTTGGTTTCCAGGTGTCACTCCTCAGAGGCTTTGGTTCGAAGAACAGGGTATGGGGCTTTCCTGAGGCACGGAACAGAACTCCTCTCGTCTCCACATGGGAAGTTTCCTTGTTGGAGCCGTGTCAAACACCTCATGTTGGAGAATCCTGCAGAGTCCCTGAGCCACCTCCACATTCCAAGGTCTCCCAGGCCACCAAGCCACAGTAGGACTCATCTTCAGGAGAGTCCATTTCAACTCTCCCCTCTGGGTAGCTCACCCAGGGGCCCGCAGATTGAGCCTGCCTTGTCCTGAATAAAGAGTGGGAATATGAGGTGGCGTTCCCAGGCATCCATGCTTAGACACCTGCTCTCGAGTCTTTCCATATGGGGCCTCCTGGAACCAACCAATAGGACTCGACTGTCGTGCAGAAGGTAACCTTCAGTTTTGGAGCAGTTCACAAATCCCATCGTAGGCAAAACTTTCTGGCCTCATGAAGCCCCCACACCCTTCAGGAAGAGGCCATGCTGGAAGAGAACACTAGCCTGAGGCACGACTCATAGTTGACATGACCTCAGTGCAGGAGATCCCGATTCAGCATCTGCAGAGTGGGCATGCCGTGACCTCGGTCCCAAACCTCACGCTAGCTTGTGTTTTCAGACTTCCTTCCTCACACTCCTGGCAAACAAGCCCTCCGGACTAGGAACTCCGGAACCAAAACCCAGCCCAGTGTCTGCCCAACGGAAGAAAAACGTTTCCCTGTGGGGCTCTCCAGAAAACCCAGATGAGGATCAACCTGCTCGGGCCTCGACGGTACCCGAACTGGATAGGCTGCTCTGGGCACTCATGCTCTGCCTGACACAGCCTGAAGCCAGACGTCCAGACAGACAAGGAGACAGCTGGCCGCACACCCAGCACTTTGGACACGCCATTGTCTTATGCCGTCACCTCTTCCTAACCTTGGTTTTCAGATATCTGAACCTAGACATTATATCAATTCTCCACACAGCTGGGTATAGCAAGCACAAAACAGAACTCCTCCTTCCCCATGGCTGTCAAGCTTGCTCTTGGCATGGAGTCACACCTTCAGGGTGGGAGAAACCTTCATGGCCCCTGATGCCACGCCCAAACTTGAGTGCTGCTTGGGCACAAATTCACACTGTGATCCTCAGCATGAGCCCCATGTCAAAGAAAGGCCTGTCAGGGCCTGGACCAAGAGCCCACATATGGGGCTTGCCAAGCCCCTATGCACCCAATCCTCACCACGGTTTGAATTTTCCAGTCGCCCCGCCCGTACCTGGAGCTCTGCTCTGGAATCCCTTTCTTGGAGAGACCCATGAGCCAGACAACACGACTCCACCCTTCCCACAAAATGACCCCAAACTCTTGGGAGCTGGGACAAATCCCCAGAGAGGGATACTCGTCCACAGTACCTGAGGCCACCGCTCCAATCCACGGCTATCCCGGACACAACATCCAGAGACAAAAGCCTGAAGGAACGCCTCCCACTCGCCCTTGTTTCAGAGGCCCAGGAGCTCCCTCTCGGGCTGTACATCCGGCCTGCCATACCCTAGGCGCCACTCCTAAGCTGAGTTTGTGTATTCAGACTACTGTGCCCACAGCCTGGACCCACACACCTCCAGGCTAGGGCCTCTAGGG
Organism: Mustela nivalis; assembly: GCF_964662115.1. Taxonomy (NCBI): domain Eukaryota; kingdom Metazoa; phylum Chordata; class Mammalia; order Carnivora; family Mustelidae; genus Mustela; species Mustela nivalis. The sequence goes on from NW_028136519.1 coordinate 253,255, forward strand.
CCACAGCGAAAGATTGTGCCTGCCCTCTCCAAGGAAAGTGTGCCCAATCCATTGACCACAACACTACAGGTTAGGGAAAAGCTCCAAGGCCCCTGAGGCCATCAATAGGGTAGGCCCCCCTGAACTAAGAGGGGCTCTCTGACACCAGCGGAGCAACTATCTCCACTTAGACTCTCAGACAGTGTCCCCAGAGACAGAAGGTTGAAATGGACAGGCCCCCAGGCCCTAATCTGAACCTTAGCTTTGGTTTCCATGTTTCCGTTCTCAGAGGACTGTTTTCGTAGACCAGCACATGGGGCTTTTCTGAGGCACCAAACCAAACATCTCTCATCTCCACATGGGCAGCTTTCTTACTGGGATGTATCAAACACTTCAGGTAGGAGAGTTCCGCAGGGCCACTGAACAACCAGCACATTCCAAGGTCTCCATGGACCCAAACGCACATTATGACGCATCCTCAGGAGAGGCCATTTCAACTCAGCCCCCTGGGTCGCGTGTTCCAGAGGCAGCAGTTCAAACATATCTTGTCGCTAATAGCCAATGGGAATGCGAGGCATGCTGTACAGGGATCCATCCTTCGAACCCTGCTCTCCAGTCCTTCCATATGGTATGTCCTGGAGCCATGCAACAGGACTCGAATGTCCCGCAGAAGGAAACCTTGTGGTTTGGGGCAACCTCCAAACTCAGCGTGGGAAAACTTCCTTGGCCTCATGAGGCCCCCACTTCATGAAGGTGCCATCATGGACACATACTCCAGCCTCAGCCAACGTCTGATCCTCAGCCTGACTTCAGATGCAGGAGATTTTGATTCAGCCACTGCAGAGTGGGCCTGCTCTGCCCTTGGCTCCAATCCTCACACTAGCTTGTGTTTTCAGACTTCCGTCCTCACACTCCTGGCCCACAAACCCTCCCTACTGGGAATTCTGGGGCCACAATGAAGCACTGTGCCTGCCTCCCAGGAGAAAAACATTGTCTATGGCGCTGCCCAGAAACCCCAAATGAGGATCAAACTGCTTGGCCCTCGGCAACACCCCAATTGCATAGGCTACCTTAAACAGTGATGCTCTGTCGCAAATAGCCTGAGCCCAGACCTTCCAACAGACACCGACACAGCTGGCTGCACACCCAGCACATTGGACCCGCCACTGCCTTAGGCCACCATCCATTCCCAACCTGGGTTTTCAGTCATCGGAACCTAGACCTTATCTCCAATCCCTGCACAGGGGGGAACCTGATGCACAAGTCAGAACCCCTCCTTCCCCCTGGCAAGAAACCTTGCTGCTGGCAGTGAGTCAAACCTTCAGTGTAGGAGAAAACGGCATGGCCCATGAGGCCACGCCCAAGCGTGAGGGCCGCCTTGGGCACAAACACACATTGTGACCCTCAGCGTGAGTACCTTATTCAAGTAACGCCTCTCAGTGACTGGACCAAGAGCCCGCATATGTGGCTTGCCATGCCCATAGGCACCCAGGACTAACTAGATGGTGTGTATTCCAGTTGAGGGAACCCACTGCTGTGCTCTAGAGTCCCTCTCCTGGGGGGTCCCCTGTGGCAGAAAACAGTACTCTTCATTCCCACAGAATGAACACAAACACTTGGGAGCTTGGACAATCCCCTGAGAGGAAGGCTCTTCCTCGGCCTCTGAGACAACCCCTACCCTGACCGGACACTGTAAACGCAACACCCAGAGACAAAATCCTGAGTGACTGCCTCCCACTTGCCCTACTTTATTTCCAGAGGATCTCTTCTCACGGACTAGAGATCAGGCCTGCCATTACATTGGCCCCTAGCTGAGCCAAGTTTGCTTTTTCAGACATCTGTCCCCACAGCCCTGGCAAACAGAGCCTCTAGCCTGGGTCCTCTGGAGCCATACCACAGGACCGTGCCTGCTCTCTCCTGGGAAACTGTGTCCATTCCTTTGGCCACACACCTCCAGAATATGAGAAACCTCAAGGCCTCCGAGGACATCCCACTACTGGGAGCCTCACTGGACTCACAGGGGCATTCAGACACAAGCTGAGCAGCTACATCCATGAATGCATGCACACAGATGACAACAGAGATAGAAGGTTGAGCCGGACAGGCCTTTAGGCCGTAGTCTCAACTCTTACTTTGGTTTCCAGGTGTCACTCCTCAGAGGCTTTGGTTCGAAGAACAGGGTATGGGGCTTTCCTGAGGCACGGAACAGAACTCCTCTCGTCTCCACATGGGAAGTTTCCTTGTTGGAGCCGTGTCAAACACCTCATGTTGGAGAATCCTGCAGAGTCCCTGAGCCACCTCCACATTCCAAGGTCTCCCAGGCCACCAAGCCACAGTAGGACTCATCTTCAGGAGAGTCCATTTCAACTCTCCCCTCTGGGTAGCTCACCCAGGAGCCCGCAGATTGAGCCTGCCTTGTCCTGACTAAAGAGTGGGAATATGAGGTGGCGTTCCCAGGCATCCATGCTTAGACACCTGCTCTCGAGTCTTTCCATATGGGGCCTCTTGGAACCATCCAATAGGACTCGACTGTCGTGCAGAAGGTAACCTTCAGTTTTGGAGCAGTTCACAAATCCCATCGTAGGCAAAACTTTCTGGCCTCATGAAGCCCCCACACCCTTCAGGAAGAGGCCATGCTGGACAAGAACTCTAGCCTGAGGCACGTCTCATAGTTGACATGACCTCAGTGCAGGAGATCCCGATTCAGCCTCTGCAGAGTGGGCATGGCGTGACCTCGGTCCCAAACCTCATGCTAGCTTGTGTTTTCAGACTTCCTTCCTCACACTCCTGGCAAACAAGCCCTCCGGACTAGGAACTCCGGAACCAAAACCCAGCCCAGTGTCTGCCCAACGGAAGAAAAACGTTTCCCTGTGGGGCTCTCCAGAAAACCCAGATGAGGATCAACCTGCTCGGGCCTCGACGGTACCCGAACTGGATAGGCTGCTCTGGGCACTCATGCTCTGCCTGACACAGCCTGAAGCCAGACGTCCAGACAGACAAGGAGACAGCTGGCCGCACACCCAGCACTTTGGACACGCCATGGTCTTATGCCGTCACCTCTTCCTAACCTTGGTTTTCAGATATCTGAACCTAGACATTATATCAATTCTCCACACAGCTGGGTATAGCAAGCACAAAACAGAACTCCTCCTTCCCCATGGCTGTCAAGCTTGCTCTTGGCATGGAGTCACACCTTCAGGGTGGGAGAAACCTTCATGGCCCCTGATGCCACGCCCAAACATGAGTGCTGCTTGGGCACAAATTCACACTGTGATCCTCAGCATGAGCCCCATGTCAAAGAAAGGCCTGTCAGGGCCTGGACCAAGAGCCCACATATGGGGCTTGCCAAGCCCCTATGCACCCAATCCTCACCACGGTTTGAATTTTCCAGTCGCCCCGCCCGTACCTGGAGCTCTGCTCTGGAATCCCTTTCTTGGAGAGACCCATGAGCCAGACAACACGACTCCACCCTTCCCACAAAATGACCCCAAACTCTTGGGAGCTGGGACAAATCCCCAGAGAGGGATACTCGTCCACAGTACCTGAGGCCACCGCTCCAATTCACGGCTATCCCGGACACAACATCCAGAGACAAAAGCCTGAAGGAACGCCTCCCACTCGCCCTTGTTTCAGAGGCCCAGGAGCTCCCTCTCGGGCTGTACATCCGGCCTGCCATACCCTAGGCGCCATTCCTAAGCTGAGTTTGTGTAATCAGACTTCTGTGCCCACAGCCTGGACCCACACACCTCCAGGCTAGGGCCTCTAGGGCCACAGCGAAAGATTGTGCCTGCCCTCTCCAAGGAAAGTGTGCCCAATCCATTGACCACAACACTACAGGTTAGGGAAAAGCTCCAAGGCCCCTGAGGCCATCAATAGGGTAGGCCCCCCTGGACTAAGAGGGGCTCTCTGACACCAGCGGAGCAACTATCTAAACTTAGACTCTCAGACAGTGTCCCCAGAGACAGAAGGTTGAAATGGACAGGCCCCCAGGCCCTAATCTGAACCTTAGCTTTGGTTTCCATGTTTCCGTTCTCAGAGGACTGTTTTCGTAGACCAGCACATGGGGCTTTTCTGAGGCACCAAACCAAACATCTCTCATCTCCACATGGGCAGCTTTCTTACTGGGATGTATCAAACACTTCAGGTAGGAGAGTTCCGCAGGGCCACTGAACAACCAGCACATTCCAGGGCTCCATGGACCCAAACGCAAATTATGACGCATCCTCAGGAGCGGCCATTTCAACTCAGCCCCCTGGGTCGCGTGTTCCAGAGGCAGCAGATCAAACATATCTTGTCGCTAATAGCAATGGGAATGCGAAGCATGCTGTACAGGGATCCATCCTTCGAACCCTGCTCTCCAGTCCTTCCATATGGTATGTCCTGGAGCCATGCAACAGGACTCAAATGTCCCGCAGAAGGAAACCTTGTGGTTTGGGGCAACCTCCAAACTCAGCGTGGGAAAACTTCCTTGGCCTCATGAGGCCCCCACTTCATGAAGGTGCCATCATGGACACATACTCCAGCCTCAGCCAACGTCTGATCCTCAGCCTGACTTCAGATGCAGGAGATTTTGATTCAGCCACTGCAGAGTGGGCCTGTTCTGCCCTTGGCTCCAATCCTCACACTAGCTTGTGTTTTCAGACTTCCGTCCTCACACTCCTGGCCCACAAACCCTCCCTACTGGGAATTCTGGGGCCACAATGAAGCACTGTGCCTGCCTCCCAGGAGAAAAACATTGTCTATGGCGCTGCCCAGAAACCCCAAATGAGGATCAAACTGCTTGGCCCTCGGCAACACCCCAATTGCATAGGCTACCTTAAACAGTGATGCTCTGTCGCAAATAGCCTGAGCCCAGACCTTCCAACAGACACCGACACAGCTGGCTGCACACCCAGCACATTGGACCCGCCACTGCCTTAGGCTACCATCCATTCCCAACCTGGGTTTTCAGTCATCGGAACCTAGACCTTATCTCCAATCCCTGCACAGGGGGGAACCTGATGCACAAGTCAGAACCCCTCCTTCCCCCTGGCAAGAAACCTTGCTGCTGGCAGTGAGTCAAACCTTCAGTGTAGGAGAAAACGGCATGGCCCATGAGGCCACGCCCAAGCGTGAGGGCCGCCTTGGGCACAAACACACATTGTGACCCTCAGCGTGAGTACCTTATTCAAGTAACGCCTCTCAGTGACTGGACCAAGAGCCCGCATATGTGGCTTGCCATGCCCATAGGTACCCAGGACTAACTAGATGGTGTGTATTCCAGTTGAGGGAACCCACTGCTGTGCTCTAGAGTCCCTCTCCTGGGGGGTCCCCTGTGGCAGAAAACAGTACTCTTCATTCCCACAGAATGAACACAAACACTCTGGAGCTTGGACAATCCCCTGAGAGGAAGGCTCTTCCTCGGCCTCTGAGACAACCCCTACCCTGACCGGACACTGTAAACGCAACACCCAGAGACAAAATCCTGAGTGACTGCCTCCCACTTGCCCTACTTTGATTTCCAGAGGATCTCCCCTCACGGACTAGAGATCAGGCCTGCCATTACATTGGCCCCTAGCTGAGCCAAGTTTGCTTTTTCAGACATCTGTCCCCACAGCCCTGGCAAACAGAGCCTCTAGGCTGGGTCCTCTGGAGCCATACCACAGGACCGTGCCTGCTCTCTCCTGGGAAACTGTGTCCATTCCTTTGGCCACACACCTCCAGAATATGAGAAACCTCAAGGCCTCCGAGGACATCCCACTACTGGGAGCCTCACTGGACTCACAGGGGCATTCGGACACAAGCTGAGCAGCTACATCCATGAATGCATGCACACAGATGACAACAGAGATAGAAGGTTGAGCCGGACAGGCCTTTAGGCCTTAGTCTCAACTCTTACTTTGGTTTCCATGTGTCACTCCTCAGAGGCTTTGGTTCGAAGAGCAGGGTATGGGGCTTTCCTGAGGCACGGAACAGAACTCCTCTCGTCTCCACATGGGAAGTTTCCTTGTTGGAGCCGTGTCAAACACCTCATGTTGGAGAATCCTGCAGAGTCCCTGAGCCACCTCCACATTCCAAGGTCTCCCAGGCCACCAAGCCACAGTAGGACTCATCTTCAGGAGAGTCCATTTCAACTCTCCCCTCTGGGTAGCTCACCCAGGAGCCCGCAGATTGAGCCTGCCTTGTCCTGACTAAAGAGTGGGAATATGAGGTGGCGTTCCCAGGCATCCATGCTTAGACACCTGCTCTCGAGTCTTTCCATATGGGGCCTCTTGGAACCATCCAATAGGACTCGACTGTCGTGCAGAAGATAACCTTCAGTTTTGGAGCAGTTCACAAATCCCATCGTAGGCAAATCTTTCTGGCCTCATGAAGCCCCCACACCCTTCAGGAAGAGGCCATGCTGGACAAGAACTCTAGCCTGAGGCACGTCTCATAGTTGACATGACCTCAGTGCAGGAGATCTCGATTCAGCCTCTGCAGAGTGGGCCTGCCGTGCCCTCGGTCCCAAACCTCACGCTAGCTTGTGTTTTCAGACTTCCTTCCTCACACTCCTGGCAAACAAGCCCTCCGGACTAGGAACTCCAGAACCAAAACCCAGCCCAGTGTCTGCCCAACGGAAGAAAATCGTTTCCCTGTGGGGCTCTCCAGAAAACCCAGATGAGGATCAACCTGCTCAGGCCTCGACGGTACCCGAACTGGATAGGCTGCTCTGGGCACTCATGCTCTGCCTGACACAGCCTGAAGCCAGACGTCCAGACAGACAAGGAGACAGCTGGCCGCACACCCAGCACTTCGGACACGCCATGGTCTTACGCCGTCACCTCATCCTATCCTTGGTTTTCAGATATCTGAACCTAGACATTATATCAATTCTCCACACAGCTGGGTATAGCAAGCACAAAGCAGAACTCCTCCTTCCCCATGGCTGTCAAGCTTGCTCTTGGCATGGAGTCACACCTTCAGGGTGGGAGAAACCTTCATGGCCCCTGATGCCACGCCCAAACTTGAGTGCTGCTTGGGCACAAATTCGCACTGTGACCCTCAGCATGAGTCCCATGTCAAAGAAAGGCCTGTCAGGGCCTGGACCAAGAGCCCACATATGGGGCTTGCCAAGCCCCTATGCACCCAATCCTCACCACGGTTTGAATTTTCCAGTCGCCCCGCCCGTACCTGGAGCTCTGCTCTGGAATCCCTTTCTTGGAGAGACCCATGAGCCAGACAACACGACTCCACCCTTCCCACAAAATGACCCCAAACTCTTGGGAGCTGGGACAAATCCCCAGAGAGGGATACTCGTCCACAGTACCTGAGGCCACCGCTCCAATCCACGGCTATCCCGGACACAACATCCAGAGACAAAAGCCTGAAGGAACGCCTCCCACTCGCCCTTGTTTCAGAGGCCCAGGAGCTCCCTCTCGGGCTGTACATCCGGCCTGCCATACCCTAGGCGCCACTCCTAAGCTGAGTTTGTGTATTCAGACTTCTGTGCCCACAGCCTGGACACACACACCTCCAGGCTAGGGCCTCTAGGGCCACAGCGAAAGATTGTGCCTGCCCTCTCCAAGGAAAGTGTGCCCAATCCATTGACCACAACACTACAGGTTAGGGAAAAGCTCCAAGGCCCCTGAGGCCATCAATAGGGTAGGCCCCTCTGGACTAATAGGAGCTCTCTGACACCAGCGGAGCAACTATCTCCACTTAGACTCTCAGACAGTGTCCCCAGAGACAGAAGGTTGAAATGGACAGGCCCCCAGGCCCTAATCTGAACCTTAGCTTTGGTTTCCATGTTTCCGTTCTCAGAGGACGTTTTCGTAGACCAGCACATGGGGCTTTTCTGAGGCACCAAACCAAACATCTCTCATCTCCACATGGGCAGCTTTCTTACTGGGATGTATCAAACACTTCAGGTAGGAGAGTTCCGCAGGGCCACTGAACAACCAGCACATTCCAAGGTCTCCATGGACCCAAACGCACATTATGACGCATCCTCAGGAGAGGCCATTTCAACTCAGCCCCCTGGGTCGCGTGTTCCAGAGGCAGCAGTTCAAACATATCATGTCGCTAATAGCCAATGGGAATGCGAGGCATGCTGTACAGGGATCCATCCTTCGAACCCTGCTCTCCAGTCCTTCCATATGGTATGTCCTGGAGCCATGCAACAGGACTCGAATGTCCCGCAGAAGGAAACCTTGTGGTTTTGGGGCAACCTCCAAACTCAGCGTGGGAAAACTTCCTTGGCCTCATGAGGCCCCCACTTCATGAAGGTGCCATCATGGACACATACTCCAGCCTCAGCCAACGTCTGATCCTCAGCCTGACTTCAGATGCAGGAGATTTTGATTCAGCCTCTGCAGAGTGGGCCTGCTCTGCCCTTGGCTCCAATCCTCACACTAGCTTGTGTTTTCAGACTTCCGTCCTCACACTCCTGGCCCACAAACCCTCCCTACTGGGAATTCTGGGGCCACAATGAAGCACTGTGCCTGCCTCCCAAGAGAAAAACATTGTCTATGGCGCTGCCCAGAAACCCCAAATGAGGATCAAACTGCTTGGCGCTCGGCAACACCCCAATTGCATAGGCTACCTTAAACAGTGAAGCTCTGTCGCAAATAGCCTGAGCCCAGACCTTCCAACAGACACCAACACAGCTGGCAGCACACCCAGCACATTGGACCCGCCACTGCCTTAGGCCACCATCCATACCCAACCTGGGTTTTCAGTCATCGGAACCTAGACCTTATCTCCAATCCCTGCACAGGGGGGAACCTGATGCACAAGTCAGAACCCCTCCTTCCCCCTGGCAAGAAACCTTGCTGCTGGCAGTGAGTCAAACCTTCAGTGTAGGAGAAAACGGCATGGCCCATGAGGCCACGCCCAAGCGTGAGGGCCGCCTTGGGCACAAACACACATTGTGACCCTCAGCGTGAGTACCTTATTCAAGTAACGCCTCTAAGTGACTGGACCAAGAGCCCGCATATGTGGCTTGCCATGCCCATAGGCACCCAGGACTAACTAGATGGTGTGTATTCCAGTTGAGGGAACCCACTGCTGTGCTCTAGAGTCCCTCTCCTGGGGGGTCCCCTGTGGCAGAAAACAGTACTCTTCATTCCCACAGAATGAACACAAACACTCGGGAGCTTCGACAATCCCCTGAGAGGAAGGCTCTTCCTCGTCCTCTGAGACAACCCCTACCCTGACCGGACACTGTAAACGCAACACCCAGAGACAAATTCCTGAGTGACTGCCTCCCACTTGCCCTACTTTGATTTCCAGAGGATCTCCCCTCACGGACTAGAGATCAGGCCTGCCATTACATTGGCCCCTAGCTGAGCCAAGTTTGCTTTTTCAGACATCTGTCCCCCCAGCCCTGGCAAACAGAGCCTCTAGGCTGGGTCCTCTGGAGCCATACCACAGGACCGTGCCTGCTCTCTCCTGGGAAACTGTGTCCATTCCTTTGGCCACACACCTCCCGAATATGAGAAACCTCAAGGCCTCCGAGGACATCCCACTACTGGGAGCCTCACTGGACTCACAGGGGCATTCGGACACAAGCTGAGCAGCTACATCCATGAATGCATGCACACAGATGACAACAGAGATAGAAGGTTGAGCCGGACAGGCCTTTAGGCCGTAGTCTCAACTCTTACTTTGGTTTCCAGGTGTCACTCCTCAGAGGCTTTGGTTCGAAGAACAGGGTATGGGGCTTTCCTGAGGCACGGAACAGAACTCCTCTCGTCTCCACATGGGAAGTTTCCTTGTTGGAGCCGTGTCAAACACCTCATGTTGGAGAATCCTGCAGAGTCCCTGAGCCACCTCCACATTCCAAGGTCTCCCAGGCCACCAAGCCACAGTAGGACTCATCTTCAGGAGAGTCCATTTCAACTCTCCCCTCTGGGTAGCTCACCCAGGAGCCCGCAGATTGAACCTGCCTTGTCCTGACTAAAGAGTGGGAATATGAGGTGGCGTTCCCAGGCATCCATGCTTAGACACCTGCTCTCGAGTCTTTCCATATGGGGCCTCTTGGAACCATCCAATAGGACTCGACTGTCGTGCAGAAGGTAACCTTCAGTTTTGGAGCAGTTCACAAATCCCATCGTAGGCAAAACTTTCTGGCCTCATGAAGCCCCCACACCCTTCAGGAAGAGGCCATGCTGGACAAGAACTCTAGGCTGAGGCACGTCTCATAGTTGACATGACCTCAGTGCAGGAGATCCCGATTCAGCCTCTGCAGAGTGGGCATGCCGTGACCTCGGTCCCTAACCTCACGCTAGCTTGTGTTTTCAGACTTCCTTCCTCACACTCCTGGCAAACAAGCCCTCCGGACTAGGAACTCCGGAACCAAAACCCAGCCCAGTGTCTGCCCAACGGAAGAAAAACGTTTCCCTGTGGGGCTCTCCAGAAAACCCAGATGAGGATCAACCTGCTCGGGCCTCGACGGTACCCGAACTGGATAGGCTGCTCTGGGCACTCATGCTCTGCCTGACACAGCCTGAAGCCAGACGTCCAGACAGACAAGGAGACAGCTGGCCGCACACCCAGCACTTTGGACACGCCATTGTCTTATGCCGTCACCTCTTCCTAACCTTGGTTTTCAGATATCTGAACCTAGACATTATATCAATTCTCCACACAGCTGGGTATAGCAAGCACAAAACAGAACTCCTCCTTCCCCATGGCTGTCAAGCTTGCTCTTGGCATGGAGACACACCTTCAGGGTGGGAGAAACCTTCATGGCCCCTGATGCCACGCCCAAACTTGATTGCTGCTTGGGCACAAATTCACACTGTGATCCTCAGCATGAGCCCCATGTCAAAGAAAGGCCTGTCAGGGCCTGGACCAAGAGCCCACATATGGGGCTTGCCAAGCCCCTATGCACCCAATCCTCACCACGGTTTGAATTTTCCAGTCGCCCCGCCCGTACCTGGAGCTCTGCTCTGGAATCCCTTTCTTGGAGAGACCCATGAGCCAGACAACACGACTCCACCCTTCCCACAAAATGACCCCAAACTCTTGGGAGCTGGGACAAATCCCCAGAGAGGGATACTCGTCCACAGTACCTGAGGCCACCGCTCCAATCCACGGCTATCCCGGACACAACATCCAGAGACAAAAGCCTGAAGGAACGCCTCCCACTCGCCCTTGTTTCAGAGGCCCAGGAGCTCCCTCTCGGGCTGTACATCCGGCCTGCCATACCCTAGGCGCCACTCCTAAGCTGAGTTTGTGTATTCAGACTACTGTGCCCACAGCCTGGACCCACACACCTCCAGGCTAGGGCCTCTAGGGCCACAGCGAAAGATTGTGCCTGCCCTCTCCAAGGAAAGTGTGCCCAATCCATTGACCACAACACTACAGGTTAGGGAAAAGCTCCAAGGCCCCTGAGGCCATCAATAGGGTAGGCCCCCCTGAACTAAGAGGGGCTCTCTGACACCAGCGGAGCAACTATCTCCACTTAGACTCTCAGACAGTGTCCCCAGAGACAGAAGGTTGAAATGGACAGGCCCCCAGGCCCTAATCTGAACCTTAGCTTTGGTTTCCATGTTTCCGTTCTCAGAGGACTGTTTTCGTAGACCAGCACATGGGGCTTTTCTGAGGCACCAAACCAAACATCTCTCATCTCCACATGGGCAGCTTTCTTACTGGGATGTATCAAACACTTCAGGTAGGAGAGTTCCGCAGGGCCACTGAACAACCAGCACATTCCAAGGTCTCCATGGACCCAAACGCACATTATGACGCATCCTCAGGAGAGGCCATTTCAACTCAGCCCCCTGGGTCGCGTGTTCCAGAGGCAGCAGTTCAAACATATCTTGTCGCTAATAGCCAATGGGAATGCGAGGCATGCTGTACAGGGATCCATCCTTCGAACCCTGCTCTCCAGTCCTTCCATATGGTATGTCCTGGAGCCATGCAACAGGACTCGAATGTCCCGCAGAAGGAAACCTTGTGGTTTGGGGCAACCTCCAAACTCAGCGTGGGAAAACTTCCTTGGCCTCATGAGGCCCCCACTTCATGAAGGTGCCATCATGGACACATACTCCAGCCTCAGCCAACGTCTGATCCTCAGCCTGACTTCAGATGCAGGAGATTTTGATTCAGCCACTGCAGAGTGGGCCTGCTCTGCCCTTGGCTCCAATCCTCACACTAGCTTGTGTTTTCAGACTTCCGTCCTCACACTCCTGGCCCACAAACCCTCCCTACTGGGAATTCTGGGGCCACAATGAAGCACTGTGCCTGCCTCCCAGGAGAAAAACATTGTCTATGGCGCTGCCCAGAAACCCCAAATGAGGATCAAACTGCTTGGCCCTCGGCAACACCCCAATTGCATAGGCTACCTTAAACAGTGATGCTCTGTCGCAAATAGCCTGAGCCCAGACCTTCCAACAGACACCGACACAGCTGGCTGCACACCCAGCACATTGGACCCGCCACTGCCTTAGGCCACCATCCATTCCCAACCTGGGTTTTCAGTCATCGGAACCTAGACCTTATCTCCAATCCCTGCACAGGGGGGAACCTGATGCACAAGTCAGAACCCCTCCTTCCCCCTGGCAAGAAACCTTGCTGCTGGCAGTGAGTCAAACCTTCAGTGTAGGAGAAAACGGCATGGCCCATGAGGCCACGCCCAAGCGTGAGGGCCGCCTTGGGCACAAACACACATTGTGACCCTCAGCGTGAGTACCTTATTCAAGTAACGCCTCTCAGTGACTGGACCAAGAGCCCGCATATGTGGCTTGCCATGCCCATAGGCACCCAGGACTAACTAGATGGTGTGTATTCCAGTTGAGGGAACCCACTGCTGTGCTCTAGAGTCCCTCTCCTGGGGGGTCCCCTGTGGCAGAAAACAGTACTCTTCATTCCCACAGAATGAACACAAACACTTGGGAGCTTGGACAATCCCCTGAGAGGAAGGCTCTTCCTCGGCCTCTGAGACAACCCCTACCCTGACCGGACACTGTAAACGCAACACCCAGAGACAAAATCCTGAGTGACTGCCTCCCACTTGCCCTACTTTATTTCCAGAGGATCTCTTCTCACGGACTAGAGATCAGGCCTGCCATTACATTGGCCCCTAGCTGAGCCAAGTTTGCTTTTTCAGACATCTGTCCCCACAGCCCTGGCAAACAGAGCCTCTAGCCTGGGTCCTCTGGAGCCATACCACAGGACCGTGCCTGCTCTCTCCTGGGAAACTGTGTCCATTCCTTTGGCCACACACCTCCAGAATATGAGAAACCTCAAGGCCTCCGAGGACATCCCACTACTGGGAGCCTCACTGGACTCACAGGGGCATTCAGACACAAGCTGAGCAGCTACATCCATGAATGCATGCACACAGATGACAACAGAGATAGAAGGTTGAGCCGGACAGGCCTTTAGGCCGTAGTCTCAACTCTTACTTTGGTTTCCAGGTGTCACTCCTCAGAGGCTTTGGTTCGAAGAACAGGGTATGGGGCTTTCCTGAGGCACGGAACAGAACTCCTCTCGTCTCCACATGGGAAGTTTCCTTGTTGGAGCCGTGTCAAACACCTCATGTTGGAGAATCCTGCAGAGTCCCTGAGCCACCTCCACATTCCAAGGTCTCCCAGGCCACCAAGCCACAGTAGGACTCATCTTCAGGAGAGTCCATTTCAACTCTCCCCTCTGGGGAGCTCACCCAGGAGCCCGCAGATTGAGCCTGCCTTGTCCTGACTAAAGAGTGGGAATATGAGGTGGCGTTCCCAGGCATCCATGCTTAGACACCTGCTCTCGAGTCTTTCCATATGGGGCCTCTTGGAACCATCCAATAGGACTCGACTGTCGTGCAGAAGGTAACCTTCAGTTTTGGAGCAGTTCACAAATCCCATCGTAGGCAAAACTTTCTGGCCTCATGAAGCCCCCACACCCTTCAGGAAGAGGCCATGCTGGACAAGAACTCTAGCCTGAGGCACGTCTCATAGTTGACATGACCTCAGTGCAGGAGATCCCGATTCAGCCTCTGCAGAGTGGGCATGGCGTGACCTCGGTCCCAAACCTCATGCTAGCTTGTGTTTTCAGACTTCCTTCCTCACACTCCTGGCAAACAAGCCCTCCGGACTAGGAACTCCGGAACCAAAACCCAGCCCAGTGTCTGCCCAACGGAAGAAAAACGTTTCCCTGTGGGGCTCTCCAGAAAACCCAGATGAGGATCAACCTGCTCGGGCCTCGACGGTACCCGAACTGGATAGGCTGCTCTGGGCACTCATGCTCTGCCTGACACAGCCTGAAGCCAGACGTCCAGACAGACAAGGAGACAGCTGGCCGCACACCCAGCACTTTGGACACGCCATGGTCTTATGCCGTCACCTCTTCCTAAACTTGGTTTTCAGATATCTGAACCTAGACATTATATCAATTCTCCACACAGCTGGGTATAGCAAGCACAAAACAGAACTCCTCCTTCCCCATGGCTGTCAAGCTTGCTCTTGGCATGGAGTCACACCTTCAGGGTGGGAGAAACCTTCATGGCCCCTGATGCCACGCCCAAACATGAGTGCTGCTTGGGCACAAATTCACACTGTGATCCTCAGCATGAGCCCCATGTCAAAGAAAGGCCTGTCAGGGCCTGGACCAAGAGCCCACATATGGGGCTTGCCAAGCCCCTATGCACCCAATCCTCACCACGGTTTGAATTTTCCAGTCGCCCCGCCCGTACCTGGAGCTCTGCTCTGGAATCCCTTTCTTGGAGAGACCCATGAGCCAGACAACACGACTCCACCCTTCCCACAAAATGACCCCAAACTCTTGGGAGCTGGGACAAATCCCCAGAGAGGGATACTCGTCCACAGTACCTGAGGCCACCGCTCCAATTCACGGCTATCCCGGACACAACATCCAGAGACAAAAGCCTGAAGGAAGGCCTCCCACTCGCCCTTGTTTCAGAGGCCCAGGAGCTCCCTCTCGGGCTGTACATCCGGCCTGCCATACCCTAGGCGCCATTCCTAAGCTGAGTTTGTGTAATCAGACTTCTGTGCCCACAGCCTGGACCCACACACCTCCAGGCTAGGGCCTCTAGGGCCACAGCGAAAGATTGTGCCTGCCCTCTCCAAGGAAAGTGTGCCCAATCCATTGACCACAACACTACAGGTTAGGGAAAAGCTCCAAGGCCCCTGAGGCCATCAATAGGGTAGGCCCCCCTGGACTAAGAGGGGCTCTCTGACACCAGCGGAGCAACTATCTAAACTTAGACTCTCAGACAGTGTCCCCAGAGACAGAAGGTTGAAATGGACAGGCCCCCAGGCCCTAATCTGAACCTTAGCTTTGGTTTCCATGTTTCCGTTCTCAGAGGACTGTTTTCGTAGACCAGCACATGGGGCTTTTCTGAGGCACCAAACCAAACATCTCTCATCTCCACATGGGCAGCTTTCTTACTGGGATGTATCAAACACTTCAGGTAGGAGAGTTCCGCAGGGCCACTGAACAACCAGCACATTCCAGGGCTCCATGGACCCAAACGCAAATTATGACGCATCCTCAGGAGCGGCCATTTCAACTCAGCCCCCTGGGTCGCGTGTTCCAGAGGCAGCAGATCAAACATATCTTGTCGCTAATAGCAATGGGAATGCGAAGCATGCTGTACAGGGATCCATCCTTCGAACCCTGCTCTCCAGTCCTTCCATATGGTATGTCCTGGAGCCATGCAACAGGACTCAAATGTCCCGCAGAAGGAAACCTTGTGGTTTGGGGCAACCTCCAAACTCAGCGTGGGAAAACTTCCTTGGCCTCATGAGGCCCCCACTTCATGAAGGTGCCATCATGGACACATACTCCAGCCTCAGCCAACGTCTGATCCTCAGCCTGACTTCAGATGCAGGAGATTTTGATTCAGCCACTGCAGAGTGGGCCTGTTCTGCCCTTGGCTCCAATCCTCACACTAGCTTGTGTTTTCAGACTTCCGTCCTCACACTCCTGGCCCACAAACCCTCCCTACTGGGAATTCTGGGGCCACAATGAAGCACTGTGCCTGCCTCCCAGGAGAAAAACATTGTCTATGGCGCTGCCCAGAAACCCCAAATGAGGATCAAACTGCTTGGCCCTCGGCAACACCCCAATTGCATAGGCTACCTTAAACAGTGATGCTCTGTCGCAAATAGCCTGAGCCCAGACCTTCCAACAGACACCGACACAGCTGGCTGCACACCCAGCACATTGGACCCGCCACTGCCTTAGGCTACCATCCATTCCCAACCTGGGTTTTCAGTCATCGGAACCTAGACCTTATCTCCAATCCCTGCACAGGGGGGAACCTGATGCACAAGTCAGAACCCCTCCTTCCCCCTGGCAAGAAACCTTGCTGCTGGCAGTGAGTCAAACCTTCAGTGTAGGAGAAAACGGCATGGCCCATGAGGCCACGCCCAAGCGTGAGGGCCGCCTTGGGCACAAACACACATTGTGACCCTCAGCGTGAGTACCTTATTCAAGTAACGCCTCTCAGTGACTGGACCAAGAGCCCGCATATGTGGCTTGCCATGCCCATAGGTACCCAGGACTAACTAGATGGTGTGTATTCCAGTTGAGGGAACCCACTGCTGTGCTCTAGAGTCCCTCTCCTGGGGGGTCCCCTGTGGCAGAAAACAGTACTCTTCATTCCCACAGAATGAACACAAACACTCTGGAGCTTGGACAATCCCCTGAGAGGAAGGCTCTTCCTCGGCCTCTGAGACAACCCCTACCCTGACCGGACACTGTAAACGCAACACCCAGAGACAAAATCCTGAGTGACTGCCTCCCACTTGCCCTACTTTGATTTCCAGAGGATCTCCCCTCACGGACTAGAGATCAGGCCTGCCATTACATTGGCCCCTAGCTGAGCCAAGTTTGCTTTTTCAGACATCTGTCCCCACAGCCCTGGCAAACAGAGCCTCTAGGCTGGGTCCTCTGGAGCCATACCACAGGACCGTGCCTGCTCTCTCCTGGGAAACTGTGTCCATTCCTTTGGCCACACACCTCCAGAATATGAGAAACCTCAAGGCCTCCGAGGACATCCCACTACTGGGAGCCTCACTGGACTCACAGGGGCATTCGGACACAAGCTGAGCAGCTACATCCATGAATGCATGCACACAGATGACAACAGAGATAGAAGGTTGAGCCGGACAGGCCTTTAGGCCTTAGTCTCAACTCTTACTTTGGTTTCCATGTGTCACTCCTCAGAGGCTTTGGTTCGA
This sequence comes from Mustela nivalis, assembly GCF_964662115.1. Taxonomy (NCBI): domain Eukaryota; kingdom Metazoa; phylum Chordata; class Mammalia; order Carnivora; family Mustelidae; genus Mustela; species Mustela nivalis. The sequence goes on from NW_028136519.1 coordinate 270,393, forward strand.
AGAGCAGGGTATGGGGCTTTCCTGAGGCACGGAACAGAACTCCTCTCGTCTCCACATGGGAAGTTTCCTTGTTGGAGCCGTGTCAAACACCTCATGTTGGAGAATCCTGCAGAGTCCCTGAGCCACCTCCACATTCCAAGGTCTCCCAGGCCACCAAGCCACAGTAGGACTCATCTTCAGGAGAGTCCATTTCAACTCTCCCCTCTGGGTAGCTCACCCAGGAGCCCGCAGATTGAGCCTGCCTTGTCCTGACTAAAGAGTGGGAATATGAGGTGGCGTTCCCAGGCATCCATGCTTAGACACCTGCTCTCGAGTCTTTCCATATGGGGCCTCTTGGAACCATCCAATAGGACTCGACTGTCGTGCAGAAGATAACCTTCAGTTTTGGAGCAGTTCACAGATCCCATCGTAGGCAAAACTTTCTGGCCTCATGAAGCCCCCACACCCTTCAGGAAGAGGCCATGCTGGACAAGAACTCTAGCCTGAGGCACGTCTCATAGTTGACATGACCTCAGTGCAGGAGATCTCGATTCAGCCTCTGCAGAGTGGGCCTGCCGTGCCCTCGGTCCCAAACCTCACGCTAGCTTGTGTTTTCAGACTTCCTTCCTCACACTCCTGGCAAACAAGCCCTCCGGACTAGGAACTCCAGAACCAAAACCCAGCCCAGTGTCTGCCCAACGGAAGAAAATCGTTTCCCTGTGGGGCTCTCCAGAAAACCCAGATGAGGATCAACCTGCTCAGGCCTCGACGGTACCCGAACTGGATAGGCTGCTCTGGGCACTCATGCTCTGCCTGACACAGCCTGAAGCCAGACGTCCAGACAGACAAGGAGACAGCTGGCCGCACACCCAGCACTTCGGACACGCCATGGTCTTACGCCGTCACCTCATCCTATCCTTGGTTTTCAGATATCTGAACCTAGACATTATATCAATTCTCCACACAGCTGGGTATAGCAAGCACAAAGCAGAACTCCTCCTTCCCCATGGCTGTCAAGCTTGCTCTTGGCATGGAGTCACACCTTCAGGGTGGGAGAAACCTTCATGGCCCCTGATGCCACGCCCAAACTTGAGTGCTGCTTGGGCACAAATTCGCACTGTGACCCTCAGCATGAGTCCCATGTCAAAGAAAGGCCTGTCAGGGCCTGGACCAAGAGCCCACATATGGGGCTTGCCAAGCCCCTATGCACCCAATCCTCACCACGGTTTGAATTTTCCAGTCGCCCCGCCCGTACCTGGAGCTCTGCTCTGGAATCCCTTTCTTGGAGAGACCCATGAGCCAGACAACACGACTCCACCCTTCCCACAAAATGACCCCAAACTCTTGGGAGCTGGGACAAATCCCCAGAGAGGGATACTCGTCCACAGTACCTGAGGCCACCGCTCCAATCCACGGCTATCCCGGACACAACATCCAGAGACAAAAGCCTGAAGGAACGCCTCCCACTCGCCCTTGTTTCAGAGGCCCAGGAGCTCCCTCTCGGGCTGTACATCCGGCCTGCCATACCCTAGGCGCCACTCCTAAGCTGAGTTTGTGTATTCAGACTTCTGTGCCCACAGCCTGGACCCACACACCTCCAGGCTAGGGCCTCTAGGGCCACAGCGAAAGATTGTGCCTGCCCTCTCCAAGGAAAGTGTGCCCAATCCATTGACCACAACACTACAGGTTAGGGAAAAGCTCCAAGGCCCCTGAGGCCATCAATAGGGTAGGCCCCTCTGGACTAATAGGAGCTCTCTGACACCAGCGGAGCAACTATCTCCACTTAGACTCTCAGACAGTGTCCCCAGAGACAGAAGGTTGAAATGGACAGGCCCCCAGGCCCTAATCTGAACCTTAGCTTTGGTTTCCATGTTTCCGTTCTCAGAGGACGTTTTCGTAGACCAGCACATGGGGCTTTTCTGAGGCACCAAACCAAACATCTCTCATCTCCACATGGGCAGCTTTCTTACTGGGATGTATCAAACACTTCAGGTAGGAGAGTTCCGCAGGGCCACTGAACAACCAGCACATTCCAAGGTCTCCATGGACCCAAACGCACATTATGACGCATCCTCAGGAGAGGCCATTTCAACTCAGCCCCCTGGGTCGCGTGTTCCAGAGGCAGCAGATCAAACATATCTTGTCGCTAATAGCCAATGGGAATGCGAGGCATGCTGTACAGGGATCCATCCTTCGAACCCTGCTCTCCAGTCCTTCCATATGGTATGTCCTGGAGCCATGCAACAGGACTCGAATGTCCCGCAGAAGGAAACCTTGTGGTTTGGGGCAACCTCCAAACTCAGCGTGGGAAAACTTCCTTGGCCTCATGAGGCCCCCACTTCATGAAGGTGCCATCATGGACACATACTCCAGCCTCAGCCAACGTCTGATCCTCAGCCTGACTTCAGATGCAGGAGATTTTGATTCAGCCTCTGCAGAGTGGGCCTGCTCTGCCCTTGGCTCCAATCCTCACACTAGCTTGTGTTTTCAGACTTCCGTCCTCACACTCCTGGCCCACAAACCCTCCCTACTGGGAATTCTGGGGCCACAATGAAGCACTGTGCCTGCCTCCCAAGAGAAAAACATTGTCTATGGCGCTGCCCAGAAACCCCAAATGAGGATCAAACTGCTTGGCGCTCGGCAACACCCCAATTGCATAGGCTACCTTAAACAGTGAAGCTCTGTCGCAAATAGCCTGAGCCCAGACCTTCCAACAGACACCAACACAGCTGGCAGCACACCCAGCACATTGGACCCGCCACTGCCTTAGGCCACCATCCATACCCAACCTGGGTTTTCAGTCATCGGAACCTAGACCTTATCTCCAATCCCTGCACAGGGGGGAACCTGATGCACAAGTCAGAACCCCTCCTTCCCCCTGGCAAGAAACCTTGCTGCTGGCAGTGAGTCAAACCTTCAGTGTAGGAGAAAACGGCATGGCCCATGAGGCCACGCCCAAGCGTGAGGGCCGCCTTGGGCACAAACACACATTGTGACCCTCAGCGTGAGTACCTTATTCAAGTAACGCCTCTAAGTGACTGGACCAAGAGCCCGCATATGTGGCTTGCCATGCCCATAGGCACCCAGGACTAACTAGATGGTGTGTATTCCAGTTGAGGGAACCCACTGCTGTGCTCTAGAGTCCCTCTCCTGGGGGGTCCCCTGTGGCAGAAAACAGTACTCTTCATTCCCACAGAATGAACACAAACACTCGGGAGCTTCGACAATCCCCTGAGAGGAAGGCTCTTCCTCGTCCTCTGAGACAACCCCTACCCTGACCGGACACTGTAAACGCAACACCCAGAGACAAATTCCTGAGTGACTGCCTCCCACTTGCCCTACTTTGATTTCCAGAGGATCTCCCCTCACGGACTAGAGATCAGGCCTGCCATTACATTGGCCCCTAGCTGAGCCAAGTTTGCTTTTTCAGACATCTGTCCCCCCAGCCCTGGCAAACAGAGCCTCTAGGCTGGGTCCTCTGGAGCCATACCACAGGACCGTGCCTGCTCTCTCCTGGGAAACTGTGTCCATTCCTTTGGCCACACACCTCCCGAATATGAGAAACCTCAAGGCCTCCGAGGACATCCCACTACTGGGAGCCTCACTGGACTCACAGGGGCATTCGGACACAAGCTGAGCAGCTACATCCATGAATGCATGCACACAGATGACAACAGAGATAGAAGGTTGAGCCGGACAGGCCTTTAGGCCGTAGTCTCAACTCTTACTTTGGTTTCCAGGTGTCACTCCTCAGAGGCTTTGGTTCGAAGAACAGGGTATGGGGCTTTCCTGAGGCACGGAACAGAACTCCTCTCGTCTCCACATGGGAAGTTTCCTTGTTGGAGCCGTGTCAAACACCTCATGTTGGAGAATCCTGCAGAGTCCCTGAGCCACCTCCACATTCCAAGGTCTCCCAGGCCACCAAGCCACAGTAGGACTCATCTTCAGGAGAGTCCATTTCAACTCTCCCCTCTGGGTAGCTCACCCAGGAGCCCGCAGATTGAACCTGCCTTGTCCTGACTAAAGAGTGGGAATATGAGGTGGCGTTCCCAGGCATCCATGCTTAGACACCTGCTCTCGAGTCTTTCCATATGGGGCCTCTTGGAACCATCCAATAGGACTCGACTGTCGTGCAGAAGGTAACCTTCAGTTTTGGAGCAGTTCACAAATCCCATCGTAGGCAAAACTTTCTGGCCTCATGAAGCCCCCACACCCTTCAGGAAGAGGCCATGCTGGACAAGAACTCTAGGCTGAGGCACGTCTCATAGTTGACATGACCTCAGTGCAGGAGATCCCGATTCAGCCTCTGCAGAGTGGGCATGCCGTGACCTCGGTCCCTAACCTCACGCTAGCTTGTGTTTTCAGACTTCCTTCCTCACACTCCTGGCAAACAAGCCCTCCGGACTAGGAACTCCGGAACCAAAACCCAGCCCAGTGTCTGCCCAACGGAAGAAAAACGTTTCCCTGTGGGGCTCTCCAGAAAACCCAGATGAGGATCAACCTGCTCGGGCCTCGACGGTACCCGAACTGGATAGGCTGCTCTGGGCACTCATGCTCTGCCTGACACAGCCTGAAGCCAGACGTCCAGACAGACAAGGAGACAGCTGCCCGCACACCCAGCACTTTGGACACGCCATGGTCTTATGCCGTCACCTCTTCCTAACCTTGGTTTTCAGATATCTGAACCTAGACATTATATCAATTCTCCACACAGCTGGGTATAGCAAGCACAAAACAGAACTCCTCCTTCCCCATGGCTGTCAAGCTTGCTCTTGGCATGGAGTCACACCTTCAGGGTCGGAGAAACCTTCATGGCCCCTGATGCCACTCCCAAACTTGAGTGCTGCTTGGGCACAAATTCACACTGTGATCCTCAGCATGAGCCCCATGTCAAAGAAAGGCCTGTCAGGGCCTGGACCAAGAGCCCACATATGGGGCTTGCCAAGCCCCTATGCACCCAATCCTCACCACGGTTTGAATTTTCCAGTCGCCCCGCCCGTACCTGGAGCTCTGCTCTGGAATCCCTTTCTTGGAGAGACCCATGAGCCAGACAACACGACTCCACCCTTCCCACAAAATGACCCCAAACTCTTGGGAGCTGGGACAAATCCCCAGAGAGGGATACTCGTCCACAGTACCTGAGGCCACCGCTCCAATCCACGGCTATCCCGGACACAACATCCAGAGACAAAAGCCTGAAGGAACGCCTCCCACTCGCCCTTGTTTCAGAGGCCCAGGAGCTCCCTCTCGGGCTGTACATCCGGCCTGCCATACCCTAGGCGCCACTCCTAAGCTGAGTTTGTGTATTCAGACTTCTGTGCCCACAGCCTGGACCCACACACCTCCAGGCTAGGGCCTCTAGGGCCACAGCGAAAGATTGTGCCTGCCCTCTCCAAGGAAAGTGTGCCCAATCCATTGACCACAACACTACAGGTTAGGGAAAAGCTCCAAGGCCCCTGAGGCCATCAATAGGGTAGGCCCCTCTGGACTAATAGGGGCTCTCTGACACCAGCGGAGCAACTATCTCCACTTAGACTCTCAGACAGTGTCCCCAGAGACAGAAGGTTGAAATGGACAGGCCCCCAGGCCCTAATCTGAACCTTAGCTTTGGTTTCCATGTTTCCGTTCTCAGAGGACGTTTTCGTAGACCAGCACATGGGGCTTTTCTGAGGCACCAAACCAAACATCTCTCATCTCCACATGGGCAGCTTTCTTACTGGGATGTATCAAACACTTCAGGTAGGAGAGTTCCGCAGGGCCACTGAACAACCAGCACATTCCAAGGTCTCCATGGACCCAAACGCACATTATGACGCATCCTCAGGAGAGGCCATTTCAACTCAGCCCCCTGGGTCGCGTGTTCCAGAGGCAGCAGTTCAAACATATCTTGTCGCTAATAGCCAATGGGAATGCGAGGCATGCTGTACAGGGATCCATCCTTCGAACCCTGCTCTCCAGTCCTTCCATATGGTATGTCCTGGAGCCATGCAACAGGACTCGAATGTCCCGCAGAAGGAAACCTTGTGGTTTGGGGCAACCTCCAAACTCAGCGTGGGAAAACTTCCTTGGCCTCATGAGGCCCCCACTTCATGAAGGTGCCATCATGGACACATACTCCAGCCTCAGCCAACGTCTGATCCTCAGCCTGACTTCAGATGCAGGAGATTTTGATTCAGCCTCTGCAGAGTGGGCCTGCTCTGCCCTTGGCTCCAATCCTCACACTAGCTTGTGTTTTCAGACTTCCGTCCTCACACTCCTGGCCCACAAACCCTCCCTACTGGGAATTCTGGGGCCACAATGAAGCACTGTGCCTGCCTCCCAAGAGAAAAACATTGTCTATGGCGCTGCCCAGAAACCCCAAATGAGGATCAAACTGCTTGGCGCTCGGCAACACCCAAATTGCATAGGCTACCTTAAACAGTGAAGCTCTGTCGCAAATAGCCTGAGCCCAGACCTTCCAACAGACACCAACACAGCTGGCTGCACACCCAGCACATTGGACCCGCCACTGCCTTAGGCCACCATCCATACCCAACCTGGGTTTTCAGTCATCGGAACCTAGACCTTATCTCCAATCCCTGCACAGGGGGGAACCTGATGCACAAGTCAGAACCCCTCCTTCCCCCTGGCAAGAAACCTTGCTGCTGGCAGTGAGTCAAACCTTCAGTGTAGGAGAAAACGGCATGGCCCATGAGGCCACGCCCAAGCGTGAGGGCCGCCTTGGGCACAAACACACATTGTGACCCTCAGCGTGAGTACCTTATTCAAGTAACGCCTCTAAGTGACTGGACCAAGAGCCCGCATATGTGGCTTGCCATGCCCATAGGCACCCAGGACTAACTAGATGGTGTGTATTCCAGTTGAGGGAACCCACTGCTGTGCTCTAGAGTCCCTCTCCTGGGGGGTCCCCTGTGGCAGAAAACAGTACTCTTCATTCCCACAGAATGAACACAAACACTTGGGAGCTTGGACAATCCCCTGAGAGGAAGGCTCTTCCTCGGCCTCTGAGACAACCCCTACCCTGACCGGACACTGTAAACGCAACACCCAGAGACAAATTCCTGAGTGACTGCCTCCCACTTGCCCTACTTTGATTTCCAGAGGATCTCCCCTCACGGACTAGAGATCAGGCCTGCCATTACATTGGCCCCTAGCTGAGCCAAGTTTGCTTTTTCAGACATCTGTCCCCCCAGCCCTGGCAAACAGAGCCTCTAGGCTGGGTCCTCTGGAGCCATACCACAGGACCGTGCCTGCTCTCTCCTGGGAAACTGTGTCCATTCCTTTGGCCACACACCTCCCGAATATGAGAAACCTCAAGGCCTCCGAGGACATCCCACTACTGGGAGCCTCACTGGACTCACAGGGGCATTCGGACACAAGCTGAGCAGCTACATCCATGAATGCATGCACACAGATGACAACAGAGATAGAAGGTTGAGCCGGACAGGCCTTTAGGCCGTAGTCTCAACTCTTACTTTGGTTTCCAGGTGTCACTCCTCAGAGGCTTTGGTTCGAAGAACAGGGTATGGGGCTTTCCTGAGGCACGGAACAGAACTCCTCTCGTCTCCACATGGGAAGTTTCCTTGTTGGAGCCGTGTCAAACACCCCATGTTGGAGAATCCTGCAGAGTCCCTGAGCCACCTCCACATTCCAAGGTCTCCCAGGCCACCAAGCCACAGTAGGACTCATCTTCAGGAGAGTCCATTTCAACTCTCCCCTCTGGGGAGCTCACCCAGGAGCCCGCAGATTGAGCCTGCCTTGTCCTGACTAAAGAGTGGGAATATGAGGTGGCGTTCCCAGGCATCCATGCTTAGACACCTGCTCTCGAGTCTTTCCATATGGGGCCTCTTGGAACCATCCAATAGGACTCGACTGTCGTGCAGAAGGTAACCTTCAGTTTTGGAGCAGTTCACAAATCCCATCGTAGGCAAAACTTTCTGGCCTCATGAAGCCCCCACACCCTTCAGGAAGAGGCCATGCTGGACAAGAACTCTAGCCTGAGGCACGTCTCATAGTTGACATGACCTCAGTGCAGGAGATCCCGATTCAGCCTCTGCAGAGTGGGCATGCCGTGACATCGGTCCCAAACCTCACGCTAGCTTGTGTTTTCAGACTTCCTTCCTCACACTCCTGGCAAACAAGCCCTCCGGACTAGGAACTCCGGAACCAAAACCCAGCCCAGTGTCTGCCCAACGGAAGAAAAACGTTTCCCTGTGGGGCTCTCCAGAAAACCCAGATGAGGATCAACCTGCTCGGGCCTCGACGGTACCCGAACTGGATAGGCTGCTCTGGGCACTCATGCTCTGCCTGACACAGCCTGAAGCCAGACGTCCAGACAGACAAGGAGACAGCTGGCCGCACACCCAGCACTTCGGACACGCCATGGTCTTATGCCGTCACCTCATCCTAACCTTGGTTTTCAGATATCTGAACCTAGACATTATATCAATTCTCCACACAGCTGGGTATAGCAAGCACAAAACAGAACTCCTCCTTCCCCATGGCTGTCAAGCTTGCTCTTGGCATGGAGTCACACCTTCAGGGTGGGAGAAACCTTCATGGCCCCTGATGCCACGCCCAAACTTGAGTGCTGCTTGGGCACAAATTCACACTGTGATCCTCAGCATGAGCCCCATGTCAAAGAAAGGCCTGTCAGGGCCTGGACCAAGAGCCCACATATGGGGCTTGCCAAGCCCCTATGCACCCAATCCTCACCACGGTTTGAATTTTCCAGTCGCCCCGCCCGTACCTGGAGCTCTGCTCTGGAATCCCTTTCTTGGAGAGACCCATGAGCCAGACAACACGACTCCACCCTTCCCACAAAATGACCCCAAACTCTTGGGAGCTGGGACAAATCCCCAGAGAGGGATACTCGTCCACAGTACCTGAGGCCACCGCTCCAATCCACGGCTATCCCGGACACAACATCCAGAGACAAAAGCCTGAAGGAACGCCTCCCACTCGCCCTTGTTTCAGAGGCCCAGGAGCTCCCTCTCGGGCTGTACATCCGGCCTGCCATACCCTAGGCGCCACTCCTAAGCTGAGTTTGTGTAATCAGTCTTCTGTGCCCACAGCCTGGACCCACACACCTCCAGGCTAGGGCCTCTAGGGCCACAGCGAAAGATTGTGCCTGCCCTCTCCAAGGAAAGTGTGCCCAATCCATTGACCACAACACTACAGGTTAGGGAAAAGCTCCAAGGCCCCTGAGGCCATCAATAGGGTAGGCCCCCCTGGACTAAGAGGGGCTCTCTGACACCAGCGGAGCAACTATCTCCACTTAGACTCTCAGACAGTGTCCCCAGAGACAGAAGGTTGAAATGGACAGGCCCCCAGGCCCTAATCTGAACCTTAGCTTTGGTTTCCATGTTTCCGTTCTCAGAGGACTGTTTTCGTAGACCAGCACATGGGGCTTTTCTGAGGCACCAAACCAAACATCTCTCATCTCCACATGGGCAGCTTTCTTACTGGGATGTATCAAACACTTCAGGTAGGAGAGTTCCGCAGGGCCACTGAACAACCAGCACATTCCAAGGTCTCCATGGACCCAAACGCACATTATGACGCATCCTCAGGAGAGGCCATTTCAACTCAGCCCCCTGGGTCGCATGTTCCAGAGGCAGCAGATCAAACATATGTTGTCGCTAATAGCCAATGGGAATGCGAGGCATGCTGTACAGGGATCCATCCTTCGAACCCTGCTCTCCAGTCCTTCCATATGGTATGTCCTGGAGCCATGCAACAGGACTCGAATGTCCCGCAGAAGGAAACCTTGTGGTTTGGGGCAACCTCCAAACTCAGCGTGGGAAAACTTCCTTGGCCTCATGAGGCCCCCACTTCATGAAGGTGCCATCATGGACACATACTCCAGCCTCAGCCAACGTCTGATCCTCAGCCTGACTTCAGATGCAGGAGATTTTGATTCAGCCTCTGCAGAGTGGGCCTGCTCTGCCCTTGGTTCCAATCCTCACACTAGCTTGTGTTTTCAGACTTCCGTCCTCACACTCCTGGCCCACAAACCCTCCCTACTGGGAATTCTGGGGCCACAATGAAGCACTGTGCCTGCCTCCAGGAGAAAATCATTGTCTATGGCGCTGCCCAGGAACCCCAAATGAGGATCAAACTGCTTGGCCCTCGGCAACACCCCAATTGCATAGGCTACCTTAAACAGTGATGCTCTGTCGCAAATAGCCTGAGCCCAGACCTTCCAACAGACACCGACACAGCTGGCTGCACACCCAGCACATTGGACCCGCCACTGCCTTAGGCCACCATCCATTCCCAACCTGGATTTTCAGTCATCGGAACCTAGACCTTATCTCCAATCCCTGCTAGGGGGGATCCTGATGCACAAGTCAGAACCTCTCCTTCCCCCTGGCAAGAAACCTTGCTGCTGGCAGTGAGTCAAACCTTCAGTGTAGGAGAAAACGGCATGGCCCATGAGGCCACGCCCAAGCGTGAGGGCCGCCTTGGGCACAAACACACATTGTGACCCTCAGCGTGAGTACCTTATTCAAGTAACGCCTCTAAGTGACTGGACCAAGAGCCCGCATATGTGGCTTGCCATGCCCATAGGCACCCAGGACTAACTAGATGGTGTGTATTCCAGTTGAGGGAACCCACTGCTGTGCTCTAGAGTCCCTCTCCTGGGGGGTCCCCTGTGGCAGAAAACAGTACTCTTCATTCCCACAGAATGAACACAAACACTTGGGAGCTTGGACAATCCCCTGAGAGGAAGGCTCTTCCTCGGCCTCTGAGACAACCCCTACCCTGACCGGACACTGTAAACGCAACACCCAGAGACAAAATCCTGAGTGACTGCCTCCCACTTGCCCTACTTTGATTTCCAGAGGATCTCCCCTCACGGACTAGAGATCAGGCCTGCCATTACATTGGCCCCTAGCTGAGCCAAGTTTGCTTTTTCAGACATCTGTCCCCGCAGAGCCTCTAGGCTGGGTCCTCTGGAGCCATACCACAGGACCGTGCGTGCTCTCTCCTGGGAAACCGTGTCCATTCCTTTGGCCACACACCTCCAGAATATGAGAAACCTCAAGGCCTCCGAGGACATCCCACTACTGGGAGCCTCACTGGACTCACAGGGGCATTCGGACACAAGCTGAGCAGCTACATCCATGAATGCATGCACACAGATGACAACAGAGATAGAAGGTTGAGCTGGACAGGCCTTTAGGCCGTAGTCTCAACTCTTACTTTGGTTTCCAGGTGTCACTCCTCAGAGGCTTTGGTTCGAAGAACAGGGTATGGGGCTTTCCTGAGGCACGGAACAGAACTCCTCTCGTCTCCACATGGGAAGTTTCCTTGTTGGAGCCGTGTCAAACACCTCATGTTGGAGAATCCTGCAGAGTCCCTGAGCCACCTCCACATTCCAAGGTCTCCCAGGCCACCAAGCCACAGTAGGACTCATCTTCAGGAGAGTCCATTTCAACTCTCCCCTCTGGGGAGCTCACCCAGGAGCCCGCAGATTGAGCCTGCCTTGTCCTGACTAAAGAGTGGGAATATGAGGTGGCGTTCCCAGGCATCCATGCTTAGACACCTGCTCTCGAGTCTTTCCATATGGGGCCTCTTGGAACCATCCAATAGGACTCGACTGTCGTGCAGAAGGTAACCTTCAGTTTTGGAGCAGTTCACAAATCCCATCGTAGGCAAAACTTTCTGGCCTCATGAAGCCCCCACACCCTTCAGGAAGAGGCCATGCTGGACAAGAACTCTAGCCTGAGGCACGTCTCATAGTTGACATGACCTCAGTGCAGGAGATCCCGATTCAGCCTCTGCAGAGTGGGCATGCCGTGACCTCGGTCCCAAACCTCACGCTAGCTTGTGTTTTCAGACTTCCTTCCTCACACTCCTGGCAAACAAGCCCTCCGGACTAGGAACTCCGGAACCAAAACCCAGCCCAGTGTCTGCCCAACGGAAGAAAAACGTTTCCCTGTGGGGCTATCCAGGAAACCCAGATGAGGATCAACCTGCTCGGGCCTCGACGGTACCCGAACTGGATAGGCTGCTCTGGGCACTCATGCTCTGCCTGACACAGCCTGAAGCCAGACGTCCAGACAGACAAGGAGACAGCTGGCCGCACACCCAGCACTTTGGACACGCCATGGTCTTATGCCGTCACGTCTTCCTAAGCTTGGTTTTCAGATATCTGAACCTAGACATTATATCAATTCTCCACACAGCTGGGTATAGCAAGCACAAAACAGAACTCCTCCTTCCCCATGGCTGTCAAGCTTGCTCTTGGCATGGAGTCACACATTCAGGGTGGGAGAAACCTTCATGGCCCCTGATGCCACGCCCAAACTTGAGTGCTGCTTGGGCACAAATTCACACTGTGATCCTCAGCATGAGCCCCATGTCAAAGAAAGGCCTGTCAGGGCCTGGACCAAGAGCCCTCATATGGGGCTTGCCAAGCCCCTATGCACCCAATCCTCACCACGGTTTGAATTTTCCAGTCGCCCCGCCCGTACCTGGAGCTCTGCTCTGGAATCCCTTTTTGGAGAGACCCATGAGCCAGACAACACGACTCCACCCTTCCCACAAAATGACCCCAAACTCTTGGGAGCTGGGACAAATGCCCAGAGAGGGATACTCGTCCACAGTACCTGAGGCCACCGCTCCAATCCACGGCTATCCCGGACACAACATCCAGAGACAAAAGCCTGAAGGAACGCCTCCCACTCGCCCTTGTTTCAGAGGCCCAGGAGCTCCCTCTCGGGCTGTACATCCGGCCTGCCATACCCTAGGCGCCAGTCCTAAGCTGAGCTTGTGTATTCAGACTTCTGTGCCCACAGCCTGGACCCACACACCTCCACGCTAGGGCCTCTAGGGCCACAGCGAAAGATTGTGCCTGCCCTCTCCAAGGAAAGTGTGCCCAATCCATTGACCACAACACTACAGGTTAGGGAAAAGCTCCAAGGCCCCTGAGGCCATCAATAGTGTAGGCCCCCCTGGACTAAGAGGGGCTCTCTGACACCAGCGGAGCAACTATCTCCACTTAGACTCTCAGACAGTGTCCCCAGAGACAGAAGGTTGAAATGGACAGGCCCCCAGGCCCTAATCTAAACCTTAGCTTTGGTTTCCATGTTTCCGTTCTCAGAGGACTGTTTTCGTAGACCAGCACATGGGGCTTTTCTGAGGCACCAAACCAAACATCTCTCATCTCCACATGGGCAGCTTTCTTACTGGGATGTATCAAACACTTCAGGTAGGAGAGTTCCGCAGGGCCACTGAACAACCAGCACATTCCAAGGTCTCCATGGACCCAAACGCACATTATGATGCATCCTCAGGAGAGGCCATTTCAACTCAGCCCCCTGGGTCGCGTGTTCCAGAGGCAGCAGATCAAACATATCTTGTCGCTAATAGCCAATGGGAATGCGAGGCATGCTGTACAGGGATCCATCCTTCGAACCCTGCTCTCCAGTCCTTCCATATGGTATGTCCTGGAGCCATGCAACAGGACTCGAATGTCCCGCAGAAGGAAACCTTGTGGTTTGGGGCAACCTCCAAACTCAGCGTGGGAAAACTTCCTTGGCCTCATGAGGCCCCCACTTCATGAAGGTGCCATCATGGACACATACTCCAGCCTCAGCCAACGTCTGATCCTCAGCCTGACTTCAGATGCAGGAGATTTTGATTCAGCCTCTGCAGAGTGGGCCTGCTCTGCCCTTGGCTCCAATCCTCACACTAGCTTGTGTTTTCAGACTTCCGTCCTCACACTCCTGGCCCACAAACCCTCCCTACTGGGAATTCTGGGGCCACAATGAAGCACTGTGCCTGCCTCCCAGGAGAAAAACATTGTCTATGGCGCTGCCCAGAAACCCCAAATGAGGATCAAACTGCTTGGCCCTCGGCAACACCCCAATTGCATAGGCTACCTTAAACAGTGATGCTCTGTTGCAAATAGCCTGAGCCCAGACCTTCCAACAGACACCGACACAGCTGGCTGCACACCCAGCACATTGGACCCGCCACTGCCTTAGGCCACCATCCATTCCCAACCTGGGTTTTCAGTCATCGGAACCTAGACCTTATCTCCAATCCCTGCACAGGGGGGAACCTGATGCACAAGTCAGAACCCCTCCTTCCCCCTGGCAAGAAACCTTGCTGCTGGCAGTGAGTCAAACCTTCAGTGTAGGAGAAAACGGCATGGCCCATGAGGCCACGCCCAAGCGTGAGGGCCGCCTTGGGCACAAACACACATTGTGACCCTCAGCGTGAGTACCTTATTCAAGTAACGCCTCTCAGTGACTGGACCAAGAGCCCGCATATGTGGCTTGCCATGCCCGTAGGCACCCAGGACTAACTAGATGGTGTGTATTCCAGTTGAGGGAACCCACTGCTGTGCTCTAGAGACCCTCTCCTGGGGGGTCCCCTGTGGCAGAAAACAGTACTCTTCATTCCCACAGAATGAACACAAACACTTGGGAGCTTGGACAATCCCCTGAGAGGAAGGCTCTTCCTCGGCCTCTGAGACAACCCCTACCCTGACCGGACACTGTAAACGCAACACCCAGAGACAAAATCCTGAGTGACTGCCTCCCACTTGCCCTACTTTGATTTCCAGAGGATCTCCCCTCACGGACTAGAGATCAGGCCTGCCATTACATTGGCCCCTAGCTGAGCCAAGTTTGCTTTTTCAGACATCTGTCCCCCCAGCCCTGGCAAACAGAGCCTCTAGGCTGGGTCCTCTGGAGCCATACCACAGGACCGTGCCTGCTCTCTCCTGGGAAACTGTGTCCATTCCTTTGGCCACACACCTCCAGAATATGAGAAACCTCAAGGCCTCTGAGGACATCCCACTACTGGGAGCCTCACTGGACTCACAGGGGCATTCGGACACAAGCTGAGCAGCTACATCCATGAATGCATGCACACAGATGACAACAGAGATAGAAGGTTGAGCCGGACAGGCCTTTAGGCCGTAGTCTCAACTCTTACTTTGGTTTCCAGGTGTCACTCCTCAGAGGCTTTGGTTCGAAGAACAGGGTATGGGGCTTTCCTGAGGCACGGAACAGAACTCCTCTCGTCTCCACATGATAAGTTTCCTTGTTGGAGCCGTGTCAAACACCTCATGTTGGAGAATCCTGCAGAGTCCCTGAGCCACCTCCACATTCCAAGGTCTCCCAGGCCAACAAGCCACAGTAGGACTCATCTTCAGGAGAGTCCATTTCAACTCTCCCCTCTGGGTAGCTCACCCAGGAGCCCGCAGATTGAGCCTGCCTTGTCCTGACTAAAGAGTGGGAATATGAGGTGGCGTTCCCAGGCATCCATGCTTAGACACCTGCTCTCGAGTCTTTCCATATGGGGCCTCTTGGAACCATCCAATAGGACTCGACTGTCGTGCAGAAGGTAACCTTCAGTTTTGGAGCAGTTCACAAATCCCATCGTAGGCAAAACTTTCTGGCCTCATGAAGCCCCCACACCCTTCAGGAAGAGGCCATGCTGGACAAGAACTCTAGGCTGAGGCACGTCTCATAGTTGACATGACCTCAGTGCAGGAGATCCCGATTCAGCCTCTGCAGAGTGGGCATGCCGTGACCTCGGTCCCAACCCTCACGCTAGCTTGTGTTTTCAGACTTCCTTCCTCACACTCCTGGCAAACAAGCCCTCCGGACTAGGAACTCCAGAACCAAAACCCAGCCCAGTGTCTGCCCAACGGAAGAAAAACGTTTCCCTGTGGGGCTCTCCAGGAAACCCAGATGAGGATCAACCTGCTCGGGCCTCGACGGTACCCGAACTGGATAGGCTGCTCTGGGCACTCATGCTCTGCCTGACACAGCCTGAAGCCAGACGTCCAGACAGACAAGGAGACAGCTGGCCGCACACCCAGCACTTCGGACACGCCATGGTCTTAGGCCGTCACCTCATCCTAACCTTGGTTTTCAGATATCTGAACCTAGACATTATATCAATTCTCCACACAGCTGGGTATAGCAAGCACAAAACAGAACTCCTCCTTCCCCATGGCTGTCAAGCTTGCTCTTGGCATGGAGTCACACCTTCAGGGTGGGAGAAACCTTCATGGCCCCTGATGCCACGCCCAAACTTGAGTGCTGCTTGGGCACAAATTCACACTGTGATCCCCAGCATGAGCCCCATGTCAAAGAAAGGCCTGTCAGGGCCTGGACCAAGAGCCCACATATGGGGCTTGCCAAGCCCCTATGCACCCAATCCTCACCACGGTTTGAATTTTCCAGTCGCCCCGCCCGTACCTGGAGCTCTGCTCTGGAATCCCTTTCTTGGAGAGACCCATGAGCCAGACAACACGACTCCACCCTTCCCACAAAATGACCCCAAACTCTTGGGAGCTGGGACAAATCCCCAGAGAGGGATACTCGTCCACAGTACCTGAGGCCACCGCTCCAATCCACGGCTATCCCGGACACAACATCCAGAGACAAAAGCCTGAAGGAACGCCTCCCACTCGCCCTTGTTTCAGAGGCCCAGGAGCTCCCTCTCGGGCTGTACATCGGGCCTGCCATACCCTAGGCGCCACTCCTAAGCTGAGTTTGTGTATTCAGACTTCTGTGCCCACAGCCTGGACCCACACACCTCCAGGCTAGGGCCTCTAGGGCCACAGCGAAAGATTGTGCCTGCCCTCTCCAAGGAAAGTGTGCCCAATCCATTGACCACAACACTACAGGTTAGGGAAAAGCTCCAAGGCCCCTGAGGCCATCAATAGTGTAGGCCCCCCTGGACTAAGAGGGGCTCTCTGACACCAGCGGAGCAACTATCTCCACTTAGACTCTCAGACAGTGTCCCCAGAGACAGAAGGTTGAATTGGACAGGCCCCCAGGCCCTAATCTGAACCTTAGCTTTGGTTTCCATGTTTCCGTTCTCAGAGGACTGTTCTCGTAGACCAGCACATGGGGCTTTTCTGAGGCACCAAACCAAACCTCTCTCATCTCCACATGGGCAGCTTTCTTACTGGGATGTATCAAACACTTCAGGTAGGAGAGTTCCGCAGGGCCACTGAACAACCAGCACATTCCAAGGTCTCCATGGACCCAAACGCACATTATGACGCATCCTCAGGAGAGGCCATTTCAACTCAGCCCCCTGGGTCGCGTGTTCCAGAGGCAGCAGATCAAACATATGTTGTCGCTAATAGCCAATGGGAATGCGAGGCATGCTGTACAGGGATCCATCCTTCGAACCCTGCTCTCCAGTCCTTCCATATGGTATGTCCTGGAGCCATGCAACAGGACTCGAATGTCCCGCAGAAGGAAACCTTGTGGTTTGGGGCAACCTCCAAACTCAGCGTGGGAAAACTTCCTTGGCCTCATGAGGCCCCCACTTCATGAAGGTGCCATCATGGACACATACTCCAGCCTCAGCCAACGTCTGATCCTCAGCCTGACTTCAGATGCAGGAGATTTTGATTCAGCCTCTGCAGAGTGGGCCTGCTCTGCCCTTGGCTCCAATCCTCACACTAGCTTGTGTTTTCAGACTTCCGTCCTCACACTCCTGGCCCACAAACCCTCCCTACTGGGAATTCTGGGGCCACAATGAAGCACTGTGCCTGCCTCCCAGGAGAAAAACATTGTCTATGGCGCTGCCCAGAAACCCCAAATGAGGATCAAACTGCTTGGCCCTCGGCAACACCCCAATTGCATAGTCTACCTTAAACAGTGATGCTCTGTCACAAATAGCCTGAGCCCAGACCTTCCAACAGACACCGACACAGCTGGCTGCACACCCAGCACATTGGACCCGCCACTGCCTTAGGCCACCATCCATTCCCAACCTGGGTTTTCAGTCATCGGAACCTAGACCTTATCTCCAATCCCTGCACAGGGGGGAACCTGATGCACAAGTCAGAACCCCTCCTTCCCCCTGGCAAGAAACCTTGCTGCTGGCAGTGAGTCAAACCTTCAGTGTAGGAGAAAACGGCATGGCCCATGAGGCCACGCCCAAGCGTGAGGGCCGCCTTGGGCACAAACACACATTGTGACCCTCAGCGTGAGTACCTTATTCAAGTAACGCCTCTCAGTGACTGGACCAAGAGCCCGCATATGTGGCTTGCCATGCCCGTAGGCACCCAGGACTAACTAGATGGTGTGTATTCCAGTTGAGGGAACCCACTGCTGTGCTCTAGAGACCCTCTCCTGGGGGGTCCCCTGTGGCAGAAAACAGTACTCTTCATTCCCACAGAATGAACACAAACACTCGGGAGCTTGGACAATCCCCTGAGAGGAAGGCTCTTCCTCGGCCTCTGAGACAACCCCTACCCTGACCGGACACTGTAAACGCAACACCCAGAGACAAAATCCTGAGTGACTGCCTCCCACTTGCCCTACTTTGATTTCCAGAGGATCTCCCCTCACGGACTAGAGATCAGGCCTGCCATTACATTGGCCCCTAGCTGAGCCAAGTTTGCTTTTTCAGACATCTGTCCCCCCAGCCCTGGCAAACAGAGCCTCTAGGCTGGGTCCTCTGGAGCCATACCACAGGACCGTGCCTGCTCTCTCCTGGGAAACTGTGTCCATTCCTTTGGCCACACACCTCCAGAATATGAGAAACCTCAAGGCCTCTGAGGACATCCCACTACTGGGAGCCTCACTGGACTCACAGGGGCATTCGGACACAAGCTGAGCAGCTACATCCATGAATGCATGCACACAGATGACAACAGAGATAGAAGGTTGAGCCGGACAGGCCTTTAGGCCGTAGTCTCAACTCTTACTTTGGTTTCCAGGTGTCACTCCTCAGAGGCTTTGGTTCGAAGAACAGGGTATGGGGCTTTCCTGAGGCACGGAACAGAACTCCTCTTGTCTCCACATGGGAAGTTTCCTTGTTGGAGCCGTGTCAAACACCTCATGTTGGAGAATCCTGCAGAGTCCCTGAGCCACCTCCACATTCCAAGGTCTCCCAGGCCACCAAGCCACAGTAGGACTCATCTTCAGGAGAGTCCATTTCAACTCTCCCCTCTGGGTAGCTCACCCAGGAGCCCGCAGATTGAGCCTGCCTTGTCCTGACTAAAGAGTGGGAATATGAGGTGGCGTTCCCAGGCATCCATGCTTAGACACCTGCTCTCGAGTCTTTCCATATGGGGCCTCTTGGAACCATCCAATAGGACTCGACTGTCGTGCAGAAGGTAACCTTCAGTTTTGGAGCAGTTCACAAATCCCATCGTAGGCAAAACTTTCTGGCCTCATGAAGGCCCCACACCCTTCAGGAAGAGGCCATGCTGGACAAGAACTCTAGCCTGAGGCACGTCTCATAGTTGACATGACCTCAGTGCAGGAGATCCCGATTCAGCCTCTGCAGAGTGGGCATGCCGTGACCTCGGTCCCAAACCTCACGCTAGCTTGTGTTTTCAGACTTCCTTCCTCACACTCCTGGCAAACAAGCCCTCCGGACTAGGAACTCCAGAACCAAAACCCAGCCCAGTGTCTGCCCAACGGAAGAAAAACGTTTCCCTGTGGGGCTCTCCAGAAAACCCAGATGTGGATCAACCTGCTCGGGCCTCGACGGTACCCGAACTGGATAGGCTGCTCTGGGCACTCATGCTCTGCCTGACACAGCCTGAAGCCAGACGTCCAGACAGACAAGGAGACAGCTGGCCGCACACCCAGCACTTCGGACACGCCATGGTCTTAGGCCGTCACCTCATCCTAACCTTGGTTTTCAGATATCTGAACCTAGACATTATATCAATTCTCCACACAGCTGGGTATAGCAAGCACAAAACAGAACTCCTCCTTCCCCATGGCTGTCAAGCTTGCTCTTGGCATGGAGTCACACCTTCAGGGTGGGAGAAACCTTCATGGCCCCTGATGCCACGCCCAAACTTGAGTGCTGCTTGGGCACAAATTCACACTGTGATCCTCAGCATGAGCCCCATGTCAAAGAAAGGCCTGTCAGGGCCTGGACCAAGAGCCCACATATGGGGCTTGCCAAGCCCCTATGCACCCAATCCTCACCACGGTTTGAATTTTCCAGTCGCCCCGCCCGTACCTGGAGCTCTGCTCTGGAATCCCTTTCTTGGAGAGACCCATGAGCCAGACAACACGACTCCACCCTTCCCACAAAATGACCCCAAACTCTTGGGAGCTGGGACAAATCCCCAGAGAGGGATACTCGTCCACAGTACCTGAGGCCACCGCTCCAATCCACGGCTATCCCGGACACAACATCCAGAGACAAAAGCCTGAAGGAACGCCTCCCACTCGCCCTTGTTTCAGAGGCCCAGGAGCTCCCTCTCGGGCTGTACATCGGGCCTGCCATACCCTAGGCGCCACTCCTAAGCTGAGTTTGTGTATTCAGACTTCTGTGCCCACAGCCTGGACCCACACACCTCCAGGCTAGGGCCTCTAGGGCCACAGCGAAAGATTGTGCCTGCCCTCTCCAAGGAAAGTGTGCCCAATCCATTGACCACAACACTACAGGTTAGGGAAAAGCTCCAAGGCCCCTGAGGCCATCAATAGTGTAGGCCCCCCTGGACTAAGAGGGGCTCTCTGACACCAGCGGAGCAACTATCTCCACTTAGACTCTCAGACAGTGTCCCCAGAGACAGAAGGTTGAAATGGACAGGCCCCCAGGCCCTAATCTGAACCTTAGCTTTGGTTTCCATGTTTCCGTTCTCAGAGGACTGTTTTCGTAGACCAGCACATGGGGCTTTTCTGAGGCACCAAACCAAACATCTCTCATCTCCACATGGGCAGCTTTCTTACTGGGATGTATCAAACACTTCAGGTAGGAGAGTTCCGCAGGGCCACTGAACAACCAGCACATTCCAAGGTCTCCATGGACCCAAACGCACATTATGACGCATCCTCAGGAGAGGCCATTTCAACTCAGCCCCCTGGGTCGCGTGTTCCAGAGGCAGCAGATCAAACATATCTTGTCGCTAATAGCCAATGGGAATGCGAGGCATGCTGTACAGGGATCCATCCTTCGAACCCTGCTCTCCAGTCCTTCCATATGGTATGTCCTGGAGCCATGCAACAAGACTCGAATGTCCCGCAGAAGGAAACCTTGTGGTTTGGGGCAACCTCCAAACTCAGCGTGGGAAAACTTCCTTGGCCTCATGAGGCCCCCACTTCATGAAGGTGCCATCATGGACACATACTCCAGCCTCAGCCAACGTCTGATCCTCAGCCTGACTTCAGATGCAGGAGATTTTGATTCAGCCTCTGCAGAGTGGGCCTGCTCTGCCCTTGGCTCCATTCCTCACACTAGCTTGTGTTTTCAGACTTCCGTCCTCACATTCCTGGCCCACAAACCCTCCCTACTGGGAATTCTGGGGCCACAATGAAGCACTGTGCCTGCCTCCCAAGAGAAAAACATTGTCTATGGCGCTGCCCAGAAACCCCAAATGAGGATCAAACTGCTTGGCCCTCGGCAACACCCCAATTGCATAGGCTACCTTAAACAGTGATGCTCTGTCGCAAATAGCCTGAGCCCAGACCTTCCAACAGACACCGACACAGCTGGCTGCACACCCAGCACATTGGACCCGCCACTGCCTTAGGCCACCATCCATTCCCAACCTGGGTTTTCAGTCATCGGAACCTAGACCTTATCTCCAATCCCTGCACAGGGGGGAACCTGATGCACAAGTCAGAACCCCTCCTTCCCCCTGGCAAGAAACCTTGCTGCTGGCAGTGAGTCAAACCTTCAGTGTAGGAGAAAACGGCATGGCCCATGAGGCCACGCCCAAGCGTGAGGGCCGCCTTGGGCACAAACACACATTGTGACCCTCAGCGTGAGTACCTTATTCAAGTAACGCCTCTCAGTGACTGGACCAAGAGCCCGCATATGTGGCTTGCCATGCCCATAGGCACCCAGGACTAACTAGATGGTGTGTATTCCAGTTGAGGGAACCCACTGCTGTGCACTAGAGTCCCTCTCCTGGGGGGTCCCCTGTGGCAGAAAACAGTACTCTTCATTCCCACAGAATGAACACAAACACTTGGGAGCTTGGACAATCCCCTGAGAGGAAGGCTCTTCCTCGGCCTCTGAGACAACCCCTACCCTGACCGGATACTGTAAACGCAACACCCAGAGACAAAATCCTGAGTGACTGCCTCCCACTTGCCCTACTTTGATTTCCAGAGGATCTCCCCTCACGGACTGGAGATCAGGCCTGCCATTACATTGGCCCCTAGCTGAGCCAAGTTTGCTTTTTCAGACATCTGTCCCCACAGCCCTGGCAAACAGAGCCTCTAGGCTGGGTCCTCTGGAGCCATACCACAGGACCGTGCCTGCTCTCTCCTGGGAAACTGTGTCCATTCCTTTGGCCACACACCTCCAGAATATGAGAAACCTCAAGGCCTCCGAGGACATCCCACTACTGGGTGCCTCACTGGTCTCACAGGGGCATTCGGACACAAGCTGAGCAGCTACATCCATGAATGCATGCACACAGATGACAACAGAGATAGAAGGTTGAGCCGGACAGGCCTTTAGGCCGTAGTCTCAACTCTTACTTTGGTTTCCAGTTGTCACTCCTCAGAGGCTTTGGTTCGAAGAACAGGGAATGGGGCTTTCCTGAGGCACGGAACAGAACTCCTCTCCTCTCCACATGGGAAGTTTCCTTGTTGGAGCCGTGTCAAACACCTCATGTTGGAGAATCCTGCAGAGTCCCTGAGCCACCTCCACATTCCAAGGTCTCCCAGGCCACCAAGCCACAGTAGGACTCATCTTCAGGAGAGTCCATTTCAACTCTCCCCTCTGGGGAGCTCACCCAGGAGCCCGCAGATTGAGCCTGCCTTGTCCTGACTAAAGAGTGGGAATATGAGGTGGCGTTCCCAGGCATCCATGCTTAGACACCTGCTCTCGAGTCTTTCCATATGGGGCCTCTTGGAACCATCCAATAGGACTCGACTGTCGTGCAGAAGGTAACCTTCAGTTTTGGAGCAGTTCACAAATCCCATCGTAGGCAAAACTTTCTGGCCTCATGAAGCCCCCACACCCTTCAGGAAGAGGCCATGCTGGACAAGAACTCTAGCCTGAGGCACGTCTCATAGTTGACATGACCTCAGTGCAGGAGATCCCGATTCAGCCTCTGCAGAGTGGGCATGCCGTGACCTCGGTCCCAAACCTCACGCTAGCTTGTGTTTTCAGACTTCCTTCCTCACACTCCTGGCAAACAAGCCCTCCGGACAAGGAACTCCGGAACCAAAACAAAGCCCAGTGTCTGCCCAACGGAAGAAAAACGTTTCCCTGTGGGGCTCTCCAGAAAACCCAGATGAGGATCAACCTGCTCGGGCCTCGACGGTACCGAACTGGATAAGCTGCTCTGGGCACTCATGCTCTGCCTGATACAGCCAGAAGCCTGACGTCCAGACAGACAAGGTGACAGCTGGCCGCACACCCAGCACTTCGGACACGCCATGGTCTTATGCCGTCACCTCATCCTAACCTTGGTTTTCAGATATCTGAACCTAGACATTATATCAATACTCCATACAGCTGGGTATAGCAAGCACAAAACAGAACTCCTCCTTCCCCATGGCTGTCAAGCTTGCTCTTGGCATGGAGTCACACCTTCAGGGTGGGAGAAACCTTCATGTCCCCTGATGCCACGCCCAAACTTGAGTGCTGCTTGGTCACAAATTCACACTGTGACCCTCAGCATGAGCCCCATGTCAAAGAAAGGCCCGTCAGGGCCTGGAACAAGAGCCCACATATGGGGCTTGCGAAGCCCCTATGCACCCAATCCTCACCACGGTTTGAATTTTCCAGTCGCCCCGCCCATACCTGGAGCTCTGCTCTGGAATCCCTTTCTTGGAGAGACCCATGAGCCAGACAACACGACTCCACCCTTACCACAAAATGACCCCAAACTCTTGGGAACTGGGACAAATCCCTAGAGAGGGATACTCGACCACAGTACCTGAGGCCACCGCTCCAATCCAAGGCTATCCCGGACACAACATCCAGAGACAAAAGCCTGAAGGAACGCCTCCCACTCGCCCTTGTTTCAGAGGCCCAGGAGCTCCCTCTCGGGCTGTACATCCGGCCTGCCATACCCTAGGCGCCACTCCTAAGCTGAGTTTGTGTATTCTGACTTCTGTGCCCACAGCCTGGACCCACACAACATCCAGGCTAGGGCCTCTGGACCAAACAGCGAAAGATTGTGCCTGCCCTCTCCAAGGAAAGTGTGCCCAATCCATTGACCACAACCCTACAGGTTAGGGAAAAGCTCCAAGGTCCCTGAGGCCATCAATAGTATAGGCCACCCTGGACTAAGAGGGGCTCTCTGACACCAGCGGAGCAACTAGCTCAACTTAGACTCTCAGACAGTGTCCCCAGAGACAGAAGGTTGAAATGGACAGGCCCCCAGGCCCTAATCTGAACCTTAGCATTGGTTTCCATGTTTCCGTTCTCAGAGGACTGTTTTCGTAGACCAGCACATGGGGCTTTTCTGAGGCACCAAACCAAACCTCTCTCATCTCCACATGGGCAGCTTTCTTACTGGGATGTATCAAACACTTCAGGTAGGAGAGTTCCGCAGGGCCACTGAACAACCAGCACATTCCAAGGTCTCCATGGACCCAAACGCACATTATGACGCATCCTCAGGAGAGGCCATTTCAACTCAGCCCCCTGGGTCGCGTGTTCCAGAGGCAGCAGATCAAACATATCTTGTCGCTAATAGCCAATGGGAATGCGAGGCATGCTGTACAGGGATCCATCCTTCGAACCCTGCTCTCCAGTCCTTCCATATATGTCCTGGAGCCATGCAACAGGACTCGAATGTCCCGCAGAAGGAAACCTTGTGGTTTGGGGCAACCTCCAAACTCAGCGTGGGAAAACTTCCTTGGCCTCATGAGGCCCCCACTTCATGAAGGTGCCATCATGGACACATACTCCAGCCTCAGCCAACGTCTGATCCTCAGCCTGACTTCAGATGCAGGAGATTTTGATTCAGCCTCTGCAGAGTGGGCCTGCTCTGCCCTTGGCTCCAATCCTCACACTAGCTTGTGTTTTCAGACTTCAGTCCTCACACTCCTGGCCCACAAACCCTCCCTACTGGGAATTCTGGGGCCACAATGAATCACTGTGCCTGCCTCCCAGGAGAAAAACATTGTCTATGGCGCTGCCCAGAAACCCCAAATGAGGATCAAACTGCTTGGCCCTCGGCAACACCCCAATTGCATAGGCTACTTTAAACAGTGATGCTCTGTCACAAATAGCCTGAGCCCAGACCTTCCAACAGACATCGACACAGCTGGCTACACACCCAGCACATTGGACCCGCCACTGCCTTGGGCCACCATCCATTCCCAACCTGGGTTTTCAGTCATCGGAACCTAGACCTTATCTCCAATCCCTGCACAGGGGGGAACCTGATGCACAAGTCAGAACCCCTCCTTCCCCATGGCAAGAAACCTTGCTGCTGGCAGTGAGTCAAACCTTCAGTGTAGGAGAAAACGGCATGGCCCATGAGGCCACGCTCAAGCGTGAGGGCCGCCTTGGGCACAAACACACATTGTGACCCTCAGTGTGAGTACCTTATTCAAGTAACGCCTCTCAGTGACTGGACCAAGAGCCCGCAAATGTGGCTTGCCATGCCCATAGGCACCCAGGACTAACTAGATGGTGTGTATTCCAGTTGAGGGAACCCACTGCTGTGCTCTAGAGTCCCTCTCCTGGGGGGTCCCCTGTGGCAGAAAACAGTACTCTTCATTCCCACAGAATGAACACAAACACTTGGGAGCTTGGACAATCCCCCGAGAGGAAGGCTCTTCCTCGGCATCTGAGACAACCCCTACCCTGACCGGACACTGTAAACGCAACACCCAGAGACAAAATCCTGAGTGACTGCCTCCCACTTGCCCTACTTTGATTTCCAGAGGATCTCCCCTCACGGACTAGAGATCAGGCCTGCCATTACATTGGCCCCTAGCTGAGCCAAGTTTGCTTTTTCAGACATCTGTCCCCACAGCCCTGGCAAACACAGCCTCTAGGCTGGGTCCTCTGGAGCCATACCACAGGACCGTGCCTGCTCTCCCCTGGGAAACTGTGTCCATTCCTTTGGCCACACACCTCCAGAATATGAGAAACCTCAAGGCCTCCGAGGACATCCCACTACTGGGAGCCTCACTGGACTCACAGGGGCATTCGGACACAAGCTGAGCAGCTACATCCATGAATGCATGCACACAGATGTCAACAGAGATAGAAGGTTGAGCCGGACAGGCCTTTAGGCCGTAGTCTCAACTCTTGCTTTGGTTTCCAGGTGTCACTCCTCAGAGGCTGTGGTTCGAAGAACAGGGTATGGGGCTTTCCTGAGGCACGGAACAGAACTCCTCTCGTCTCCACACGGGAAGTTTCCTTGTTGGAGCCGTGTCAAACACCTCATGTTGGAGAATCCTGCAGAGTCCCTGAGCCACCTCCACATTCCAAGGTCTCCCAGGCCACCAAGCCACAGTAGGACTCATCTACAGGAGAGTCCATTTCAACTCTCCCCTCTGGGTAGCTCACCCAGGAGCCCGCAGATTGAGCCTGCCTTGTCCTGACTAAAGAGTGGGAATATGAGGTGGCGTTCCCAGGCATCCATGCTTAGACACCTGCTCTCGAGTCTTTCCATATGGGGCCTCTTGGAACCATCCAATAGGACTCGACTGTCGTGCAGAAGGTAACCTTCAGTTTTGGAGCAGTTCACAAATCCCATCGTAGGCAAAACTTTCTGGCCTCATGAAGCCCCCACACCCTTCAGGAAGAGGCCATGCTGGACAAAAACTCTAGTCTGAGGCACGTCTCATAGTTGACATGACCTCAGTGCAGGAGATCTCGATTCAGCCTCTGCAGAGTGGGCCTGCCGTGCCCTCGGTCCCAAACCTCATGCTAGCTTGTGTTTTCCGACTTCCTTCCTCACACTCCTGGCAAACAAGCCCTCCGGACAAGGAACTCCGGAACCAAAACCCAGCCCAGTGTCTGCCCAACGGAAGAAAAACGTTTCCCTGTGGGGCTCTCCAGAAAACCCAGATGAGGATCAACCTGCTCGGGCCTCGACGGTACCGAACTGGATAAGCTGCTCTGGGCACTCATGCTCTGCCTGATACAGCCAGAAGCCAGACGTCCAGACAGACAAGGTGACAGCTGGCCGCACACCCAGCACTTCGGACACGCCATGGTCTTTTGCCGTCACCTCATCCTAACCTTGGTTTTCAGATATCTGAACCTAGACATTATATCAATTCTCCATACAGCTGGGTATAGCAAGCACAAAACAGAACTCCTCCTTCCCCATGGCTGTCAAGCTTGCTCTTGGCATGGAGTCACACCTTCAGGGTGGGAGAAACCTTCATGGCCCCTGATGCCACGCCCAAACTTGAGTGCTGCTTGGTCACAAATTCACACTGTGACCCTCAGCATGAGCCCCATGTCAAAGAAAGGCCTGTCAGGGCCTGGAACAAGAGCCCACATATGGGGCTTGCGAAGCCCCTATGCACCCAATCCTCACCACGGTTTGAATTTTCCAGTCGCCCCGCCCATACCTGGAGCTCTGCTCTGGAATCCCTTTCTTGGGCGACCCATGAGCCAGACAACACGACTCCACCCTTCCCACAAAATGACCCCAAACTCTTGGGAACTGGGACAAATCCCTAGAGAGGGATACTCGACCACAGTACCTGAGGCCACCGCTCCAATCCACGGCTATCCCGGACACAACATCCAGAGACAAAAGCCTGAAGGAACGCCTCCCACTCGCCCTTGTTTCAGAGGCCCAGGACCTCCCTCTCGGGCTGTATATCCGGCCTGCCATACCCTAGGCGCCACTCATAAGCTGAGTTTGTGTATTCAGACTTCTGTGCCCACAGCCTGGACCCACACAACATCCAGGCTAGGGCCTCTGGACCAAACAGCGAAAGATTGTGCCTGCCCTCTCCAAGGAAAGTGTGCCCAATCCATTGACCACAACCCTACAGGTTAGGGAAAAGCTCCAAGGTCCCTGAGGCCATCAATAGTATAGGCCACCCTGGACTAAGAGGGGCTCTCTGACACCAGCAGAGCAACTATCTCCACTTAGACTCTCAGACAGTGTCCCCAGAGACAGAAGGTTGAAATGGACAGGCCCCCAGGCCCTAATCTGAACCTTAGCTTTGGTTTCCATGTTTCCGTTCTCAGAGGACTGTTTTCGTAGACCAGCACATGGGGCTTTTCTGAGGCACCAAACCAAACCTCTCTCATCTCCACATGGGCAGCTTTCTTACTGGGATGTATCAAACACTTCAGGTAGGAGAGTTCCGCAGGGCCACTGAACAACCAGCACATTCCAAGGTCTCCATGGACCCAAACGCACATTATGACGCATCCTCAGGAGAGGCCATTTCAACTCAGCCCCCTGGGTCGCGTGTTCCAGAGGCAGCAGATCAAACATATCTTGTCGCTAATAGCCAATGGGAATGCGAGGCATGCTGTACAGGGATCCATCCTTCGAACCCTGCTCTCCAGTCCTTCCATATATGTCCTGGAGCCATGCAACAGGACTCGAATGTCCCGCAGAAGGAAACCTTGTGGTTTGGGGCAACCTCCAAACTCAGCGTGGGAAAACTTCCTTGGCCTCATGAGGCCCCCACTTCATGAAGGTGCCATCATGGACACATACTCCAACCTCAGACAACGTCGGATCCTCAGCCTGACTTCAGATGCAGGAGATTTTGATTCAGCCTCTGCAGAGTGGGCCTGCTCTGCCCTTGGCTCCAATCCTCACACTAGCTTGTGTTTTCAGACTTCAGTCCTCACACTCCTGGCCCACAAACCCTCCCTACTGGGAATTCTGGGGCCACAATGAAGCACTGTGCCTGCCTCCCAGGAGAAAGACATTGTCTATGGCGCTGCCCAGAAACCCCAAATGAGGATCAAACTGCTTGGCCCTCGGCAACACCCCAATTGCATAGGCTATTTTAAACAGTGATGCTCTGTCACAAATAGCCTGAGCCCAGACCTTCCAACAGACATCGACACAGCTGGCTACACACCCAGCACATTGGACCCGCCACTGCCTTGGGCCACCATCCATTCCCAACCTGGGTTTTCAGTCATCGGAACCTAGACCTTATCTCCAATCCCTGCACAGGGGGGAACCTGATGCACAAGTAAGAACCCCTCCTTCCCCATGGCAAGAAACCTTGCTGCTGGCAGTGAGTCAAACCTTCAGTGTAGGAGAAAACGGCATGGCCCATGAGGCCACGCCCAAGCGTGAGGGCCGCCTTGGGCACAAACACACATTGTGACCCTCAGTGTGAGTACCTTATTCAAGTAACGCCTCTCAGTGACTGGACCAAGAGCCCGCATATGTGGCTTGCCATGCCCATAGGCACCCAGGACTAACTAGATGGTGTGTATTCCAGTTGAGGGAACCCACTGCTGTGCTCTAGAATCCCTCTCTTGGGGCTCCCCTGTGGCAGAAAACAGTACTCTTCATTCCCACAGAATGAACACCAAGACTTGGGAGCTTTGACAATCCCCCGAGAGGAAGGCTCTTCCTCTGCCTCTGAGACAACCCCTACCCTGACCAAACACTCTAAACGCAACACCCAGAGACAAAATCCTGAGTGACTGCCTCCCACTTGCCCTACTTTGATTTCCAGAGGATCTCCCCTCACGGACTAGAGATCAGGCCTGCCATTACATTGGCCCCTAGCTGAGCCAAGTTTGCTTTTTCAGACATCTGTCCCCACAGCCCTGGCAAACACAGCCTCTAGGCTGGGTCCTCTGGAGCCATACCACAGGACCGTGCCTGCTCTCCCCTGGGAAACTGTGTCCATTCCTTTGGCCACACACCTCCAGAATATGAGAAACCTCAAGGCCTCCGAGGACATCCCACTACTGGGAGCCTCACTGGACTCACAGGGGCATTCGGACACAAGCTGAGCAGCTACATCCATGAATGCATGCACACAGATGTCAACAGAGATAGAAGGTTGAGCCGGACAGGCCTTTAGGCCGTAGTCTCAACTCTTGCTTTGGTTTCCAGGTGTCACTCCTCAGAGGCTGTGGTTCGAAGAACAGGGTATGGGGCTTTCCTGAGGCACGGAACAGAACTCCTCTCGTCTCCACACGGGAAGTTTCCTTGTTGGAGCCGTGTCAAACACCTCATGTTGGAGAATCCTGCAGAGTCCTTGAGCCACCTCCACATTCCAAGGTCTCCCAGGCCACCAAGCCACAGTAGGACTCATCTACAGGAGATTCCATTTCAACTCTCCCCTCTGGGTAGCTCATCCAGGAGCCCGCAGATTGAGCCTGCCTTGTCCTGACTAAAGAGTGGGAATATGAGGTGGCGTTCCCAGGCATCCATGCTTAGACACCTGCTCTCGAGTCTTTCCATATGGGGCCTCTTGGAACCATCCAATAGGACTCGACTGTCGTGCAGAAGGTAACCTTCAGTTTTGGAGCAGTTCACAAATCCCATCGTAGGCAAAACTTTCTGGCCTCATGAAGCCCCCACACCCTTCAGGAAGAGGCCATGCTGGACAAGAACTCTAGCCTGAGGCACGTCTCATAGTTGACATGACCTCAGTGCAGGAGATCTCGATTCAGCCTCTGCAGAGTGGGCCTGCCGTGCCCTCGGTCCCAAACCTCACGCTAGCTTGTGTTTTCAGACTTCCTTCCTCACACTCCTGGCAAACAAGCCCTCCGGACTAGGAACTCCAGAACGACAACCCAGCCCCGTGTCTGCCCAACGGAAGAAAAACGTTTCCCTGTGGGGCTCTCCAGAAAACCCAGATGAGGATCAACCTGCTCGGGCCTCGACGGTACCCGAACTGGATAGGCTGCTCTGCGCACTCATGCTCTGCCTGACACAGCCTGAAGCCAGACGTCCAGACAGACAAGGAGACAGCTGGCCGCACACCCAGCACTTCGGACACGCCATGGTCTTATGCCGTCACCTCATCCTAACCTTGGTTTTCAGATATCTGAACCTAGACATTATATCAATTCTCCACACAGCTGGGTATAGCAAGCACAAAACAGAACTCCTCCTTCCCCATGGCTGTCAAGCTTGCTCTTGGCATGGAGTCACACCTTCAGGGTGGGAGAAACCTTCATGGCCCCTGATTCCACGCACAAACTTGAGTGCTGCTTGGGCACAAATTCACACTGTGACCCTCAGCATGAGCCCCATGTCAAAGAAAGGCCTGTCAGGGCCTGGACCAAGAGCCCACATTGGGGCTTGCCAAGCCCCTATGCACCCAATCCTCACCACGGTTTGAATTTTCCAGTCGCCCCGCCCGTACCTGGAGCTCTGCTCTGTATTCCCTTTCTTGGAGAGACCCATGAGCCAGACAACACGACTCCACCCTTCCCACAAAATGACCCCAAACTCTTGGGAGCTGGGACAAATCCCCAGAGAGGGATACTCATCCACAGTACCTGAGGCCACCGCTCCAATCCACGGCTATCCCGGACACAACATCCAGAGACAAAAGCCTGAAGGAACGCCTCCCACTCGCCCTTGTTTCAGAGGCCCAGGAGCTCCCTCTCGGGCTGTATATCCGGCCTGCCATACCCTAGGCGCCACTCATAAGCTGAGTTTGTGTATTCAGACTTCTGTGCCCACAGCCTGGACCCACACAACATCCAGGCTAGGGCCTCTGGACCAAACAGCAAAAGATTGTGCCTGCCCTCTCCAAGGAAAGTGTGCCCAATCCATTGACCACAACCCTCCAGGTTAGGGAAGAGCTCCAAGGTCCCTGAGGCCATCAATAGTATAGGCCACCCTGGACTAAGAGGGGCTCTCTGACACCAGCGGAGCAACTATCTCCACTTAGACTCTCAGACAGTGTCCCCAGAGACAGAAGGTTGAAATGGACAGGCCCCCAGGCCCTAATCTGAACCTTAGCTTTGGTTTCCATGTTTCCGTTCTCAGAGGACTGTTTTCGTAGACCAGCACATGGGGCTTTTCTGAGGCACCAAACCAAACATCTCTCATCTCCACATGGGCAGCTTTCTTACTGGGATGTATCAAACACTTCAGGTAGGAGAGTTCCGCAGGGCCACTGAACAACCAGCACATTCCAAGGTCTCCATGGACCCAAACGCACATTATGACGCATCCTCAGGAGAGGCCATTTCAACTCAGCCCCCTGGGTCGCGTGTTCCAGAGGCAGCAGATCAAACATATCTTGTCGCTAATAGCCAATGGGAATGCGAGGCATGCTGTACAGGGATCCATCCTTCGAACCCTGCTCTCCAGTCCTTCCATATATATGTCCTGGAGCCATGCAACAGGACTCGAATGTCCCGCAGAAGGAAACCTTGTGGTTTGGGGCAACCTCCAAACTCAGCGTGGGAAAACTTCCTTGGCCTCATGAGGCCCCCACTTCATGAAGGTGCCATCATGGACACATACTCCAGCCTCCGACAACGTCTGATCCTCAGCCTGACTTCAGATGCAGGAGATTTTGATTCAGCCTCTGCAGAGTGGGCCTGCTCTGCCCTTGGCTCCAATCCTCACACTAGCTTGTGTTTTCAGACTTCAGTCCTCACACTCCTGGCCCACAAACCCTCCCTACTGGGAATTCTGGGGCCACAATGAATCACTGTGCCTGCCTCCCAGGAGAAAAACTTTGTCTATGGCGCTGCCCAGAAACCACAAATGAGGATCAAACTGCTTGGCCCTCGGCAACACCCCAATTGCATAGGCTACTTTAAACAGTGATGCTCTGTCACAAATAGCCTGAGCCCAGACCTTCCAACAGACATCGACACAGCTGACTACACACCCAGCACATTGGACCCGCCACTGCCTTGGGCCACCATCCATTCCCAACCTGGGTTTTCAGTCATCGGAACCTAGACCTTATCTCCAATCCCTGCACAGGGGGGAACCTGATGCACAAGTCAGAACCCCTCCTTCCCCATGGAAAGAAACCTTGCTGCTGGCAGTGAGTCAAACCTTCAGTGTAGGAGAAAACGGCATGGCCCATGAGGCCACGCCCAAGCGTGAGGGCCGCCTTGGGCACAAACACACATTGTGACCCTCAGTGTGAGTACCTTATTCAAGTAACGCCTCTCAGTGACTGGACCAAGAGCCCGCATATGTGGCTTGCCATGCCCATAGGCACCCAGGACTAACTAGATTGTGTGTATTCCAGTTGAGGGAACCCACTGCTGTGCTCTAGAGTCCCTCTCCTGGGGGGTCCCCTGTGGCAGAAAACAGTACTCTTCATTCCCACAGAATGAACACCAACACTTGGGAGCTTGGACAATCCCCCGAGAGGAAGGCTCTTCCTCGGCATCTGAGACAACCCCTACCCTGACCGGACACTGTAAACGCAACACCCAGAGACAAAATCCTGAGTGACTGCCTCCCACTTGCCCTACTTTGATTTCCAGAGGATCTCCCCTCACGGACTAGAGATCAGGCCTGCCATTACATTGGCCCCTAGCTGAGCCAAGTTTGCTTTTTCAGACATCTGTCCCCACAGCCCTGACAAACACAGCCTCTAGGCTGGGTCCTCTGGAGACATACCACAGGACCGTGCCTGCTCTCTCCTGGGAAACTGTGTCCATTCCTTTGGCCACACACCTCCAGAATATGAGAAACCTCAAGGCCTCCGAGGACATCCCACTACTGGGAGCCTCACTGGACTCACAGGGGTATTCGGACACAAGCTGAGCTGCTACATCCATGAATGCATGCACACAGATGTCAACAGAGATAGAAGGTTGAGCCGGACAGGCCTTTAGGCCGTAGTCTCAACTCTTGCTTTGGTTTCCAGGTGTCACTCCTCAGAGGCTTTGGTTCGAAGAACAGGGTATGGGGCTTTCCTGAGGCACGGAACAGAACTCCTCTCGTCTCCACATGAGAAGTTTCCTTGTTGGAGCCGTGTCAAACACCTCATGTTGGAGAATCCTGCAGAGACCCTGAGCCACCTCCACATTCCAAGGTCTCCCAGGCCACCAAGCCACAGTAGGACTCATCTTCAGGAGAGACCATTTCAACTCTCCCCTCTGGGTAGCTCATCCAGGAGCCCGCAGATTGAGCCTGCCTTGTCCTGACTAAAGAGTGGGAATATGAGGTGGCGTTCCCAGGCATCCATGCTTAGACAACTGCTCTCGAGTCTTTCCATATTGGGACTCTTGGAGCCATCCAATAGGACTCGACTGTCGTGCAGAAGGTAACCTTCAGTTTTGGAGCAGTTCACAAATCCCATCGTACGCAAAACTTTCTGGCCTCATGAAGCCCCCACACCCTTCAGGAAGAGGCCATGCTGGACAAAAACTCTAGTCTGGGGCACGTCTCATAGTTGACATGACCTCAGTGCAGGAGATCTCGATTCAGCCTCTGCAGAGTGGGCCTGCCGTGCCCTCGGTACCAAACCTCACGCTAGCTTGTGTTTTCCGACTTCCTTCCTCACACTCCTGGCAAACAAGCCCTCCGGACAAGGAACTCCGGAACCAAAACCCAGCCCAGTGTCTGCCCAACGGAAGAAAAACGTTTCCCTGTGGGGCTCTCCAGAAAACCCAGATGAGGATCAACCTGCTCGGGCCTCGACGGTACCGAACTGGATAAGCTGCTCTGGGCACTCATGCTCTGCCTGATACAGCCAGAAGCCAGACGTCCAGACAGACAAGGTGACAGCTGGCCGCACACCCAGCACTTCGGACACGCCATGGTCTTATGCCGGTACCTCATCCTAACCTTGGTTTTCAGATATCTGAACCTAGACATTATATCAATTCTCCATACAGCTGGGTATAGCAAGCACAAAACAGAACTCCTCCTTCCCCATGGCTGTCAAGCTTGCTCTTGGCATGGAGTCACACCTTCAGGGTGGGAGAAACCTTCATGGCCCCTGATGCCACACCCAAACTTGAGTGCTGCTTAGTCACAAATTCACACTGTGATCCTCAGCATGAGCCCCATGTCAAAGAAAGGCCTGTCAGGGCCTGGAACAAGAGCCCACATATGGGGCTTGCCAAGCCCCTATGCACCCAATCCTCACCACGGTTTGAATTTTCCAGTCGCCCCGCCCATACCTGGAGCTATGCTCTGGAATCCCTTTCTTGGAGAGACCCATGAGCCAGACAACACGACTCCACCCTTACCACAAAATGACCCCAAACTCTTGGGAACTGGGACAAATCCCTAGAGAGGGATACTCGACCACAGTACCTGAGGCCACCGCTCCAATCCACGGCTATCCCGGACACAACATCCAGAGACAAAAGCCTGAAGGAACGCCTCCCACTCGCCCTTGTTTCAGAGGCCCAGGAGCTCCCTCTCGGGCTGTACATCCGGCCTGCCATACCCTATGCGCAACTCATAAGCTGAGTTTGTGTATTCAGACTTCTGTGCCCACAGCCTGGACCCACACAACATCCAGGCTAGGGCCTCTGGAACAAACAGCGAAAGATTGTGCCTGCCCTCTCCAAGGAAAGTGTGCCCAATCCATTGACCACAACCCTACAGGTTAGGGAAAAGCTCCAAGGTCCCTGAGGCCATCAATAGTATAGGCCACCCTGGACTAAGAGGGGCTCTCTGACACCAGCGGAGCAACTATCTCCACTTAGACTCTCAGACAGTGTCCCCAGAGACAGAAGGTTGAAATGGACAGGCCCCCAGGCCCTAATCTGAACCTTAGCTTTGGTTTCCATGTTTCCGTTCTCAGAGGACTGTTTTCGTAGACCAGCACATGGGGCTTTTCTGAGGCACCAAACCAAACATCTCTCATCTCCACATGGGCAGCTTTCTTACTGGGATGTATCAAACACTTCAGGTAGGAGAGTTCCGCAGGGCCACTGAACAACCAGCACATTCCAAGGTCTCCATGGACCCAAACGCACATTATGACGCATCCTCAGGAGAGGCCATTTCAACTCAGCCCCCTGGGTCGCGTGTTCCAGAGGCAGCACATCAAACATATCTTGTCGCTAATAGCCAATGGGAATGCGAGGCATGCTGTACAGGGATCCATCCTTCGAACCCTGCTCTCCAGTCCTTCCATATGGTATGTCCTGGAGCCATGCAACAGGACTCGAATGTCCCGCAGAAGGAAACCTTGTGGTTTGGGGCAACCTCCAAACTCAGCGTGGGAAAACTTCCTTGGCCTCATGAGGCCCCCACTTCATGAAGGTGCCATCATGGACACATACTCCAGCCTCAGCCAACGTCTGATCCTCAGCCTGACTTCAGATGCAGGAGATTTTGATTCAGCCTCTGCAGAGTGGGCCTGCTCTGCCCTTGGCTCCAATCCTCACACTAGCTTGTGTTTTCAGACTTCCGTCCTCACACTCCTGGCCCACAAACCCTTTCCACTGGGAATTCTGGGGCCACAATGAAGCACTGTGCCTGCCTCCCAGGAGAAAAACTTTGTCTATGGCGCTGCCCAGAAACCACAAATGAGGATCAAACTGCTTGGCCCTCGGCAACACCCCAATTGCATAGGCTACCTTAAACAGTGATGCTCTGTCGCAAATAGCCTGAGCCCAGACCTTCCAACAGACACCGACACAGCTGGCTGCACACCCAGCACATTGGACCCGCCACTGCCTTAGGCCACCATCCATTCCCAACCTGGGTTTTCAGTCATCGGAACCTAGACCTTATCTCCAATCCCTGCACAGGGGGGAACCTGATGCACAAGTCAGAACCCCTCCTACCCCATGGCAAGAAACCTTGCTGCTGGCAGTGAGTCAAACCTTCAGTGTAGGAGAAAACGGCATGGCCCATGAGGCCACGCCCAAGCGTGAGGGCCGCCTTGGGCACAAACACACATTGTGACCCTCAGCGTGAGTACCTTATTCAAGTAACGCCTCTCAGTGACTGGACCAAGAGCCCGCATATGTGGCTTGCCATGCCCATAGGCACCCAGGACTAACTAGATGGTGTGTATTCCAGTTGAGTGAACCCACTGCTGTGCTCTAGAGTCCCTCTCCTGGGGGGTCCCCTGTGGCAGAAAACAGTACTCTTCATTCCCACAGAATGAACACCAACACTTGGGAGCTTGGACAATCCCCTGAGAGGAAGGCTCTTCCTCGGCCTCTGAGACAACCCCTACCCTGACCGGACACTGTAAACGCAACACCCAGAGACAAAATCCTGAGTGACTGCCTCCCACTTGCCCTACTTTGATTTCCAGAGGATCTCCCCTCACGGACTAGAGATCAGGCCTGCCATTACATTGGCCCCTAGCTGAGCCAAGTTTGCTTTTTCAGACATCTGTCCCTACAGCCCTGGCAAACACAGCCTCTAGGCTGGGTCCTCTGGAGCCATACCACAGGACCATGCCTGCTCTCTACTGGGAAACTGTGTCCATTCCTTTGGCCACACACCTCCATAATATGAGAAACCTCAAGGCCTCCGAGGACATCCTACTACTGGGAGCCTCACTGGACTCACAGGGGCATTCGGACACAAGCTGAGCAGCTACATCCATGAATGCATGCACACAGATGTCAACAGAGATAGAAGGTTGAGCCGGACAGGCCTTTAGGCCGTAGTCTCAACTCTTGCTTTGGTTTCCAGGTGTCACTCCTCAGAGGCTTTGGTTCGAAGTACAGGGTATGGGGCTTTCCTGAGGCACGGAACAGAACTCCTCTCATCTCCACATGGGAAGTTGCCTTGTTGGAGCCGTGTCAAACACCTCATGTTGGAGAATCCGGCAGAGTCCCTGAGCCACCTCCACATTCCAAGGTCTCCCAGCCCACCAAGCCACAGTAGAACTCATCTTCAGGAGAGTCCATTTCAACTCTCCCCTCTGGGTAGCTCACCCAGGAGCCCGCAGATTGAGCCTGCCTTGTCCTGACTAAAGAGTGGGAATATGAGGTGGCGTTCCCAGGCATCCATGCTTAGACACCTGCTCTCGAGTCTTTCCATATGGGGCCTCTTGGAACCATCCAATAGGACTCGACTGTCGTGCAGAAGGTAACCTTCAGTTTTGGAGCAGTTCACAAATCCCATCGTAGGCAAAACTTTCTGGCCTCATGAAGCCCCCACACCCTTCAGGAAGAGGCCATGCTGGACAAGAACTCTAGCCTGAGGCACGTCTCATAGTTGACATGACCTCAGTGCAGGAGATCTCGATTCAGCCTCTGCAGAGTGGGCCTGCCGTGCCCTCGGTCCCAAACCTCACGCTAGCTTGTGTTTTCCAACTTCCTTCCTCACACTCCTGGCAAACAAGCCCTCCGGACTAGGAACTCTGGAACCAAAACCCAGCCCAGTGTCTGCCCAACGGAAGAAAAACGTTTCCCTGTGGGGCTCTCCAGAAAACCCAGATGAGGATCAACCTGCTCGGGCCTCGACGGTACCCGAACTGGATAGGCTGCTCTGGGCACTCATGCTCTGCCTGACACAGCCTGAAGCCAGACGTCCAGACAGACAAGGAGACAGCTGGCCGCACACCCAGCACTTCGGACACGCCATGGTCTTATGCCGTCACCTCATCCTAACCTTGGTTTTCAGATATCTGAACCTAGACATTATATCAATTCTCCACACAGCTGGGTATAGCAAGCACAAAACAGAACTCCTCCTTCCCCATGGCTGTCAAGCTTGCTCTTGGCATGGATTCACACCTTCAGGGTGGGAGAAACCTTCATGGCCCCTGATTCCACGCACAAACTTGAGTGCTGCTTGGGCACAAATTCACACTGTGACCCTCAGCATGAGCCCCATGTCAAAGAAAGGCCTGTCAGGGCCTGGACCAAGAGCCCACATTGGGGCTTGCCAAGCCCCTATGCACCCAATCCTCACCACGGTTTGAATTTTCCAGTCGCCCCGCCCGTACCTGGAGCTCTGCTCTGGAATCCCTTTCTTGGAGAGACCCATGAGCCAGACAACACGACTCCACCCTTCCCACAAAATGACCCCAAACTCTTGGGAGCTGGGACAAATCCCCAGAGAGGGATACTCGTCCACAGTACCTGAGGCCACCGCTCCAATCCACGGCTATCCCGGACACAACATCCAGAGACAAAAGCCTGAAGGAACGCCTCCCACTCGCCCTTGTTTCAGAGGCCCAGGAGCTCCCTCTCGGGCTGTACATCCGGCCGGCCATACCCTAGGCGCCACTCATAAGCTGAGTTTGTGTATTCAGACTTCTGTGCCCACAGCCTGGACCCACACAACATCCAGGCTAGGGCCTCTGGACCAAACAGCGAAAGATTGTGCCTGCCCTCTCCAAGGAAAGTGTGCCCAATCCATTGACCACAACCCTACAGGTTAGGGAAAAGCTCCAATGTCCCTGAGGCCATCAATAGTATAGGCCACCCTGGACTAAGAGGGGCTCTCTGACACCAGCGGAGCAACTATCTCCACTTAGACTCTCAGACAGTGTCCCCAGAGACAGAAGGTTGAAATGGACAGGCCCCCAGGCCCTAATCTGAACCTTAGCTTTGGTTTCCATGTTTCCGTTCTCAGAGGACTGTTTTCGTAGACCAGCACATGGGGCTTTTCTGAGGCACCAAACCAAACATCTCTCATCTCCACATGGGCAGCTTTCTTACTGGGATGTATCAAACACTTCAGGTAGGAGAGTTCCGCAGGGCCACTGAACAACCAGCACATTCCAAGGTCTCCATGGACCCAAACGCACATTATGACGCATCCTCAGGAGAGGCCATTTCAACTCAGCCCCCTGGGTCGCGTGTTCCAGAGGCAGCACATCAAACATATCTTGTCGCTAATAGCCAATGGGAATGCGAGGCATGCTGTACAGGGATCCATCCTTCGAACCCTGCTCTCCAGTCCTTCCATATGGTATGTCCTGGAGCCATGCAACAGGACTCGAATGTCCCGCAGAAGGAAACCTTGTGGTTTGGGGCAACCTCCAAACTCAGCGTGGGAAAACTTCCTTGGCCTCATGAGGCCCCCACTTCATGAAGGTGCCATCATGGACACATACTCCAGCCTCAGCCAACGTCTGATCCTCAGCCTGACTTCAGATGCAGGAGATTTTGATTCAGCCTCTGCAGAGTGGGCCTGCTCTGCCCTTGGCTCCAATCCTCACACTAGCTTGTGTTTTCAGACTTCCGTCCTCACACTCCTGGCCCACAAACCCTTTCCACTGGGAATTCTGGGGCCACAATGAAGCACTGTGCCTGCCTCCCAGGAGAAAAACTTTGTCTATGGCGCTGCCCAGAAACCACAAATGAGGATCAAACTGCTTGGCCCTCGGCAACACCCCAATTGCATAGGCTACCTTAAACAGTGATGCTCTGTCGCAAATAGCCTGAGCCCAGACCTTCCAACAGACACCGACACAGCTGGCTGCACACCCAGCACATTGGACCCGCCACTGCCTTAGGCCACCATCCATTCCCAACCTGGGTTTTCAGTCATCGGAACCTAGACCTTATCTCCAATCCCTGCACAGGGGGGAACCTGATGCACAAGTCAGAACCCCTCCTACCCCATGGCAAGAAACCTTGCTGCTGGCAGTGAGTCAAACCTTCAGTGTAGGAGAAAACGGCATGGCCCATGAGGCCACGCCCAAGCGTGAGGGCCGCCTTGGGCACAAACACACATTGTGACCCTCAGCGTGAGTACCTTATTCAAGTAACGCCTCTCAGTGACTGGACCAAGAGCCCGCATATGTGGCTTGCCATGCCCATAGGCACCCAGGACTAACTAGATGGTGTGTATTCCAGTTGAGTGAACCCACTGCTGTGCTCTAGAGTCCCTCTCCTGGGGGGTCCCCTGTGGCAGAAAACAGTACTCTTCATTCCCACAGAATGAACACCAACACTTGGGAGCTTGGACAATCCCCTGAGAGGAAGGCTCTTCCTCGGCCTCTGAGACAACCCCTACCCTGACCGGACACTGTAAACGCAACACCCAGAGACAAAATCCTGAGTGACTGCCTCCCACTTGCCCTACTTTGATTTCCAGAGGATCTCCCCTCACGGACTAGAGATCAGGCCTGCCATTACATTGGCCCCTAGCTGAGCCAAGTTTGCTTTTTCAGACATCTGTCCCTACAGCCCTGGCAAACACAGCCTCTAGGCTGGGTCCTCTGGAGCCATACCACAGGACCATGCCTGCTCTCTACTGGGAAACTGTGTCCATTCCTTTGGCCACACACCTCCATAATATGAGAAACCTCAAGGCCTCCGAGGACATCCTACTACTGGGAGCCTCACTGGACTCACAGGGGCATTCGGACACAAGCTGAGCAGCTACATCCATGAATGCATGCACACAGATGTCAACAGAGATAGAAGGTTGAGCCGGACAGGCCTTTAGGCCGTAGTCTCAACTCTTGCTTTGGTTTCCAGGTGTCACTCCTCAGAGGCTTTGGTTCGAAGTACAGGGTATGGGGCTTTCCTGAGGCACGGAACAGAACTCCTCTCATCTCCACATGGGAAGTTGCCTTGTTGGAGCCGTGTCAAACACCTCATGTTGGAGAATCCGGCAGAGTCCCTGAGCCACCTCCACATTCCAAGGTCTCCCAGCCCACCAAGCCACAGTAGAACTCATCTTCAGGAGAGTCCATTTCAACTCTCCCCTCTGGGTAGCTCACCCAGGAGCCCGCAGATTGAGCCTGCCTTGTCCTGACTAAAGAGTGGGAATATGAGGTGGCGTTCCCAGGCATCCATGCTTAGACACCTGCTCTCGAGTCTTTCCATATGGGGCCTCTTGGAACCATCCAATAGGACTCGACTGTCGTGCAGAAGGTAACCTTCAGTTTTGGAGCAGTTCACAAATCCCATCGTAGGCAAAACTTTCTGGCCTCATGAAGCCCCCACACCCTTCAGGAAGAGGCCATGCTGGACAAGAACTCTAGCCTGAGGCACGTCTCATAGTTGACATGACCTCAGTGCAGGAGATCTCGATTCAGCCTCTGCAGAGTGGGCCTGCCGTGCCCTCGGTCCCAAACCTCACGCTAGCTTGTGTTTTCCAACTTCCTTCCTCACACTCCTGGCAAACAAGCCCTCCGGACTAGGAACTCTGGAACCAAAACCCAGCCCAGTGTCTGCCCAACGGAAGAAAAACGTTTCCCTGTGGGGCTCTCCAGAAAACCCAGATGAGGATCAACCTGCTCGGGCCTCGACGGTACCCGAACTGGATAGGCTGCTCTGGGCACTCATGCTCTGCCTGACACAGCCTGAAGCCAGACGTCCAGACAGACAAGGAGACAGCTGGCCGCACACCCAGCACTTCGGACACGCCATGGTCTTATGCCGTCACCTCATCCTAACCTTGGTTTTCAGATATCTGAACCTAGACATTATATCAATTCTCCACACAGCTGGGTATAGCAAGCACAAAACAGAACTCCTCCTTCCCCATGGCTGTCAAGCTTGCTCTTGGCATGGATTCACACCTTCAGGGTGGGAGAAACCTTCATGGCCCCTGATTCCACGCACAAACTTGAGTGCTGCTTGGGCACAAATTCACACTGTGACCCTCAGCATGAGCCCCATGTCAAAGAAAGGCCTGTCAGGGCCTGGACCAAGAGCCCACATTGGGGCTTGCCAAGCCCCTATGCACCCAATCCTCACCACGGTTTGAATTTTCCAGTCGCCCCGCCCGTACCTGGAGCTCTGCTCTGGAATCCCTTTCTTGGAGAGACCCATGAGCCAGACAACACGACTCCACCCTTCCCACAAAATGACCCCAAACTCTTGGGAGCTGGGACAAATCCCCAGAGAGGGATACTCGTCCACAGTACCTGAGGCCACCGCTCCAATCCACGGCTATCCCGGACACAACATCCAGAGACAAAAGCCTGAAGGAACGCCTCCCACTCGCCCTTGTTTCAGAGGCCCAGGAGCTCCCTCTCGGGCTGTACATCCGGCCGGCCATACCCTAGGCGCCACTCATAAGCTGAGTTTGTGTATTCAGACTTCTGTGCCCACAGCCTGGACCCACACAACATCCAGGCTAGGGCCTCTGGACCAAACAGCGAAAGATTGTGCCTGCCCTCTCCAAGGAAAGTGTGCCCAATCCATTGACCACAACCCTACAGGTTAGGGAAAAGCTCCAATGTCCCTGAGGCCATCAATAGTATAGGCCACCCTGGACTAAGAGGGGCTCTCTGACACCAGCGGAGCAACTATCTCCACTTAGACTCTCAGACAGTGTCCCCAGAGACAGAAGGTTGAAATGGACAGGCCCCCAGGCCCTAATCTGAACCTTAGCTTTGGTTTCCATGTTTCCGTTCTCAGAGGACTGTTTTCGTAGACCAGCACATGGGGCTTTTCTGAGGCACCAAACCAAACATCTCTCATCTCCACATGGGCAGCTTTCTTACTGGGATGTATCAAACACTTCAGGTAGGAGAGTTCCGCAGGGCCACTGAACAACCAGCACATTCCAAGGTCTCCATGGACCCAAACGCACATTATGACGCATCCTCAGGAGAGGCCATTTCAACTCAGCCCCCTGGGTCGCGTGTTCCAGAGGCAGCACATCAAACATATCTTGTCGCTAATAGCCAATGGGAATGCGAGGCATGCTGTACAGGGATCCATCCTTCGAACCCTGCTCTCCAGTCCTTCCATATGGTATGTCCTGGAGCCATGCAACAGGACTCGAATGTCCCGCAGAAGGAAACCTTGTGGTTTGGGGCAACCTCCAAACTCAGCGTGGGAAAACTTCCTTGGCCTCATGAGGCCCCCACTTCATGAAGGTGCCATCATGGACACATACTCCAGCCTCAGCCAACGTCTGATCC
Organism: Mustela nivalis; assembly: GCF_964662115.1. NCBI lineage: Eukaryota > Metazoa > Chordata > Mammalia > Carnivora > Mustelidae > Mustela > Mustela nivalis. Next base: position 313,973 of record NW_028136519.1, read on the forward strand.
TCAGCCTGACTTCAGATGCAGGAGATTTTGATTCAGCCTCTGCAGAGTGGGCCTGCTCTGCCCTTGGCTCCAATCCTCACACTAGCTTGTGTTTTCAGACTTCCGTCCTCACACTCCTGGCCCACAAACCCTTTCCACTGGGAATTCTGGGGCCACAATGAAGCACTGTGCCTGCCTCCCAGGAGAAAAACTTTGTCTATGGCGCTGCCCAGAAACCACAAATGAGGATCAAACTGCTTGGCCCTCGGCAACACCCCAATTGCATAGGCTACCTTAAACAGTGATGCTCTGTCGCAAATAGCCTGAGCCCAGACCTTCCAACAGACACCGACACAGCTGGCTGCACACCCAGCACATTGGACCCGCCACTGCCTTAGGCCACCATCCATTCCCAACCTGGGTTTTCAGTCATCGGAACCTAGACCTTATCTCCAATCCCTGCACAGGGGGGAACCTGATGCACAAGTCAGAACCCCTCCTACCCCATGGCAAGAAACCTTGCTGCTGGCAGTGAGTCAAACCTTCAGTGTAGGAGAAAACGGCATGGCCCATGAGGCCACGCCCAAGCGTGAGGGCCGCCTTGGGCACAAACACACATTGTGACCCTCAGCGTGAGTACCTTATTCAAGTAACGCCTCTCAGTGACTGGACCAAGAGCCCGCATATGTGGCTTGCCATGCCCATAGGCACCCAGGACTAACTAGATGGTGTGTATTCCAGTTGAGGGAACCCACTGCTGTGCTCTAGAGTCCCTCTCCTGGGGGGTCCCCTGTGGCAGAAAACAGTACTCTTCATTCCCACAGAATGAACACCAACACTTGGGAGCTTGGACAATCCCCTGAGAGGAAGGCTCTTCCTCGGCCTCTGAGACAACCCCTACCCTGACCGGACACTGTAAACGCAACACCCAGAGACAAAATCCTGAGTGACTGCCTCCCACTTGCCCTACTTTGATTTCCAGAGGATCTCCCCTCACGGACTAGAGATCAGGCCTGCCATTACATTGGCCCCTAGCTGAGCCAAGTTTGCTTTTTCAGACATCTGTCCCTACAGCCCTGGCAAACACAGCCTCTAGGCTGGGTCCTCTGGAGCCATACCACAGGACCATGCCTGCTCTCTACTGGGAAACTGTGTCCATTCCTTTGGCCACACACCTCCATAATATGAGAAACCTCAAGGCCTCCGAGGACATCCTACTACTGGGAGCCTCACTGGACTCACAGGGGCATTCGGACACAAGCTGAGCAGCTACATCCATGAATGCATGCACACAGATGTCAACAGAGATAGAAGGTTGAGCCGGACAGGCCTTTAGGCCGTAGTCTCAACTCTTGCTTTGGTTTCCAGGTGTCACTCCTCAGAGGCTTTGGTTCGAAGTACAGGGTATGGGGCTTTCCTGAGGCACGGAACAGAACTCCTCTCATCTCCACATGGGAAGTTGCCTTGTTGGAGCCGTGTCAAACACCTCATGTTGGAGAATCCGGCAGAGTCCCTGAGCCACCTCCACATTCCAAGGTCTCCCAGCCCACCAAGCCACAGTAGAACTCATCTTCAGGAGAGTCCATTTCAACTCTCCCCTCTGGGTAGCTCACCCAGGAGCCCGCAGATTGAGCCTGCCTTGTCCTGACTAAAGAGTGGGAATATGAGGTGGCGTTCCCAGGCATCCATGCTTAGACACCTGCTCTCGAGTCTTTCCATATGGGGCCTCTTGGAACCATCCAATAGGACTCGACTGTCGTGCAGAAGGTAACCTTCAGTTTTGGAGCAGTTCACAAATCCCATCGTAGGCAAAACTTTCTGGCCTCATGAAGCCCCCACACCCTTCAGGAAGAGGCCATGCTGGACAAGAACTCTAGCCTGAGGCACGTCTCATAGTTGACATGACCTCAGTGCAGGAGATCTCGATTCAGCCTCTGCAGAGTGGGCCTGCCGTGCCCTCGGTCCCAAACCTCACGCTAGCTTGTGTTTTCCAACTTCCTTCCTCACACTCCTGGCAAACAAGCCCTCCGGACTAGGAACTCTGGAACCAAAACCCAGCCCAGTGTCTGCCCAACGGAAGAAAAACGTTTCCCTGTGGGGCTCTCCAGAAAACCCAGATGAGGATCAACCTGCTCGGGCCTCGACGGTACCCGAACTGGATAGGCTGCTCTGGGCACTCATGCTCTGCCTGACACAGCCTGAAGCCAGACGTCCAGACAGACAAGGAGACAGCTGGCCGCACACCCAGCACTTCGGACACGCCATGGTCTTATGCCGTCACCTCATCCTAACCTTGGTTTTCAGATATCTGAACCTAGACATTATATCAATTCTCCACACAGCTGGGTATAGCAAGCACAAAACAGAACTCCTCCTTCCCCATGGCTGTCAAGCTTGCTCTTGGCATGGATTCACACCTTCAGGGTGGGAGAAACCTTCATGGCCCCTGATTCCACGCACAAACTTGAGTGCTGCTTGGGCACAAATTCACACTGTGACCCTCAGCATGAGCCCCATGTCAAAGAAAGGCCTGTCAGGGCCTGGACCAAGAGCCCACATTGGGGCTTGCCAAGCCCCTATGCACCCAATCCTCACCACGGTTTGAATTTTCCAGTCGCCCCGCCCGTACCTGGAGCTCTGCTCTGGAATCCCTTTCTTGGAGAGACCCATGAGCCAGACAACACGACTCCACCCTTCCCACAAAATGACCCCAAACTCTTGGGAGCTGGGACAAATCCCCAGAGAGGGATACTCGTCCACAGTACCTGAGGCCACCGCTCCAATCCACGGCTATCCCGGACACAACATCCAGAGACAAAAGCCTGAAGGAACGCCTCCCACTCGCCCTTGTTTCAGAGGCCCAGGAGCTCCCTCTCGGGCTGTACATCCGGCCGGCCATACCCTAGGCGCCACTCATAAGCTGAGTTTGTGTATTCAGACTTCTGTGCCCACAGCCTGGACCCACACAACATCCAGGCTAGGGCCTCTGGACCAAACAGCGAAAGATTGTGCCTGCCCTCTCCAAGGAAAGTGTGCCCAATCCATTGACCACAACCCTACAGGTTAGGGAAAAGCTCCAATGTCCCTGAGGCCATCAATAGTATAGGCCACCCTGGACTAAGAGGGGCTCTCTGACACCAGCGGAGCAACTATCTCCACTTAGACTCTCAGACAGTGTCCCCAGAGACAGAAGGTTGAAATGGACAGGCCCCCAGGCCCTAATCTGAACCTTAGCTTTGGTTTCCATGTTTCCGTTCTCAGAGGACTGTTTTCGTAGACCAGCACATGGGGCTTTTCTGAGGCACCAAACCAAACATCTCTCATCTCCACATGGGCAGCTTTCTTACTGGGATGTATCAAACACTTCAGGTAGGAGAGTTCCGCAGGGCCACTGAACAACCAGCACATTCCAAGGTCTCCATGGACCCAAACGCACATTATGACGCATCCTCAGGAGAGGCCATTTCAACTCAGCCCCCTGGGTCGCGTGTTCCAGAGGCAGCACATCAAACATATCTTGTCGCTAATAGCCAATGGGAATGCGAGGCATGCTGTACAGGGATCCATCCTTCGAACCCTGCTCTCCAGTCCTTCCATATGGTATGTCCTGGAGCCATGCAACAGGACTCGAATGTCCCGCAGAAGGAAACCTTGTGGTTTGGGGCAACCTCCAAACTCAGCGTGGGAAAACTTCCTTGGCCTCATGAGGCCCCCACTTCATGAAGGTGCCATCATGGACACATACTCCAGCCTCAGCCAACGTCTGATCCTCAGCCTGACTTCAGATGCAGGAGATTTTGATTCAGCCTCTGCAGAGTGGGCCTGCTCTGCCCTTGGCTCCAATCCTCACACTAGCTTGTGTTTTCAGACTTCCGTCCTCACACTCCTGGCCCACAAACCCTTTCCACTGGGAATTCTGGGGCCACAATGAAGCACTGTGCCTGCCTCCCAGGAGAAAAACTTTGTCTATGGCGCTGCCCAGAAACCACAAATGAGGATCAAACTGCTTGGCCCTCGGCAACACCCCAATTGCATAGGCTACCTTAAACAGTGATGCTCTGTCGCAAATAGCCTGAGCCCAGACCTTCCAACAGACACCGACACAGCTGGCTGCACACCCAGCACATTGGACCCGCCACTGCCTTAGGCCACCATCCATTCCCAACCTGGGTTTTCAGTCATCGGAACCTAGACCTTATCTCCAATCCCTGCACAGGGGGGAACCTGATGCACAAGTCAGAACCCCTCCTACCCCATGGCAAGAAACCTTGCTGCTGGCAGTGAGTCAAACCTTCAGTGTAGGAGAAAACGGCATGGCCCATGAGGCCACGCCCAAGCGTGAGGGCCGCCTTGGGCACAAACACACATTGTGACCCTCAGCGTGAGTACCTTATTCAAGTAACGCCTCTCAGTGACTGGACCAAGAGCCCGCATATGTGGCTTGCCATGCCCATAGGCACCCAGGACTAACTAGATGGTGTGTATTCCAGTTGAGGGAACCCACTGCTGTGCTCTAGAGTCCCTCTCCTGGGGGGTCCCCTGTGGCAGAAAACAGTACTCTTCATTCCCACAGAATGAACACCAACACTTGGGAGCTTGGACAATCCCCCGAGAGGAAGGCTCTTCCTCGGCCTCTGAGACAACCCCTACCCTGACCGGACACTGTAAACGCAACACCCAGAGACAAAATCCTGAGTGACTGCCTCCCACTTGCCCTACTTTGATTTCCAGAGGATCTCCCCTCACGGACTAGAGATCAGGCCTGCCATTACATTGGCCCCTAGCTGAGCCAAGTTTGCTTTTTCAGACATCTGTCCCTACAGCCCTGGCAAACACAGCCTCTAGGCTGGGTCCTCTGGAGCCATACCACAGGACCATGCCTGCTCTCTACTGGGAAACTGTGTCCATTCCTTTGGCCACACACCTCCATAATATGAGAAACCTCAAGGCCTCCGAGGACATCCCACTACTGGGAGCCTCACTGGACTCACAGGGGCATTCGGACACAAGCTGAGCAGCTACATCCATGAATGCATGCACACAGATGTCAACAGAGATAGAAGGTTGAGCCGGACAGGCCTTTAGGCCGTAGTCTCAACTCTTGCTTTGGTTTCCAGGTGTCACTCCTCAGAGGCTTTGGTTCGAAGTACAGGGTATGGGGCTTTCCTGAGGCACGGAACAGAACTCCTCTCATCTCCACATGGGAAGTTGCCTTGTTGGAGCCGTGTCAAACACCTCATGTTGGAGAATCCGGCAGAGTCCCTGAGCCACCTCCACATTCCAAGGTCTCCCAGCCCACCAAGCCACAGTAGAACTCATCTTCAGGAGAGTCCATTTCAACTCTCCCCTCTGGGTAGCTCACCCAGGAGCCCGCAGATTGAGCCTGCCTTGTCCTGACTAAAGAGTGGGAATATGAGGTGGCGTTCCCAGGCATCCATGCTTAGACACCTGCTCTCGAGTCTTTCCATATGGGGCCTCTTGGAACCATCCAATAGGACTCGACTGTCGTGCAGAAGGTAACCTTCAGTTTTGGAGCAGTTCACAAATCCCATCGTAGGCAAAACTTTCTGGCCTCATGAAGCCCCCACACCCTTCAGGAAGAGGCCATGCTGGACAAGAACTCTAGCCTGAGGCACGTCTCATAGTTGACATGACCTCAGTGCAGGAGATCTCGATTCAGCCTCTGCAGAGTGGGCCTGCCGTGCCCTCGGTCCCAAACCTCACGCTAGCTTGTGTTTTCAGACTTCCTTCCTCACACTCTTGGCAAACAAGCCCTCCGGACTAGGAACTCCAGAACCAAAACCCAGCCCAGTGTCTGCCCAACGGAAGAAAAACGTTTCCCTGTGGGGCTCTCCAGAAAACCCAGATGAGGATCAACCTGCTCGGGCCTCGACGGTACTTGAACTGGATAGGCTGCTCTGGGCACTCATGCTCTGCCTGACACAGCCTGAAGCCAGACGTCCAGACAGACAAGGAGACAGCTGGCCGCACACCCAGCACTTCGGACACGCCATGGTCTTATGCCGTCACCTCATCCTATCCTTGGTTTTCAGATATCTGAACCTAGACATTATATCAATTCTCCACACAGCTGGGTATAGCAAGCACAAAGCAGAACTCCTCCTTCCCCATGGCTGTCAAGCTTGCTCTTGGCATGGAGTCACACCTTCAGGGTGGGAGAAACCTTCATGGCCCCTGATGCCACGCCCAAACTTGAGTGCTGCTTGGGCACAAATTCACACTGTGACCCTCAGCATGAGCCCCATGTCAAAGAAAGGCCTGTCAGGGCCTGGACCAAGAGCCCACATATGGGGCTTGCCAAGCCCCTATGCACCCAATCCTCACCACGGTTTGAATTTTCCAGTCGCCCCGCCCGTACCTGGAGCTCTGCTCTGGAATCCCTTTCTTGGAGAGACCCATGAGCCAGACAACACGACTCCACCCTTCCCACAAATTGACCCCAAACTCTTGGGAGCTGGGACAAATCCCCAGAGAGGGATACTCGTCCACAGTACCTGAGGCCACCGCTCCAATCCACGGCTACCCCGGACACAACATCCAGAGACAAAAGCCTGAAGGAACGCCTCCCACTCGCCCTTGTTTCAGAGGCCCAGGAGCTCCCTCTCGGGCTGTACATCCGGCCGGCCATACCCTAGGCGCCACTCCTAAGCTGAGTTTGTGTATTCAGACTTCTGTGCCCACAGCCTGGACCCACACAACATCCAGGCTAGGGCCTCTGGACCAAACAGCGAAAGATTGTGCCTGCCCTCTCCAAGGAAAGTGTGCCCAATCCATTGACCACAACCCTACAGGTTAGGGAAAAGCTCCAAGGTCCCTGAGGCCATCAATAGTATAGGCCACCCTGGACTAAGAGGGGCTCTCTGCACCAGCGGAGCAACTGTCTCCACTTAGACTCTCAGACAGTGTCCCCAGAGACAGAAGGTTGAAATGGACAGGCCCCCAGGCCCTAATCTGAACCTTAGCTTTGGTTTCCATGTTTCCGTTCTCAGAGGACTGTTTTCGTAGACCAGCACATGGGGCTTTTCTGAGGCACCAAACCAAACATCTCTCATCTCCACATGGGCAGCTTTCTTACTGGGATGTATCAAACACTTCAGGTAGGAGAGTTCCGCAGGGCCACTGAACAACCAGCACATTCCAAGGTCTCCATGGACCCAAACGCACATTATGACGCATCCTCAGGAGAGGCCATTTCAACTCAGCCCCCTGGGTCGCGTGTTCCAGAGGCAGCAGATCAAACATATCTTGTCGCTAATAGCCAATGGGAATGCGAGGCATGCTGTACAGGGATCCATCCTTCGAACACTGCTCTCCAGTCCTTCCATATGGTATGTCCTGGAGCCATGCAACAGGACTCGAATGTCCCGCAGAAGGAAACCTTGTGGTTTGGGGCAACCTCCAAACTCAGCGTGGGAAAACTTCCTTGGCCTCATGAGGCCCCCACTTCATGAAGGTGCCATCATGGACACATACGCCAGCCTCAGCCAACGTCTGATCCTCAGCCTGACTTCAGATGCAGGAGATTTTGATTCAGCCTCTGCAGAGTGGGCCTGCTCTGCCCTTGGCTCCAATCCTCACACTAGCTTGTGTTTTCAGACTTCCGTCCTCACACTCCTGGCCCACAAACCCTCCCTACTGGGAATTCTGGGGCCACAATGAAGCACTGTGCCTGCCTCCCAGGAGAAAAACCTTGTCTATGGCGCTGCCCAGAAACCCCAAATGAGGATCAAACTGCTTGGCCCTCGGCAACACCCCAATTGCATAGGCTACCTTAAACAGTGATGCTCTGTCGCAAATAGCCTGAGCCCAGACCTTCCAACAGACACCGACACAGCTGGCTGCACACCCAGCACATTGGACCCGCGACTGCCTTAGGCCACCATCCATTCCCAACCTGGGTTTTCAGTCATCGGAACCTAGACCTTATCTCCAATCCCTGCACAGGGGGGAACCTGATGCACAAGTCAGAACCCCTCCTACCCCATGGCAAGAAACCTTGCTGCTGGCAGTGAGTCAAACCTTCAGTGTGGGAGAAAACGGCATGGCCCATGAGGCCACGCCCAAGCGTGAGGGCCGCCTTGGGCACAAACACACATTGTGACCCTCAGCGTGAGTACCTTATTCAAGTAACGCCTCTCAGTGACTGGACCAAGAGCCCGCATATGTGGCTTGCCATGCCCATAGGCACCCAGGACTAACTAGATGGTGTGTATTCCAGTTGAGGGAACCCACTGCTGTGCTCTAGAGTCCCTCTCCTGGGGGGTCCCCTGTGGCAGAAAACAGTACTCTTCATTCCCACAGAATGAACACCAACACTTGGGAGCTTGGACAATCCCCCGAGAGGAAGGCTCTTCCTCGGCCTCTGAGACAACCCCTACCCTGATCGGACACTGTAAACGCAACACCCAGAGACAAAATCCTGAGTGACTGCCTCCCACTTGCCCTACTTTGATTTCCAGAGGATCTCCCCTCACGGACTAGAGATCAGGCCTGCCATTACATTGGCCCCTAGCTGAGCCAAGTTTGCTTTTTCAGACATCTCTCCCAACAGCCCTGGCAAACACAGCCTCTAGGCTGGGTCCTCTGGAGCCATACCACAGGACCGTGCCTGCTCTCTCCTGGGAAACTGTGTCCATTCCTTTGGCCACACACCTCCAGAATATGAGAAACCTCAAGGCCTCCGTGGACATCCCACTACTGGGAGCCTCACTGGACTCACAGGGGCATTCGGACACAAGCTGAGCAGCTACATCCATGAATGCATGCACACAGATGTCAACAGAGATAGAAGGTTGAGCCGGACAGGCCTTTAGGCCGTAGTCTCAACTCTTGCTTTGGTTTCCAGGTGTCACTCCTCAGAGGCTTTGGTTCGAAGAACAGGGTATGGGGCTTTCCTGAGGCACGGAACACAACTCCTCTCGTCTCCACATGCGAAGTTGCTTTGTTGGAGCCGTGTCAAACACCTCATGTTGGAGAATCCTGCAGAGTCCCTGAGCCACCTCCACATTCCAAGGTCTCCCAGGCCACCAAGCCACAGTAGGACTCATCTTCAGGAGAGTCCATTTCAACTCTCCCCTCTGGGTAGCTCACCCAGGAGCCCGCCGATTGAGCCTGCCTTGTCCTGACTAAAGAGTGGGAATATGAGGTGGCGTTCCCAGGCATCCATGCTTAGACACCTGCTCTCGAGTCTTTCCATATGGGGCCTCTTGGAACCATCCAATAGGACTCGACTGTCGTGCAGAAGGTTACCTTCAGTTTTGGAGCAGTTCACAAATCCCATCGTAGGCAAAACTTTCTGGCCTCATGAAGCCCCCACACCCTTCAGGAAGAGTCCATGCTGGACAAGAACTCTAGCCTGAGGCACGTCTCATAGTTGACATGACCTCAGTGCAGGAGATCTCGATTCAGCCTCTGCAGAGTGGGCTTGCCGTGCCCTCGGTCCCAAACCTCACGCTAGCTTGTGTTTTCAGACTTCCTTCCTCACACTCCTGGCAAACAAGCCCTCCGGACTAGGAACTCCAGAACCAAAACCCAGCCCAGTGTCTGCCCAACGGAAGAAAAACGCTTCCCTGTGGGGCTCTCCAGAAAACCCAGATGAGGATCAACCTGCTCGGGCCTCGACGGTACCCGAACTGGAAAGGCTGCTCTGGGCACTCATGCTCTGCCTGACACAGCCTGAAGCCAGACGTCCAGACAGACAAGGAGACAGCTGGCCGCACACCCAGCACTTCGGACACGCCATGGTCTTATGCCGTCACCTCATCCTACCCTTGGTTTTCAGATATCTGAACCTAGACATTATATCAATTCTCCACACAGCTGGGTATAGCAAGCACAAAACAGAACTCCTCCTTCCCCATGGCTGTCAAGCTTGCTCTTGGCATGCAGTCACACCTTCAGGGTGAAAGAAACCTTCATGGCCCCTGATGCCACGCCAAACTTGAGTGCTGCTTGGGCACAAATTCACACTGTGACCCTCAGCATGAGCCCCATGTCAAAGAAAGGCCTGTCAGGGCCTGGACCAAGAGCCCACATATGGGGCTTGCCAAGCCCCTATGCACCCAATCCTCACCACGGTTTGAATTTTCCAGTCGCCCCGCCCGTACCTGGAGCTCTGCTCTGGAATCCCTTTCTTGGAGAGACCCATGAGCCAGACAACACGACTCCACCCTTCCCACAAAATGACCCCAAACTCTTGGGAGCTGGGACAAATCCCCAGAGAGGGATACTCGTCCACAGTACCTGAGGCCACCGCTCCAATCCACGGCTATCCCGGACACAACATCCAGAGACAAAAGCCTGATGGAACGCCTCCCACTCGCCCTTGTTTCAGAGGCCCAGGAGCTCCCTCTCGGGCTGTACATCCGGCCTGCCATACCCTAGGCGCCATTCAGAAGCTGAGTTTGTGTATTCAGACTTCTGTGCCCACAGCCTGGACCCACACAACATCCAGGCTAGGGCCTCTGGACCAAACAGCGAAAGATTGTGCCTGCCATCTCCAAGGAAAGTGTGCCCAATCCATTGACCACAACCCTACAGGTTAGGGAAAAGCTCCAAGGTCCCTGAGGCCATCAATAGTATAGGCCACCCTGGACTAAGAGGGGCTCTCTGACACCAGCGGAGCAACTATCTCCACTTAGACTCTCAGACAGTGTCCCCAGAGACAGAAGGTTGAAATGGACAGGCCCCCAGGCCCTAATCTGAACCTTAGCTTTGGTTTCCATGTTTCCGTTCTCAGAGGACTGTTTTCGTAGACCAGCACATGGGGCTTTTCTGAGGCACCAAACCAAACATCTCTCATCTCCACATGGGCAGCTTTCTTACTGGGATGTATCAAACACTTCAGGTAGGAGAGTTCCGCAGGGCCACTGAACAACCAGCACATTCCAAGGTCTCCATGGACCCAAACGCACATTATGACGCATCCTCAGGAGAGGCCATTTCAACTCAGCCCCCTGGGTCGCGTGTTCCAGAGGCAGCAGATCAAACATATCTTGTCGCTAATAGCCAATGGGAATGCGAGGCATGCTGTACAGGGATCCATCCTTCGAACCCTGCTCTCCAGTCCTTCCATATGGTATGTCCTGGAGCCATGCAACAGGACTCGAATGTCCCGCAGAAGGAAACCTTGTGGTTTGGGGCAACCTCCAAACTCAGCGTGGGAAAACTTCCTTGGCCTCATGAGGCCCCCACTTCATGAAGGTGCCATCATGGACACATACTCCAGCCTCAGCCAACGTCTGATCCTCAGCCTGACTTCAGATGCAGGAGATTTTGATTCAGCCTCTGCAGAGTGGGCCTGCTCTGCCCTTGGCTCCAATCCTCACACTAGCTTGTGTTTTCAGACTTCCGTCCTCACACTCCTGGCCCACAAACCCTCCCTACTGGGAATTCTGGGGCCACAATGAAGCACTCTGCCTGCCTCCCAGGAGAAAAACATTGTCTATGGTGCTGCACAGAAACCCCAAATGAGGATCAAACTGCTTTGCCCTCGGCAACACCCCAATTGCATAGACTACCTTAAACACTGATGCTCTGTCGCAAAAGCCTGAGCCCAGACCTTCCAACAGACACCGACACAGCTGGCTGCACACCCAGCACATTGGACCCGCCACTGCCTTAGGCCACCATCCATTCCCAACCTGGGTTTTTAGTCATCGGAACCTAGACCTTATCTCCAATCACTGCACAGGGGGGAACCTGATGCATAAGTCAGAACCCCTCCTTCCCCATGGCAAGAAACCTTGCTGCTGGCTGTGTGTCAAACCTTCAGTGTAGGAGAAAACGGCAAACCTGCCGGGCCTCATGAAGCCCCCCATATCCTTCAGGGAGAGGCCATCATGGTCAAAAACTCTAGCTTGAAGCACGTCTCATAGTAGACATGACCGCAATGCAGGAGATCTTGATTCAGCCTCTGCAGAGTGGCCTGCCGTGCCCTCGGTTCCAAACCTCACGCTAGCTTGTGTTTTCAGACTTCCTTCCTCACACTCCTGGCAAACTATCCCTCCAGAGTAGGAATTGCAGAACCACAAGCTTGCCCAGTTACTGCCCACCGGTAGAAAACGTTTCCTTGTGGGGCTTTCCATAAAACCCAGATGAGGATCAACCTGCTCTTGCCTGGACGGCACTCAGGTTTGATAGGCTGCTCTGGGCACTAATGCTCTGCCTTTCACAGCCTGATGCCAGACGTCCAGACAGGCAAGGAGACATCTGGCCACACACCTAGCACTTCTGACACGCCATGGTCTTATGCCGTTATCTCTTCCTAACCTTGGTTTTCCGATATCTAAACCCAGATATTATATCAATTCCCCACACAGTTGGGCATCTGAAGCACAAATCAGAACTCCTTCTTCCCCATGGCTGTAAGGCTTGCTCTTGGCATGGAGTCACACCTTCAGGGTGGGAGAAACCTTCATTTCCCCTGAAACCACGCCCAAACTTGAGTGCTGCCTTGGGCAGAAATTCACTCTGTGACCCTCAGCATGAGGCCAATATAAAGAAAGGCCTGTCAGGGCCTTGACCAAGAGCCCTCATATGGGGCGTGCCAAGCCCCTATACACCCAATCCTCACCAGTGTTTGAGTTTTCCAGTCTCCCCCCTGTTCCTGGGGCTCTGCTCTGGAATCACTTTCTTGGAGAGACACATGAGCCAGACAACAGGACTCCACCCTTCCCACAAAATGACCCCAAACTCCTGTTAGCTGGGACAAATCCCCAGAGAGGTTACTCGTCCACAGTCACTGAGGCCACCCCCTACAATCCACGGCTATCCTGGACGCATCCAGAGACAAAAGCCTGAAGGAATCTCGCCCTTGATTCACAAGCCAAGGTGCTCACTCTTTATCTGTACATCCGGCCTGCCATACCCTTGGCGCCACTCATAAGCTGAGTTTTTGTTTTCAGACTTATGTGCCCACAGCCTGGACCCACACACCCTCCAGGCTAGGGCATCTGGAGCCACAGTGAAAGATTGTGCCTGCCATCTCCAAGGAAAGTGTGCCCAATCCATTGACCACAAGGTTAGGGAAAAGTTCCAAGGACCCTGAGGCCATCCTGATAGTGTAGGCTGCCCTGGACTAAAAGGGGCACTCTGACACCAGCTCTGCCATTATCACCACTTAGACTTTCAGACAGTGTCCCCAGAGACAGAAGATTGAAATGGACAGGCCCTTAGGCCCTAATATGAACCTTAGCTTTAGTTTTCATGTGTCTGTCCTCAGAGGACTGGTTTCTTATACCAGCATATTAGGTTTTTCTGAGGCTCCAAACCAAACCTCTCTCGTCTCCACATGGAGTGCTTTCTTACTGGATCTGTATCAAACCCTTCTGGTCGGAGAATTCCGCAGGGCCACAGTACAACCATCACATTCCAAGGTCTCCATGGACAGAAACACACATTATGACGCATCCTCAGGAGAGGCCATTTCAACTCAGCCCACTGGTTAGCTTGCCCCAGAGCCAGCAGAACAAACATATCTTGTCGTTAATGGCCAAAGGGAATGCGAGGCATGTTGTTCAGGGATCCATACTTTAAACCCTCCTCTTCAGTCCTTCCGTATGGTATGTACTGGAGCCATTCAACAGGACTCGACTGTCTCACAGAAGGAAACCTTGTGGTTTGTGGCAACCTCCAAACTCAGCGTTGGAAAACTACGTTGGCCTCATGAGGCACCTGCTTCATGAAGGTGCCATCAAGGGCACAATCCAACCTCAGCCAATGTCTGATCCTCAGCCTGACTTCAGATGCATGAGATATCCTTTCAGCCTTTGCAGAGTGGGCCTGCTCCCCACCTCACCCTATGTTTTGTTTTCAGACTCTACCCTAGAACTCCTGGCCCAAAAGCCCTCATGATTGGGAATTCTGGTTCCAGAACGAAGCACTCTGCCTGCCCCCCAAAGAAAAACATTGTCTATGGCATTGCTCAGAAACCCCAAATGAAAATCAACCTGCTCAGCCCTCGGCAACACCCCAATTGCATAGGCTACCCTAAACACTATGCTCTGTCTTACATAGCCTGAGCCCAGACCTTGTGAGAGACATTGAGACAGTTGGCTTCACACCCAGCACATCGAGCCTGCCATGGGTTAGGCCATTTCATCCCTTCCCATTGACCTGGGTGTCTTCCTGGAGGTATATTCTGAGGCTGTGTCAGACTATGCATTTTTTCTGGAGCTTCCTATGGAATTGGGGTGGTATTAGGGGCCTTGCAATTTTCTCTTAATCTGGTGGGTTGGGAAACTGAGACAGGCTGACATTCCTTGGGAGAGCTGGCCCAGTGCTGTTATGTGTTCCTGGAGGCCCCATCCTGGAGGGCATATGGGTCAGGACTCTGGGTCCAAAGTCTTCAGACACAAACTCGGGTAAGAGTTAAGCTCGAGGTGATGGCAGACCCAATCTGCAGACCCTGAGCGAAGCATCTCCAGATATGAAATTCGGACGGCTGTGAGGCAGGAGCACAGTCTTTTCTGTCTGACTTGTTTGTCTATGATGGCCACGAAATGGAGGGGTGGCCTCATGGGTCCATGTGAGATTCTACCTCTCTGGGAATTCTGCTCGGCACCCAAGAGTTTGGTGTATTTCTGGGGGATGGGAGGAGCGCAGTTTTATGAGTCAGGGATCCCGTCCAAACAGCCATTCCAGAGATGGGTCCTGGGTTCTGGAGCCTGGATCACCGCAACAAGGCTTAGGATTTGGGCCTAGGGTCCTGCTCTATGTTTTCCTGGTACAGCTCCCGAGTGTTCTTGTTGGAAATGGGTCTCATTCTGAGGGTCACAATGCCTGTTTTTGCCCAGATGCCCATGCTGAGTGGGTGTGACCTCATGGGCTATGCACTTGGCTCCCACTCTGAGGGTTGGACTGCCATCTCAACATTCAGTTTTCCTGCCATGGGGAAGGAGGGGTACTTTTTTATGCTTCAGGTTCCCCCATGGGCAGGAATTTGAGCTAAGTTCTGGGACAGGTGCCTGAATACCCAGTTCACTTTGAGATGAGGTCCTCGGGCCAAGGCAGGACCCACCTGCAGAAAATGAGGCCTGCTTTCTGGGTGGCTGTCAGGAGCTCGGGCTCGAGCTGTGTCAGACAGAACATTCGTGGAGAGTTCGGCCTATGATATTGGGGTGCTTTTGAGAGCTGTGCAACTGGATCCTCATGGGGGATTTTTGCACAGACCCTTTCTTCACTTCTTCTATCTGGTGAGCAGGCAGATGGCTGCATTACGGCTCCAGAATATCCAAGTTGGAGGGTTTGCAGGTGAGGAGTGTGAGGACAGAAGTATGAAAACATAAGCTACGGTTACGCTCAGTGCCGAGCACATGTCTATTCCAATGTACAGCAGTTGTTTCGAGATCTTCACCACCTGGGCGAGGGGAAGTTGTCTGCTCACGCTGGAGTTTGTATCCATGATGGCCAACAAATGGTGGGGAGGCCTCAAGAATTCTTGGAGGTTTTTCCAAGCTGGAGCTTGTGAGCTGCTCCAAACATCAAGGTGTCCTACTAAGGGACAGCAGAAGTCTTCTTACAGGGCTCCAGGGTCCCCCATATGGAAGATTCGATAGCAATGCTCTCTGAATGGAGGCCTGGGAAGCCAATCTCGTGTTACCATTGCAGCTGAGGAACAGGGTAAGCTTGAACCAATGACACTGATTCCAAGTTCCAAGTGATTTGCGTTGATGGAAGTTCTCAGTCTAACAGGTTCCAATGCTGCTTGATGTCCAGGGAGACCTTAGAATGTGGTGGCGGCTCTCTGACCATTGAGGATTCTCTATCCTTAAGATTAGACCCAGTACCCAGGAGCCAGGTTTCCTTCTTGGGACAGGAGGTGTGCTCTTGTATGGCTCACGGACCACAGGTTGGACCATAAGCTTGAATTTCCAGAACAGCCCTCTAGGGAGAGAGACCTCAAAACATAAGCTAGGGTTCTGATGAGGTTTTAGGGCCATGGAAGTTTCAATCTTCGGACTAAGTGCCATTGGCCTGCATGTCATCCTGGAGGTAGGTGCTGAGGCTGTGTCAGGCTGTGCACTTTTTCCAGAGTGGCCTATGATATTGGGGTGCAGTCAGGGGCCTTGCAGTTTTCTCCTAATCTGGACATTTTGGGAAACTGAGATGGGCAGGGTTTCCTCAGGAGAGCAGGGCCAGTGATGTCATGTGTTTCTCGAGGCCCCATCCTGGAGGTCATGTGTGTCAGGACTTTGGGACCAAAGACTTTAGACACAACCTCGGATAAGAGATAGGAGTGAGGTGTTGGCAGTCCGAATCTGAAGACCCTGAGGGAAGCTCCTCGGGATTTGAAATTCAGGTGGCTGGGAGGGAGGAGCACAGGCTTTTCTGTCTGGATTTTGTGTCTAGGATGGCCACTAAATGGAGGGGTGACCTCATGTGTCCATGGGATATTCTTCCACTCTGGTGATTCTGCTTGGCACCCAAGAGTTTGATTTCTTTCTGGGGAAGAGGAAAAGACTGTATTCCATCTCTGGGATCCTGTCCAAACAGGGATTCCAGAGATGGTTTCTGGGTCCAGACACTGGGAAAACTTAACCAAACCTTCGATTTGGGTTCCTGGTCCAGATCCCAAGGGGGATCTTTGGAAAGGGGTCTCATTCTGAGGGTCACAATGCCTGTTTGTGCCCAGCTGCCCATCCTGTGTAGGCGTGGTCTCATGGACCATGCACCTGGTTCCCACTCAGGGTTGTACAGCCATCTCAACATTCAGTTTTCAGGCCATGGGGAAGGAGGAGCACTCTTTTGTGCTTCCGAGTCCCTATGGGCAGGAATTTGAGCTAAGTCTGGGACAGGTACCTGAATATCCAGGTTGCTTCAAGATGATGGCCTCGGGCCAAGGTTGGACCCACCTGGAGGATATGGGGTCCACTATCTGGGTGGCTGACAGGAGGTCGGGGATCAGGCGGTGTCAGACAGACAATTTATGCAGAGGTCGGTCTATTATATTGGGGTGCCATTGAGGGCCGTACAGGAGGATCCTCATGTGGGTTTCTGCGAAGACCCATAGGGCACTTCTTCTTTGTGGTGGGCAGGCAGAAAGCTGCACTGTGGCTTCAGAATTCCCAATATGGAGGGCTTGTAGGCGAGGAGTGTGAAGACAGAAGTCTGAAAACACAAGCCACGGATAAGCTCAGTGCCGACCACAGGACCATTCCATTGTGCAGTGGTTGTTTTGAGATTTCCAGCACCTGAGTATGGGCGAGGGTCAGATGTCTGCTCACGCTGGGTTTGCATCCATGATGGTCAACGAATTGTGGGGTGGCCTCAAGAATTCTTGGAGATTTTCCCAAGCAGGACCTTGTGAGCTGCTCCAAACAGCAAGGTGTCCTACTGTGGGACAGGGGAAGTCCACTTACAAGGCTCCAGGGTCCCCCATATAGAAAGATTCGACAGCAGAGGTCTCTGAATGGGGGCCTGGGAAGTCTTCCTTGCATGACCATTGCAGCTGAGGAACATTGCAGGCTTGATCTGCTGGTTTTTGTTCAAATTTCCAAGTGATCTAAGTTGACGGATGTTCTCAGTCTAATGAGTCACAATGCTGTTTGGTGTCCAGGGAGACCTTAGAATGTGGTGGTGAGGGTGCCTGGGTGGCTCAATGGGCTAAGCCGCTGCCTTCGGCTCAGGTCATGATCTCAGGGTCCTGGGATTGAGTCCCGCATCGGGCTCTCTGCTCAGCAGGGAGCCTGCTTCTTCCTCTCTCTCTCTCTGCCTTCCTCTATGCCTACTTGTGATCTCTCTCTGTCAAATAAATAAATAAAATCTATATAAAAAAAAAGAATGTGGTTGTGGATCTGTGGCCATGCAGGATTCTCCTACCTGAGGGTTAGACCCAGTTCCCAGGAGCCAGGTTCCCTTCTCGGGACAGGAGGGGTTCTCTTGTATGGCTCAGGGACCACATGTCGGATCATATGTTGGATTTCAAGACCAGGCCTCTGGGCACAGAGGCCTGAATATCTAGGCTAGGGTTCTTATGAGGTTGTAGGGGCATGTCATCCTCAACCTTCGGACTTAGGGACTTTGACCTGTGAGTCTTCCTGGAGGTAGATGCTCAGGCTGTGTCAGACTGTGCATTTTTTCCAGAGTGGCCTATGAAATTGGGGTGGGCTCATGGGCCTTGCAGGCTTTTCCTAATCTGGAGGGTTTGTGCAATTGAGACGGCAGAATTTCATCCAGAGATCAGGCCCAGTGATGTAGTGTGGTTCTGTCAGCCCCATCCTGCAGGGAATGTGGTTAAGGGCTCTGGGACCAAAGTCTTCAGACACAAAATTGTGTATCAATTAGGAGGGAGGTGATGGCAGCCCCGATCTGCAGACGCTGAGGGCAGCTCCTCAGGATTTGAAATTCGTGTGGCTGGGAGGCAGGAGCAAAGGCTTTTCTGTCTGGATTGTGTCTAGGATGGCCTTGGAATGGTGGGGTGTCCTCATGTGTCCATGGAATATTCTACCTCTCTGGGGATTCTGCCCAGCACCCAAGAGTTTGGTGTCTCACTGGGAAGGAGAGAGCGTGGTTTACTGTTTCAGGGTTTCCGTCAACACAGGGATTCCAGAGATGGGTTATAGGTCCCTGTGCCTGGATAACCCTACAAAGGCTTAGTATTTGGGCCTAGAGGCTTGACTGCCTGGCTCTGTGGGGCTTTGGTTCAGCTCCCATGGAGACTTGTTGGAAATGGGTCTCAGGGTAAGGGTCACAATGCCTGTTTGTGCCCAGATGCCCATCCTGAGTGGGCATTGGCTCTTGTTCCATGCACCTGGATCCCAATATGAGGGTTGGACCACCATATCAACATTTAATTTTCCTTCTATGAGGAAGGAGGAGTACTCTTTTGTGCTTCAGATTCCCCCATGCACAGTAATTTGAGCTATGTTCTGGGACTGGTACGTGAATAACCAGGTTGGTTTGAGATGAAGGACTCAGGTCAAGGCAGGTCACACCTGCCAGATATGGGTCCCGCTATCTAGGTGGCTACCAGGAGGTCGGGGCTCGAGCTGTGTCAGGCAAAGCATTAGTTCACAAGGTGGCCTATGATATTGTGGTGCTATAGAGGGCTGTGCTGGTGGAACCTTATATGGAGTTTCACGCAGACCCATAGGGCACCTCTTTATTCTGGTGGGCAGGCAGAAGGCTGCATTGTGGCTCCCAAATTCCCAATATGGGGGAATTGAAGGCGAGGAGTGTGAGAACAGAAGGCAGAAAACACAATCTATGCTTAGTCTCAGTGCCGAGAACATGGCCGTTCCAATGTGCAGTGGTTTTTTTCGAGATCTCCAGCATCTGAGTACAGGCGAGGGTCAGATGTCTGCTCATGATAGAGTTTGTATCTATCGTGGCCAACAAATGAAATATCCAGCACCTGAGTAAAGGTGGATTTCAGATGTTTACGCACACTGGAGTTTGTGTCTCTGATGACCGAATGGAGGAGTGGCATCAAGAGGCTGATGCATGTGAGATGCTCCAAACAGCAAGGTTGTTTTTTCTACTGGACAGTTAGAGTCTGGTATGTTTTCTGCAGGGCCCCCCATGTGAAAAGTATGGGTAGCAGAGCCCTTCCACATGGATGCCTGGAAAGCACACCTCCATTGACCAATGCAGCTGAGGAACATGCAGGTTCTTTACGGTGCTTCTGGGGCGAAGCACCAAGGTCTTGAGTTGACATGGAATCTCTTGAAGATGGGGTACAATGCTGGTTTTTTTTTTTACCAGGTAGATCTTAGAATGTGTTGGTGGCTAAGGTGCCTGCAGGATTCTCCTACCCTGAGGGTTTAACACAGGTCGAAGAGCACGGTTACCTTCTGGGGACAGGAGATGTAGTGTTTTGTGGCTCAGGGACCACATGCCATATCATAAGTTCCTACTCAAGAACAGGCCTCTGAAGACAGATGCCCGACAACCTAATCTAGGGTTCCAATGAGTCCCAGGGGCATGAGAGGTTCAATCTTCAGACTTAGGACAGTTGACTTGGGTGTCTGCCAGAATGTAGGTGATCAGGGAGTTTCAGACTGTGCACTTATGTCCAGAGTAACCTCCAATATTGGGGTGGCCACAGGGGCCTTGAATGTTTCAACCAACTCTGGAGGGTTTGGTTAACTGACATGCACAATTTCCATGGGGATGGCAAGCACAGTCCTGTGGTGTGGCTCCAGAGACTCCACCCTGGAGGGCATGTGAGCCATGGTTCTGGGAGGGAAGTCTGCAAACACAAACTTGGGTTAGGTTTAGTGGCTAGGTTATCGCAGGGCAATGTGTAGACCTGGAAGGCTACTCGTCAGGAACAGTAACTGGAATGACCCGAAGGCGGAAGCACAGGCTTTTATATCTGGATTGTGTGTCTAGGGTGACGTCAGAATGTAGCTGTGGCCTCATGGGTCCATGGGAGATTTTTCCTCTAAGGATACAGGCGGCTCCCAATATTTTGATGACTTTTTGGTATGGGAAGACTGCTATTTTCGATCTTAGGTGTGCCCCAAAACAGAGATTCCAGAGATGGACTCTGGGTCTAGGCGCCTGGAAAATCCCACCAAGGGTTGGGATTTGGGCTTATGGGCAGACCAGGCCTGCAATGCAGGATCTTGGTGGTGCAACTGAGAGGGCTTGTTTGGAAACATGCTCAGGCTGAGCATTACAATGCCTGTTTGTGCCCAGGGTGGCCCTCAGGAGTGGGCGTGGTCCCATTGTCCATTTTCTGGCTCCCACACTGAGGGATGGACACACATTCCAATGGCCAGGTTTCCAGCCATGGGAAAGGAGGAAATATCTATTGTGCTTCATGTTCCCCCATAGGCAGGGATTACAGCAAAGGTCTGGGGACAGATGCCTGAATACCAAGGATGCATAGAGATGACAGATTTGGGCCATGGCCGTTCTCACATGCTGGATATGGGCCCCGCTCTCTGGGTGGCTGACACGAGGTCTGGGCTCAGGCTGTGTCAGACACAGCACTAGTGGCCAGAGAAGTCTATATATTGGGGTTCTCTCCAGGGCCGAGTAAATTGATCCTCATGTAGGGTTTCTGGCGAGACTCACGAAGCACTTCTTTCTGTGGGGCAGGCAGTATGCTGCCTTATGGATCCAGAATTCCCTATCAAGAGGGTTTGGGGACAAATAGGGTGAGAATGCAATTGTAAACACCAGCTATGCTTAAATTGAGTGCCAAGCGGAAGTCAGTTTCAATGTGCAGCAGCTTATACGAGATATCCAGCACCTGAGTAAGGGCAGATGTCAGATATTTGCTCACACTGGAGTTTGTGTCTAGGATGACGACTAATGGAGGGGTGGCTTCAGGAGGCAATGGAGGATTACCCACGCTTAAGATTGTGAGATGCTCCAAACAACAAGGTTTCCTTCTAATGGACAGGAGGAGTCTGGTTTTTTTTCCTCCAGGGTCCCTCAAGTGGAAGTTTGCGTAGCAGAGCCCTCCCGCATGGATGACTGGAAAGCACACGTCCAATGACCATTGCAGCTGAGGAACATGACAAGTTCGTTTTGGTGGTTCTGGTGCCAAGTACCAAGGCCTTGAGTTGACTTGGAATCTCTTACAGATGTGTCCCAAAACTGGTTTGTTACAAGGGAGTTCTTAGAATGTATTGGTGGCTATGGGCCACGCTGAGGGTTTGGCACAGGTCGATGTGCACAATTTCCATCTTGGGAGAGGAGATGTTCTGTTTTGTGGCTCAGGGTACATATGTTGTATCCTGACTTGGTATTCAAGAACAGGCCTCTGAGGATTGATGCTTGCAACCTAATCTAGAGATCCAATGATGTCCTTGGTGCCCATCAGGTTCAATTTTCTTACTAAGGACCATTGATATGGTTGTCTGACTGGATGTAGGTGATCAGGGTGTTTCAGACTGTGCATTTGCATCCAGAGCCACTTCCAATATTGGGGTGGGCTCAGGGGCCTTGCAGGTTTCTCCTAACTTGGAGGCTTTGGGGAACTGTGATGGGCACAGTTTCCTTGGGGATGGCAGGCCCAGTCCTGTGGTAAGGCTTCAGAGACCACCTCCTTGAGGATATGAGAGCCATGGTTTTGGGAGGGAAGTCTGCAAACACAAATTTGGGTCAGGGATAGTGGCAAGGTGATGGCAGGTCCAATGCCTAGACCTAGAAGGCATCACGTCAGGAACTGTAATTAGGGTGACTGAAAGCTGGTAGCACAGGCTTTTCTATCTGGATTGTGTGTCCAGGATGGGCTCTGAATGTAGACGTGGTCTCATGGTTCAATGGGAGACTTTTCCTCTCTAAGGATCCTGGTGGATCTCCATAGATTGGTGGTTTTTCAGAGAAGAAAAGAGTGCTCTTTTCCATCTTAGGGGTGCTCCAAAACAGGGAAGAATGCTGTTTTCCAACTTAGGCTTATGCCAAAACAGGGATTCCAGAGACGGGCTCTGGGTCTGGGTGCCCGGATATCCCACCAAGTGTTAGGATTTGGGCCTAGGGGCATTTTAGGCCTGCAATGCAGGTTCCTAATGGTGTAACAGAGAGGGCTTGTTTGAAAGCATGCTCAGGCTGAGGGTCATCATGCCTCTTTGTGCCCAGGGGGGCCCTCAGGAGAGGGCGTAGTCTCATTGGCCATATAGCTGGATCCCACTTTGAGGGTTGGACACCCATTGCAACAGCCAGGCTTCCTGCAATGGAAAGAGGAGTTCTCTATTGTGCTTCAGGTTCCCCCATTGGCAGGGTTACAGGAAAGGTCTGTGGAAAGTTGCCTTAATACCAAGGATGTGTACAGATGACAGGCTAAGAATTCCCAGGTAACAAAACAGCATTGTTACCCATGTTCATGACATTCCATGTAGAAATAAGCCCTTAGTACTTCGCCCCAGAGCCACCAGAATGAACTTGCCATGTTCCTAAGCTGCAATGGTCAGTGGAGGTGTGGTTTCCAGGCAACCATACGGGGGTGCTCTGCTACACAAACTTTGCAATTGGCGGGGACCCTTGAGACAAAAAAACAGAATGCCCCTGACCGGTAGAAGGAAACCTTCTGTTTGGAGCATCTCACAAGCCCCAGCGTGGGAAATTCTCCATTTCCTCTTGAAGCCACCACTCCATTTGTCAGTCATCATAGACACAAACTCCAGCATGAGCAAACATCTGACATCCGCCCTTACTCAGTTGCTGGATTTCAATTCGATCGCTGCACACTGGAACTGCCTTTAGTTTGACTGAATTAAGCCATAGCTTGGGTTTACAATTCCATCCTCAGCCTACTGGTCCACAAGCCCTATTGTGAGGGAATTCTGGAGCTACAACACAATATTCTGCCTTCCCCATAGAAAGAAAAAGGGCCTGGAGAGTCTGCCCAGAAACTCCATATGATGGTCAATCTTCTCGGTGCTAGACGGAACCCTGATTCATAGGCTGCCCTGGGCACTAGTGCTGTGTCTGACATAGCCGGAGCCAGGACCTAGTGTCAGCCACTGAGAGATCAGGGCCTTATACAACATATGAGACCAGCTATGGCCCAAGTCTGTCTTCTCTTCTATTCTTGGTATTCAGGCATCTGTACCCACACCTTTGCTGAAATCCTTGCCATTGGGGAAACCTGTAGCACAATAGAGAACTCCTCCTTCCCCATGGAAGGTATTCTGACAGTTGGGATAGTTGCTCAACCCTCAAAGTGGAAGGCAGCTCCATGGCCAAGGAGACCATGTGCACTCATGATGGCTTACCCGGGCACAAGCAGGCATTGTGACCTCAGCCTGAGCATGCTTTCAACCAAACGCTTTCAATTGCATCTCTGGGACCCCGAATTGCAGGCCTAGTACACACCAAGGCCCAAATCCTAACCCTGGTGGGATTTTACAGGGGCCCAGACACAGAGCCCATCTCTGGAATCCCTATTTTGGGGGACCCTTAAGATGGAAAACAGCACTCTTCCCTTCCCCGAGATAGTCACCAAACTCTTGGTAGCCACCAGGATCCTTGAGTGGAAAAATCTGCCATAGACCCATGAGAACACACCTGCATTCCGAGGCCATCCTGGACATACAATCCAGATACATATCATGTGCTATCACCTTTGAGTCATCGGATTTACAGTTCCTGACGAGCTGCCTTCCAGGTCTATGCATTGGGCCTGCAATCACCTTGCCATTAAACTAAACTGAGTTTGTGTTTGCAGACTTCCTTCCTAAAACCATGGCTCACATGACCTCCAGGTTCTGGCATCTGAAGCCACACCACAAGACTGTGCATGAGATCCTCAAGGAAACTGTGCCCATCACTTTTGCCCGATACCTTTAGATTAGGAGAAACCTGCAAGGCCCCTGAGCGCAGCCAAATAATGGAGGCCGCTCTGGGCACAAATGCACAGTCTGAGACACCCTGATCCCCTCCATACAGGTAGACACCCAAGTCAATGCTCCTGAGTCAGAAGATTGAACCTGACATGCCCCGAGGACTTCATTGGCACACTAGATTAGGTTTACAGGTATCTGTCGTCAGAGGCCTGCTCTGGCATATCAACTTATGATAAAATATATAGTCCCTGAGCCACAGAACAGAATATGTCCTCCCCAAAAAGGAAGCCATGCTCCTGGAATTGTGTCATACCCTTAGGGTATTTGGATCCTGAATGGCCCCTTAGCAACCAGCACATTCTATGATATTCCTGGTAACAAACCATCATTGTGCCCCATCTTCATCAGACTCCATGTCAACTCAAGGTCTCGATATATTGCCCCAGAGCCACCAGAATGCACCTGCCATGTTCCTCAGGTGCAATGGTAAATAGAGGGGTGATTTCCAGGCATCCCTGTGGGGTTCTCTGCTACAAAACTTTCCACATGGAGAAACCAGAGAAAACAAACCAGACTTCTCCTGTCCGGTAGAAAGAAACTTTGCTATTTGGAGCATCTCACAAGCCCCAGCATGGGAAATCCTCCATGGCCTCTTGACGCCACCCTTCCATTTGTGGGTAATCACAGACACAAACTCCAGTGTGAGCAAACATCTGACATCCACCCTTACTCAGGTGCTGGATATTCGAAACGGCAGCTGCACACTGGAACTGCCTTTTGCTTTTCACTGAACTTAACCATAGCTTTGTATTACTATTCTATCCTCACCACACTGGTCCACAATATCTCTTGATAGGGAATTCTGGAGCCACAACGCAGTATTCTGCCTTCCACATAGAAAGAAGAAGGACCTGTTGAGTCTGCCCAGAAACCTCACATGAGGATCAATCTACTCAGACCACGAGGCAACCCTGATTAATAGATTTCCCTGACCACTAGTGCTGTGTCTGACAGAGTCTAAGCCCCGACCTCGTGTCAGCCACCCAGAGTTGAGGGCCCATATTTAGCATGAGAGATCGGCCATGGCCCTGGGCCATCATCTGTACCCATCCTTGGTATCCAGTCATCTGTCCCCCAAACTTTGCTGGAATTCCTGCCAATGGCGAACCTGAAACACAATAGAGAACACCTCCTTCCCCATGGCAAGAATATTGGTTGTCCAACCCTCAGCGTGGGAGCCAGCTGCATGGCCAAGGAGACCATGCCCACTCCTGAGGGCCGACATGGGCACAGGCAGGCATGGTGATCCTCAGCCTGAGCATGTTTTCAAACAAACACTCTCAGTTGCTCCTCCAGTACCAGCATTGCAGGCCTGGTATGCACCTAGGCCCAAATCCTAACCCTTGGTGGGATTTTCCAGGTGCCCAGACCCAGAGTCCGTCTCAGAATCCCTGTTTGGGGCACCATTAAGATGGAAAACAGCACTCTTCCCTTCCCTGAGGAAGGCACCAAACTATTGGGAGCCGCCAGGATCCTTAGAGAGAAAAAATCTCCCATGGACCCATGAAAACAAACCTGCATTCCGAGGCCATCCTGTCCACACAATCCAGAGAGAAAAGTCTTTGCTACCGCCTTCGAGTCATCCTATTTACATTTCCTGACGAGCTGCCCTCCATGTCTATGCATTGGGCCTGTGATCATCTCGACACTAACCCTAACCCCAGTTTGTGTTTGCCGACTTCTCTCCCAAAACCATGGCTTACATGCCCACCAGGATGTGGTCCCTCAAGCCACATCACAGGAAAGTTCCTGCCATCCCCAAGAAAACTGTGCCCATCAGGTTGTCCAAACCCTCCAGATTAGGAGAAACCTGCCAGGCCCCTGAACCCACCCCAATATTGGCGGTTGCTCTGGATGCAAACGTGCAGTCTGAACCACCCTGAGCACCTCCATCGAGGCAGAAAGCCAAGTCAATGGTTCTGAGTCAGATGATTGAACCTGACATGCCCCTAGGACTTCACTGGAACCCTAGATTGGGTCTTCAGACATCTGTTCTCAGAGTCCTGTTCTGGAATACCAAGTTATGATAAAACATGTGGTCCCTGATTCCCACAACAGAACATCTCCTGTCTCCAGAAGGAAAATGTGCTCTTGGATCTATGTCCAACATTCACGGTAGATGGATCCTGCATGACCCATTAGCCCCAGCACCTTCTATGATCTCCCTGGTAACAAACCAGCATTGTGACCCAACTTCCTGAGATTTGATGCCAACTCAAGGTGTTGGTACTTTGCCCAAGAGCCATGAAACGAATCTGCCATGTTCCTCAGGTACAAAGGTCAATGGACGTGTGCTTTCTAGGCATCCAAGAGGTAGTTCTCTGCTACACAAAAATTCCACATAGGGAACCCTAGAGCAAACAAATAAGACTGCTCCTGTCAGGTCGAAGGAAACCTTGGTTGTTTGGAGCATCTCACAAGCCCCAGCCTGGGAAGTCCTCCACATTCTCTTGATGCCAACCCTCCATTTGTTAGTCATCATAGACACAAATTCCAGCATGAGCAAACATCTGACATCTGCTCTTACTCAGGTGCTGGATATTCGAATCAGTCACGCACACTGGAAATACCTTTCACTTGACACTGTATTCTTGCATAGTTTGGGTTTACAATTCCATCCTCACCCTACTGGACTGCAAGTCCTCTTGAGAGGGAATTAGGGAGACAAAACGCAACATTCTGCCTTCCCCATAGAAAGAAGAAGGGCCTGGTGAGTCTGCCCAGAAACTCCCCATGAAGATCAATCTACTTGGCCCTCGAGGGAACCCCAATTTATACTTTGCGCTGGCCACTAGCGCTGTGTCTGAGAGAGCCTGAGCCCCAACCTCGTGCCAGCCACCCAGAGTGTTGGGCCCTTATCCAGCATGTGGGACTGGCTATGTCCCAGTCATCTCTACCCATCCTTGATATTCCGGCAACTATCCCAGATCTTTGCTGGAATCCCTACCAGTGGGGAAACCTGAAGCACAATTGAGAACTCCTCCTTCCCCATGGCAGGAAGCCTGGCTGTTGCTATGGGTGCCCAACCCTCAGAATTAGAACCAGGTGCATGGCCAATGAGACAACGCCCAATCATAAGGGCCGCCTGGGCCAAAGCAGGCATTGTGTCCCTCAACCTTAGCATGCATTCAAACAAATGCTCTCAGTTGTTTCTGCAGGGTCCCGCATCGCAGGCCTGGTATGCCCTTAGGACCAAATCCTAACACTTCGTGGGATTTTCCATGCCAACATAACCAGAGCCCGTCTCTGGAATCTCTGTTTTGAAGCACCCCTATGATGGAAAACAGCACTCTTCCCTCCCCTGAGAAAACTATTAGGAGCTGCCAGGATGCGTAGAGAGGAAAAATCTCCCAGGGCTCCATAAGACCACACCTTCATTCCGAGGCCATCTGGGACACACAATCCAGATACAAGGGACTGTGCTACCACCTTCGAATCACCTGGTTTACAGTTCCAGACGAGCTGCCCTACAGACCTACGCATTAAGCCTGTGATCACCTCGCCATTAACCCTACCCCAAGTTTTTGTTTGCAGACTTCTTTCCCAAAACCATGGCTCACATGCCCTCTATGATGGGTCTCTGTAGCCACACCACAGGAAAGATCCTGCTATCCCCAATGAAACTGTGTCCATCACAGTTGCCCAAACCCTTTAGATTAGGAGAGACCTGCAAGTCCCCTAAGCCCAGTCCAATATTGGAGGCCACTCTGGACACAAATGCACAGTGTGCAACACCCTGATCACCTCCATCCAGGAAGACACCCAAGTCAATGGTCCTGAGTCAGAAGATTGGTCCCTGAACCCCACAATAGAATATCTCCTGTCCCCAGATGGAATTCGTGCTCTTCAACTTGTGTCAAGGGTCGGGGTATATGAATTATGCACAGCCCCTTAGCCCCCAGCACATTCTAAGATCTCTCTGGTAACAAACAAACAGCATTGTGATCCATCTTCATGAGATTCCATGTCACTTCAAGTCCTTGGTAATTCGCCCCAGAGCCACCAGAATGAACCTGCCATGTTCCTCACCTGATATGGTCAGTGGAGGTGTGCTTTCCAGGCATCCATGTGGGAGTGCTCTTCTACTTATTCTTTCCACATGTGGGACCCTGGAGCAAACAAACCAGACTGCCACTGACCAGTAGAAGGGAACCCTCTGTTTGGAGCATCTCAGAAGCACCAGCAGGAGAAATCCTCCATGGCCCTTGACACAACCCCTCCATTTGTCAGTCATCATAGACAAAAACTCCAGCATGAGAAAACATCTGAAATCTGCCGTTATTTAGATTCTGCATTTTCTTTTCCACCACTGCACACTGGAACTGCGTTTCACTTGACACTGAATTTAACAATAGCTTGGGTTTAGAATTCCATCCTCAGCCTCCTGGTCTGCAAGCCCTCTAGAGAGGGAATTTGGAGCCACAAGGCAACATTCTGCATTCCCACTAGAAAGAAATAGGGCCTGGTGAATCTTCCCAGAAACTCCACATGAGGATCAATCTACTTGGCACTCGATGGAACCTTGATTTATAGGCTGTCCTGGGCACTAGTACTAGTACTAGTACTAGTACTGTGTCTGACAGAGCCTGAGCCAAGACCTAGTTTCAGGCACCCAGAGATATGAGCCCATATCCAGCATGTGAGATTGGCCAGGGCCCAAGTCCATCATCTCTACCCATCCTTGGTATTCATGCACCTGTCCCCAGACCTTTTATGTAATCCCTACCAATGGGGTAAACTAAAGCACAATAAAGAACTCCTCCTTCCCCATGGTAGGAATCCTGGCTGTTGATATGGGTGTCCAAACCTCAATGTGGGAGCCAGCTGCATGGCCAAGGAGACAATGCCCACTCATGAGGGCTGCCCTGGGCACAAGTAGCCATTGTAACCCTCAGCTTGATCAAGCCTTCAAAAAAATGCTCTTAGTTGCACCTCCAGGATCCTGCATTGCAGGCCTGATATGCCCTTAAGCCCAAATCCTAACACATCGTGGGATGTTCCATGTGCACATACCCAGAGCCCGTCACTGGAATCCCTGTTTTGAGGCACCCCTAAGATGGAAAACAGCACTCTTCACTTCCCTGAGAAAGCCACCAAAGTAATGGGATCCCCCAGGATCCTTGAGAAGAAGAATCTCCCATGGTCCCATGAGTCCACACCTGTATTCCGAGGCCAGCGTGGATATGCTATCCAGATACAAGAGACTGTGCTACTGGCTTTGAGTCACCTGATTTACAGTTCCTGACGTGCTGCCCTCCAGATCTTTGAATTGGGGCTGTGAACACCTCTCCATTAACCTTATCCCGAGTTTGTGTTTGCAGATCTCTCTCTAAAAACCATTGCTCACATGTCCTCCAGGATGGGGCCCCTAGAGTCACACCACAAGACTGTGCTTGCCATTTCCAAGGAAACTGGGCCCATCACAGTTGCCCAAACCCTCCTGATTAGGAGAAACCTGGAAGGCTCCTGAGCACATCCCAATATTGGAGGCTGCTCTGGATGCAAATGCACAGTCTGAAACACCCTGATCACCTCCATCCAGGCAGACACCCAAATCAATGGTCCTGAGTCAGATAATTGAACCTGACATGGCCCTAGGACCTCATTGGAAGAGGGATTAACTTTTCAGGCACTTGTCCTCAGAGGCCTCTTCTGGAATACCAACTTATGATACAAATTATGGCCCCTGAGCCCCAGGGTGGGAAATCCTCCATGGCCTCTTGACGCCACCTCTCCATTTGTTGGTCATCATAGACACAAACTCTACCCTGAGCAAACATCTGACATCCGCCCATATTCAGGCGCTGATATTGGAATCAGCTGCTGCACACTGGAACTGCCTTTCGCTTTGCAATGAATTTAAGCCTAGCTTCAGACTACAATTTCATCCTCACCCTACTGGTCTGCCATATCTCTTGATAGGGAATTCTGGAGCCACAACGCAACATTCTGCCTTCTTCATAGATAGAAGGACCTGGTGAGTCTGCCCATAAACTGCACATAAAGATCAATATACTCAGCCCAGGAGGGAACCCCTATTTATAGTTTGCCCTAGCCACTAGTGCTGTGTCTGACAGAGCCTGAGCCCCTACCTCGTGTCAGCAACCCAGAGGGTGGGGCCCACATTAACCATGTGAGACCGGCCATGGCCCAGGGCTGTCATTACTACCCATCCTTGGTATTCAGGCATCTGTCCTCTAGATCTTAGCTGGAATCCCTACCAATGGGGGGACCTGAAGCACAATAGAGAATTCATCCTTCGCCATGGCAGGAATCCTGGCTTTTGGATGGGTGTCCAACCCTAGGAATGGGAACTGGCTGCATGGCTGAGTCGACATCGCCCAATCCTGATGGCCTCCGGGGCACAAGCAGGCATTGGGACCCTCAGCTTGACCATACTTTCAAACAAACGCTCTCAGTTGCACCTCCAGGATCCCGCATTGCAGGCCTGGTATGGCCCTAGGCCTAAATATTAACCCTTGGTGGGATTTTCCAAGCACTTAGACCCAGAGCTCATCTCTGGAATGCCTGTTTTGGGGCACGCCTAAGCTGGAAAACAGTACTCATCCCTTCCCGGAGAAATCCAACAAACTATTGAGAACCGCCAGGATCCTTGAGAGGAGAAATCTCCCATGGACCCTTGAGACAACACCTGCAATAAAGGCCATTCTGGAAATTAAATCCAGATACAATTACCTGTGCTACCACCTTTGAGTTACGTGATTTACAGTTCCAGACTTGCTGCCCTCCTGGTCTATGGATTGGGACTATGATCACCTTGCCACTAACCCTAACCTAAGTTTGTGTTTGCAGACTTCTCTCTCAAAATCATGGCGCACATGTCCTCCAGGATGGGGTCTCTGGAGTCACACCACAGGACAGTTCCTGCAATCCCCAAGGAAACTGCCCATCACAGTTGTCCAAAAACCCCATATAAGGAGAAACCTGCAAGGAACCTGAGCCAACCCTAGTATTGGATGCCACTCTGGACACAAATGCACAGTCTGAAACACCCTCATCACCTGCATCCAGTCAGACACCAGAGTCAATGATCCTGAATCAGAAGATTGAATGACATTCCCCTAGGGCCTCATTCAAACCCTTTATTAGGTTTTCAGGCTTCTGTCCTCAGAGACCTGTTCTGGATTACCAATTTATGATACAACATATGGCCGCTGAGCCCCACAACAGAATATCTCCTGCCCCCAGAAGCAATCCGGGCTCTTGGGCCTGTGTCAAATCCTCAGGCTAGATGAATCCTGCATGGCACATTAACCACCAGCACATTCTAAGATCTCCCTGGTAACAAACCAACATTTTGACCCATCTTCATGAGGTTCCATGTCCAATCCAGTCTTTATTTCTTCGCCTCAAAGCCACCAGATGCCATGTTCCTTCGCTGTCATGGTCAATGAAGGTGTGCTTTCCAGTCACCCATGTGGGAGATCTATGTTATCCGATCTTTCGACATGGGGAACTATGGAGGAAACAAATCAGACTGCCCCTGTCTGGTAGAAGGAAACCTTGCTGTTTGGAGCATCTCAAAAACACCAGATTGGGAAATCCTCCATAACCTCTTGACGCCACCCCTCCATTTTTGTGTCATCATAGACACAAACTCCAGCATGAGCAAATATCTGACATCCACCCTCACTCAAGTGCTGGATATTGGATTCAAACATTGCACACTGGAAATTCCTTTTGCTTGATACAGAATGTAACCATAGCTTAGGTTTACAATTCCATCCTCAGCCTCCTGGTCCACAAGCCCTCTTGATAGTGAATTCTAGAGCCACAAAGCTGCATTCTGCCTTCCCCTTACAAACAAGAAGGGCCTGGTGAGTCTGCCCAGAAACCATACATGAGGATCAATCTGCTCGGCACTTGAGGGAACCCCAATTTATAGGCTGCCCTGGGCACTAGTGCTGTGTCTGACAGAGCCTGAGCCAAGACCTAGTGTCAGCCACCCAGTGATCGGGGCCCATATCCACGATTTGATACTGGCCATGGCCCATGTCCATCATCTTTACCCATCCTTGGCATTCAGGCCTCTCTCCCCAGACCTTTGCTGGAATCCCCGCTAATGGGGGAACCTGACGCACTATAGAGAACTCCTCTTTCCCCATGGCAGGATTCTGGCTGTTGGGATGGTTGTCCAACCCTCAAAGTGGGAGCCAGCTGCATGGCCAATGTGACCACGCCCAATCATGAGGGCCACCTGGGCATAAGCAAGTATTGTGACCCTCAGCCTGAGAATGATTTCAAACAAGCCCTCTCAGTTGCACCTCCAGGATCCTGCATGCAGGCCTGGTAAGCCACTAGGCCCAAATCCTAACACTTGGTGGGATTTTCCAGGGGACCAAACCCAGAGTCGGTCTCTGGAATCCATATTTTGGGGCACCCCTAACATGAAAAAAAGCACTCTTCCCTTCCCCGAAAAAGCCACCAACTATTGGGAGCCACCAGGATCCTTAGAGAGGAAAAATCTCCCATGGACCCATGAGGCCACAACTGCATTCTGAGGCCATCCTGCACACAATACAGAGAAAAAAGCCTGTGATTCTGACTTTGAGTCACCCGATTAACAGTTCCTGAAGAGCTGCCATCCATGTCTATGCATTGGGCCTGTGATAACCTTGCCACTAACCCTAACCCAAGTTTGTGTTTTCAGACTTCCCTCCCAAAACCATGGCTCACATGCCCTCCAGTTTGTGATAACTGGAGCCACACCACGGGATTGTACCTGTCTTCCCGAAGGAAACTGTGATTGTCACTATTAAACAAACCCTCTAGATTAGGAGAAACCTGCAAGGCCCCTAAGCCCAGCCCAATATTGGAGGCCACTCTGGACGCAAATGCACAGTCTGACACACCATATCACCTACATCCAGGCTGATATCCAAGTCAATGGTCCTCAGACAGAAGATTGAACCTGACATGCTCCTAGGATTCACTGGAACACTAGAATAGGTTTTCAGGTATCTGTACTCAGAAGGCTGTTCTGAATATCAATGTATGATACAATATGGTCACTGAGCCACACAAAAGAACATCTCCTGTCCTTAGAAGAAAGCTGTGCTCTGGACCTGTGTCAAACACTCTGGGTAGATGAATCCTTCAAGGCCCCCTGGCAACCAGCATATTCTATGATCTCCCTGACAACATACCAGCATTGTGACCCATCTTCATGAGACTTCATGACAACTCCAGCCCTTGGTACTTCGGCCCAGAGCCACCAGAATGAAACTGCCATGTTCCTCTGCTGCCATGGTCAATGTAGGTGTACTTTCCAGGCATCCAGCGGGAGTGCTTTGATACCAACTTTCCACATGGGGAACCCTGGAGGAAACAAACCAGACTCCCCTGTACAGTAAAAGGAATCTTTTCTGCATGGAGTATCTCAAGCCTGAGGGTGGGTAATCCTCCATGGCCTCTTGAGGCCACCCATCCATTTGTTGGTCATCATAGACACTACCTCCAGCGTGAGCAATCAACTGACATCTGCACTTACTCAAGTGCTGGATATTTGAATCAGCTGCTACACACTGGAATTGCCTTATGCTTGGCACTGAATTTAAAAGTAGCTTGGCGGGACGCCTGGGTGGCTCAGTTGGTTAAACAGCTGCCTTCGGCTCAGGTCATGATCCCAGCGTCCTGGGATCGAATCCCACATCAGGCTCCTTGCTCCGCAGGGAGCCTGCTTCTCCGTCTGACTCTGCCTTCCACTCTGTCTGCCTGTGCTTGCTCTCGCTCGCTCTCTGACAAATAAATAAAATCTTGAAAAAAGAAAAGTAGCTTGGGTTTGCAATTCCATCCTCACCCTGGTGTTCAGTAAGCTCTCTTGATAGGGAATTCTGAAGCCACAACACAGCATTCTGCCTTCCCCATAGCAAGAAAAAACAGCCTGGAGAGACTGCCCAGAAACCCTACATGAGGATAAATCTACTCGACCCTCGAGTGAACCCCATTTATAGGTTTACCTGGCCACTAGCGCTGAGTCTGACAGAACCTCGTCTCTGACCTCGTGTCAGGACCCAGAGACTGGGCTCCAACTCCAGAATGTGAGACCAGCCATGTCCCAGGGCTGTCATCTCTACCCATTCTTGATTCAGGCATCTGTCCCCAGACATTTGCTGAAATCCCTGCCAATGGGGGAACCAGAAGCACAATAGGGAAATCCTCCTTCCCAATGGCAGGAATGATGGCTCTTGGGATGGGTTTCCAGACCTCAGAGTGGTAGCCAGCTGAATGGCCAATGATAACCCGCCCACTCATGAGGGCCGCCCTGGACACAAGCAGGCATTGTGACCCCCAACATGAGCATGCTTTCAAACAAACACTCTCAGTTGCATTCCAGAATCCAAATTTGCAGGCCTGATATGCCCCTAAGCACAAATCATAACACCTGGTGGGATTTTTCAGGGGCCCAGAAACACAGCCTGTCTCTGGAATCCCTGTTTTGGGACACCCCTAAGATGGAAAATAGCACTCTCCCCTTCGCCAAGAAAGCCACCATAGTATAGGGAGCCGCTAGGATCCTTGAGAGGAAAAATCTCCCATGGATCCATGAGACCACACCTGTATTCCGAGGCCATCCTGGACACAAAAGCCAGATACACAAGCCTGTGCTACCACCTTCAAGGCAACTAATTTATAGTTCCAGACGAGCTGCCCTCCAGGTCTATGCATTGGGCCTGCGATCACCTCAACGCTAACCTTAACCCGAGTCTGTGCTTACAGACTTCTATCCCGAAACCATGGCTCATATTTCCTCCAGGATGGGGTCTCTGGAGCCACACCAAAGGACTGTGCCTGCCATCCCCAAGGAAAATGTGTCCGTCACATTTGCCTAAAACTTCGAGATAAGGAGAAACCTGCAAGGCCCCTGAGCCCACCCCAATATTG
Organism: Mustela nivalis; assembly: GCF_964662115.1. Lineage (NCBI taxonomy): Eukaryota > Metazoa > Chordata > Mammalia > Carnivora > Mustelidae > Mustela > Mustela nivalis. The sequence goes on from NW_028136519.1 coordinate 349,180, forward strand.
GAGGCCCCTCTGGACACAAATGTGCAGTCTGAAATACGCTGATCACCTGAATCCAGGCAGATACCCAAGTCAGTGTTTCTCAGTCAGAAGATTGAACCTGACATGCTCCTATGACCTCATTGTAACCCCTGATTAGGTTTTCAGGCATCTGTAATCAGAGACCTGTTCTGGAGTACCAACTTAAGATACAACATATGGTCCCTGATCCCCACAACAGAACATCTCCTTTCTCTAGATGGAAGCCGTGCTCTTGAAACTGTGTCAAACCCTCAGGGTAGATGAATCCTACTTGGCCCGTAGCCACCAGCAGATTCTAAGATCTCACTGGTAACAAGCCAGCATTGTGAGCCATCTTCATGAGATTCCATGTCAACTACAGGCCTTGGTACTTCACCCCAGAGCCTTCAGAAAGAACCTGTCATGTTCCTCAGCTGCAATGTTCAGTGGAAGTGTGCTTTCCAGGCATCCATGTGGGAGTGCTCTGCTACCCAAACTTTCCACATGGGGGACTCTCGAGCAAACAAATCTGACTGCCCTGTTCTGTAGAAGGAAACCTGGCTGTTTGGAGCATCTCACAAGCTCAAGTGTGGGAAATCCTCTATGACCTCTTTTCAACTCCTCTCCATTTGTCGGTCATTATAGACACAAACTCCAGCTTGAGCAAACATCTGACGTCTGCGCTTACTCAGGTGCTGGATATTCGAATCAGCCGCTGCACACTGGAAATGCCATTCGCTTGTCACTGAATTTATTCATAGCTTGGGTTTACAATTCCATCCTCACCCTACTGGTCCACAAGCCCTCATGATAGGGAATTCTGCAGCCACAACACAGCATTCTGCCTTCCCAATAGAAAGAAGAAGGGCCTGGTGAGTCTGCCCAGAAACTCCACATTATGATCAATCTACTTGTCCCTTGAGGGAACCCTGAATTATAGACAGCCCTGGCCCCTAGTGTTGTGTCTGACAGAGCCTAAGCCCCGACCTCGTGTCAGCCACCTAGAAGGCGGGGCCCATATCCCGCATGTTAGACTGGCCACGGAACAGAGCCCTCATCTTTACCCATCCTTGGTATTCAGGCATGTGTCCCCAGACCTTTCCTGGAATCCCTACCAATGAGGGAACCTGAATCACAATAGAGAAATCCTCATTCCCCATGGCAGGATTCCTGTAAGTTCGGAAGGGTGTCCAACACTCAGAGTGTTAGCCTACTGAATGGCCATTGAGACCACCCCCATTCCTGAGGGCCACCCTATGCAAAAGCTTGCATAGTGACCCTCAGCCTGAGCATGCTTTCAAACAAACGCTCTCAGTTGTATCTCCAGGACTTGCATTGGAGGCCTGGTAAGCCCCTATGCCCAAATCATAACCCTTGGTGGGTATTTCCAGGTGCCCAGAGCCAGAGCACTTCTCTGCAATCCCTGTTATGGGACACCCTTAATATGGAAAACAGAACTCTTTCCTCTCTGAGAAAGCCACCACATTATAAGGAGCCGCCAGGATACTTGAGAGGAAATATCACCCATGGACACCTGAGACCACACCTGCATTCTTAGTCCATCGTGGATACACAATCCAGATAAAAAAGCCTGTGCTACCTCCTTTGAGGCATGCGATTTACATTTCACACGGAGCTTCCCTCCAGGAGTATGCATTGGGCCTACAATCACTTCGCCACTAAACCTAACCCGCATTTGTGTTTGCAGACTTCCCTCCCAAAACCATGGCTCTCATGCCCTCCAGCATGGGGTCTCTGGAGCCACACCACAGGACTGTGCCCACCATTGCCAAGGAAACTGTGCCCATCAAATTGCCCTATCTTTCCAGATTAGGAGAAACCTGCAAGGCCCCTGAGCCCACCCCAATACTGGTTGCCACTCTGTACACAAATGCACAGTCTGGAACACCCTGATCACCTACATCTAGGCAGACTTTGAAGTCAATGATACTGAGTCAGAGGATTGAACCTGACATTCCGTTAGGATTTTATTGGAACCCTAGATTAAATTTTCAGGCATCTATCCTCAGAGGCCTGTTCTGCAATACCAAATTATGATACATTTGGTCCGTTAGCCCCACATCAGAACATCTCTGGTCCGAGAAGGAAACCGTGCCCTTTGACCAGTGTCAAACCCTCAGGGTAGATGAATCCTACATGGTCCCTTAGCCACCAGCACACTGTAAGGTCTCCATGGTAACAAACCTGCATTATGACCCATCTTCATGAGACTTCATGTCAACTCCAGGCCTTGGTAATTCGCCCAAGAGCCACCAGAACGAATTGGCCATGTTTCTCAGCTGCAATTTTAATGGAGGTGTGCTTTTCAGGCATCCACGTGGGAGTGCTCTGCTACCCAAACTTTCCACATGGGGGACCCTGGAGCAAATAAACCAGACTCCCCCTGTGTGGTAGAAGGAAACTTTACTGTTTAAAGCATCTCACAAGCCCCAGCATGTGAAATCCTCCATGGCCTCTTGACGCCACCCCTCCATTCATCGGTCATCATAGACATAAACTCCAGCATGAGGAAATGTCTGACTTTCACCTTTACTCAGGTGCTGGATATCTGGAATCAGACACTGCACAATGGAACTGCCTTTTGCTTGGCACTGAATTAAACCTTAGCTTGAGTTTACAATTCCATCCTCACCCTACTGGTCCCCAAGCCCGCTTGATAGGGAATTCTGGGGCCACAACGCAGCTTTTTGCCTTCCCCTTAGAAAGAAGAAGGGCATGGTGATTCTGCCCAGAAACTCTGCATGAGGATCAATCTGCTCAGCCCTTGAGGGATCCCTGATTCATACTCAGCCCTGACCACTAGTTCTGTTTCTGACAGAGCCTGAGTGCTCAATTCATGTCAGCTACTCAGAGAGTCAGGCATGTGAGACTGGCCATGTCTCAGGTCCCTCATCTCTACCCATCCTTGGTATTCAGGCATCTGTCCCCAGACATTTGCTAGAATACCTGCTAATGGGGGAACCTGAGGCACAATAGAGAATTCTTCCTTTTCCATGGCAGGAATCCTGGTAGTTGGGATGGGTGTCCTACATTAAAGTGGTAGCCAGCTGCATGGCCAAGGAGACAACTCCCACTCATAAGGGCTGCCCTAATCACATCAGGCATTGTGACACTCAGACTAGCATGCTTTCAAACAAACGCTCTCAGTTGTACCTCCAAGTCACACATTGTAGGCCTGGTACTCCCCTAGGCCCAAATCCTAATCCTGGTGGGATTTTCCAAGCACCCAGACTCACAACCCTTCTCTGGAATCCCTTTTTAGGGAACATCTAAGATTGAAAACAGCACTCTTCCATTCAAACGAGAAAGCCACCATACTATTGGGAGCTTCCAGGATCTGTAGAGAGGAAAATACTCTCATGGAAACATTAGAACACACCTGCATTCCAAGGCTATCATGGACACACAATCCAGATACAAAAGCCAGTGCTAGTGCCTTCGAGGTACGTGATTTACAGTTCCTGACGATCTGCCCTCCAGGTCTATGCATTGGGCCTACGATCACCTCGCAACTCAACCTAATCCGAGTTTGTGATTGCAGACTTCTCTCCCAAAACCATGGCTTACATGCCCTCCACGATGGAGTCTCTGGAGCCACACCACAGGACTGTGCCTGCCACCCCCAAGGAAACCGTGCCCACAAATTTTCCTAAACCTTCAAGATTAGGAGAAACCTGCAAGGCCCCAGAGCCCACCCCAATATTGGAGGCCACTCTGTACACAAAGGCACAGTCAGAAACACCCTGGTTGCCTACATATAGGCAGACACCGAAGTCAATGGTCCTGAGTCTGATGATTGAACCTGAAATTCCCCTTGGACTTCATTGGAACCCTAGATGAAGTTTTTAGGCATCTGTCCTCAGAGGCCTGTTCTGGAATTCCAACTTATGATACAACATTTGGTCCGTGAGCCCCACAACAGAACATCTCCGATACCCAGAAAAAAACCGTGTTCTTCGACCGGTGTCAAACCATCAGGATAGACTAATCATACATGGCCCCTTAGCCACCAGCACATAGTAAGATTTCCGTGGTAACAAAACTGCATTGTGACCCAACTTCATTAGAAACCAGGCCTTGGTACTTTGCCCTAGAGCAACCAGAAAGAACCTGCCATGTTCCTTAGGTGCAATGGTCAATGTAGGTGTGCTTTCCAGTATCCACGTGCGAGTACTATGCTACCCAAACTTTGCACATGGGGGAACCTGGTGTAAACAAACCAGACCTCCCCTGTCCAGTAGAAGGAAACCTTATGTTTGGATCAACTCACAGGCCTCAGCGTGTAAACTGCTCCATGGCCTCTTGATGCCACCACTCCATTGGTCAGTCATCATAGACACAAACTCCAGTGTAAGCAAACATCTGACATGCACCCTTATCCCGGTGCTGGATGTCTTGAATAAACCACTGCACATTGGATCTGCTTTCCACTTGGCACTGAATTGAACCATAGCTTGTGTTTACAATTCCATCCTCACCTGACTGGTCCCTAAGCCCTCTTGATAGGGAAATCTGGGGCCACAACGCAGCATTCTGCCTTCCCCATCGAATGAAGAAATGCCTGGTGAGTCTGCCCTGAAAACCCACATGAGGATCAATCAGGTCGGCCCTCGAGTCAACACCGATTTATAGGCTGCCATGGCCACTAGTGCCGTGTCTGACAGAGCCTGAGCTCGACTGAGTTTCAGCCACTAGAGAGCAGGCCCCATATCTAGCATTTGGGATTGCCATGGCCCAAGTATGTCATCTCTACCCATCCTTGATATTCAGGCACCTGTCCCCAGACCTTGGCAGGGATCCCTGCCAATTAGGGAACTTGAAGCACAATAGAGAACTCTTCTTACCCCATGGCAATAAACCTGGCTTTTGGGATGGGTGTTCTACCCTCAAAGGGGGAGCCAGTTACAACATCAATGACACCACACACACACTCCTGAGGACTACCCTTGGCACAAACAGGCATTGTGACCCTCACCCTGAGCATGCTTTCAAAAAATCCCTCTCAGATTCACCACAATGATCCCTCATTGCAGGCCTGGTATGCCTGTAGGTTCAAATCATAAAACTTGGTGGGATTTTCGAGGTGCCCAGACCCAGAGACCATCTCTGGAATTTTTGTTTTGGTGCACCCTTCAGATGGAAAACAGCACTCATCCCTTCCCCAAAAATGTCACCAAATTATGAGGAGCCACCAGGATCCATAGAGAGGCAATGTCTCCCATGGACCCATGAGAACACACCTGCATTCCGAGGCCATCCTGGACACACAATCCGGAGAGAAAAGCCTGTGCTACTGCCTTCTATTCACCCTAATTACAGTTCCAGATGAGCTGCTCTCAAGGTATATGCATTGGGCCTGTGATCACCTCGCCACTCACCCTAATTCAAATTTGTGTTTGCAGACTTATCTACCAAAACCATGGCACACATGCCCTCCAGGATGGGGTCTCTGGATCCACACTGCAGGACTGTCCCTGCCATCCACAAGGAAACTGTTTCCATCACAGTTGCCCAAACTGTCTAGATTAGGAGAAACCTACAAGGCCTCTGGGCCTACCCCAATTTCGGCGGCCGCTCTGAACACAAATGCACAGTCTGAAATACCCTGATCCCCTACATCCAGGAACACAGCCAAGTCAATGGTCCTGAGTCAGAATAATGAACCTAACATGCCCCTAGGACGTCATTGGAACCATTGATTCGGTTTTCAGACATGTGTCCTCAGAGGCCTGTTCTAGAATGCGAACTTATGATACAACATGTGGTGGCTGGGCCACACAACAGAACATCTCCTGTCCCCAGAAGGAAACCGTGCCCTACAATCTGTGCAAAATCCCAGAGTAGTAGATTCCTAAGCCACCAGCACATTCTAAGATCTACCTGGTAACAAACCAGCTGTGTGGCCCATCTGCAAGAGATTCCATGTCAAATCAAGGACTTGGTACTTTGCTACAGAGACACCAGAATAAAGCTGCCATGTTCTTCAGTTGCAATGGTCAATGAAGTTGAACATTCCAGGCATCCATGCGGTAGAGCTCTGCTACCCAAACTTTCCACATGGGGGACCCTGGAGCAAATAAACCACACTCCACCTGTCCAGTAGAACGAAACCTTGCTATTTGGAGCAGCTCATGAGTCTCAACGTGAAAATCCCTCCATGGCTTCTTGACGCCACCCCTCCATTTGTCAGACATCATAGACACAAACTCCAGTGTGAGCAAATATCCGACGTCCTCCCTTACTAAGGTGCTGGATATCTCGAAAAAGCTGCTGGACACAGGAACTGCCTTCCGCTTGGCAGTGAATTGAACTGTAGCTTGTGTTTACAATTCCTTCCTCACCCGACTGGTCCCCAAGCCTTCTTGATAGCGAATTATGGAGACACAACACAGCATTCTGCCTTCCCGATAGAAACAAGTGCCTGGTGAGTCTGGCCAGAAACCCCACATGAAGATCAATCTGCTCGGCCCTATATCGGAGGGACCCTGATTTATAGGTTGCCCTGGCCACTAGTGCTGTGTCTGACAGAGCCTGAGCCCAGACCTAGTGTCAGTCACCAGAGTTTGAGCCCCACATCTAGCATTTGGGATTGCCATGGCTCAAGTATTTCATCTCTACCCATCCTTGGTATTCAGGCACCTGTCCCCAGACCTTTGCTGGAATCCCTGACAATGGGGCATCCTGAAGCACAATAGAGAACTCCTCCTTCTTCATATCAGGAAACTTGGCTGTTAGGATGGGTGTTCAACCCTGAAAAGGGGAGTCATTTACAAGTCCAGTGAGACCACACAAACTCCTCAGGGATGCCCTGGAGGCAAACAGGCCTTGTGACCCTCAGCCTGAGCATGCTTTCAAACAATCCTTCTCTGTTGCACCACCATGAACCCGCATTGCAGGCCTAATATGCCCCTAAGCCCAAATCCTAGCACATGTTGTGATGTCCCAGATGCCATGAACCAGAGCCCGTCTCTGGAATCCCTGTTTTGTGGCACCCATAAGGTGGAAAACATCACTCTCCCCTTCCCCGAAAAAGCCACCAAACTATGGAGAGCCACCAGGATCCATAGAGAGGAAAAGACTCCCATGGACCCATGAGACCACACCTGCATTCCAAGGCCATGCTGGACACACAATCCAAAGAGAAAAGCCTGTGCTACTGCCTTCCAGTCTCCCTAATTATAGTTCATGAAGAGCTTCCCTCCAGGTCTACGCATTGGGCCTGTGATCACCTCGCCACTCACCCTAATTTGTATTTGTGTTTGCAGACTTCTCTCCCAAAACCATGGCTCACATGCCCACCAGAATGTGATCTCTGAAGCCACAACACAGAACTCTGGCTGCCAACCCCAAGGACACTGTGCATATCAGATTTGCCCAAACCTTCCAGATTAGGAGAAACCTGTGTGGCCCCTGAGCCCACACCAATATTGCCGGCCACTCGGGATGGAAATGCGCAGTCTGAAACACCCTTATCACCTACATCCAGGGAAATAGCCAAGTCAATGATCGTGAGATAGACGATTGAACCTAAAATGCCCCTAGGCTCTCAATGGAACCCCATTAGGTTTTTAGGCATCTGTCCTCAGGGGCCTGTTCTGAAATACCAATCTATGACACATCATTTGGTCTCTGAGCCACACGACAGAACATCCCCTGTCCCCAAAAGAATACCATGCTCTTTGACCTGTGCCAAACCCTCAGGGTAGGAGAATCCTGCATGGCACCTTAGCAACCAGCACATTCTAAGTTCTCCCTGGTAACAAACAAGCATTGTGACCCATCTGCAAGAGATCCCATGTCAACTCAAGGCCTTGGCACTTTGTCCCAGAGCCACCAGAACGAATCTGCCATGTTCCTCAGCTGCAATTGTCAATGGAGGTGTGCTTTCCTGGCATCCATGCCGGAGAGCTCTTCTTCACAAACTTTCCACATGGGGAAACCTAGAGTAAACAAACCAGACTTCACCTACACTGTACAAAGAAATGTTACTTTTTGCAGCAGTTCACAGGCCTCAGCATGTGAACTCCTCCATGGCCTCTTTATACCACCCCTCCACTTGTCGGTCATCATAGACAAAAACTTTAGTGTGAGCAAGCATCTGACATCCACCCTTATTCCAGTCCTGGATGTCTCGAGTAAACTGCTACAAATTGGAACTGCCTTCTGCTTGGCACTGAATTGAACCATAGCTTTTGTTTACAATTCCACCCAAAACTGACTGGTTCCCAAGCTCTCGTGATTGGGAAACCTGGAGCCACAACACAGCATTCTGCCTTCCCTATTGAATGAACAAATGCCTGGGACTTTTCCCAAGAAACTCCACATGACGATCAATCTGCTCCGCCCTCGAATCTACTCTGATATAAAGGCTGCCATGGCCACTAGCGCTGTGTCTGACAGAGCCTGAGCCCCGACCGAGTTTTAGGCCTCATATCTAGCATTTGGGATTGCTATGGCCCAAGTACGTCATCTCCACCCATCCTTGGTATTCAGGCACCTATCTCGAGACCTTGCTGGAAACCCTGCCAATGGGGCAACCTGAAGCACAGAGGAACCTGACAGAAGAGAACTCATCCTTCCTCATGGCAGGACATTTGGCTGTTGGGTTGGGTGTCCAACTCTCTAAGAGGGAGCCAGATATATGACCAATGAGACCACTCCCACTCCTGAGGGCCGCCATGGGAGCAAACAGGCATTGTGAGACTCAGCCTGAGCAAGCTTTCAAGCAATCCCTCTCAGTTGCACCATCATGATCCCGCATTGCAGGCCTCATACACCCCTAGGTGCAAATCCTAACCCTTGGTGGGAAGTCCCAGATGCCCAGAAAAAGAGCCTGTATCTGGAATCCCTGTTTTGGGGCACCCATAAGATGGAAAACAACACTCTTCCCTTCCCCAAAAAAGCCACCAAACTATGAGCTGCACAGATCCATAGAGAGGAAAAGTTTCCCATGGACCCATGAGACTATACCTGCATTGCGAGGCCATCCTGGACACACAATATAGAGAGAAAAGCCTGTGCTACTGCCTTCCAGTCACCCTAATTACAACTCCTGACAAGCTGCACTCCAGGTCTACTCATTGGGCCTGTGATCACCTTTCCACTAACCATAACCCACATTTGTGTTTGCAGACTTCTCTCCCAAAACCATGGCTCATATGCCCTACAGGACAGGGTCTCTGGATCCACAACACATGACTAGGCCTGCCATCCCCAAGGAAACTGTGCCCGTCAAACCTGCCCAAACCTTCCAGTTTAGGAGAAACACGCAAGAGCCCTGGGCCCAACCCAATATTGTCGGCAGCACTGGACACAAATGCCAGTCTGAAACGCCCTGATCACCTACATCCAAGCAGACAGCCATTTCAATGTTCCTGGGTCAGAAGATTGTACCTGACATGCTCCTAGGACATCATTGGAACACTAGATTAGGTTTTCAGGCATCTGTCCTCAGGGTCCTGTTCTGAAATACCAACTTAGGATACAACATGTGGTCCCTGAGCCACACAATAGAATATCTCCTGTCCCCAGTAGGAAACCATGCCCTTCGACCTGTGCCAAACCCTCAAGATTGGAGAATCCTGCACAGCACCTTAGACACCAGCACAAACTCTAGTTTGTGCGTTGACCCATACCACAAGCTTTCCATCTGATGGACAGTCGAGTCCTGTTGAATGGCTCCAGGATGTCCCATACGGAAAGACTGGAGAGCAGGATTCGAAGGATGGATGCCTGTACAGCATACCTCACATTCCCATTGGCTCTTTGTGACAAGACATGTTTGAACTACTGGCTCTGGGGCGAGCTAACTAGGGGGCTGAATTGAAATGGACTCTCCTGCGGATGGGTCATAATGTGGGTTTGTGTGCATGGAGACCTTGGAATATGTTGGCAGCTCAGGGGCCATGAAGTATTCGCCTAACCGAAGGGTGTAATATTGCTCCAATTAAAAAGAGATCCCTATGTGGAGATGAGACAGGTTCTCTTTGGTGCCTCAGAAAAGCCCCAGATACTGGTCTTCAAACCAGTTCTCTGAGTAGAGACACCTGGAAACCAAAGCTAGGGTTCAGATTAGAGCCTAGATGCCTGTCCGTTTCAATCTTCTGTCTCTGGGGACACTGTCTGAGTATCTAAGTGGAGATAGTTGCTCAGCTGGTGTCAGAGTGCCCCTCTTAGTCCATGGCCGAGGCATGGCCTTGGAGACCTTATTGGATTTTCCTAATCTCTAGGGTTGTGGCCAATGGATTGGGTACAGTTTTCTTGGAGAGGACTGGCACAGTCCTTCAGTGTGTCTCCATAGGCCCTAGCCTGGAGGGTGTGTGGGTCTGGGCTGTGGGCACAGAAGTCTGAAAACACAAACTCGGCTTGGGTGCGGAGCCGAGAGCATTGCAGGATGGACCCACAGACCGTGAGAGGAGATCCTCAGCTTATGAAAGAAGGGCAAATGGGAGGCAGTCACGCAAGCTTTTGTCTTTGGATGTTTTGTCTCCCATAGCCGTGGAATGTAGGGGTGACCTCAGGGGCTATGGAAGAGTCTCCCTCTCTGAGGAGTTGGTCCAGCTCTTAAGATTTTGGGGACATTTTGTGGGAAGGGTGGAGTCCTGCTGTCTGGCTCAGGTGTTCTTCCAGGAGAGGGACTCCAGATCACAGTCCTGGGTTCGAGCAAATGGAATACTCGAGCTCTTGTGAAGATTGGGATCATAGGGGCTTGGCAAGCCCCATATGCGGGCTCTTAGTCCAGGCCCTGAGAGACCTTACTTCGACATGGGGCCCATGCTGATGGTCCCAATGCGAGTTTGTACCCAAGGAGGCACTCAAGTTTAGGCTTGGCCTCAGGGGCCATGAAGGTTTCTCCTACACTGAAGGTATGACTCCATGCCAACAGCAAGCTTTCCAGCCATGGGGAAGGAGAAGATCTGATTTGTGCTTCAGTTACCCACGTTTGCCAGGATTTGATATAATATCTAGGGTCAGATGTCTGAAAACCCAGGTTGGGAAGAGATGACGGCATAAGGCCATGGCCTGTCTGATGTGCTTAGTGTGCAGCCAGCTGTTTCCTTGTCTGTCGGGACGTCAGGCTGTGTCAGACAGAGCATTACTGACCAGGGTAGCCTTTCCAGTTAGGGTGCGGTCGAGGCCAGAGCAGGTTGGTTCTCATTTGTGGTTTCTGGAGAGCCCCATAGGGCAACGTTTTTCTTCTGGTGGGCAGGCAGAAAACTGTGTTGTGGTTCTGGAATTCCCAGTCTGGAGGGCTTGTTTGCCAGGAGTGTGAAGAGGGAAGTCTGAAAACACAAGCTAGCGTTAGGTTTGGGGCCGAGGGCATGGCAGGACCACTCTGCAGAGACTGAATCAAGATCTCCTGCATCTGAGGTCAGGGCGAGTATCAGACGTTGCCTCAGGTTGGAGTTTGTGTCCATTATGGCCCCTTCCTGAAGGGGGTGGGGGCGTCATGAGGCCAGGGAGGTTTCCCAACGCTGGGAGTTATGAGCTGCCCCAAACATCAAGGTTTCCTCTGTAGGACAGTCGAGTACTATGAGATGGTTCTAGGATGACCCCTACAGAAAGACTCGAGAGAAAGGGTCTAAGCATGAATGTCTGCAAATGCCACCTCACATTCCCACTGGCTGCTTGGGGCAAGGAAGGCTCAATCTGCAGGCTCTTGGGCGGGTTTCTCAGAGGGCTGAGTTGAAATGGACTCTCCTGAGGATGAGTCATACTGTGGGTTGGTGGCCATGGAGACCTTGGAATGTGGCGGTGGCTCAGGGACTCTGCAGGTTTCTCCAAACCGAAGGGTTTGACACAGCTCCAACAATGAAGCTTCCCATGTGGAGACGATAGTTGTTCTGTTTGGTGTCTCAGGAAAGCCCCAGATGCTGGTCTTCAAACCCAGGCCTCTGAGGAGTGACACCTGGAAACCAAAGCAAGAGTTCAGATTAGGGCCCAGGGGCCTGTCTGGTTCAATCTACTGTCTCTGCCGACATCTGTCTGTGTTTCTGCATGGAGGTAGTTGCTCAGCTTGTGTCAGGATGCCTTTGTCCAGAGAGGCTTATAGTAGTGGGATGTCCTCGGGGGCCTTGAGGTTTCTCCTACTCTGTGGGGATATGGGCAATGGAATGGGCATAGTCTCCTTGGAGAGAGCAGGACAGTCCTGTGGTGTGGCTCCAGAGGCCCCAGCCTGGCGGCTGTGTGGGCCAGGGCTGTGGGGACAGACATCCAAAAACACAAACTCGGCTGAGGTTTGGGGCTGAGGTTATGGCAGGAGTGATCTACAGTCCGTGAGGGGAGCTCATTGTGATTAGAAAGTAAGGCGAGTGAGAGGCGGTCGTTCAAGCTTATGTCTCTGGATGTTGTATTCATGATGGTCATTTAATGTAAGCATGGTCTCATGGGCCATGGAAGTCTCCCTCTCTGGTGATTTGTCCGGCTCCCAAGAGATTGGGGTCATTTTGTGGGAAGGGAGGAGTCCTGTTTTCTGCCTCATGTGTCCCCACAATAGAGGGATTCTAGAGCAGAGCACTGGGTACAGACAACTGGAATACCCACCCTCTGGTTAGGCCTGGGGTCCTATGGGCATGGCAAGCCCATATGCAGATTCTTGGTCCAGCCACTGAGAGACGTTACTTGAATAGTGGACTCATGCTGAGGGTCACAATGTGTGTTTGTGCCCAAGGTGGTCCTCAATATTGGGCGGGACTTCATTGAGCTTGCAGGTTTCTCCTACACTGAACCTTGGACATGCCAACCTCAGGGTTTCTTGCCATGGGGAAGGAGGAGTTTTGATTTCTGCATCACGTTCACCTCTGGGCACTAATTGGAGATAAGGTCTAGGTTCTGAAGCCTGAAAACCGAGGTTTGGAAGAGATGACGACCTAAGGCCATGGCGGGTCCGATGTGTTCAGTTTGGGGCCAGCTTTCTAGGTGTCGTTCAGGATGTCTGCTCTCAGGCTGTGCCAGACAGGGCATTCCTGCCCAGATACGCTGTATAATTGGGGTACAGTTGAGTGGCATGCAGAAGATAATTATTTGGGGTTTCTCCGTAGCCCCATAGGGCAAAGTCTTTCTTCTGGAGGGCAGGCAGAGTGCTGCATTCTGGCTCCGGAACTGCCAAACTGGAGTCCTTGGGGCCAGGAATGCAAGGATGTAAGTCTGAGAACTGAAGCTTTGCTTTGGTTTCAGGGCGAGGACATGGCAGGCACACTCTGCAGAGCTGAATTGAGATTTCATGCATCTGAGGTCAGGGCGAGGTTCATATGTTGGCTCAGGTTGGAGTTTCTGTCCATGATGGCCCCTTCATGAAGGGGGGTCATCACACCGCCATTGGTGTTTTCCCATGATGGCAGTAGTGAGATGCTCCAAACCACAAGGATTTTCTGCGGGTCAGTTGAAACCTGTTGGATGGCTCCAGGACATACCATATGGAACAATTGCAGAGCAGGGTTGTAAGGATGGATGCCTGGTCATCCGGCCTTGCATTCCAATTGTCTCCTAGCGAAACGGCACGTTTGATTGCTGCCTATGATGTAGCAGCCGAGGGGGCTGAGTTGAAATGCATTCTCCTGAGGATCGGTCATAATGTGGGATTGTGTCCATGGAGACCTTGGAATGGGGCAGTGGCACCAGGGCTCTGAAGGATGCTCCTAACCAGAGGTTTTGACACAGCTCCAAGAAGCATTTTTCCCATGGGGAAACAAGATTTGTTCTCATTGGTGCTTCAGTAACCCCCAATATGCTGGTATTGGAAACCAGAACTCTGAGGAGAGATGCCTGGAAACCAAGGCAATGGATCTGATTAGGGCCTGGGGCCTGTCTGGTTTAATCTTCTTCTCTCGGTTCATCTGTCTATGGGATTGAGTGGAGGTAGTTCCTCAGCTGGTGTCAGATTGCCCCTATTTGTCCTGGGCAGTCTACACTATTGGGATGGCCACTTTGACTTTGGAGGTTTATCCTAATTTGCAAGTTTGTGGCCAATGAAATGGGCAGAATTCCTTTGGGGAGGGAAGGCACAATCCTGAGGTGTGGCTCTAGGAGCTCAAGCATGGAGGGTGTGTGGGTCAGAGCTGTGGGGACAGAAGTCTGAAAACAGAAACTCGTCTTAGGTTTGGGGACATAGGTATGGGAGGCCCGATCTACAGACCTTGAGCAGAACTCTTCAGGATATGAACAAAGAGTGAGTGTGAGGCACTTGCTCAGGCTTTTGACTCTGGATTTTGTGTCACTGATGGCCGTGGAATGTAGGGGCGTGCTCATGGACCATGGGTGAGAGTTCCTCTATGGGGATTTGGATGATCCCAATATTTTGGGGTCATTCCGTGGGATGGGAGGAGTCCATTCTGTTTTTTGTTTTGTTTTGTTTTGTTTTTTTACCTCAGGTGTGCCACTAAAGAGGGATTCCAGAGCAGAACCCTGGGAAGGGGCGACTGGACAACCCGAACTCTGTATAAGATTGGGGGCCTAAGGGCATGGCAATCCCCATATGGGGTACCTTTGTCCAGCCACTGAGAGGTCTTACTTGAGTACAGTGCTCACACTGAGGGTCACAATGCATGTTTGTGCCAAATGTAGGCATCAAGCATGGGCGGGGACTCATGGGCCATGTTTGATTCTCCTACACTGAACTTTGGACAACATACGAACCACAAGGTTTCTTTCCATGGGGAAGGAGGAATTCTGATTTCTGCATCATGTTCACCCCTGGGCAGTGACTGGAGATAAGATCTAAGTTCTGAATCCAGAAAATCGAGGTTGGGATGAGATGATAACCTAAGGTCATGGAGGGTCCGATGTGCTCAGTGTGCGGTCAGCTTTCTGGGTGTTGTTCAGGAGGTATGGATTCAGGCTGTGTCAGACAGTGCATTAGTGCCCAGGTTAGACTGTATAATTTGGGTACAGTTGAGTTCCATGTAGGTTCATCCTCATTTATTGTGTCAGGGAAGCTCACTGGGGCAGGTAGAGTGCAGCATTGTGGGTCCAGAATTGCCAAACTTAAGGACGTCGGGACCAGGAGTGTGAGGACTTAAGTCTGAGATCATAAGCTAGACTTAAGTTTCAGGGCGAGGGCACGGCAGGCACCCTCTGCAGATCTGAATCAAAATCTCATTCATCTGAAGTCAGGACGAGGATCAGACTTAGGCGCAGGTTGGAGTTTCTGTCCATGATGGCCCCTTCATCAAAGGGGTGGAATCTTGAGGCCATGGAGGTTTTCTCACGTTGGGAGTTGTGGGATGCTCCAAACTGCAAGGATTCCTTCTGCGGGAAAATTGAGAACTGTTGGATGGCTCCAGGACATCCCATATGGAATGACTCCAGAGCCGGGTTCTAAGGATGGATGCCTGAGCAGACTGCCTCTTACACCAATTGTCTCCCTGCCACAAGACAGGTACGATCTGATGGCTATGCAGGAGCAATCGTGGGAGCTGAGTTGAAATGGACTCTCCTGAAGATGGGTCTTAATGTGTGTTTGTGTCCATGAGGACGTTGGAATGGGGTGGTGGCCCCAGGGCTCTAAAGGATTCTAACCGGAGATTTTGAAACAACTCGAAAGAGCAAGTTTTCCATGTGGAGACAAGATTTGTTCTAATTGGTGCCTCAGGAAACCCACATATGCTGGTATTAGAACCAGGCTTCTGAGGAGAGATACATAGAAACCACAGCAATGCATCCAATTAGGTCCTAGGAGCCTCTCTGGTTCAATCTTCTTCTCTGTCGACATCTGTCTATTTTATGAAATGGAGGTAGTTGCTCAGCTGGTGTCAGACCGCTCCTGTGTGTCCGGGCGGCCTACACTATAGGGATGGCCTCGGGGACTTTGGAGGTTTCTCCTAAATTGTATGATTATGGACAATGGCATGGGCAGAATTCCTGTGGAGTGGGCAGGCACAGACCTGATGTGTGGCTCCAAGAGCCCAGCCTTGAGGGTGTGTGGGCAAGGACTGTGGGGACAGATGTCTTAAAACACAAACTCAGCTTAGGTTTGGGGACGTAGGTATGGCAGGCCCGATTTACAGACTATGAGGAGAACTTTTTGGGATCTGAATAAAGGGTGAAAGTGTGACACTTGTCAGGCTTTTGCCCCTGGATTTTGTGTCAATGATGGCCGTGGAATATCGAGGAGTCCTCATGGGCCATGGAAGAGTGTTTCTCTCTGTGGATTTGGCCAGATCCCAATTGTTTTGGGTTAATCTGTGGGATTCAGTTTTGTTAACTAAGGTGTCCCACCAAAAGAGGGATTCCAGAGCAGAGCCCTGGACAACAAGAAATCTAACTAAAAATACGGGCCTAGGGGCATGGCAAGCCCAATATGCCTTCTAATGGTCCAGCCACTGAGAGGCCTTCATTGAGGACCGAACTCATGCTGAGGGTCACAATGCGTGTTTATGCCCTCGTGGTACTCAAGCATGGGTGGGGACTCATGGTGCATGCTTGTTTCTCCTACACTGAATGATAGTCAACATGTCAACCACATGAGTTCTTGCCATGGGGAAGTATTAATTCTGATTTCTGCATGTCATTCACCCCTGGGTAGTGATTGGACATAAGGTCCAGGTTGTGAAGTCTGAAAACCGAGGTTGGGAAGAGATGACGACCTAAGGCCATGTCGGGTCCGATATGCTCAGCGTGGAGCCAGCTGTCTGGGTGTTGGTCGGGAGGTCCAAGCTTGGGCTGTGTCAGACAGGGCCTTAGTGCCCAGGGTAGATTGTATAATTGGGGTACAACTGAGTGCCGTGCAGGTTGATCTTTATTTGGCATTTCTGGGTAGCCCCAAGGGCAATGTTTTTCTTCTGGAGGACAGGCAGAGTGCTGCATTGTGGCTCCGGAATTTCCAAAGTGGATGCCTTGTGGACGGGGAGTGTGAGGACGGAAGTCTGAGAACACATGTTAGGCGTAGGTTCTGGGCGAGGGCACGGCAGGCACCCTCTGCAGATCTGAATCGGGATATCATGAATCTGAAGTCAGGGCGAGGTTCAAACCTAGGCTTAGGTTTGAATTTCTGTCCATTCTGGCCACTCTATGAAGGGGACAGCATCTCCAGTCCATGGAGGTTTACCCACGATGGGAGTTGTGAGATGCTCCAAACAACAAGGATTCCTTCTGATCAACAATTGAGACCTTTTGTATCACTCCAGTATATACCATACAGAATGACACCAGAGCAGGGATCTAAGGATGGATGCATGGGAAGCCCGCCTCACATTGCAGTTGTCTCCTAGCAAATAGACAGGTTTGATATGCTGGCTCTGTCAGAGCAACCAAGGGGGCTGAGTTGAAATGGACTCTCCTGAGGATGGATGCTAATGTGGGTTTGTGTCCATGGAGACCTTGGAATGGGGCGTTGGTGCATGGGCCCTGAAGGATTCTCCTAACCGGAGGTTTTGAGACATCTCCAAAGGACAAGTTTCCCATGTGGAGACGAGATTTGTTCTGATTGGTGCCTCAGGAAACCCCCATATACTGTTATTGGAATATAGGCCTCTGAAGAGAGATAACTGGAAACCAAAGCAATGGCTCCGTTTAGAGCCTAGGGGCCTGTCCGGTTGAATCTTCTTCTCTGTGTACATCCATCTAAGGTATTAGTGGAGTTAGATGCTCAGCTGGTGTCAGATGGCCCTTGTTTGTCCCAGGCGGCCTACACTATTGTGAAGGCCTTGGGGACTTTGGAGGTTTCTCCTAATTTTATGATTATGGACAATGGAATGGGCAGAATTCCTGTGGAGAGGGAAGGCACAGTTTTGATGTGGCTCCAGGGGCCCCAGCCTGCAGGGTGTGTGCACCAGGACTGTGGAGACAGAAGTCTAAAACACAAACTCAGTTTAGGTTTAGGGACGTAGGTATGGCAGGCCCGATCTACAGACCCTGAGGAGAATTCTTCCAGATATGAAGAAAGAGAGATTGTGAGGCACTTGTTCAGGCTTTTGTTTCTGGATTTTGTGTCAACGATGGGCGTGGAATGTCCGGGAGGCCTCATGGGCCATGGACGAGTCTTCCGCTCTGTGGATTTGGCCCGATTCCAATTGTTTTGGGTCAAACTGTGGGATGGGAGGAGTCCTTTCAGTTTTGTTACCTCAGGTGTCCCACCAAAAGAGGGATTCCAAAGCCGAGCCCTGGGGAGGGGAGACTGGACAACCAGAAATCTGGTTAAAAATTGGGGCCTAGGGGCATGACAAGCCCAATATGCTGTCTTTTGGTCCAGCCACTGAGAGGCCTTACTTGAGAACTGGGCTCACGTTGAGGGTCAGAATGCATGTTTGTGAACGACTTGGTCCTCAAGCATCTGCAGGGCCTCATGGGCCACACTGGTTTCAACTACATTTTACGTTGGACAACAGGCCAACCACAAGGTTTCTTGCCATGGGGAAGGAGTTCTGATTCCTGCATCATGTTCAACCCTGGGTGGTGACTGGAGATAAGGTTTAGGTTCTGAAGCCTGAAAACCGAGGTTGGAAAGAGATGATGACCTAAGGCCATGGCGGGTCTGATGTGCTCAGTGTGTGGCTAGCTGGGTGGGTGCGAGCCAGGAGGTTCAGTCTCAGGCTGTGCCAGAAAGGGCAGTAGTGCCCAGGGCAGCCTGTATAATTGGGGTCCAGTCAAGTGGCATGCAGGTTGATCCTCATTTGGGGAATCTGGGTAGACCCAGAGGGCAATGTTTTTCTTCCGGAAAGCAGGCAGAGTGCTGCCTTGTAGTTCTGGAATTGCCAAACTGGAGGGCTTGTGGGCCAGGAATGTGAGGATGGAAGTTGAGAACACAAATTAGACTTACGTTTCTGGGCAAGGGCACGGCAGACACACTCTGCAGAGATGAATCAAGATGTCCTGCATCTGAAGTCAGGGCGAGGATCAGACGATCGCTCAGGTTGGAGCTTCTGTCCCTGATGGCCCCTTCATGAAGCACAGGGGGCAAAATCACGAGGCCATGGAGGTTTTCCCATGATGGGAGTTGTGAGATGCTCCAAACAGTAAAGATTCTTCTGCGGGACTATTGAGACCTGTTGGTTGGCTCCAGGACTTCCCATACAGCATAATTCTGAGAATGGTTCTAAGTATGGATGTCTGGGAAGCCTGCCTCTCATTCCGATCATCTCCTAGCGACAAGACGGGTTAGATCTGCTGGATCAGGGGGAGCAACTGAGGGGGCTGAGTTGAAATGGACTCTCCTGTGGATGGGTCCTAATGTGGGTGTGTCTCCATGGAGACCTTGGAATGAGGCGCTGGCACCGGGAACCTGAAATGTCCTTCTAACCAGAGGCTTTGAGAGAGCTCCAACATGCAAGTTTCCCATGTGTAGACGAGATTTGTTCTGATGGGTGCCTCAGGAGAAGCCCTCAGCTGGTATTGGAAACCAGGCTTTTGAGGAGACATGCCTGTAAACCAAAGCTATGGATCCCATTATGGCCTGGGGTCCTGTCTGGTCAATCTTCTTCTCTGGGGACATCCATCTATGGTATGAGTGGAGGTAGATGCTCAGCTGGTGTCAGACGGCCCTTTTTGGCCCGGACAACCTACACCATTGGTATGGCCTCAGGGAATTTGGAGGTTTCTCCTAATTTGTACGGTTTTGGATAATGGAATGGGCAGAATTCCCATGGATTGGTTAGGCCCAGTCCTAATGTGTGGTTCCAGGGGCCCAGCCTGGAGGGTGTGTGGCCCAGGACTTTGAGGACAGAACTCAAAAAACACAAACTCAGCTTAGGTTTGGGAACGTAGGTATGGCACGGCCGAACTACAAATCATGAGAAGAACTCTTCAGGATATGAAGAAGGAGCGAGTCTGAGGCGCTTGGTTAGGCTTTTGTCTCTGGATTTTGTATCAGCGATGGCCGTTGAATGTCGGGGAGGCCTCATGGGCCATGGACGAATCTTCCTCTCTGTGGATTTGGCCCTATCCCAATTCTTTTTTCTGAATCTGTGGGATGGGAGGACTCCTTTAAGGTTTGTTACCTGAGGTGTCCCACCAAAAGAGGAATTCCAAAGCAGAGCCCTGGGCAAGAGTGAAGGGACAACCCGAAATATGGTTAAAAATTAGGGTCTAGGGCATGGCAAGCCCAATATGCTGTTTCTTCATGCAGCCACTGAGAGGCCTTGCCTGAGGACCGGGCTCAGGCTGAGGGTCACAATGTGTGTTTGAGACCAATGTGGCCCTCAAGCATGGGCTGGGTCTCATGTGCCACACTGGTTTCAACTACACTGAAAGTTGGACAACATGCCAACCACGAGGTTTCATGCCAAGGGAACGAGTTCGGATTTCTGCAACATTTTCAAACCTGGGCAGTGATTGGAGATAAGGTCAAGGTTCTGAAGCCTGAAAACCGAGGTTGGGTAGAGATGACGACCTAAGGCCATGGCGGGTCCGATGTGCTCAGTGTGCGGCCAGCTGTCTGGGTGGGGCCAGGAGTTCCAGGCTCAGGCTGTGTCAGAATGGGCAATTGTGCCCACTTCAGCCTATATATATGGTGTACAGCCAAATGGCGTGCAGGTTGATCCTCATTTGGGGTTTCTGGGTAGCCCCAGAGGGCAATGTTCTTCTTCCAGGGAGCAGGCAGAGTGCCGCATTGTACTTCTGGATTGCCAAACTGGATGGCTTGTGGGCCAGTAGTCTGAGGACTGAAGTCTGAGAACACAAGCTAGGCTTAGTTTTTATGGGTGAGGACATGGCAGGCACAATCTACAGACCTGAATCGAGATCTCGTGCATCTGAAGTCAGGGTGAGGATCAGACGATCTTCAGGTTGGACTTTCTGTCCCTGATGGCCCCTTCATGAAGGAGGGGAATCACGAGGCCATGGGGGGTTTCGCACGATGGGAGTTGTGAGAAGCTCCAAACTACAAAGATTCTTCTCCAGGACAATTGAGACCTGTTAGTTGGCGCCAGGCCAAGGATTCCAAGCATGGTTCTGAGGATGGATGGCTAGGTACCACACCTGGCATTCCATTTTTCTCCTAGCTACAAGAAAGGTTAGATCTGCTGGATCTGGGGGAGCAACTGAGGAGGCTGAGTTGAAATTGACTCTCCTGTGGATGTGTCCTAATATGTTTTTGTGTCTATGGAGACCTTGGAATGAAGCGGTGGCACTGGGTCCCTTATGGGTTCTTCTAAACAGAGACTTTGACACAGCTCCACCGTGCAAGTTTCCCATATGTAGATGAGATTTGTTCTGATGGGTGAGTCAAGAAACAGCCATATGCTGGTATTGAAATCCAGGCCTCTGAGGAGACATGCCTGGAAACCATAGCAATGGATCCGATTAGTGCCTAGTGGTCTGTTCATTCCTTTTTTCCTCTGGGGATATCAGTCTATGGGTCTGAGTGCAGGTAGGTGCTCTGATGTGCTCAGATTGCTCCTGTTTGTCCTGGGAAGCCACCACTATTGGGATGGCCTCAGGAACTTTGGAGGTTTATCCTATTAGTAGGATTGTGGCCATTGGAATGGGTACATACAATTCCCTTGGAGAGGGCAAGTACAGTCCTCAGGTTTGGCTCCAAGGGCCTGAGCCTTTGGGGTGTGTAGGCCAGGGCTGTTTGGACAGTTGTCTGAAAACACAACCTCGGCTTATGTTTCGGGTCATAGGTATGGCAGGACTGATCTACAGAACATGAGAAGAACTCTTCGGGATATGAAAAAAGGGCGAGTGTGAGGCTCTTGCTCAAGTTTATCTCTGGATATCGTGTGACTCATGGTCGTGAAATTTCCGGGTGACTTCATGGGAAATGGACGAGTCTTACTCTTTAGAAGGTTGGCCTCGTCCAAAGAGTTTGGTGTGTTTATGCCCTCGTCGCACTTGAGAATGGGCTGGGCCTCAGGGTGAATGCTGGTTTCTCCTACACTGAACGTTGGACAACATGCCAACCACAAGGTTTCTTGCCATGGGTAAGGAGGAGTTCTGATTTCTACATACCATCACCCCTGGGCAGTGATTGGAGAAAACGTAGGTTCTGAAGCCTGAAAACTGAGGTATGGAAGAGATGATGTCCGAGGGCCATGGCTGGTCTGTTGTGCTCAGTGTGTGGTCAGCTGTCTGTGTGTTAGTCAGGAGGTCCAGGCTCAGGTGTGTCAGACCGTGCATTAGTACACAGCTTAGAGTATATAATTTACGTACAGTCAAGTGGCGTGTAGGTTTATCCTCATATGATGTGCCTGGGCAGCTCATGAGGCAATATTTTTTTTCTAGAGGGCAGGCAGAGTGCTGCACAGTGGGTTCGGAATTGCCAAACTTGAGGTCTTCTGGGCCAGGAGTGTGAGGACGGAAGTCTGAGAACACAAGCTAGACTTGGGTTTCAGGTCGAGGGCACGGCAGGTACCTCGGCAGATCTGAACCAATATCTCATGCATCTGAATTCAGGGCGAGGATCAGACATTGGCTCTGGTTGGAGTTTCTGTACATGACGGCCCATTCATGAAGGGAGTGGAATCTCTAGTCCATGGAGGTTTCCCCACGTTGGGAGTTGTGAGATGGCCCTTCAAAGATTCCTTCTGCGGGACAATTGAGACCTGTTGGACAGCTCCAGGACATCACATATGGAATGACTCGAGAGCACCATTCGAGGATGAATGCCTGGGAAGCCCGCCTCGCATTCCAATTTTCTTCTAGCAACAAGACAGTATAGATCTGATGGAATTTTCTTCTAGCAACAAGACAGTATAGATCTGATGGCTCAGCAGGTGTTACCGGGCTGGCTGAGTTGAAATGGACTTTCCGGAGGATGGGTCCTAATGTTTGTTTGTGTCCCTGAGGGCCTTGGAATGGGGCGGTGGCACCGGCACCCTGAAGTATTCTCCTAAGCCTTTGACATAGCTCCCATGCACAAGTTTCCTTGCGGAGACGAGATTTGTTCTGATGGGTGCCTCAGGAGAAGCCCTATGCTGGTATTGGAATCCAGGCTTTTGAGGAGACATGCCTGTAAACCAAAGCTATGGATCCCATTATGTCCTAGGGTCCTGCCTGGTTCAATCTTCTTCTCTGGGGACATCCATCTATGGTATGAGTGGAGGTTGATGCTCAGCTGGTGTCAGACGGCCCTTGTTTGTCCGGGACAACCTACACCATTGAGATGGCCTCAGGGACTATGGAGGGTTCTCCTAATTTGAACGGTTTGAGACAATGGCATGGGCAGAATTCCCATGGATTGGGTAGGCACAGTACTAATGTGTGGCTCCAGGGGCTCAGTCTGGAGGGTATGTGGCCCAGGAATTTGATGACAGAAAACAAAAAACACAAACTCATCTTAGGTTTGGGAACGTAGGTATGGCAAGCCCGACCTACAAACCAGGAGAAGAACTCTTCAGGATATGAAGAAAGAGCGAGTCTGAAGCGCTTGCTCAGGCTTTTGTCTCTGGATTTTGTATCAGCGATGGCCGAGGAATGTCGGGGAGGCCTCCTGGGCCATGGACGAATCTTCCTCTCTGTGGATCTGGTCCGATCCCAATTCTTTTTCATGAATCTGTGGGATGGGAGGACTCCTTTAAGGTTTGTTACCTGAGGTGTCCCACCAAAAGAGGAATTCCAAAGCAGAGCCCTGGGCAAGAGTGAAGGGACAACCCGAACTATGGTTAAAAATTGGGGTCTAGGGGCATGGCAAGCCCAATAAGCTGTTTCTTCATGCAGCCACTGAGAGGCCTTGCCTGAGGACCGGGCTCAGGCTGAGGGTCACAATGTGTGTTTGAGACCAATGTAGCCCTCAAGCATGGGCTGGGTCTCATGTGCCACACTGATTTCAACTACACTGAACGTTGGACACCATGCCAACCACGAGGTTTCTTGCCAAGGGAACGAGTTCTGATTTCTGCAACATTTTCAAACCTGGGCAGTGATTAGAGATAAGGTCTAGGTACTGAAGCCTGAAAACCGAGGTTGGGAAGAGATGACGAACTAAGGCCATGGCGGGTCCGATGTGCTCAGTGTGCGGCCAGCTGTCTGGGTGGGGCCAGGAGGTCCAGCTCAGGCTGTGTCAGAGAAGGCAATGATGCCCAGATCAGCCTATATATTTGGTGTACAGCCAAATGGCGTGCAGGTTGATCTTCATTTGGGGTTTCTAGGTAGCCCCAGAGGGCAATGTTTCTCTTGGAGGGCCCACAGAGTGCTGCATTGTACTTCCGGATTGCCAAACTGGAGGGCTTGTGGGCCGGTAGTCTGAGGACGGAACTCTGAGAACACAAGCTAGGCTTAGGTTTTATGGTGAGGACATGGCAGGCACAATCTACAGACCTGAATCGAGATCTCGTGCACCTGAAGTCAGGTTGAGCATCAGACGATGCCTCAGGTTTGACTTTCTGTCCCTGATGGCCCCTTCATAAAGGGGGGGAATCACGAGGCCGTGGGGGTTTTCCCACCATGGGAGTTGTGAGAAGCTCCAAACTGCAAAGATTCTACTGTGGGACAATTGAGACCAGTTGGTTGGCTCCAGGCCAACGATTCTGAGCAGGGTTCTAAGGATGGATGGCTGGGTAGCCCACCTCGCATTCCAATATTCTCCTAGCTACAAGATAGGCTAGATCTGTTGGATCTCGGGGAGCAACTGAGGAGCCTGAGTTTAAATGGACTCTCCTGTGGATGGGTCCTAATATGTTTTTGTGTCTATGGAGACTGTGGCATTAAGCGGTGGCACTAGGGCCCTGAAGGCTTCTCCTAAACAGAGGTTTGACACAGCTCCACCATGCAAGTTTCCCATGTGTAGAGGAGATTTGTTCTGATGGGTGAGTCAAGAAACAGCCATATTCTGGTATTGAAATCCAGGCCTCTGAGGAGAGATGCCTGGAAACCAACGCAATGAATCCGATTAGTGCCTAGGGGCCTGTTGATTTCTTTTTACCTCGGGCGACATCTATCTATGGGTCAGAGTGCAGGTAGGTGCTCAGATGAACTCAGATTGCCCGTGTTTGTCCTTGGAAGCCAACACTATGGGATGGCCTCAGGGAATTTAAAGGTTTATACTTTTAGTTGCGTTGTCGCCATTGGAATGGGCTCACACAATTCCCTTGCGAGGGCAAGAACAGTCCTCAGGTTTGGCTTCAGGGGCCTGAGCCTATAGGGTGTGTAAGCCAGGGCTGTTTGGACAGTTGTCTGAAAACACAAACTCGACTTCTGTTTCGGGTCATAGGTAGGGCAGGACTGATCTACAGACCATGAGGAGAACATTTCGGTATATGAAAAAAAAAGCGAGTGTGAGGCTATTGCTCATGTTTTTGTCTCTGCATATCATGTCACTCATGGTCGTGAAATTTCCGGGTGACTTCATGGGAAATGGACGAGTCTTACTCTCTGGGGATTTGGCCCCTTCCAAAGAGGTTGGGGTCATTCTGTGGGATGGAAGAAGTCGGTTTTTTTGTTGTTGTTGCTTTGTTTTGTTTCATTTTTTAACCTCCATTGTCCCACCAAATGAGGAATTCCAGAGTAGAGCTCTGGGGACGGGTGACTGGACAACCAGAAATCTGGTTAAAAATTGGGGCCTAGGGCTATGTCAAGCCCATTATGACATCTAGTGATCCAGGCTCTGAGAGGAATTACTAGAGGACAGGACTCACCCTGAGGGTCACAATGCATATTTATGCCCTCGTCGCACTCAAGAATAGGCGGGCCTCAGGGTGAATGCTAGTTTCTCCTACAATGAACGTTGGACAACATGCCAACCACAAGGTTTCTTGCCATGTGTAAGGAGAAGTTCTGATTTCTGCATCACACTCACCCCTGGGCAGTGATTGGAGATAAAGTCTAGTTTCTGAGGCCTGAAAACTGAGGTAGGGAAGAGATGATGACCTAAGGCCATGGCAGGTCTGATGTGCTCAGTGTGCGGTCAGCTGTCTGGGTGTTGGTCAGGAAGTCCGGGCTCAGGTTGTGTCAGACAGTGCATTAGTGCCCAGGTTAGACTATATAATTCGGGCAAAGTCGAGTACCGTGTAGGTTTATCTTCATATAAGGTGCCTTGGCAGCTCTTTAGGCAATATTTTTTTTCCAGAAAGCAGGCCATGTGCTGCATTGTGGGACCGGATTTACCAATCATGAGGGCTTTGAGGCCAGGAGAGTGAGGTCGGAATTCTGAGAACAAAAGCTATACTTGGGCTCAGGGCAAGGGCACGGCAGGTACCCCCTGCAGATCTGAACCAATATCTCATCCATTTCAAGTCAGGGAGAGAATTAGACTTTGGCTTAGGTTGGAGTGTCTGTGCCTGACGGCCCCTTCATGAAGGGAGCGGGAATCTCGTGCCCATGGAGTTTTTCCCACGTGGGAGTTGTGGGTTGCCCCCTTCAAGAATTCCTTCTGCGGGACAATTGAGACCTTTGGGCAGCTCCAGGACATCCCATATGGAATGACTCCAGAGCACCGTTCGAGGGAGGATGCCTGGGAAGCCAGAGTCGCATTCCAATTGTCTCCTAGCAACAAGCCAGTTTAGATCTGATGGCTCTGCGGGAGCAACCGGGGTGGCTGACTTGATATGGACTTTCCTGAGGATGAGTCCTAATGTGTGTTTGTGTCCATGGGGCCTTGGAATGGGGCCGTGGCACCAGGACCCTGAAGTATTCTCCTAAGCTTTTGACATAGCTCGATGCACATGTTTCCTTGTGGAGACGAGATTTGTTCTGATTGCTGCCTCAGGAAAACCCCTATGCTGGTATTGGAATCCAGGCTTTTGAGGAGACATGCCTGTAACCAAAGCAATGGATCTGATATGGCCAGGGTCCTGTCTGGTTCAATCTTCTTCTCTGCAGACATCCATCTATGGTATGAGTGGAGGTTGATGCTCAGCTGCTATCAGACCGCGCTTGTTTGTCACGGGAGACCTGCACTATTGGGATGGCCTCAGGAATTTGGAGGGTTCTCCTAATTTTACGGTTTTGGACAATGGAATGGGCAGAGTTCCCATGGATTGGGTAGGCACAGTCCTTATGTGTGGCTCCAGGGACCGCAGCGTGGAGGGTGTGTGGCCCAGGACTTTGAGGACAGAAGTCTGAAAACATAAACTCAGCTTAGGTTTGGAGACATAGGTATGGCAGGCCCGATCTATAAACCATGAGAAGAACTCTTCAGGATATGAAGAAAGAGCGAGTCTGAGGTGCTTGTTCAGTCTTTTGTCTCTAGATTCGGTATCAGCGATGGCCGTGGATTGTCTGGGAAACCTCATGGGCCATGGACGAATCTTCCTCTCTGTGGAATTGGCCCGATCCCAATTCTTTTTCGTCAATCTGTGGAATGGGAGGTCTCCTTTCAGGTTGGTTACCTTAGGTGTCCCGCCAAAAGAGGAATTCCAAAGAAGAGCCCTGTGGAAAAGCGAAGGGACAACCCGAACTATGGGTAAAATTTGGGGCCTAGGGGCATGGCAAGCTCAATATGCTGTCTCTTCATCCAGCCACTGAGAGGCCTTACCTGAGGACTGGGATCAGGCTGAGGGTCACAATGTGTGTTTGTGACCAATGTGGCCCATAAACATGGGCGGGGCCTCATGGGCCACACTGGTTTCAACTACACTGAACATTGGAAAACATGCCAACCACATGGTTTCTAGCCACGGGGAAGGAGTTGTTATTTCTGCATCACTTACAAGCCTGGGCAGTGATTGGAGATAAGGTCTAGGTTCTGAAACTTGAGAATCGAGGTTGGGAAGAGATGACGACCTAAGGACATGGCTCGTCCGGCGTGCTCAGTGTTCGACCAGCTTTCTGGGTGGGGCCAGGAAGTCCAGGCTCAGGCTGTGTAGAAAGGGCAATAGTGCCCAGGTCAGCCTATATATTTGGGGTACAGTCGAATGGCGTGCAGGTTGATCCTCATTTGGAGTTTCTGGGTAGCCCCACAGGGCAATGTTTTTCTTCCTGAAGGCTGGAAGAGTGCTGCATTATAGTTCTGGTTTGCAAACTGGAAGCTTGTGGGCCAGTAGTCTGAAGACGGAAATCTGAGAACACAAGCTAGGCTTAGGTTTCTGGGTGAGGACAAGGCAGGAACAATCTACAGACCTGAATCGAGATCTCGTGCTTCTGAAGTCAGGGCGAGGATCAGAAGATCGCTCAGGTTGGTGTTTCTGTCCCTGATGGCCCCTTCATGAAGGGGCGGGGGGGTCAAGAGGCCGTGGGGGTTTTCCCACGATGTTAGTTGTGAGAAGCTCCAAACTGCAAAGATTCTTGTGCAGGACAATTGAGACATGTCGGTTGGCTCCAGGCCAACGATTCCCAGCAGGGTTCTAAGGATGGATGCCTGGGTAGCCCACCTTGCATTCCAATTGTGTCCTAGCAACAAGACAGGTTATATCTGCTGGATCTGGGCGAGCAATCTGGATCTGAGTTGAAATGGACTCTCCTGTGGATGGATCCTAATATGTTTTTGTGTCTATGGAGACCTTGGAATGAAGCGGTGGCACTGGGGTCCTGAAGGGTTTTTTCAAACAGAGGCTTTGACACAGCTCCAACGTGCAAGTTTCCCATATGTAGATGAGAGTTTTTATGACGGATGAGTCAGGAAACAGCCATATGCTGGTATTGAAATCCAGGCCTCTGAGGAGAGATGACTGGATACCACAACAATGAATCTGAATAGTGCCTAGGGGCCTGTTCGTACCTTTTTACCTCTGGGAACATCAGTCTATGCGTCTGAGTGCATGTAGGTTCTCAGATGGGCTCAGATTGCCCGAGTTTGTCCTGGGAAGCCACCACTATTGGGATTGCCTCAGAAAGTTTGCAGGTTTATCCTATTAGTAGGGTTGTGGCCATTGGAATGGGCACATACAATTCCCTTGGAGAGGGCAAGTACAGTCCTCAGGTTTGGCTCCAGGGGCCTGAGCCTGTAGGGTGTGTAGGCAGAGCTGTTTGGACATTCGTCTGAAAACACAAACGCGGCTTATGTTTCAGGTCATAGGTATGGCAGGATTGATCTACAGACCATGAGGAGAACTCTTCGGGATATGAATAAGGGGCAAGTGTGAGGCTCGTGCTCAAGTTTTTGTCTCTGGATATCGTGTCACTCATGGTCGTGAAATTCCCTGGTGACTTCATGGGAAATGGACGAGTCTTACACTCTGGGGGTTTGGCCCTGTCCAAAGAGTTTGGGGTCATTCTGTGGGATGGAAGAAGTCCGTTTTGTTGTTGTTGTTGATTTGCCATGTTTTGTTTTTTAACCTCAGGTGTCCCACCAAATGAGGGATTCCAGAGTAGAGCCCTGGGGAGGGCCGAACGGACAACTAGAAATCTGGTTAAAAATTGTGGCCTAGGGACATGTCAAGCCCATTATGACATCTAATGGTCGAGCCACTGAGAGGACTTACTAGAGGACAGGACTAACGCTGAGGGTCACAATGCGTGTTTATGCCCACTACGCAAACAAGAATGGGCAGGGCCTCATGGTGAATCCTGGTTTCTTCTACACTGAACGTTGGACAACATGCCAATCACAAGGTTTCTTGCCATGGGTAAGGAAGAGTTCTGATTTCTGCATCACAGGCACCCCTGGGCAGTGATTGGAGATAAGGTCTAGGTACTGAAGCCTAAAAACTGAGGTAGGGAAGAGATGATGACCTAAGGCCATGGCGGTTCTGATGTGCTCAGTGTGCGGTCAGCTGTCTGGGTGTTGTTCAGGAGGTCCGGGCTCAGGTTGTGTCAGACAGTGCATTAGTGCCCAGGTTAGACTATATAATTTGGGTACAGTCGAGTGCCATGTAGATTTATCCTCATATAAGTTGTCTGGGCAGCTCATTAGGCAAAACTTGTTTCCTAGAGGGCAGGCAGAGTGCTTCATTGTCAGTCCGGAATTGCTAAACTTGAGGGCTTCGTGTAGAGGAGTGTGAGGACGGAAGTCTGAGAACACAAGCTAGACTTGGGTTTCAGGGCGAGGACACGGCAGGTACCACTGTAGATCTGAACCAATATCTCATGCATCTGAAGTCAGGGCGAGGATCAGACGTTGGCTCAGGTTGGAGTTTCTGTGCATGACGGACCCTTCATGAAGGGAGCGGAATCTCAAGGCCATGGAGTTTTTCCCACGTTGGGAGTTGTGGGATGCCCCCATCAAGGATTCCTTCTGCGGGACAATTGAGACCTGTTGGGCAGCTTCAGGACATCCCATATGGAATGACTCCAGAGCACTGTTCGAGGATGGATGCCTGGGAAGCCGGCCTCGCATTCCAAATGTCTCCCAGCAACAAGACAGTTTAGATCTGATGGCTCTGCGGGAGCAACCGGGGTGGCTGACTTGAAATGGACTTTCCTGAGGATGGGTCCTAATGTGTGTTTGTGTCCATGAGGGCCTTAAAAAGGGGCGGTGGCACCGGGACCCTGAAGTATTCTCCTAAGCTTTTGACATAGCTCGATGCACAAGGTTCCTTGTGGAGACGAGATTTGTTTTGATGGGTGCCTCAGGAAAACTTCTATGCTGGTATTGGAATCCAGGCTTTTGAGGAGACATGCCTGTAATCCAAAGCAATGTATCCGATTATGGCCTAGGGTCCTGTCTGGTTCAATCTTCTACTCAGGGGACATCCATCTATGGTATGAGTGGAGGTAGATGCTCAGCAGTTATCAGACTGCCCTTGTTTGTCCCGGGCGACCTGCACTATTGGGATGGCCTCAGGGATTTGTAGGGTTCTCCACATTTTACTGTTTTGGACAATGGCATCGGCAGAATTCCCATGGATTGGGTTGGCACAGTCCTAAAGTGTGACTCCAGGGGCTCCAGCCTGGAGGGTGTGTGGCCCAGGACTTTGAGGACAGAAGTCTGAAAACACAAACTCAGCTTAGGTTTGGCGACGTAGGTATGGCAGGCCCGATCTATAAACCATGAGAAAAACTCTTCCGGATATGAAGAGAGAGCGAGTCTGAGGCGCTTGCTCAGGCTTTTGTCTCTGGATTTTGTATCAGAGATGGCCGTGGAATGTTGGGGAGGCCTCATGGGCCATGGACGAATTTTCCTCTCTGTGGATTTGTCCCGATCCCAATTGTTTTTCGTCAATCTGTGGATTGGGAGGACTCCTTTCAGGTTTGTTACCTCAGGTGTCCCGCCAAAAGAGTAATTCCAAAGAAGAGCCTTGGGGAAAAGTGAAGGGAGAACCCGAACTATGGGTAAAATTTGGGGCCTAGGGGCATGGCAAGCCCAATATGCTGTCTCTTCATCCAGCCACTGAGAGGCCTTACCTGAGGCCTGGGATCAGGCTGAGGGACACATGTGTGTTTGTGACCAATGTGGCCCATAAACATGGGCGGGGCCTCATGGGCCACACTGGTTTCAACTACACTGAACGTTGGAAAACATGCCAACCACTAGGTTTCTTGCCAAGGCGAAGGAGAAGTTCTGATTCTTGCATCACGTTTACTCCTGAACAGTGAGTGGAGATAAGGTCTAGGTTCTGAAGGTGAAAACTGAGGTTGGGTAGAGATGATGGCCTAAAGCCATTGTGGGTGTGATATGCTCTGTGTATGGCCAGCTGTCTGGGTGTTGGACTGGAGGTCTGCCCTCAGGCTGTGTCAGACAGGGCATAGTGCACAGGCTAGACTGTATAATTGGGGTATGGTCGAGTGGCATGCAAGTTGTTACTCATTTGGCGTTTCTGGTTAGCCCTATAGGGCAACATTTTTCTTCTGGAGGGCAGGCAGAGTGCTGCATTGTGTCTCCAGAATTGCCAAACTGGAGGGGTGTGGCCAGGATTGTGAGGAAGGAAGTCTGAAAACACAAGCTAGCACAAGTTTTGGGGCCAAGAGCATGGCAGGCCCACTCTGCAGAGGCTGAATCGAGATCTCCTTCAGGTGAAGTCAGGGCGAGTATCAGATGTTGCCTCAAGCTGCAGGTTGTGTCCATGACGGCCCTTACATGAAGGGGGTGGGGGCGTCATGAGGCCAGGGAGGTTTCCCTACGCTGGGAGTTGTGAGCTGCTCCAAACTTCAAAGTTTCCTTCTTCAGGACAGTCGAGTACTATTGGATGGTCCCTTGATGCCCCATACAGAAAGACTCGAGAGCAGGGCCCTAAGCATGGATGCCGAGAAACGCCAACTCACCTTCCCATTGCCTGGTCGAGACAAGGCACGCTCAATCTGCGGGCTCTTGGGTGAGCTACCCAGAAGGCTGAGTTTAAATGGACTCTCCTGAGGATGAGTCATAATGTGGGTTGGTGGCCATGGAGACCTTGGAATGTGGCAGTAGCTAAGGGACTCTGCAGGATTCTCCAACCCGAAGGGCTTGACACAACTCCAACAAGGAAGCTTCCCATGTGGAGATGAGAGGTCTTCTGTCTGGTGCCTCATGAAAGCCCCGTATGCTGGTCTTCGAACCCAGGCCTCTGAGGAGTGATACCTGGACACCAAAGCAAGAGTTCATAATAGGGCCTAGGGGCCTGTCTGGTTCAATCTTCTGTCTCTGCGGATATCTGTCTGTGTGTCTGCATGGAGGTAGTAGTTGCTCAGCTTGTGTCATAATGCCCCTATTTGTCCAGTGCGGCTTGCGGTAGTGGGATGTCCTTGGGGACCTTGATGTTTCTACTATTTTGTAGAGTTGTGGCCAATGGAATGGGCAGTTTCTTAGGAGAGAGCAGGCACAGTTCTGTGGTGTGGCTCCAGAGACCCCAGCCTGGAAGCTGTGTGGGCCATGGCTGTGCAGACAGACATCCAAAAACCCTAACTCAGCTCAGGTTTGGGGCCGAGGTTACGGCAGGCCTGATCTACAGTCCATGAGGGGAGCTCCTCTGGATATGAAAGAAGGGTGAGAGGGAGGCAGTCGCTCAGGCTTTTTTCTCTGGATGTTTTGTCCACAATGGCCGTTTAAAGTAGGAGTTGCCTCATGGGTCGTAGAAGTCTCCCTCTCTGGTAGTTTGTCTAGCCCCCAAGAGTTTGGGGTCATTCTGTGGGAAGGGAAGTGTCCTGTTTTCTGCTTCATGTGTTCCCCCAGTAGAGGGATTCTAGAGCATAGCAGTGGGTACTGACAACTGGAATACTCGCCCTCTGTATAAGCCTGGGGGCCTATGGATATGACAAGCCCCATATGCAGGATCTTGGTCCAGCCACTGAGAGGCGTTCCTTTAATACGGGACTCACGCTGCAGGTCACAATGCATGTCTGTGCCCTAGGCGGCCCTCAAGCACTGGCGTGGCCTTCCGGACAATGCAGGTTTTCCCACATTGAACGTTGGACAACATGCCAACCACAAGGTTTCTGGCCATGGGGAACGAGGAATTCTAATTTCTGCATCACGTTCATCCCTGGGCAGTGATTGGAGATAAGGTCTAGGTTCTGAAGCCTGAAAACCGAGGTTGGGAAGAGATGACGACCTACAGCCATAACGGGTCCTATGTGTCCAGGTTGGGGCCAGCTGTCTGGGTGTCGTTTGGGATGTCTTGTCTCAGGCTGTGCCAGACAGGGCATTAGTATACAGGGTGGACTGTATAATTGCTTTACAATCGAGTGGCATGCATTAGAAAATCATTTGGGGTGTCTTATTAGCAGCATAGGGCAAAGTTTTTCTTCTGGAGGGCAGGCAGAGTGCTGCATTTTGGCTTCGGAATTCCCAAACTGGAGGGCTTGTGGGCCAGGAGAGTGAGGACGGAAGTCTGAGAACACAAGCTAGGCTTAGGTTTCGGGGCAAGGACATGGCAGGCACACTCTGCAGAGCTGAATTGAGATCTCGTGCGTCTGAAGTCAGGTCGAGGTTCAGACTTTGGCTCAGGTTTGAGTTTCTGTCCATGTTGGCCCCATCAGGAAGGGGGTGCATTATGAGGCCATGGGGTTTTTCCCACTATTGGAGTTGTGAGATGCTCCAAACCGCAAGGATTCCTTCTGTGGGACAATTAAGATTTATTGGATGGCTCCAGGACGTCTTATAAGGTATTTTTCCAGAACAGGGATCTAAGTATGGATGCCTGGGCAGCCAGCCTCACATTCCAATTGACTCCTAGCAACAAGAAACGTTTGATCTGCTGGCTTGGGGTAGCAACAGAGGGGGCTGTGTTGATATGGACTTTCCTGAGGATGGTCTTAATGTTGGTTTGAGTCCATGGAGACCTTTGTATGGGGCAGTGGCACCAGGGCCCTGAAGGATTCTCCTAACCAGAGGTTATGACAAAGCTCCAATGAGCAAGTTTCCATGGGGAGACGAGATTTGTTCTTATTGGTGCCTCAGGAAACCACCATATGCTGGTATTGGAAACGAGGCCTCTGAGGAGAGATGCCTGGAAACCAAAGCAATGGATCTGATTAGGGCCTAGGGGCCTGTCCGGTTCAATATTCTTCTCTGGGGACATCTGTTGTCTGAGTGGAGGTAGTTGCTCAGCTGGTTTGAGATCACCCCTGTTTGTCCTAGGCAGCCTACACTATTGGGATGGCCTCGGTGACTTTGTAGGTTTTTCCTAATTTGCAAGGTTGTGGCCAATGGAATGGGAAGAATTCCCTTGAAAGGGAAGCACAGTCCTGAGGTGTGGCTCCAGGGACCCAAGTGTGGAGCGTGTGTGGTCCAGGGCTATTTGGACAAAAGTCTGAAAACACAAACTCGACTTAGGTTGTGGGATGTAGGTATGGCCGGCACGATCTATAGACCGTGAGGAGACCTCTTCGGGATATGAACAAAGGGCGAATGTGAGGTGCTTGCTCATGCTTTTTTTTTTTTTTTTTTTCTGGAAATGTGTCACCGATTGCCATGGAATGTCGGGGTGTCCTCATGGGCCATCGATGAGGCTCCCTTTCTGAGGATTTGACCCGATCCCAAGAGTTTGGGGTCATTCTGTGGGAAGGAAGGAGGCCTTTCTGGTTTTTTTTTTTTTTTGTTTATTTTTTTTGTTTTTTGTTTTTTGTTTTTTTTTTACCTCCGGTGGACCACCAAAAGAGGGATTCCAGAGCAGAGTCGTGGGTGGGGGCAACAGGACAACCAGACCTCTGGTTAACATTGGGACCTAAGAACATGGCCAGCCCCTTATGTGGGCTCTTGGTCCAGACACTGAGAGGCCTTCCTTGAGGATAGGTCTCACACTGAGTTTCACAATGTGTTTTTGTGCCCAAGGAGCCCCTCAAGTCAGGGCGTGGCCTAATGTACCATGCTGGTTTCTCCTACACTGAACGTTGCACAGTATGGGAACCACAAGTTTTCTGGCAATGGGGAAGATGGAGTTCTAATTTCTGCAACACTTTCACTCCTGGACTGTGATTGGATTTAAGGTCTAGGTTCTGAAGCCTGAAAACTGAGGTTGGGAAGAGATGAAGCCCTAAGGCCATGGTGTGTCTGATGTGCTCAGTGTTCGGCCAGCTGTTGAGTGTGGGTTGGGAGGTGCAGGCTCAGGCTGTGGCAGACAGGGAATTAATGCCCAGGCTAGACTGTATCATTGGGGTGCAGTCGAGTTTCATGCAGGATGGTACTCATTTGTGGTTCCTGGGTAGCCCCAGAGGGCAACGTTTTTCTTCTGGAGGGAAGACACAGTGCCACATAGTGGCTCCAGAATTCCCAAACTGGAAGGCTTGTGGGCCAGGAGCGTGAGGAAAAAATTCTGAGAACACAAGCCAGACTTAGATTTCGGGGTGAGGGGACGGCAGGCACACTCTGCAGAGATGATTCGAGATCCCGTATACCTGAAGACAGAGCTAGGATCAGACGTTTTCTTAGGTCGGAGTTTCTGTCCATGACGGCCCATTCATGAAGGGGAGGGTGTCACGAGGACATGGAGGTTTTCCCACTATGGGAATTGTGAGATGCTCCAAACCACAATGATTCCTTCTGTGGGACAGTCGAGACCTGTTCGATGGCTCCAGGACATCCCATAAGGAAGTTATCCAGAGCAGGGTTCTAAGGATGGATGCGTGGGCAGCCTGCCTCCCATTCCAGGTGTCTCATAGAGCCAAGGCAAGTTCGATCTGCTGGATCTAGGGGAGCAACCGAGGCGGGTGTTTTGAAATGGGTGAGTTGAGGATGGGTCATAATGTGCATTTGTGTCCATGTAGACTTTGGAATGGGGTGCTTTATCCGGGGCCTTGAGGGATGTTCATAACCGGAGGTTTTGATGGAGCTCTAAAGAGTATGTTTCCTATGTAGAGAAGAGAATTGTTTTGATGAGTGCCTAAGGAATCTCCCATATGATGGTATTGGAAACCAGGTCTCTGAGGAGAGATGACTGGAATCAAAATCAATGGATCTGATTAGGGCCTCAGTGCCCGTCCAGTTCAATCTTATTCTATGGGGATATCTGTCTCTGGGTCTGAGTGGAGGTGGTTTCCTAACTTGTGAAAGATCATCCCTGTGTGTCCTGGGCAGCCAACACAATTCAGATGGCCTGGGGGAGTTTGGAGGATTCTCCTAATCTATAGGGTTGTGGCCAATGGAAATGGCAGAATTCCCCTGGAGAGTGAAGCCACAGTCCTGAGGTGTGGCTCCAGGGGCCCCAGCTTGGATGGTGTGTGGGGCTGGACTGTGGGGACAGAAGTTGAAAACATAAACTCAGCTTAGGTTTGGGGATGTATGTATGAAGGCTCGATCTACAGACCGTGAGAATTTTCCGGGCTATGAACAAAGGGCGAGTATGTGGCTCTTGCTCAGGGTTTTGTCTCTGGATTTTGTGTCAATGGTGGCCGTGGAATGTCGGGGTGTCCTCAAGGGCCATGGACAATTCTTTCTCTGGTCATTTGGCCTGATCCCAAGTGGTTGGGATCATTCTGTGGATGGGAAGATTCCTTTCTGTATTTTTTTTTTTTATCTCAGGTGTCCCACCAAAGAGGGATTCCAGAGTAGAGCACTGAGTAGGGGTCACTAGACATCTCGAACTCTGGTTGAGATTGGGGGACTAGGGGCTTGGCAAGCGCCAT
Source organism: Mustela nivalis (assembly GCF_964662115.1). Classification (NCBI taxonomy): domain Eukaryota; kingdom Metazoa; phylum Chordata; class Mammalia; order Carnivora; family Mustelidae; genus Mustela; species Mustela nivalis. The sequence continues at coordinate 385,924 of NW_028136519.1, forward strand.
ATGTGGGCTGTTGTTTCAGTCACTAAGAGGCTTTACATGAGGATAGGGCTCACACTGAGTGTCACAATGTGTGTTTGTGCAAATTGTGGCCCTCAAAGAGAGGTGGGGCCTCATAGTCCATGCTGCTTTCTCCTACAATGAACATTGGACAACATGCCAACCACTAGGTTTCTTGCCAAGGCGAAGGAGAAGACCTGATTCTTGCATCAGGTTCACTCCTGAGCAGTGAGTGGATATAAGGTCTAGGTTCTGAAGGTGAAAACTGAGGTTGGGTAGAGATGATGGCCTAAAGCCATTGTGGGTGTGATATGCTCTGTGTACGGCCAGCTGTCTGGGTGTTGGACTGGAGGTCTGCCCTCAGGCTGTGTCAGATAGGGCTTTAGTGCACAGGCTAGACTGTATAATTGGGGTATGGTCGAGTGGCATGCAGGTTGTTACTCATTTGGCGTTTCTGGTTAGCCCTATAGGGCAACATTTTTCTTCTGGAGGGCAGGCAGAGTGCTGCATTGTGTCTCCAGAATTGCCAAACTGGAGGTTTGTGGCCAGGATTGTGAGGAAGGAAGTCTGAAAACACAAGCTAGCACGAGTTTTGGGGCCAAGAGCATGGCAGGCCCACTCTGCAGAGGCTGAATCGAGATCTCCTGCACGTGAGGTCAGGGCGAGTATCAATGTTGCCTCAAGCTGGAGTTTGTGTCCATGACGGCCCCTTCGTGAAGGGAATGGGGGCGTCATGAGGCCAGGGAGGTTTCCCTACGCTGGGAGTTGTGAGCTGCTCCAAACTTCAAAGTTTCCTTCTTCAAGACAGTCGAGAACTATTGGATGGTTCCAGGATGCCCCATACAGAAAGACTCGAGAGCAGGGCCCTAAGCATGGATGCCGAGAAACGCCAACTTACCTTTCCATTGCCTGGTCGAGACAAGGCACGCTCAATCTGCGGGCTCTTGGGTGAGCTACCCAGAAGGCTGAGTTTAAATGGACTCTCCTGAGGATGAGTCATAATGTGGGTTGGTGGCCATGGAGACCTTGGAATGTGGCAGTAGCTAAGGGACTCTGCAGGATTCTCCAACCCGAAGGGCTTGACACAACTCCAACAAGGAAGCTTCCCATGTGGAGATGAGAGGTCTTCTGTCTGGTGCCTCAGGAAAGCCCCATATGCTGGTCATCGAACCCAGGCCTCTGAGGAGTGATACCTGGACACCAAAGCAAGAGTTCATAATAGGGCCTAGGGGCCTGTCTGGTTCAATCTTCTGTCTCTGCGGATATCTGTCAGTGTGTCTGCATGGAGGTAGTAGTTGCTCAGCTTGTGTCATAATGCCCCTATTTGTCCAGTGCGGCTTGCGGTAGTGGGATGTCCTTGGGGACCTTGAGGTTTCTACTAATTTGTAGAGTTGTGGCCAATGGAATGGGCAGTTTCTTAGGAGAGAGCAGGCACAGTTCTGTGGTGTGGCTCCAGAGACCCCAGCCTGGAGGCTGTGTGGGCCATGGCTGTGCAGACAGACATCCAAAAACCCTAACTCAGCTCAGGTTTGGGGCCGAGTTTACGGCAGGCCTGATCTACAGTCCATGAGGGGAGCTTCTCTGGATATGAAAGAAGGGTGAGAGGGAGGCAGTCGCTCAGGCTTTTTTCTCTGGATGTTTTGTCCACAATGGCCGTTTAATGTAGGAGTTGCCTCATTGGTCGTAGAAGTCTCCCTCTCTGGTAGTTTGTCCAGCCCCCAAGAGTTTGGGGTCATTCTGTGGGAAGGGAAGTGTCCTGTTTTCTGCTTCATGTGTCCCCCCAGTAGAGGGATTCTAGAGCATAGCAGTGGGTACTGACAACTGGAATACTCGCCCTCTGGTTAAGCCTGGGGGCCTATGGATATGACAAGCCCCATATGCAGGATCTTGGTACAGCCACTGAGAGGCGTTACTTTAATACGGGACTCACGCTGCAGGTCACAATGCATGTCTGGGCCCTAGGCGGCCCTCAAGCACTGGCGTGGCCTTTCGGACAATGCAGGTTTTCCCACATTGAACGTTGGACAACATGCCAACCACAAGGTTTCCGGCCATGGGGAAGGAGGAATTCTAATTTCTGCATCACGTTCACCCCTGGGCAGTGATTGGTGATAAGGTCTAGGTTCTGAAGCCTGAAAACCGAGGTTGGGGAGAGATGACGACCTACAGCCATAGCGGGTCCTATGTGTCCAGGTTGGGGCCAGGTATCTGGGTGTCGTTTGGGATGTCTTGTCTCAGGCTGTGCCAGACAGGGCATTAGTATACAGGGTGGGCTGTATAATTGCTTTACAATCGAGTGGCATGCATTAGAAAATTATTTGGGGTTTCTTATTAGCAGCATAGGGCAAAGTTTTTCTTCTGGAAAGCAGGCTAGTGCTGCACTGTGGTTTCGGAATTCCCAAACTGGAGGGCTTGTGGGCCAGGAGAGTGAGGACGGAAGTCTGAGAACACAAGCTAGGCTTAGGTTTCGGGGCAAGGACATGGCAGGCACACTCTGCAGAGCTGAATTGAGATCTCATGCGTCTGAAGTCAGGTCGAGGTTCAGACTTTGGCTCAGGTTTGAGTTTCTGTCCATGTTGGCCCCTTCAGGACGGGGGGGCATTATGAGGCCATTGGGGTTTTCCCACTATTGGAGTTGTGAGATGCTCCAAACCGCAAGGATTCCTTCTGTGGGACAATTAAGATTTGTTGGATGGCTCCAGGACGTCTTATAAGGTATTTTCCCAGAACAGGGTTCTAAGTATGGATGCCTGGGCAGCCAGCCTCACATTCCAATTGTCTCCTAGCAACAAGAAACGTTTGATCTGCTGGCTTGGGGTAGCAACAGAGGGGGCTGAGTTGAAATGGACTTTCCTGAGGATGGTCTTCATGTTGGTTTGAGTCCATGGAGACCTTGGTATGGGGCAGTGGCACCAGGGCCCTGAAGGATTCTCCTAACCAGAGGTTATGACAAAGCTCCAATGAGCAAGTTTCAATGGGGAGACGAGATTTGTTCTTATTGGTGCCTCAGGTAACCACCATATCCTGGTATTGGAAACGAGGCCTCTGAGGAGAGATGCCTGGAAACCAAAGCATTGGATCTGTTTAGGGCCTAGGGGCCTGTCCGGTTCAATATTCTTCTCTGGGGACATCTGTTGTCTGAGTGGAGGTAGTTGCTCAGCTGGTTTGAGATCACCCCTGTTTGTCATGGGCGGCCTACACTATTGGGATGGCCTCGGTGACTTTGGAGGTGTTTCCTAATTTGCAAGGTTGTGGCCAATGGAATGGGAAAAATTCCCTTGAAAGTTAAGCACAGTCCTGAGGTGTGGCTCCAGGGACCCAAGTGTGGAGCGTGTGTGGTCCAGGGCTATTTGGACAAAAGTCTGAAAACACAAACTCCACTTAGGTTGTGGGATTTAGGTATGGCCGGCCCGATCTATAGATCGTGAGGAGACCTCTTCGGGATATGAACAAAGGGCGAATGTGATGTGCATGCTCATGCTTTTTTTTTTTTTTTTTCTGGAAATGTGTCACCGATTGCCATGGAATGTCGGGGTGTCCTCATGGGCCATCGATGAGGCTCCCTTTCTTAGGATTTGACCCGATCCCAAGAGAATGGGGTCATACTGTGGGAAGGGAGGAGGCCTTTCTGTTTTTTTTTTTTATTTTTTTATTTTATTATTTTTTTTTTTTAACCTCAGGTGGACCACCAAAAGAGGGATTCCAGAGCAGAGTCGTGGGTGGGGGCAACTGGACAACCAGACCTCTGGTTAACATTGGGACCTAAGAACATGGCCAGCCCCTTATGTGGGCTCTTGGTCCAGACACTGAGAGGCCTTCCTTGAGGATAGGTCTCACACTGAGTTTCACAATGTGTTTTTGTGCCCAAGGAGCCCCTCAAGTCAGGGCGTGGCCTAATGTACCATGCTGGTTTCTCCTACACTGAACGTTGCACAGTATGGGAACCACAAGTTTTCTGGCAATGGGGAAGATGGAGTTCTAATTTCTGCAACACTTTCACTCCTGGACTGTGAGTGGATTTAAGGTCTAGGTTCTGAAGCCTGAAAACTGAGGTTGGGAAGAGATGAAGCCCTAAGGCCATGGTGTGTCTGATGTGCTCAGTGTTCGGCCAGCTGTTGAGTGTGGGTTGGGAGGTGCAGGCTCAGGCTGTGGCAGACAGGGAATTAGTGCCCAGGCTAGACTGCATCATTGGGGTGCAGTCGAGTTTCGTGCAGGATGGTACTCATTTGTGGTTACTGGGTAGCTCCAGAGGGCAACGTTTTTCTTCTGGAGGGAAGACACAGTGCCACATAGTGACTCCAAAATTCCCAAACTGGAAGGCTTGTGGGCCAGGAGTGTGAGGAAAAAATTCTGAGAACACAAGCCAGACTTAGATTTCGGGGTGAGGGGACGGCAGGCACCCTCTGCAGAGATGATTCGAGATCCCGTATACCTGTAGACAGAGCTAGGATCAGACGTTTTCTTAGGTCGGAGTTTCTGTCCATGACGGCCCCTTCATGAAGGGGAGGGTGTCACGAGGACATGGAGGTTTTCCCACTATGGGAATTGTGAGATGCTCCAAACCACAATGATTCCTTCTGTGGGACAGTCGAGACATGTTGGATGGCTCCAGGACATCCCATAAGGAAGTTATCCAGAGCAGGGTTCTAAGGATGGATGCTTGGGAAGCCTGCCTCCCATTCCAGGTGTCTCATAGAGCCAAGGCAAGTTCGATCTGCTGGATCTAGGGGAGCAACCAAGGCGGGTGTTTTGAAATGCGTGAGTTGAGGATGGGTCATAATGTGCATTTGTGTCCATGTAGACCTTGGAATGGGGTGCTTGATCCGGGGCCTTGAGGGATGTTCATAACCGGAGGTTTTGATGGAGCTCTAAAGAGTATGTTTCCTATGTAGAGAAGAGTATTGTTTTGATGAGTGCCTAAGGAATCTCCCATATGCTGGTATTGGAAACCAGGCCTCTGAGGAGAGATGACTGGAATCAAAATCAATGGATCTGATTAGGGCCTCAGTGCCCGTCCAGTTCAATCTTATTCTATGGGGATATCTGTCTCTGGGTCTGAGTGGAGGTGGTTTCCTAACTTGTGAAAGATCATCCCTGTGTGTCCTGGGCAGCCAAAACAATTCGGATGGCCTGGGGGAGTTTGGAGGTTTCTCCTAATCTATAGGGTTGTGGCCAATGGAAATGGCAGAATTCCCCTGGAGAGGGAAGCCAAAGTCCTGAGGTGTGGCTCCAGGAGCCCCAGCTTGGATGGTGTGTGGGCCAGGACTGTGGTGACAGAAGTCTGAAAACACAAACTCAGCTTAGGTTTGGGGATGTATGTATGAAGGCTCGATCTACAGACCGTGAGAATTTTCCGGGCTATGAACAAAGGGCGAGTATGTGGCTCTTGCTCAGGGTTTTGACTCTGGATTTTGTGTCAATGGTGGCCGTGGAATGTCGGGGTGTCCTCAAGGGCCATGGACAATTCTTTCTCTGGTCATTTGGCCTGATCCCAAGTGGTTGGGATCATTCTGTGGATGGGAAGATTCCTTTCTGTATTTTTTTTTTTTATCTCAGGTGTCCCACCAAAGAGGGATTCCCGAGTAGAGCACTGAGTAGGGGTCACTAGATATCTCGAACTCTGGTTGAGATTGGGGGACTAGGGGCTTGGCAAGCCCCATATGTGGGCTGTTGTTCCAGTCACTAAGAGGCTTTACATGAGAATAGGGCTCACGCTGAGTGTCACAATGTGTGTTTGTGCAGATTGTGGCCCTCAAAGATAGGTGGGGCCTCATAGTCCATGCTGCTTTCTCCTACAAAGAACATTGGACAATATGCCAACCACTAGGTTTCTTGCCAAGGCGAAGGAGAAGACCTGATTCTTGCATCACGTTCACTCCTGAGCAGTGAGTGGAGATAAGGTCTAGGTTCTGAAGGTGAAAACTGAGGTTGGGTAGAGATGATGGCCTAAAGCCATTGTGGGTGTGATATGCTCTGTGTACGGCCAGCTGTCTGGGTGTTGGACTGGAGGTCTGCCCTCAGGCTGTGTCAGACAGGGCTTTAGTGCACAGGCTAGACTGTATAATTGGGGTATGGTCGAGTGGCATGCAGGTTGTTACTCATTTGGCGTTTCTGGTTAGCCCTATAGGGCAACATTTTTCTTCTGGAGGGCACGCAGAGTGCTGCATTGTGTCTCCAGAATTGCCAAACTGGAGGGGTGTGGCCAGGATTTTGAGGAAGGAAGTCTGAATTCACAAGCTAGCACGAGTTTTGGGGCCAAGAGCATGGCAGGCCCACTCTGCAGAGGCTGAATCGAGATCTCCTGCACGTGAGGTCAGGGCGAGTATCAATGTTGCCTCAAGCTGGAGTTTGTGTCCATGACGGCCCCTTCCTGAAGGGGGTGGGGGCGTCATGAGGCCAGGGAGGTTTCCCTACGCTGGGAGTTGTGAGCTGCTCCAAACTTCAAAGTTTCCTTCTTCAAGACAGTCGAGAACTATTGGATGGTTCCAGGATGCCCCATACAGAAAGACTCGAGAGCAGGGCCCTAAGCATGGATGCCGAGAAACGCCAACTCACCTTCCCATTGCCTGGTCGAGACAAGGCACGCTCAATCTGCGGGCTCTTGGGTGAGCTACCCAGAAGGCTGAGTTTAAATGGACTCTCCTGAAGATGAGTCATAATGTGGGTTGGTGGCCATGGAGACCTTGGAATGTGGCAGTAGCTAAGGGACTCTGCAGGATTCTCCAACCCGAAGGGCTTGACAAAACTCCAACAAGGAAGCTTCCCATGTGGAGATGAGAGGTCTTCAGTCTGGTGCCTCAGGAAAGCCCCGTATGCTGGTCTTCGAACCCAGGCCTCTGAGGAGTGATACCTGGACACCAAAGCAAGAGTTCATAATAGGGCCTAGGGGCCTGTCTGGTTCAATCTTCTGTCTCTGCGGATATCTGTCTGTGTGTCTGCATGGAGGTAGTAGTTGCTCAGCTTGTGTCATAATGCCCCTATTTGTCCAGTGCGGCTTGCGGTAGTGGGATGTCCTTGGGGACCTTGAGGTTTCTACTATTTTGTAGAGTTGTGGCCAATGAAATGGGCAGTTTCTTAGGAGAGAGCAGGCACAGTTCTGTGGTGTGGCTCCAGAAACCCCAGCCTGGAGGCTGTGTGGGCCATGGCTGTGCAGACAGACATCCAAAAACCCTAACTCAGCTCAGGTTTGGGGCCGAGTTTACGGCAGGCCTGATCTACAGTCCATGAGGGGAGCTCCTCTGGATATGAAAGAAGGGTGAGAGGGAGGCAGTCGCTCAGGCTTTTTTCTCTGGATGTTTTGTCCACAATGGCCGTTTAATGTAGGAGTTGCCTCATGGGTCGTGGAAGTCTCCCTCTCTGGTAGTTTGTCCAGCCCCCAAGAGTTTGGGGTCCTTCTGTGGGAAGGGAAGTGTCCTGTTTTCTGCTTCATGTGTCCCCCCAGTAGAGGGATTCTAGAGCATAGCAGTGGGTACTGACAACTGGAATACTCGCCCTCTGGTTAAGCCTGGGGGCCTATGGATATGACAAGCCCCATATGCAGGATCTTGGTACAGCCACTGAGAGGCGTTACTTTAATACGGGACTCACGCTGCAGGTCACAATGCATGTCTGGGCCCTAGGCGGCCCTCAAGCACTGGCGTGGCCTTTCGGACAATGCAGGTTTTCCCACATTGAACGTTGGACAACATGCCAACCACAAGGTTTCCAGCCATGGGGAAGGAGGAATTCTAATTTCTGCATCACGTAAACCCCTGGGCAGTGATTGGAGATAAGGTCTAGGTTCTGAAGCCTGAAAACCGAGGTTTGGAAAAGATGACGACCTACAGCCATAGCGGGTCCTATGTGTCCAGGTTGGGGCCAGGTATCTGGGTGTCGTGGGATGTCTTGTCTCAGGCTGTGCCAGACAGGGCATTAGTATACAGGGTGGGCTGTATAATTGCTTTACAATCGAGTGGCATGCATTAGAAAATCATTTGGGGTTTCTTATTAGCAGCATAGGGCAAAGTTTTTCTTCTGGAAGGCAGGCAGAGTGCTGCATTGTGGCTTCGGAATTCCCAAACTGGAGGGCTTGTGGGCCAGGAGAGTGAGGACGGAAGTCTGAGAACACAAGCTAGGCTTAGGTTTCGGGGCAAGGACATGGCAGGCACACTCTGCAGAGCTGAATTGAGATCTCATGCGTCTGAAGTCAGGTCGAGGTTCAGACTTTGGCTCAGGTTTGAGTTTCTGTCCATGTTGGCCCCTTCAGGAAGGGGGGGCATTATGAGGCCATTGGGGTTTTCCCACTATTGGAGTTGTGAGATGCTCCAAACCGCAAGGATTCCTTCTGTGGGACAATTAAGATTTGTTGGATGGCTCCAGGACGTCTTATAAGGTATTTTTCCAGAACAGGGTTCTAAGTATGGATGCCTGGGCAGCCAGCCTCACATTCCAATTGTCTCCTAGCAACAAGAAACGTTTGATCTGCTGGCTTGGGGTAGCAACAGAGGGGGCTGAGTTGAAATTGGCTTTCCTGAGGATGGTCTTAATTTTGGTTTGAGTCCATGGAGACCTTTGTATGGGGCAGTGGCACCAGGGCCCTGAAGGATTCTCCTAACCAGAGGTTATGACAAAGCTCCAATGAGCAAGTTTCCATGGGGAGACGAGATTTGTTCTTATTGGTGCCTCAGGAAACCACCATATGCTGGTATTGGAAACGAGGCCTCTGAGGAGAGATGCCTGGAAACCAAAGCAATGGATCTGATTAGGGCCTAGGGGCCTGTCCGGTTCAATATTCTTCTCTGGGGACATCTGTTGTCTGAGTGGAGGTAGTTGCTCAGCTGGTTTGAGATCACCCCTGTTTGTCCGGGGCGGCCTACACTATTGGGATGGCCTTGGTGACTTTGGAGGTGTTTCCTAATTTGCAAGGTTGTGGCCAATTGAATGGGAAGAATTCCTTTGAAAGGGAAGCACAGTCCTGAGGTGTGGCTCCAGGGACCCAAGTGTGGAGCGTGTGTGGTCCAGGGCTATTTGGACAAAAGTCTGAAAACACAAACTCCACTTAGGTTGTGAGATTTAGGTATGGCCGGCCCAATCTATAGATCGTGAGGAGACCTCTTCGGGATATGAACAAAGGGCGAATGTGATGTGCATGCTCATGCTTTTTTTTTTTTTTTTCTGGAAATGTGTCACCGATTGCCATGGAATGTCGGGGTGTCCTCATGGGCCATCGATGAAGCATCCTTTCTGGGGATTTGACCCGATCCCAAGAGATTGGCGTCATTCTGTGGGAAGGAAGGAGGCCTTTCTGTTTTTTTTTTTTTTTTTAACCTCAGGTGGACCACCAAAAGAGGGATTCCAGAGCAGAGTCGTGGGTAGGGGCAACTGGACAACCAGACCTCTGGTTAACATTGGGACCTAAGAACATGGCAAGCCCCTTATGTGGGCTCTTGGTCCAGACACTGAGAGGCCTTCCTTGAGGATAGGTCTCACACTGAGTTTCACAATGTGTTTTTGTGCCCAAGGAGCCCCTCAAGTCAGGGCGTGGCCTAATGTACCATGCTGGTTTCTCCTACACTGAACGTTGCACAGTATGGGAACCACAAGTTTTCTGGCAATGGGGAAGATGGAGTTCTAATTTCTGCAACACTTTCACTCCTGGACTGTGATTGGATTTAAGGTCTAGGTTCTGAAGCCTGAAAACTGAGGTTGGGAAGAGATGAAGACCTAAGGCCATGGTGTGTCTGATGTGCTCAGTGTTCGGCCAGCTGTTGAGTGTGGGTTGGGAGGTGCAGGCTCAGGCTGTGGTAGACAGGGAATTAGTGCCCTGTAGACTGAATCATTGGGGTGCAGTCGAGTTTCGTGCAGGATGGTACTCATTTGTGGTAACTGGGTAGCCCCAGAGGGCAACGTTTTTCTTCTGGAGGGAAGACACAGTGCCACATAGTGACTCCAAAATTCCCAAACTGGAAGGCTTGTGGGCCAGGAGTGTGAGGAAAAAATTCTGAGAACACAAGCCAGACTTAGATTTCGGGGTGAGGGGACGGCAGGCACCCTCTGCAGAGATGATTCGAGATTCCGTATACCTGTAGACAGAGCTAGGATCAGACGTTTTCTTAGGTCGGAGTTTCTGTCCATGATGGCCCCTTCATGAAGGGGAGGGTGTCACGAGGACATGGAGGTTTTCCCACTATGGGAATTGTGAGATGCTCCAAACCACAATGATTCCTTTTGTGGGACAGTCGAGACATGTTGGATGGCTCCAGGACATCCCATAAGGAAGTTATCCAGAGCAGGGTTCTAAGGATGGATGCTTGGGAAGCCTGCCTCCCATTCCAGGTGTCTCATAGAGCCAAGGCAAGTTCGATCTGCTGGATCTAGGGGAGCAACCAAGGCGGGTGTTTTGAAATGCGTGAGTTGAGGATGGGTCATAATGTGCATTTGTGTCCATGTAGACCTTGGAATGGGGTGCTTGATCCGGGGCCTTGAGGGATGTTCATAACCGGAGGTTTTGATGGAGCTCTAAAGAGTATGTTTCCTATGTAGAGAAGAGTATTGTTTTGATGAGTGCCTAAGGAATCTCCCATATGCTGGTATTGGAAACCAGGCCTCTGAGGAGAGATGACTGGAATCAAAATCAATGGATCTGATTAGGGCCTCAGTGCCCGTCCAGTTCAATCTTATTCTATGGGGATATCTGTCTCTGGGTCTGAGTGGAGGTGGTTTCCTAACTTGTGAAAGATCATCCCTGTGTGTCCTGGGCAGCCAAAACAATTCGGATGGCCTGGGGGAGTTTGGAGGTTTCTCCTAATCTATAGGGTTGTGGCCAATGGAAATGGCAGAATTCCCCTGGAGAGGGAAGCCAAAGTCCTGAGGTGTGGCTCCAGGAGCCCCAGCTTGGATGGTGTGTGGGCCAGGACTGTGGTGACAGAAGTCTGAAAACACAAACTCAGCTTAGGTTTGGGGATGTATGTATGAAGGCTCGATCTACAGACCGTGAGAATTTTCCGGGCTATGAACAAAGGGCGAGTATGTGGCTCTTGCTCAGGGTTTTGTCTCTGGATTTTGTGTCAATGGTGGCCGTGGAATGTCGGGGTGTCCTCAAGGGCCATGGACAATTCTTTCTCTGGTCATTTGGCCTGATCCCAAGTGGTTGGGATCATTCTGTGGATGGGAAGATTCCTTTCTGTATTTTTTTTTTTTATCTCAGGTGTCCCACCAAAGAGGGATTCCCGAGTAGAGCACTGAGTAGGGGTCACTAGATATCTCGAACTCTGGTTGAGATTGGGGGACTAGGGGCTTGGCAAGCCCCATATGTGGGCTGTTGTTCCAGTCACTAAGAGGCTTTACATGAGAATAGGGCTCACGCTGAGTGTCACAATGTGTGTTTGTGCAGATTGTGGCCCTCAAAGATAGGTGGGGCCTCATAGTCCATGCTGCTTTCTCCTACAAAGAACATTGGACAATATGCCAACCACTAGGTTTCTTGCCAAGGCGAAGGAGAAGACCTGATTCTTGCATCACGTTCACTCCTGAGCAGTGAGTGGAGATAAGGTCTAGGTTCTGAAGGTGAAAACTGAGGTTGGGTAGAGATGATGGCCTAAAGCCATTGTGGGTGTGATATGCTCTGTGTACGGCCAGCTGTCTGGGTGTTGGACTGGAGGTCTGCCCTCAGGCTGTGTCAGACAGGGCTTTAGTGCACAGGCTAGACTGTATAATTGGGGTATGGTCGAGTGGCATGCAGGTTGTTACTCATTTGGCGTTTCTGGTTAGCCCTATAGGGCAACATTTTTCTTCTGGAGGGCACGCAGAGTGCTGCATTGTGTCTCCAGAATTGCCAAACTGGAGGGGTGTGGCCAGGATTTTGAGGAAGGAAGTCTGAATTCACAAGCTAGCACGAGTTTTGGGGCCAAGAGCATGGCAGGCCCACTCTGCAGAGGCTGAATCGAGATCTCCTGCACGTGAGGTCAGGGCGAGTATCAATGTTGCCTCAAGCTGGAGTTTGTGTCCATGACGGCCCCTTCCTGAAGGGGGTGGGGGCGTCATGAGGCCAGGGAGGTTTCCCTACGCTGGGAGTTGTGAGCTGCTCCAAACTTCAAAGTTTCCTTCTTCAAGACAGTCGAGAACTATTGGATGGTTCCAGGATGCCCCATACAGAAAGACTCGAGAGCAGGGCCCTAAGCATGGATGCCGAGAAACGCCAACTCACCTTCCCATTGCCTGGTCGAGACAAGGCACGCTCAATCTGCGGGCTCTTGGGTGAGCTACCCAGAAGGCTGAGTTTAAATGGACTCTCCTGAGGATGAGTCATAATGTGGGTTGGTGGCCATGGAGACCTTGGAATGTGGCAGTAGCTAAGGGACTCTGCAGGATTCTCCAACCCGAAGGGCTTGACACAACTCCAACAAGGAAGCTTCCCATGTGGAGATGAGAGGTCTTCAGTCTGGTGCCTCAGGAAAGCCCCGTATGCTGGTCTTCGAACCCAGGCCTCTGAGGAGTGATACCTGGACACCAAAGCAAGAGTTCATAATAGGGCCTAGGGGCCTGTCTGGTTCAATCTTCTGTCTCTGCGGATATCTGTCAGTGTGTCTGCATGGAGGTAGTAGTTGCTCAGCTTGTGTCATAATGCCCCTATTTGTCCAGTGCGGCTTGCGGTAGTGGGATGTCCTTGGGGACCTTGAGGTTTCTACTAATTTGTAGAGTTGTGGCCAATGGAATGGGCAGTTTCTTAGGAGAGAGCAGGCACAGTTCTGTGGTGTGGCTCCAGAAACCCCAGCCTGGAGGCTGTGTGGGCCATGGCTGTGCAGACAGACATCCAAAAACCCTAACTCAGCTCAGGTTTGGGGCCGAGGTTACGGCAGGCCTGATCTACAGTCCATGAGGGGAGCTCCTCTGGATATGAAAGAAGGGTGAGAGGGAGGCAGTCGCTCAGGCTTTTTTCTCTGGATGTTTTGTCCACAATGGCCGTTTAATGTAGGAGTTGCCTCATGGGTCGTGGAAGTCTCCCTCTCTGGTAGTTTGTCCAGCCCCCAAGAGTTTGGGGTCCTTCTGTGGGAAGGGAAGTGTCCTGTTTTCTGCTTCATGTGTCCCCCCAGTAGAGGGATTCTAGAGCATAGCAGTGGGTACTGACAACTGGAATACTCGCCCTCTGGTTAAGCCTGGGGGCCTATGGATATGACAAGCCCCATATGCAGGATCTTGGTACAGCCACTGAGAGGTGTTACTTTAATACGGGACTCACGCTGCAGGTCACAATGCATGTCTGGGCCCTAGGCGGCCCTCAAGCACTGGCGTGGCCTTTCGGACAATGCAGGTTTTCCCACATTGAACGTTGGACAACATGCCAACCACAAGGTTTCCGGCCATGGGGAAGGAGGAATTCTAATTTCTGCATCACGTTCACCCCTGGGCAGTGATTGGAGATAAGGTCTAGGTTCTGAAGCCTGAAAACCGAGGTTTGGAAAAGATGACGACCTACAGCCATAGCGGGTCCTATGTGTCCAGGTTGGGGCCAGGTATCTGGGTGTCGTGGGATGTCTTGTCTCAGGCTGTGCCAGACAGGGCATTAGTATACAGGGTGGGCTGTATAATTGCTTTACAATCGAGTGGCATGCATTAGAAAATCATTTGGGGTTTCTTATTAGCAGCATAGGGCAAAGTTTTTCTTCTGGAAGGCAGGCAGAGTGCTGCATTGTGGCTTCGGAATTCCCAAACTGGAGGGCTTGTGGGCCAGGAGAGTGAGGACGGAAGTCTGAGAACACAAGCTAGGCTTAGGTTTCGGGGCAAGGACATGGCAGGCACACTCTGCAGAGCTGAATTGAGATCTCATGCGTCTGAAGTCAGGTCGAGGTTCAGACTTTGGCTCAGGTTTGAGTTTCTGTCCATGTTGGCCCCTTCAGGACGGGGGGGCATTATGAGGCCATTGGGGTTTTCCCACTATTGGAGTTGTGAGATGCTCCAAACCGCAAGGATTCCTTCTGTGGGACAATTAAGATTTGTTGGATGGCTCCAGGACGTCTTATAAGGTATTTTTCCAGAACAGGGTTCTAAGTATGGATGCCTGGGCAGCCAGCCTCACATTCCAATTTTCTCCTAGCAACAAGAAACGTTTGATCTGCTGGCTTGGGGTAGCAACAGAGGGGGCTGAGTTGAAATTGGCTTTCCTGAGGATGGTCTTAATGTTGGTTTGAGTCCATGGAGACCTTTGTATGGGGCAGTGGCACCAGGGCCCTGAAGGATTCTCCTAACCAGAGGTTATGACAAAGCTTCAATGAGCAAGTTTCCATGGGGAGACGAGATTTGTTCTTATTGGTGCCTCAGGAAACCACCATATGCTGGTATTGGAAACGAGGCCTCTGAGGAGAGATGCCTGGAAACCAAAGCAATGGATCTGATTAGGGCCTAGGGGCCTGTCCGGTTCAATATTCTTCTCTGGGGACATCTGTTGTCTGAGTGGAGGTAGTTGCTCAGCTGGTTTGAGATCACCCCTGTTTGTCCGGGGCGGCCTACACTATTGGGATGGCCTTGGTGACTTTGGAGGTTTTTCCTAATTTGCAAGGTTGTGGCCAATGGAATGGGAAGAATTCCCTTGAAAGGGAAGCACAGTCCTGAGGTGTGGCTCCAGGGACCCAAGTGTGGAGCGTGTGTGGTCCAGGGCTATTTGGACAAAAGTCTGAAAACACAAACTCCACTTAGGTTGTGAGATTTAGGTATGGCCGGCCCGATCTATAGATTGTGAGGAGACCTCTTCGGGATATGAACAAAGGGTGAATGTGATGTGCATGCTCATGCTTTTTTTTTTTTTTTTTTCTGGAAATGTGTCACCGATTGCCATGGAATGCCGGGGTGTCCTCATGGGCCATCGTTGAGGCTTCCTTTCTGGGGATTTGACCCGATCCCAAGAGATTGGCGTCATTCTGTGGGAAGGAAGGAGGCCTTTCTGTTTTTTTTTTTTTTTTACCTCAGGTGGACCACCAAAAGAGGGATTCCAGAGCAGAGTCGTGGGTAGGGGCAACTGGTCAACCAGACCTCTGGTTAACATTGGGACCTAAGAACATGGCAAGCCCCTTATGTGGGCTCTTGGTCCAGACACTGAGAGGCCTTCCTTGAGGATAGGTCTCACACTGAGTTTCACAATGTGTTTTTGTGCCCAAGGAGCCCCTCAAGTCAGGGCGTGGCCTAATGTACCATGCTGGTTTCTCCTACACTGAACATTGCTCAGTATGTGAACCACATGTTTTCCTGCAATGGGGAAGATGGAGTTCTAATTTCTGCAACACTTTCACTCCTGGACTGTGATTGGATTTAAGGTCTAGGTTCTGAAGCCTGAAAACTGAGGTTGGGAAGAGATGAAGACCTAAGGCCATGGTGT
Source organism: Mustela nivalis (assembly GCF_964662115.1). Taxonomy (NCBI): domain Eukaryota; kingdom Metazoa; phylum Chordata; class Mammalia; order Carnivora; family Mustelidae; genus Mustela; species Mustela nivalis. The sequence goes on from NW_028136519.1 coordinate 401,267, forward strand.
GTCTGATGTGCTCAGTGTTCGGCCAGCTGTTGAGTGTGGGTTGGGAGGTGCAGGCTCAGGCTGTGGTAGACAGGGAATTAGTGCCCAGTAGACTGAATCATTGGGGTGCAGTCGAGTTTCGTGCAGGATAATACTCATTTGTGGTTACTGGGTAGCCCCAGAGGGCAACGTTTTTCTTCTGGAGGGAAGACACAGTGCCACATAGTGACTCCAAAATTCCCAGACTGGAAGGCTTGTGGGCCAGGAGTGTGAGGAAAAAATTCTGAGAACACAAGCCATACTTAGATTTCGGGGTGAGGGAACGGCAGGCACCGTCTGCAGAGATGATTCGAGATCCCGTATACCTGAAGACAGAGCTAGGATCAGACGTTTTCTTAGGTCGGAGTTTCTGTCCATGACGGCCCCTTCATGAAGGGGAGGGTGTCACGAGGACATGGAGGTTTTCCCACGATGGAAATTGTGAGATGCTCCGAACCACAATGATTCCTTCTGTGGGACAGTCGAGACATGTTGGATGGCTCCAGGACATCCCATAAGGAAGTTATCCAGAGCAGGGTTCTAAGGATGGATGCGTGGGCAGCCTGCCTCCTATTCCAGGTGTCTCATAGAGCCAAGTCAAGTTCGATCTGCTGGTTCTAGGGGAGAAACCCAGGAGGGTGTTTTGAAATGGGTGAGTTGAGGATGGGTCATAATGTGCATTTGTGTCCATGTAGACCTTGGAATGGGGTGCTTGATCCGGCGCCTTGAGGGATGTTCATAACCGGAGGTTTTGATGGAGCTCTAAAGAGTATATTTCCTATGTAGAGACGAGAATTGTTTTGATGAGTGCCTAAGTAATCTCCCATATGCTGGTATTGGAAACCAGGCCTCTGAGGAGAGATGACTGGAATCAAAAGCAATGGATCTGATTAGGGCCTCAGTGCCCGTCCAGTTCAATCTTATTCTATGGGGATATCTGTCTCTGGGTCTGAGTGGAGGTGGTTTCTTAACTTGTGAAAGATCATCCCTGTGTGTCCTGGGCAGCCAACACAATTCGGATGGCCTGGGGGAGTTTGGAGGATTCTCCTAATCTATAGATTGTGGCCAATGGAAATGGCAGAATTCCCCTGGAGAGGGAAGCCACTGTCCTGAGGTGTGGCTCCAGGGGCCCCAGTTTGAATGGTGTGTGGGCCAGGACTGTGGGGACAGAAGTCTGAAAACACAAACTCAGCTTAGGTTTGGGGATGTATGTATGAAGGCTCGATCTACAGACCGTGAGAATTTTCCGGGCTATGAACAAAGGGCGAGTATGTGGCGCTTGCTCAGGGTTTTGTCTCTGGATTTTGTGTCAATGGTGGCCGTGGAATGTCGGGGTGTCCTCAAGGGCCATGGACAATTCTTTCTCTGGTCATTTGGCCTGATCCCAAGTGGTTGGGATCATTCTGTGGATGGGAAGATTCCTTTCTGTATTTTTATTTTTTTACCTCAGGTGTCCCACCAAAGAGGGATTCCCGAGTAGAGCATTGAGTAGGGGTGACTAGACATCTCAAACTCTGGTTGAGATTGGGGGACTAGGGGCTTTGCAAGCCCTATATGTGGGCTGTTGTTCCAGTCACTAAGAGGCTTTACATGAGGATAGGGCTCACGCTGAGGGTCACAATGTGTGTTTGTGCACATTGTGGCCCTCAGGGATAGGTAGGGCCTCATAGTCCATGCTGCTTTCTCCTACAATGAACATTGGACAACATGCCAACCACTAGGTTTCTTGCCAAGGCGAAGGAGAAGTTCTGATTCTTGCATCACGTTCACTCCTGAGCAGTGAGTGGAGATAAGGTCTAGGTTCTGAAGGTGAAAACTGAGGTTGGGTAGAGATGATGGCCTAAAGCCATTGTGGGTGTGATATGCTCTGTGTATGGCCAGCTGTCTTGGTGTTGGACTGGAGGTCTGCCCTCAGGCTGTGTCAGACAGGGCTTTAGTGCACAGGGTAGACTGAATAATTGGGGTATGGTCGAGTGGCATGCAGGTTGTTACTCATTTGGCGTTTCTGGTTAGCCCTATAGGGCAACATTTTTCTTCTGGAGGGCAGGCAGAGTGCTGCATTGTGTCTCCAGAATTGCCAAACTGGAGGGGTGTGGCCAGGATTTTGAGGAAGGAAGTCTGAAAACACAAGCTAGCACGAGTTTTGGGGCCAAGAGCATGGCAGGCCCACTCTGCAGAGGCTGAATCAAGATCTCCTGCAGGTGAGGTCAGGGCGATTATCAGATGTTGCCTCAAGCTGGAGTTTGTGTCCATGACGGCCCCTTCGTGAAGGGGGTGGGGGCGTCATGAGGCCAGGGAGGTTTCCCTACGCTGGGAGTTGTGAGCTGCTCCAAACTTCAAAGTTTCCTTCTTCAGGACAGTCGAGTATTATTGGATGGTTCCAGGATGCCCCATACAGAAAGACTCGAGAGCAGGGCCCTAAGCATGGATGCCGAGAAACGCCAACTCACCTTCCCATTGCCTGGTCGAGACAAGGCACGCTCAATCTGCGGGCTCTTGGGTGAGCTACCCAGAAGGCTGAGTTTAAATGGACTCTCCTGAGGATGAGTCATAATATGGGTTGGTGGCCATGGAGACCTTGGAATGTGGCAGTAGCTAAGGGACTCTGCAGGATTCTCCAACCCGAAGGGCTTGACACAACTCCAACAAAGACGCTTCCCATGTGGAGATGAGAGGTCTTCAGTCTGGTGCCTCAGGAAAGCCCCGTATGCTGGTCTTTGAACCCAGGCCTCTGAGGAGTGATACCTGGACACCAAAGCAAGAGTTCATAATAGGGCCTAGGGGCCTGTCTGGTTCAATCTTCTGTCTCTGCGGATATCTGTCTGTGTGTCTGCATGGAGGTAGTAGTTGCTCAGCTTGTGTCGTAATGCCCCAATTTGTCCAGTGCGGCTTGCGGTAGTGGGATGTCCTTGGGGACCTTGAGGTTTCTACTAATTTGTAGAGTTGTGGCCAATGGAATGTGCAGTTTCTTAGGAGAGAGCAGGCACAGTTCTGTGGTGTGGCTCCAGAGACCGCAGCCTGGGGGCTGTGTGGGCCATGGCTGTGCAGACAGACATCCAAAAACCCTAACTCAGCTCAGGTTTGGGGCCGAGGTTACAGCAGGCCTGATCTACAGTCCATGAGGGGAGCTCCTCTGGATATGAAAGAAGGGTGAGAGGGAGGCAGTCGCTCAGGCTTTTGTCTCTGGATGTTTTGTCCACAATGGCCGTTTAATGTAGGAGTTGCCTCATGGGTCGTAGAAGTCTCCCTCTCTGGTAGTTTGTCCAGCCCCCAAGAGTTTGGGGTCATTCTGTGGGAAGGGAAGTGTCCTGTTTTCTGCTTCATGTGTCCCCCCAGTAGAGGGATTCTAGAGCATAGCAGTGGGTACTGACAACTGGAATACTCGCCCTCTGGTTAAGCCTGGGGGCCTATGGATATGACAAGCCCCATATGCAGGATCTTGGTCCAGCCACTGAGAGGCGTTACTTTAATATGGGACTCACGCTGCAGGTCACAATGCATGTGCCCTAGGCGGCCCTCAAGCACTGGCGTGGCCTTTCGGACAATGCAGGTTTTCCCACATTGAACGTTGGACTACATGCCAACCACAAGTTTTCTGGCCATGGGGAAGGAGGAATTCTAATTTCTGCATCACGTTCACCCCTGGGCAGTGATTGGAGATAAGGTCTAGGTTCTGAAGCCTGAAAACCGAGGTTGGGAAGAGATGACGACCTACAGCCATAGCGGGTCCTATGTGTCCAGGTTGGGGCCAGCTGTCTGGGTGTCGTTTGGGATGTCTTGTCTCAGGCTGTGCCAGACAGGGCATTAGTATACAGGGTGGGCTGTATAATTGCTTTACAATCGAGTGGCATGCATTAGAAAATCATTTGGGGTTTCTTATTAGCAACATAGGGCAAAGTTTTTCTTCTGGAGGGCAGGCAGAGTGCTGCATTGTGGCTTCGGAATTCCCAAACTGCAGGGTTGTGGGCCAGGAGAGTGAGGACGGAAGTCTGAGAACACAAGCTAGGCTTAGGTTTCAGGGCAAGGACATGGCAGGCACACTCTGCAGAGCTGAATTGAGATCTCATGCGTCTGAAGTCAGGTCGAGGTTCAGACTTTGGCTCAGGTTTGAGTTTCTGTCCATGTTGTCCCCTTCAGGAAGGGGGGGCATTATGAGGCCATGGGGGTTTTCCCACTATTGGAGTTGTGAGATGCTCCAAACCGCAAGGATTCCTTCTGTGGGACAAGTAAGATTTGTTGGATGGCTCCAGGACGTCTTATAAGGTATTTTCCCAGAACAGGGTTCTAAGTATGGATGCCTGGGCAGCCAGCCTCACATTCCAATTGTCTCCAACAACAAGAAACGTTTGATCTGCTGGCTTGGGGTAGCAACAGAGGGGGCTGAGTTGAAATGGACTTTCCTGAGGATGGTCTTAATGTTGGTTTGAGTCCATGGAGACCTTGGTATGGGGCAGTGGCACCAGGGCCCTGAAGGATTCTCCTAACCAGAGGTTATGACAAAGCTCCAATGGGCAAGTTTCCATGGGGAGACGAGATTTGTTCCTATTGGTGCCTCAGGAAACCACCATATGCTGGTATTGGAAACGAGGCCTCTGAGGAGAGATGCCTGGAAACCAAAGCAATGGATCTGATTAGAGCCTAGGGGCCTGTCCGGTTCAATATTCTTCTCTGGGGACATCTGTTGTCTGAGTGGAGGTAGTTGCTCAGCTGGTTTGAGATCACCCCTGTTTGTCATGGGCGGCCTACACTATTGGGATGGCCTCGGTGACTTTGGAGGTGTTTCCTAATTTGCAAGGTTGTGGCCAATGGAATGGGAAGAATTCCCTTGAAAGGGAAGCACAGTCTTGAGGTGTGGCTCCAGGGACCCAAGTGTGGAGCGTGTGTGGTCCAGGGCTATTTGGACAAAAGTCTGAAAACACAAACTCCACTTAGGTTGTGGGATGTAGGTATGGCCGGCCCGATCTATAGACCGTGAGGAGACCTCCTTGGGATATGAACAAAGGGCGAATGTGATGTGCTTGCTCATGCTTTTTTTTTTTTTTTTTTCTGGAAATGTGTCACCGATTGCCATGGAATGTCGGGGTGTCCTCATGGGCCTTCGATGAGGCTCCCTTTCTGGGGATTTGACCCGATCCCAAGAGTCTGGGGTCATTCTGTGGGAAGGGAGGAGGCCTTTCTGGGTTTTTTTGTTTATTTTATTTTATTTTTTTTAACCTCCGGTGGACCACCAAAAGAGGGATTCCAGAGCAGAGTCGTGGGTGGGGGCAACTGGACAACCAGACCTCTGGTTAACATTGGGACCTAAGAACATGGCAAGCCCCATATGTGGGCTCTTGGTCCAGACACTGAGAGGCCTTCCTTGAGGATAGGTCTCACACTGAGGTTCACAATGTGGTTTTGTGCCCAAGGATCCCCTCCAGTCAGGGCGTGGCCTAAAGTACCATAATGGTGCCTCCTACACTGAACGTTGCACGGTATGGGAACCACAAGTTTTCTGGCCATGGGGAAGATGGAGTTCTAATTTCTGCAACACTTTCACTCCTGGACTGTGATTGGATTTAAGGTCTAGGTTCTGAAGCCTGAAAACTGAGCTTGGGAAGAGATGAAGCCCTAAGGCCATGGTGTGTCTGATGTGCTCAGTGTTCGGCCAGCTGTTGAGTGTGGGATGGGAGGTGCAGGCTCAGGCTGTGGCAGACAGGGAATAAGTGCCCAGGCTAGACTGTATCATTGGGGTGCAGTCGAGTTTCGTGCAGGATGGTACTCATTTGTGGTTACTGGGTAGCCCCAGAGGGCAACGTTTTTCTTCTGGAGGGAAGACACAGTGCCACATAGTTGTTCCAGAATTCCCAAACTGGAAGGATTGTGGGCCAGGAGTGTGAGCAAAAAATTCTGAGAACACAAGCCAGACTTAGATTTCGGGGTGAGGGGAAGGCAGGCGCCTTCTGCAGAGATGATTCGAGATCCCGTATACCTGAAGACAGAGCTAGGATCAGACGTTGGCTTAGGTCGGAGTTTCTGTCCATGAAGACCTCTTCATGAAGGGGAGAGTGTCATGAGGACATGGAGGTTGTCCGACGATGGGAATTGTGAGATGCTCCAAACCACAATGATTTCTTCGGTGGGACAGTCGAGACCTGTTGGATGGCTCCAGGACATCCCATAAGGAAGTTATCCAGAGCAGGGTTCTAAGGATGGATGCCTGGGCTACCTGCCTCCCATTCCAGGTGTCTCATAGAGCCAAGGCAAGTTCGATCTGCTGGATCTAGGGGAGCAACCGAGGCGGGTGTGTTGAAATGGGTGAGTTGAGGATGGGTCATAATGTGCATTTGTGTCCATGTAGACCTTGGAATGGGGTGCTTGATCCGGGGCCTTGAGGGATGTTCATAACCGGAGGTTTTGATGGAGCTCTAAAGAGTATGTTTCCTATGTAGAGAAGAGAATTGTTTTGATGAGTGCCTAAGTAATCTCCCATATGCTGGTATTGGAAACCAGGCCTCTGAGGAGAGATGACTTTAATCAAAAGCAGTGGATCTGATTAGGGCCTCAGTGCCCGTCCAGTTCAATCTTACTCTATTGGGATATCTGTCTCTGGGTCTGAGTGGAGATGGTTTCCTAACTTGTGAAAGATCACCCCTGTTTGTCCTGGGCAGCCAACACAATTCGGATGGCCTGTGGGAGTTTGGAGGATTCTCCTAATCTATAGGGTTGTGGCCAATGGAAATGGCAGAATTCCCCTGGAGAGGGAAGCCACAGTCCTGAGGTGTGGCTCCAGGGGCCCCAGCTTGGATGGTGTGTGGGCCAGGACTGTGGGGACAGAAGTCTGAAAACACAAACTCAGCTTAGGTTTGGGGATGTATGTATGAAGGCTCGATCTACAGACCGTGAGAATTTTCCGGGCTATGAACAAAGGGCGAGTATGTAGCGCTTGCTCAGGCTTTTGTCTCTGGATTTTGTGTCAATGGTGGCCGTGGAATGTCGGGGTGTCCTCAAGGGCCATGGAAATTCTTTCTCTGGTGATTTGGCCTGATCCCAAGTTGTTGGGATCATTCTGTGGATGGGAAGAGTCCTTTCTGTATTTTTTTTTTTTTACCTCAAATGTCCCACCAAAGAGGGATTCCCGAGTAGAGCCCTGAGTAGGGGTGACTAGACATCTCGAACTCTGGTTGAGATTGGGGGACTAGGGGCTTGGCAAGCTCCATATCGGGGCTGTTGTTCCAGTCACTAAGAGGCTTTACATGAGGATAGGGCTCACGCTGAGGGTCACAATGTGTATTTGTGCACATTTTGTCCCTCAGGGATAGGTGGGGCCTCATTGTCCATGCTGCTTTCTCCTACAATGAACATTGGACAACATGCCAACCACTAGGTTTCTTGCCAAGGCGAAGGAGAAGTTCTGATTCTTGCATCACGTTCACTCCTGAGCAGTGAGTGGAGATAAGGTCTAGGTTCTGAAGGTGAAAACTGAGGTTGGGTAGAGATGATGGCCTAAAGCCATTGTGGGTGTGATATGCTCTGTGTACGGCCAACTGTCTGGGTGTTGGACTGGAGGTCTGCCCTCAGGCTGTGTCAGACAGGGCTTTAGTGCACAGGCTAGACTGTGTAATTGGGGTATGGTCGAGTGGCATGCAGGTTGTTACTCATTTGGCGTTTCTGGTTAGCCCTATAGGGCAACATTTTTCTTCTGGAGGGCAGGCAGAGTGCTGCATTGTGTCTCCAGAATTGCCAAACTGGAGGGGTGTGTCCAGGATTGTGAGGAAGGAAGTCTGAAATCACAAGCTAGCACGAGATTTGGGGCAAAGAGCATGGCAGGCCCACTCTGCAGAGGCTGAATCGAGATCTCCTGCAGGTGAGGTCAGGGCGATTATCAGATGTTGCCTCAAGCTGGAGTTTGTGTCCATGACGGCCCCTTCCTGAAGGGGGTGGGGGCGTCATGAGGCCAGGGAGGTTTCCCTACTCTGGGAGTTGTGAGCTGCTCCAAAGTTTCCTTCTTCAGGACAGTCGAGTACTATTGGATGGTTCCAGGATGCCCCATACAGAAAGACTCGAGAGCAGGGGCCTAAGCATGGATGCCGAGAAACGCCAACTCACCTTCCCATTGCCTGGTCGAGACAAGGCAGGCTCAATCTGCGGGCTCTTGAGTGAGCTACCCAGAAGGCTGAGTTTAAATGGACTCTGCTGAAGATGAGTCATAATGTGGGTTGGTGGCCATGGAGACCTTGGAATGTGGCAGTAGTTAAGGGACTCTGCAGGATTCTCCAACCCGAAGGGCTTGACACAACTCCAACAAGGAAGCTTCCCATGTGGAGATGAGAGGTCTTCTGTCTGGTGCCTCAGGAAAGCCCCGTATGCTGGTCTTCGAACCCAGGCCTCTGAGGAGTGATACCTGGACACCAAAGCAAGAGTTCATAATAGGGCCTAGGGGCCTGTCTGGTTCAATCTTCTGTCTCTGCGGATATCTGTCTGTGTGTCTGCATGGAGGTAGTAGTTGCTCAGCTTGTGTCATAATGCCCCTATTTGTCCAGTGCAGCTTGCGGTAGTGGGATGTCCTTGGGGACCTTGAGGTTTCTACTATTTTGTAGAGTTGTGGCCAATGGAATGGGCAGTTTCTTAGGAGAGAGCAGGCACAGTACTGTGGTGTGGCTCCAGAGACCCCAGCCTGGAGGCTGTGTGGGCCATGGCTGTGCAGACAGACATCCAAAAACCCTAACTCAGCTCAGGTTTGGGGCCGAGGTTACGGCAGGCCTGATCTACAGTCCATGAGGGGAGCTCCTCTGGATATGAAAGAAGGGTGAGAGGGAGGCAGTTGCTCAGGCTTTTGTCTCTGGATGTTTTGTCCACAATGGCCGTTTAATGTAGGAGTTGCCCCATGGGTCGTAGAAGTCTCCCTCTCTGGTAGTTTGTCCAGCCCCCAAGAGTTTGGGGTCATTCTGTGGGAAGGGAAGTGTCCTGTTTTCTGCTTCATGTGTCCCCCCAGTAGAGGGATTCTAGAGCATAGCAGTGGGTACTGACAACTGGAATACTCGCCCTCTGGTTAAGCCTGGGGGCCTATGGATATGACAAGCCCCATATGCAGGATCTTGGTCCAGCCACTGAGAGGCGTTCCTTTAATACGGGACTCACGCTGCAGGTCACAATGCATGTCTGTGCCCTAGGCGGCCCTCAAGCACTGGCGTGGCCTTTCGGACAATGCAGGTTTTCCCACATTGAACATTGGACAACATGCCAACCACAAGGTTTCTGGCCATGGGGAAGGAGGAATTCTAATTTCTGCATCACGTTCACCCCTGGGCAGTGATTGGAGATAAGGTCTAGGTTCTGAAGCCTGAAAACCGAGGTTGGGAAGAGATGACGACCTACAGCCATAGCGGGTCCTATGTGTCCAGCTTGGGGCCAGCTGTCTGGGTGTCGTTTGGGATGTCTTGTCTCAGGCTGTGCCAGACAGGGCATTAGTATACAGGGTGGGCTGTATAATTGCTTTACAATCGAGTGGCATGCATTAGAAAATCATTTGGGGTTTCTTATTAGCAGCATAGGGCAAAGTTTTTCTTCTGGAGGGCAGGCAGAGTGCTGCATTGTGGCTTCGGAATTCCCAAACTGGAGGGTTGTGGGCCAGGAGAGTGAGGACGGAAGTCTGAGAACACAAGCTAGGCTTAGGTTTCGGGGCAAGTATATGGCAGGCACACTCTGCAGAGCTGAATTGAGATCTCATGCGTCTGAAGTCAGGTCGAGGTTCAGACTTTGGCTCAGGTTTGAGTTTCTGTCCATGTTGGCCCCTTCAGGAAGGGGGGGCATTATGAGGCCATGGGGGTTTTCCCACTATTGGAGTTGTGAGATGCTCCAAACCGCAAGGATTCCTTCTGTGGGACAAGTAAGATTTGTTGGATGGCTCCAGGACGTCTTATAAGGTATTTTTCCAGAACAGGGTTCTAAGTATGGATGCCTGGGCAGCCAGCCTCACATTCCAATTGTCTCCAACAACAAGAAACGTTTGATCTGCTGGCTTGGGGTAGCAACAGAGGGGGCTGAGTTGAAATGGACTTTCCTGAGGATGGTCTTAATGTTGGTTTGAGTCCATGGAGACCTTGGTATGGGGCAGTGGCACCAGGGCCCTGAAGGATTCTCCTAACCAGAGGTTATGACAAAGCTCCAATGAGCAAGTTTTCCATGGGGAGACGAGATTTGTTCTTATTGGTGCCTCAGGAAACCACCATATGCTGGTATTGGAAACGAGGCCTCTGAGGAGAGATGCCTGGAAACCAAAGCAATGGATCTGATTAGGGCCTAGGGGCCTGTCCGGTTCAATATTCTTCTCTGGGGACATTTGTTTTCTGAGTGGAGGTAGTTGCTCAGCTGGTTTGAGATCACCCCTGTTTGTCCTGGGCAGCCTACACTATTGGGATGGCCTCGGTTACTTTGGAGGTTTTTCCTAATTTGCAAGGTTGTGGCCAATGGAATGGGAAGAATTCCCTTGAAAGGGAAGCACAGTCCTGAGGTGTGACTCCAGGGACCCAAGTGTGGAGCGTGTGTGGTCCAGGGCTATTTGGACAAAAGTCTGAAAACACAAACTCCACTTAGGTTGGGGGATGTAGGTATGGCCGGCCCGATCTATAGACCGTGAGGAGAACTCTTCGGGATATGAACAAAGGGCGAATGTGAGGTGCTTGCTCATGCTTTTTTTTTTTTTTTCTGGAAATGTGTGACCGATTGCCATGGAATGTCGGGGTGTCCTCATGGGCCATCGATGAGGCTCCCTTTCTGGGGATTTGACCCGATCCTAAAAGTTTGTGGTCATTCTGTGGGAAGGGAGGAGGCCTTTCTGTTTTTTTTGTTTACTTTTTTTTTGTTTTTTTTTTTTTTGTTTTGTTTTTTTTTACCTCAGGTGGACCACCAAAAGAGGGATTCCAGAGTAGAGTCGTGGGTGGGGGCAACTGGACAACCAGACCTCTGGTTAACATTGGGACCTAAGAACATGGCAAGCTCCATATGTGGGCTCTTGGTCCAGACACTGAGAGGCCTTCCTTGAGGATAGGTCTCACACTGAGGTTCACAATGTGGTTTTGTGCCCAAGGATCCTTTCAAGTCAGGGCGTGGCCTAAAGTTCCATGCTGGTGCCTCCTACACTGAACGTTGCACAGTATGGGAACCACAAGTTTTCTGGCCATGGGGAAGATGGAGTTCTAATTTCTGCAACCCTTTCACTCCTGGACTGTGATTGGATTTAAGGTCTAGGTTCTGAAGCCTGAAAACTGAGCTTGGGAAGAGATGAAGCCCTAAGGCCCTGGTGTGTCCGATGTGCTCAGTGTTCGGCCAGCTGTTGAGTGTGGGTTGGGTGGTGCAGGCTCAGGCTGTGGCAGACAGGGAATAAGTGCCCAGGCTAGACTGTATCATTGGGGTGCAGTCGAGTTTCGTGCAGGATGGTACTCATTTGTGGTTACTGGGTAGCCCCAGAGGGCAACGTTTTTCTTCTGGAGGGAAGACACAGTGCCACATAGTGGTTCCAGCATTCCCAAACTGGAAGGCTTGTGGGCCAGGAGTGTGAGGAAAAAATTCTGAGAACACAAGCCAGACTTAGATTTCAAGGTGAAGGGAAGGCAGGCACCCTCTGCATAGATGATTCGAGACCCCGTATACCTGAAGACAGAGCTAGGATCAGACGTTGGCTTAGGTCGGAGTTTCTGTCCATGACGGCCCCTTCATGAAGGGGAGGGTGTCACGATGACATGGAGGTTTTCCGAAGATGGGAATTGTGAGATGCTCCATACCACAATGATTGCTTCTGTGGGACAGTCGAGACCTGTTGGATGGCTCCAGGACATCCCATAAGGAAGTTATCCAGAGCAGGGTTCTAAGGATGGATGCGTGGGCAGCCTGCCTCCCATTCCAGGTGTCTCATAGAGCCAAGGCAAGTTCGATCTGCTGGATCTAGGGGAGCAACCGAGGCGGGTGTGTTGAAATGGGTGAGTTGAGGATTGGTCATAATGTGCATTTGTGTCCATGTAGACCTTGGAATGGGGTGCTTGATCCGGGGCCTTGAGGGATGTTCATAACCGGAGGTTTTGATGGAGCTCTAAAGAGTATGTTTCCTATGTAGAGAAGAGAATTGTTTTGATGAGTGCCTAAGGAATGTCCCATATGCTGGTATTGGAAACCAGGCCTCTGAGGAGAGATGACTGGAATCAAAAGCAATGGATCTGATTAGGGCCTAAGTGCCCTTCCAGTTCAATCTTATTCTATGGGGATATCTGTCTCTGGGTCTGAGTGGAGGTGGTTTCCTAACTTTTGAAAGATCATCCCTGTTTGTCCTGGGCAACCAACACAATTCAGATGGCCTGGGGGAGTTTGGAGGATTCTCCTAATCTATAGGGATGTGGCCAATGGAAATGGCAGAATTCCCCTGGAGAGGGAAGCCACAGTCCTGAGGTGTGGCTCCAGGGGCCCCAGCTTGGATGTTGTGTGGGCCAGAACTGTGGGGACACAAGTCTGAAAACACAAACTCAGCTTAGGTTTGGGGATGTATGTATGAAGGCTCGATCTACAGACCGTGAGAATTTTCCGGGCTATGAACAAAGGGCGAGTATGTGGCGCTTGCTCAGGGTTTTGTCTCTGGATTTTGTGTCAATGGTGGCCATGGAATGTCGGGGTGTCCTCAAGGGCCATGGACAATTCTTTCTCTGGTGATTTGGCCTGATCCCAAGTGGTTGGGATCATTCTGTGAATAGGAAGAGTCCTTTCTGTATTTTTTTTTTTTTACCTCAGGTGTCCCACCAAAGAGGGATTCCCGAGTAGAGCCCTGAGTAGGGGTGACTAGACATCTCGAACTCTGGTTGAGATTGGGGGACTAGGGGCTTGGCAAGCCCCATATGTGGGCTGTTGTTCCAGTCACTAAGAGGCTTTACATGAGGATAGGGCTCACGCTGAGTGTCACAATGTGTGTTTGTGCAAATTGTGGCCCTCAGGGATAGGTGGGGCCTCATAGTCCATGCTGCTTTCTCCTACAATGAACATTGGACAACATGCCAACCACTAGGTTTCTTGCCAAGGCGAAGGAGAAGTTCTGATTCTTGCATCACGTTCACTCCTGAGCAGTGAGTGGAGATAAGGTCTAGGTTCTGAAGGTGAAAATTGAGGTTGGGTAGAGATGATGGCCTAAAGCCATTGTGGGTTTGATATGCTCAGTGTACGGCCAACTGTCTGGGTGTTGGACTGGAATTCTGCCCTCAGGCTGTGTCAGACAGGGCTTTAGTGCACAGGCTAGACTGTATAATTGGGGTATGGTCGAGTGGCATGCGGTTGTTACTCATTTGGCGTTTCTAGTTAGCCCTATAGGGCAACATTTTTCTTCTGGAGGCCAGGCAGTGTGCTGCATTGTGTCTCCAGAATTTTCAAACTGGAGGGGTGTGGCCAGGATTCTGAGGACGGAAGTCTGGGAACACAAGTTAGGCTTAGGTTGCAGGGTGAGGGCCCAGCAGGCACACTCTCAAGTGCTGAATCGAGATCTCATGCTTCTGAATTCAGGGCGAGGATCAGACTTTGGCTTAGGATGGAGTTTCTGTCCGTGATGGCCCATTTATGAAGGTGTGGGGCATCATGAGGAAATGGAGGTTTTCTCACAGTGTTATTGTGTGATGCTTCAAACCACAAGGATTCATTCTGCGAGACAGTCAAGACAGGTTGGTTGGATTCAAGACGTCCCATAAAGAAGTTCTCCAGAGCAGGGTTCTAAGGATGGATGCCTGGGAAGCCCGCCTCCCATTCTAACTGTCTCCTAGTGACAAGGAAGGTTTGATCTGCTGGCTCTGGGTGAGCAGCCGAGGGGGCTGATTTTAAATGGACTCTCCTGAGAATGGATCATAATGTAAGTTTGTGTCCTTGGAGACCTTGGGATTGGGCCATGGTGCCAGCGCCCTGAAGGATCCTCCTAACCTGAGGTATTGACACAGCTCCAAAGAGCAAGTTTCCCATGTGGAGATGAGATCTATTCTGATTGTTTCCTTAGGAAACCCCCATATTCTGATATTGGAAACCAGGCCTCTGAGGAGAGATACCTAGAAACCAAAGCAATGCATCAGAAGTTGGCTCAGGTTGGAGTTTCTGTCCATGATGGCCCCTTTATAAAGGGGAGCATCTCATGAGGCCATGTAGGTTTTCCCACGATAGGAGTTGTGAGATGCTCCAATCTGCAAGGATTCCTTCTGTGGGACAGTCAAGACCTTTTGGAAGGCTCCAGGACATCCCATATGGAACGGCGCCAGAGCAGGATTCCATGGATGGATGCCTAGAGAGTCTGCTTTGCATTCCAGTTGTCTCCTAGCGACAAGGCAGGTTTGATATTCTGCCTCTGGGGGAGTAATCGACGGGGCTGAGTTGAAATGTACTCTCCTGCCGAATGGTCATAATGCGGGTATGTGTCCATGGAGACCTTGGAATAGGGCGGTTGCTCCGGCTACCTGAAGGTTTCTCCTAACTGGAGGCTTTTACAGAGCTCCAAAGGATAAGTTTCCCATGTGAAGACAAGATTTGTTCTGATTGGTATCTCTGGAATCCCCCATATGCTGGTATTGGAAAACAGGCCTCTGAGGAGAGATGCTTAGAAAAAAAAGCAATGGAACCAATTACATTCTAGGGGCCAGTCCAGTTTAATCTTCTTCTCTTGGGTTATCTGTCTACGGGTGAGTTGACGTCGTTGCTCAGCTTGTGAGAGATCGCCCCTCTTTGTCCTGGGTGACCTACACTATTGTAATGGCCTCTGGGACTTTGGAGGTTTCTCCTTATCTGTAGGGTTGTGGCCAATGGAATGGGAAGAATTTCCTTGGAGAGGGCAGGCACAGTCCTGAGGTGTGGCTCCAGGGGCCTCAGTCTGGAGGGTGTGTGGGACAGGGATGTCAGGATAGAAGTCTGAAAACACAAACTCGGCTTAGGTTTGGGGACGTAGGTATGGCAGGCCCAATCTACAGACTATGAGGAGAAATTTTTGGGCTATGACCTAAGGGTGAGTGTGAACGCTTGCTGAAGCTTATGTCTCTGGATTTTGTGTCAATAGTGGCCGTGAAATGTCGGGCTGGCCTCATGGGCCATGGACGAGTCTTTCTCTCTGGACCCCAATCACTTGGGATGGCCCAATCCCAAGTGATTGGGGTCATTCTGTGAGTGGGAGGAGTCCTTTCTGTGTTTATTTACCTCAAATGTCCCACCAAAGAGGGATTCCAGAGCAGAGCCCTGAGTAGGGGTGACTAGATGTCTCTACCTCTGGTTAAGATTGGGTGACTTGGGGCATGGCAGGCCCCATATGCGGGCTCATGGTCCAGCCACTGAGAGGCTTTACTTGAGGACAGGGCTCAAACTGAGGGTCCCAATGTGTGTTTGAGCCCACCGCAGCTCTTAAGCATAGGCAGGGCCTCAGGGACCCTACACTACCCTCAGGGGCCCTACTACTACCCCTGTAGGCCCTACAGGGGTCCTACACTGAACGTTGGACAAGATGCCAACCACAAGATTCTGGCGAGAGGGAAGGAGGAGTTCTGATTTCTGCATCACGTTCACCCATGGGAAGTGAGTAGAGATAAGGTCTAGGATTCTGTAGCCTGAAAACCGAAGTTGGAAAGAGATGGCGACCTAAGGCCATGGCGGTTCAGATGTTCTCAGTGTACTGCAAGCTGTCTGGGTGTCGGTTGGGAATTCAGGCCTCAGGTTCTGTCAGACAGGGCATTAGTGCACAGGCTAGACTATATAATTGGTGTACAGTTGAGTGACGTGCAGGTTTATCCTCATTGGAGGTTTCTGGGTAGACCCATAGGGCAATATTTTTCTTCTAGAGGGCAGGCAGAGTGCAGCACTGTGTCATCTGAAATCGCAAAATAGAGGGCGTGTGGTCCAGGAGAGTGAGGACGGAAGTCGGAGAACACTAGCTACGCTTAGGTTTTGGGGTGAGGGCACAGCAGGTACACTCTGAAGAGCTGAATCAAGATCTCGTGCATCTGAAGTCAAGGCGAGATCAGCTGTTGGCTCAGGTTGGAGTTTCTTTCCATGATCTGCCTTCATGAAGATTGGGGGCATCATGTGACCTTGGAAGCTTTCCATGATATGAGTTGTTAGGTGGTCCATGCACAAGGACTCCTGTGGGACAGTCGAGACCTGTTGGGTGGCTCAAGGATGTCCCATAAGGAACGACGCAAGAGCAGGGTTCTAAGGATGGATGCCTGAAGAGCCCAACTCGCATTTCAATTGTCTCCTAGCGACAAGGCAGGTTCAATCTGCTGGCTCTGGAGTAGCAACCGAGGGGGTTTAGTTGAAATGGACTCTCCTGAGGATGGGTCATAATTTGGGATGGTGTCCATGGAGATATTCAAATGGGGCAGTGGCTCCAGTGACCTGAAGTTTTCTCCTAACTGGAGGTTATGACACAGCTCCATAGAGCAAGATTCCCATGTGGAGACGAGATTTTTTCTGATAGGTAGCTCTGGAAACCCCCTTATGCTGGTATTGGAATCCAGGCCTCTGAGGAGAGATGCCTGAAAACAAAAGCAATGGATCCAATTAGGGCCTAGGTGCCTGTCTTGTTCAATATTCTTTTCTATGGATATCTGTCTAAGGTTCTGATTGGAGGTAGTGGCTCAGCTTGTGCCAGAGGGTCCCTGTATGTCCAGGACATCCTACACTATTGGGATGGCCTCAGAGATTTTGGATGATTCTCCTAATCTGTCAGGTTGTGCCAAATGAATGAGCAGAATTCCCTTGGAGAGGGCAGGCACAGTCCTGAGGTGTGGCTCCATGGGGCCCAGCCTTTAGAATGTGTGGGTGAGGACAATGGAGACAGAAGTCTGAAAACACAAACTCGGCTTAGGTTTGGGGACATAGGTATGGCAGGCCCGATCTACAGACCTTGAGAATTTTGGGGGCTCTGAACAAAGGGCAAGTGTGTGGCGCTTTTTCAGGTTTTTGTCTCCGGATTTTGTGTCAATGGTGGCCGTGGAATGTCAGGCTGGTCTCATCGACCATGGACGAGTATTTCTCTCTGTGGATTTGGCCAGATTCCAAGTGTTTGGGGTCATTCTTTGGATGGTAGGAGTCCTTACTTTTTTTTTTTTCTTTATCTTGTTTTTTTTTTTTTTTTTTTTTTTTTTTTTTTTTACCTTATGTGTCCCACCAAATAGGGATTCCAGAAAAGAGCTCTGAATAAGGTTGACTAGACTTCTCACGCTCTGGCTAGGATTGGGGGAGTAGGGGCATGGCAAGTCCCATATGCAGGCTCTTGGTCCAGCCCCGGAGAGGCTTTACTTGAGGCCAGGGTTCATGCTTAGGGTCCTAATGTGTGTTTGTGCCCATCACAGCCCTCAAGCATGTCTGAGGCCTCATTGGCCATGCTGGGTTCTCATATACTGAACGTTGGACAACATGCCAACCACAAGGTTTCTGGTCATGGGGAAGGTGAAGTTCTGATTTCTGCATCACGTACATCACTTAGTTGTGAGTGGAGATAATGTCTAGGTTCTGAAGCCTGAAGACCAAGGTTGGGAAGAGATGATGACCTAAGGCCATGGCATGTTCGATGTGTTCAGTGTGAGGCCAGGTGTCTGGGTGTCGGTCACGAGGTCTGGGGTCAGGCTGTGTCAGACAGGGCATTAGTGCCCAGGCTAGACTGTATAATTGGGGTACAGTCTAGAGAATTGCAGGTTGATCCTCATTTGATGTTTCTGGGTAGACCCCTAGGGCAAAGTCTCTCTTCTGGAGGGCAGGCAGAGTGCTGCATTTTGTCTCCAGAATTCCCAAAGTGGAAGGCTTGTGGGCCAGGAGTGTGAGGATGGAAGTCTGAGAACGCGAGCTGGCTTAGGTTTTGGGGAGAGGGCAAGGCAGGCACACTCTGCAGAGCTGAATTGAGATCTCATGCATCTGAGGTCAGGGCGAGGATCAGACGGGAGTTTCTGTCCATGATGTCCTCTACCTGAAGGTGGAGGCATCACAAGGCCATGGAGGTTTTCCCACGGTGCGAGTGTGTGATGCTGCAAACCACAAGGATTCCTTCTGCAGGACAGTTGAGACCTGTTGAATGGATCAAGGACACCCCATTAGGAATTTCTCCAGAGCAGAGTTCTAACATGGATACCTGGGCAACGAACTCGCATTCCAATTGTCTCCTAGTGACAAAGCAGGTTTGATCTGCTGGCACTGGGTGAGCAACCGCCAGGTTTGTGTTGAAATGGACTCTCCTGAGGATGGGTCATAATGTGGGATTGTGTCCATTGAGACATTGGAATGGGGCGGTGGCTCCAGTGACGTGAAATTTTCTCCTAACTGGAGGTTTTGACACAGTTCCATATAGCATGATTCCCATGTGGCATGCGATTTGTTCTGATTGGTAGCTCCAGAAACCCCCATGTGCTGGTATTGGAATCCAGGCCTCTGAGGAGAGATACATGAAAACAAAAGCAATGAATTCGTTTAGGGCCTAGGTGCCTGTCCTCTTCAATCTTCTTTTCTATGGATATCTATCTACAGGTCTGATTGGAGGTAGTGGCTCAGCTTGTGGCAGATGGTCCCTGTTTGTCCCGGACATCCTACAATATTGGGGTGGCCTCGGGGACTTCGGATGTTTCTCCTAATCTGTCAGGTTGTGCCAAAGGAATGAGCAGAATTCCCATGGAGAGGGCAGGCACAGTCCTGAGGTGTGGCTCCATGGGGCCAAGCCTTGAGGGTGTGTGGGCCAGGACAATGGAGACAGAAGTCTGAAAACACAAACTTGGCTTAGGTTTGGGGACATAGGTATGGCAGGCCCGATCTACAGACCGTGAGAATTTTTCAGGCTTTGTACAAAGGGCGAGTGTGTGGCGCTTTTTCAGGCTTTTGTCTCCGGATTTTGTGTCAATGGTGGCCGTGGAATGTCAGGATGGCCTCATCAGCCATGGACGAGTATTTCTCTCTGTGAATTTGGCCCAATTCCAAGTGTTTGCGGTCATTCTTTGGACGGTAGGAGTCCTTTCTCTATTTTTTTTTTAACCTCATGTGTCCCACCAAGGAGGGATTCTAGAGAAGAGATCTGAGTAGGGGTGACTAGACTTCTCAAGCACTGGTTAAGGTTTGGGGAGTAGGGGCATGGTAATCTCCATATGTGGGCTCTTGGTCCAGCCCCGGAGAGGCTTTACTTGAGGCCAGGGTTCATGCTTAGGGTCCTAATGTGTGTTTGTGCCCATCACAGCCCTCAAGCATGTCTGAGGCCTCATGGGCCATGCTGGTTTCTCCTACACTGCACGTTGGACAACATGCCAACCACAGGGTTTCTGGTCATGGGGAAGGAGGAGTTCTGATTTCTGCATCACGTACACGGCATGGCAGTGAGTAGAGATAAGGTCTAGATTCTGAAGCCTGAAAACCGAGGTTGGTAAGAGATGACGACCTAAGGCCATGGTGGGTCCGTTGCACTTAGTGTGCGGCCAGATGTCTGTGTCCATCATGAGGTCTGGGCTCAGGCTGTGTCAGGCAGGGCATTAGTCCCCAGGCTAGACTGTATAATTGGGGTACAGTCGAGTGATGTGAAGGTTGGTCCTCATTTGGGGTTTCTGGTTGGCCCCATAGGGCAAAGATTTTCTTCTGGAGGGCAGGCAGAGTGCTGCATTCTGGCTCCAGAATTGCCAACTTCAGGGCTTGTGGGCCAGGTGTTTTTGGACAGAAGTCTGAGAACACAAGTTCAGCTTAGAATTCGCAGCGGTGACATGGCAGGCACACTCTACAGACCTGAAATGAGATCTCGTGCATCTGAAGTCAGGGCGAGGATCAGATGTTGGCTTAGGTTGGAGTTTCTGTACATGATGTCCCCTTCATGAAGGTGGGGGGGCATCAGGAAACCATGGAAGATTTCCAACTTTGTGAGTGTGTGATGCTCCAAACCACAAGGATTCCGTCAGCGGGACAGTCACGACCTTTTGGATGGATCAAGGACGTCCCATAAGAAATGCTCCAAAGCACAGTTCTAATGATGGATGCCTGGGCAGTCCAACTTGCATTCCAGTTGTGTCCTAGTGAAAAGGAGGATTCGATCTGCTGTCACTGGGGGAACAACCGAGGGGGCTGAATTGAAATGGACTCTCATGAGGATCAGTCATGATGTGGATTTGTGTCCATGGATCCCTTGGAATGGGGCAGTGGCTCTGTTGCCCTGAAGAATTCTCCTAACCTGAGGTTTTGATGCAGCTCCAAAGAGCAAGTTTCCCATGTAGAGACGAGATTTGTTCTGAAACCCCCACAACCTGGTATTGGAAACCAAGCATCTGGGGAACAATGCCTGGAATCCAAAGCAATGGATCTGATTACGGTCTAGGGGCCTGTCCTTTTCAATATTCTCCTCTGAGTGTCTCTGTCTAAGATTCAGAATGGAGGTCACTGCTCAGCTTGTGTCAGATCACCCATGTTTGTTGGGGGAGGCCAACACTATTGGACTGGTCTTGGGAATTGGAGGTTTCTCCTAATCTGTAAGGTTGTGGCAAATGAAACGGGCAGAGTTCCCTTGGAGAGCACTGGCACAGTCCTTAGGTGTGACACCACCTTTCTGGGTGTCATCCAGGAGGTCCAGGCTCAGGCTGTGTCAGACAGGGCATTAGTGCCAAGCTTAGACTGTATAATTGGAGTAAAGTTGAGTGGCATGCAGGTTGATCCTCATTTGGCGTTTCTGGGTAGCCCCAGGGGCAACGTTTTTCTTCTGGAGGGAAGGAAGAGTGCTGCATTGTGGCGACGGAATTCTCACACTGGAGGGCTTGTGGGCCAGAATTGTGAGGAAGGAAGTGAGAGAACACAAGCTAGGCTTCGGTTTTGGGTCAAGATCATGGCAGGCACACTCTGTAGAGCTAAATCTAAATCTCATGCATCTGAAGTCAGGGCGAGGATCAGACGTAGGCTCAGATTGAAGTTTCTGTTCAGGATGGCCCCTTCATGATGGTGGGGGGCATCATGGGGCTATGGAGACTTTCCCACGATTGGCATTGTAAGTTGCTCCAATCGGCAAGGATTCCTTCTACGGGACAGTCGAGACCGGTCATATTGCTCCAGGACGTCCCATGCGGAACCACGGCAGTGCAGGGTTCTAAGGATGGATTCCTGGAGTGCCCGCCTCACATTCCTATTGTCTCCTAGTGACAAGGCAGGTTCGATCTGCTTCTTTTGGGGAGCAACCAAAGGGGATGTGTTGAAATGGACTCGCCTGCGGATGGGTCATAATGCGGGTTTGTGTCCATGGAGACCTTGGAACGGGGTGTTGGCTGCTGGGACCTGAAGGTTTCCCTTAACTGGAGGTTGTGACACAGCTCCAAAATGCATGTTTCCCATGTGGAAATGAGATTTGTTCAGACTGGTACCTCTTGAAGAACACATATGCTGGTATTGGAAACCAGGCCTCTGAGGAGAGATGCCTGGAATCAAAAGCAATGGATCTGATTAGGGCCTAGGTGCCTGTCCGGTTCAATCTTCTTCTCTGGGGTTATCTGTCTATGGATCTGAGTTGAGGTAGTTGCTCATCTTGGGACAGATCACCCTGTTTGCCCTGAGTGGCCAACACTATTGGGATGGCCTCAGGGACGTTGGAGTGTTCTCTTAATCTTTAGGGTTGTGGCCAATGGAATGGGCAGAATTTGCTTGGAGAAGGCAGGCAAAGTCCTGAGGCATGGCTCCAGGGGCCCCAGCCTGGAGGGTGTGTGGGCCAGGACAGTGGGGACAGAAACCTGAAAACCCAAACTCAGCTTAGATTTGGGGACGTAGGTATGACATGCCTGATCTATAGACCGTGAGAAGAATTTATCAGGCTATGAACAAAGGGCAAGTGTGAGGCATATCTCCAGGCTTTTGTCTCTAGATTTTGTGTCAATGGTGGCCATGGAATGACGGGATGGCCTCTTTGGCCATGGATGATTCTTTCTCTTTTAAGATTTGGTCAGATCCCAAGTTTTGGGGCTCATTCAGGGGATGGAGGAGACCCTTCAATATTTTTTTTCCTCAGGGGTTCCAGAGCAGAGATCTGAATAGGGGTGATTAGAACTCTCAACCTCTCATTAATATTGGGGGACTAGGGATGGCAATGCGGGTTCTTGGTCCAGACCCTGAGAGGCTTTACTTGAGGACAGGGCTCACACTGAGGGTCCCAATGTGTTTGTGCCCATTGCGGTTTTTCAAGCATGGGCGGGGACTCATGGGCTACACTGGATTCTCCTACACTGAACGTTGGAAAACATGCCAACCACAAGGTTTCTTGCCTTGAGGAAGAAGGAGTTTCATTTCTGCATCACGTTCACCCCTGGGTAGTGAGTATATATAAGGTCTAGGTTCTGAAGCCTGAAAACCAAGGTTGAAAAGAGATGATGACCTAAAGCCATGGCGGGTCTGATGTGCTCAGTGTACAGCCAGCTGTCTGGGTGTCGGTTGAAAATTCAGACCTCAGGCTGTGCAAGACAGGGCATTAACGCCGAAGCGAAACTGTATAATTGGGGTAGAGTCAAGTGGCATGCAGGTTGATCCTCATTTGGTGTTTCTGGTTAGCCCCATAGGACAACGTTTCTCTTCTGGAGGGCAGTCAGAGTGCTGCATTGTGTCTCTCCAGAATTCCCTAACTGGAGGGCTGGTGGGCTCGGAGTGTGAGGACGAAGTCTGAGAACAATAGCTAGGTTTTGCTTCGGGGCGGGGTTTCGGCAGGCACACTCTGCAGAGTTGAATCAAGATTTCGTGCATCTGAAGTCAGGGCGAGGATTAGACGTTGGCTCAGGTTGGAGTTTCTGTCCAAGATGGCTCTTTCATGAAGGGGACAGTGCACCACGAGGCCACAGAGCTTTTCCCATGATGGGAGTTGTGAGGTGCTCCAAAGCGCAAGGATTCCTTCTGCAGGACAGCTGTGACCTGTTGGATGGCTCCAGGACGTCCCATATGGAATTACTTCAGAGTAGTTTTCTACAGATGGATGCCTAGCCAGCCCGCCTCACATTCCAATTGTCTCCTAGTGACAAGATAGGTTCGATCTGCTGACTCTAGGGGAGCACCCAAGGGCACTGAGTTGAAAAAGACTCTCCTGCAGATGGGTCCTAATGTGGGATTGTGTCCATGGAGACCTTGGAATGAGGTGGTGGCACCGGGGCTCTGAAGGATTTTCCTAGCCGGAGGTTTTGACACAGCTTGAAAGAGCACGTTTCCCATGTGGAGAAGACATTTGTTCTGACTGATGCCTCAGGAAACCCCCATATGGTGGTATTGAAAACCAGGCCTCTGAGGTTCTGACATAGCTCCTCGAGCAAGTTTCCAATGTGCAGACAAGATTTGCTCTGAAGGAGCCTATGGAAACCCCATAGGCTGGTATTGGAAACCAGGCCTCTGAGAAGAGATGCCTGGAAACCAAAGCAATGGATCTGATTAGGGCCTAGGGGCCTGTCCAGTTCAATGTTGTTGTATGCGGACATCTGTCTCCGAGTCTATGTGGAGCTAGTTGCTCAGCTAGTGTCAGATCACCCCTGTTTGTTCTGAGCAGCCTAAAATATTGGGATGGTCCCAGGGACATTGGAGATTTCTCCTGATTTATATGGTTGTGGCCAATGGAATATGAAGAATTCCCTTTGAGAGGGCAGGAAAAATACTGATGTGTGGTTCCAGGGGCCCTAGCATGGAGGGTGTGTGTTTTCACACAACTTTCCAAACAGCCCTGGCCTACACAACCTACAGGCTCAGGCCCCTGGAGCCAAACCTGAGGACTGTACTTGTCCTCTCAGAGGGAATTGTGTGTGCCCATTCCAAAGGCCACAACCATTCTAATAGGATAAACCTCCAAAGTCCCTGATCCATCTCAATAGTGGTGGCTTCCCAGGAAAAACAGGGGTAATCTGAGCCCAACTGAGCACCTACCTGCACTCAGACCCATAGACAGATGTCCCCAGAGGTATGAAGGAAAGAACAGGCGCCTAGGCACTAATCAGATCCATTGCTTTGGTTTCCAGGCATCTCTCCTCAGAGGCCTGGATTTCAAAAGCAGCATATAGCTGTTTCTTGACCCACCCATCAGAAAACATCTCATCTACACATGGGAAACTTGCACGTAGGGGCTGTGTCAAAGCCTCTGTTTAGGAGAACCCTTTAGGGCCCCAGTGCCACCGCTTCATTCCAAGGTCTCCATAGACACAAAAGCACATTAGGACCCATCCCCAGGGGTGTCCATTTCAACTCAGCGTCCACGGTTGCTCCCCACAGATCCAGGAGATCTAACCTGTCTTGTTTCTAGGAGACAATTGAAATGCGAGGTGGGCTCCCCATCCATCCATCCTTAGAACCCTGCTCAGAATCATTGGCCTGGAGCCAAACAACAGGTCTCAATTGTCCTGAAGAAGACTCTCTGCAGTTTGGAGCTTCTCACAACTCCCCTCGTGGGAAAACACCCATGGCCCCGTGATGCCCCCTCCACCATTCATGAAGGGGCCATCAGGGACAGAAACTCCGACCTGAGCGATCGTCTGATCCTCGCCCTGACTTCAGATGCACGAGATCTCGATTCAGGTCTATAGATGGTGCCTGCCATGGCCTCACCCAGAAACCTAAGCCTAGCTTGTGTTCTCAGACTTTTGTCGTCAGACTACTGGCCCACAAGCCCTCCAGTTTGGCAATCCAGAACTACAATGCAGCACTCTGCCGGCCTTCCAGAAGAAAAACATTGTCCTCTGGGGCTACCCAGTAACCCCAAATGAGGATCAAACTGCACCGACATTGGATGTACTCCAAATACATAGGCTGACCAGGGCACTAATGCCCTTTCTGACACAGCCTGAGCCTGGACCCCGTGGACCCACCCAGACAGCTAGCCGCACACTGAGCACATCGAGCCGCCATGGCCTTAGGTCGTCATCTCTTCCCAACCTCGGTTTTCAGGTTTCAGAACCTAGACCTTATCTCCAATCACTGCCCAGGGTTGAAGGTGATGCAGAAATCAGAACTCCTTCCCCATGGCAAGAAACCTTGTGGTTGGCATGTTGTCCAACGTTCAGTGTAGTTGAAACCAGTGTGGCCCATGAGGCCCCGCCCATGCTCGTGGGCCACATTGGTCACAAACACACATTGTGACGCTCAGGCTGAGCCCAGTCCTCAAGTAAGGCCACTCAGTGGCTGGATGAAGAGATAGCATATTGGACTTGCCATGCCCCTAGGCCCCAATTTTTAACCATAGTTCGGGTTGTCCCTTCAGTCTTCCCCACGGCTTGGCTTTGGAATTCCTCTTTTGGTGGGACACCTGAGGTAACAAAACTGAAATGAGTCCTCCCATCCCACAGATTGACGAAAAGCAATTGGGAATCGGGCCAAATCCTCAGAGAGGAAGATTCGTCCATGGCCCATGAGGCCTCCCCGACATTCCACGGCCATCGCTGATTCAAAATCCAGAGACAAAAGCCTGAGCAAGCGCCTCAGACTCGCACTTTCTTCGTATCCTGAAGAGTTCTTCTCATGGTTTGTAGATCGGGCCTGCCATACCTACGTCCCCAAAACTAAGCTGAGTTTGTGTTTTCAGACTTCTGTCCTCAAAGTCTTGGGCCACACACCCTCCAGGCTGGGCCCCTGGAGCCACACATTAGGACTGTGCCTACCAATCCATGGGAATTCTGCCCATTCCTTGGTCCAAAATCGTACAAATTAGGAGAAACCTCCAAAGTCCCTGAGGCCATCCCAATAGATTTGGTCGCCCGGAATAAACAAGGGCTGTCTAACGGCAGCTGATAATCGACCTCCACTCATACCATAGATGGATGTCCCCAGAGAAGAAGTTTGAACCAGACAGGACCCTAGGCCATAATAGGATCCATTGCTTTGGGTTACAGGCATGTGTCCTCAAAAGCCTGATTCCAATACGAGCATAGGGGTTTTCCTGAGGCACCCATCAGAACTCATCTCGTCTCCACAAGGAAACCTGTGCATGGGAGCCATGTCCAAAGCTTAGGAGAGTACTTCAGGGTCCCGGTGCCACCGCCCCATTCCAAGGCTCTCATGGACACAAAAGCACATTAGGACCCATCCTCAGGAAAGTCCATTTCAAGTCAGCCACCCGGTTGCTCAGGCAGAGCCATCACATCTAAACTGTCTTGTTGCTAGGAGAAAATTGGAATGCGAGGCGGGCTTCCCAGGCATCCATCCGCGAACGGTGCTCTGGAGTCATTCCATATGGAATGTCCTGGAGCTGTCCATCAGGTCTCAATTGTCCCGCAGAAGGAATCCTTGAAGGGGGCATCCCACAACTCCCAACGTGGGAAAACCTCAATGGCCTCGAGATTCCGCTCCCTTCATGAAGCAGCCGTCATGCTCAGAAACTCCCACCTGAGCCAACGTCTGATCCTCGCCCTGACTTCACATGGATGAGATATTGGTTCAGATATGCAGGGGGTACCTGCCGTGCCCTTGCCCTGAAACCCAAGTCTAGCTTGTCTTCTCAGACTTCCGTCCTCACACTCCTGGCCCCGAAGCCCTCAAGTTTGGCAATTCCAGACCCACAATGCAGCACTCTGCCTGCCCTCTAGAAAAAAAATTATTGCCTCATGAGCTGCCCAGGCACCTTAAATGAGGGTAAACCTACACAGCACTCGACTTTACCCAAATTATATAGTCTAACCTGGGCACTAATGCACTGTCGAACACAACCTGAACACGGACCTCCTGACCAACACCCAGAAAGCTGACCGCACACTGAGCACAT
Source organism: Mustela nivalis (assembly GCF_964662115.1). Classification (NCBI taxonomy): domain Eukaryota; kingdom Metazoa; phylum Chordata; class Mammalia; order Carnivora; family Mustelidae; genus Mustela; species Mustela nivalis. The sequence continues at coordinate 427,968 of NW_028136519.1, forward strand.
AAAACCCGCCATGGCCTTAGGTCATCATCTCTTCCCTACCTCAGTTTTCAGGTTTCAGAACGAGACCTTATCTCCAATCACTGCCCAGGGGTGAGTGTGATGCAGAAATCAGAACTCCTCTTTACCCATGGCAAGAATCCTTGTGGTTGGCACGTTGTTCAACGTTCAGTTTTGGAGAAACCAGCATTCACCCTGAGGCCCGACCATTCTTGAGTGTTACGAGGGCATACACACGCATTGTGACCCTCAGCATAAGTCCTGTCCTCTAGTAAGTCCTGTCCTCTAGTAAGTCCTCTCAGTGGATGGACCACTAGATGTCATAATGGTCTTGACATGTCCCTAGGCCCAAATTTTTAACCAGATTTCTGATTGTCCAGTCGCCCCTCCCCAGGGCTCTACTCTGGAATCCATCATTTGGTGGGACACCTGAGGTTAAAAAAGAAAACAACAACAACAACAACAAAAACGGACTTCTTCCAGCCCACAGAATGAACCGAAACTCTTTGGACGGGGCCAAACCACCAGAGAGTAAGACTCGTCCATTTCCCATGAAGTCACCCAGAAATTCCACGACCATGAGTGACACGATATCCAGAGACAAAAACTTGAGCAGGAGCCTCACACTCGCCCTTCTTTCAAATCCCGAAGGGTTCTCCTCATGGTCTGTAGATCAGTCATGCCATACCTATGACCCGAAACATAAGCCGAGTTTGTGTTTTCAGACAACTGTCCAAACAGCCCTGGCCTACACAACCTACAGGCTCAGGCCCCAGGAGCCAAACCTGAGGACTGTACTTGCCCTCTACAAGGGAATTGTGTGTGCCCATTCCAATGGCCACAGCCCTTCTAATAGGATAAACCTCCAAAGTCCCTGATCCATCTCAATAGTGGTGGCTTCCCAGGAAAAACAGGGGCAATCTGAGCCCAACTGAGCACCTACCTGCACTCAGACCCATAGACAGATGTCCCCAGAGGTAAAAATGAAAGAACAGGCCCCTAGGCACTAATCAGATCCATTGCTTTGGTTTCCAGGCATCTCTCCTCACATTCCTGGATTTCAAAAGCAGCATCTAGCTGTTTCTTGACTCACCCATCAGAAAACATCTCATCTACACATGGGAAACTTGCACATTGGAGCTGTGTCAAAGCCTCTGTTTAGGAGAACCCTTTAGGGCCCCAGTGCCACCGCTTCATTCCAAAGTCTCCATAGACACGAAAGCACGTTAGGACCCATCCCCAGGGGTGTCCATTTCAACTCAGCGTCCTCGGTTGCTCCCCACAGATCCAGGAGATCTAACCTGTCTTGTTGCTAGGAGACAATTGGAATGCGAAGTGGGCTACCCAGCCATCCATCCTTAGAACCCTGCTCAGAATCATTGGCCTGGAGCCAAACAACAGGTCCCAATTGTCCTGCAGAAGACTCTCTGCAGTTTGGAGCTTTTCACAACTCCCATCGTGGGAAAACACCCATGGCCTCTGATGCCTCCCCACATTCATGAAGGGGCCATCAGGGACAGAAACTCCAACCTGAGCGATCGTCTGATCCTCGCCCTGACTTCAGATGCACGAGATCTCGATTCAGGTCTGTCGATTGTGCCTGCCATGGCCTCACCCAGAAACCTAAGCCTAGCTTGTGTTCTCAGACTTTTGTCGTCAGACTACTGGCCCACAAGCCCTCCAGTTTGGCAATCCAGAACTACAATGCAGCACTCTGCCGGCCCTCCAGAAGAAAAACATTGTCCTCTGGGGCTACCCAGTAACCCCAAATGAGAATCAACCTACACCGACCTTGGCTGTACCCCAAATACTTAGGCTGACCAGGGCACTAATGCCCTTTCTGACACAGCCTGAGCCTGGACCCCGTGGACCCTCCCAGACAGCTGGCCGTACACTGAGCACATCGAGCCGCCATGGCCTTAGGTCGTCATCTCTTCCCAACATCGGTTTTCAGGATTCAGAACCTAGACCTTATCTCCAATCATTGCCCAGGGTTGAAGGTGATGCAGAAATCAGAACTCCTTCACCCCATGGCAAATAACCTTGTGGTTGGCATGTTGTCCAACGTTCAGTGTAGTTGAAACCAGTGTGGCCCATGAGGCCCCGCCCATGCTGGCGGGCCACATTGGTCACAAACACACATTGTGACGCTCAGGCTGAGCCCAGTCCTCAAGTAAGGTCACTCAGTGGCTGGATGAAGAGATAGCATATTGGGCTTGCCATGCCCCTAGGCCCCAATTTTTAACCATAGTTCGGGTTGTCCCTTCAGTCTTCCCCAAGGCTTTGCTTTGGAATTCCTCTTTTGGTGGGACACCTGAGGTAACAAACCTGAAATGAGTCCTCCCATGTCACAGATTGACGAAAAGAAATTGGGAATCGGGCCAAATCCTCAGAGAGGAAGATTCGTCCATGGCCCATGAGGCCTCCCGACATTCCACGACCATCGCTGATACAAAAGCCAGAGACAAAATCTTGAGCCAGCGCCTCAGACTCGCACTTTCTTCATATCCTGAAGAGTTCTTCTCATGGTTTGTAGATCGGGCCTGCCATACCTACGTCCCCAAACCTAAGCTGAGTTTGTGTTTTCAGACTTCTGTCCTCAAAGTCTTGGGCCACACACCCTCCAGGCTGGGCCCCTGGAGCCACACATTAGGACTGTGCCTACCAATCCATGGGAATTCTGCCCATACCATGATCCAAAATCGTACAAATTAGGAGAAACCTCCAAAGTCCCTGAGGCCATCCCAATAGATTTGGTCGCCCGGAACAAACAAGGGCTGTCTGACACCAGCTGATAATCGACCTCCACTCATACCATAGATGGATGTCCCCAGAGAAGAAGATTGAACCAGACAGGACCCTAGGCCATAATAGAATCCATTGCTTTGGGTTACAGGCATGTGTCCTCAAAAGCCTGATTCCAATACGAGCATAGGGGTTTTCCTGAGGCACCCATCAGAACTCATCTCGTCTCCACAAGGAAACCTGTGCATGGGAGCCATGTCCAAAGCTTAGGAGAGTACTTCAGGGTCCCGGTGCCACCGCCCCATTCCAAAGCCCTCATGGACACAAAAACACATTAGGACCAATCCTCAGGAAAGTCCATTTCAACTCAGCCACCCCGGTTGTTCCCGCAGAGCCATCAGATCTAAACTGTCTTGTTGCTAGGAGACAATTGGAATGCGATGCGGGCTTCCCAGGCATCCATCAGCAAACGGTGCCTTGTAGTCATTCCATATGGGATGTCCTGGAGCTGTCCAACAGGTCTCAATTGTCCCGCAGAAGGAATCCTTGAAGGGGGCATCCCACAACTCCCAAAATGGGAAAACATCAATGGCCTCGAGATTCCGCTCCCTTCATGAAGCGGTTGTCATGCTCAGAAATTCCCAACTGAGCCAACGTCTGATCCTCGCCCTGCCTTCAGATGGATGAGATATTGGTTCAGATCTGCAGGGGGTACCTGCCGTGCCCTGGCACTGAAACCCAAGTCGAGCTTGTCTTCTCAGACTTCCGTCCTCACACTCCTGGCCCCGAAGCCCTCACGTTTGGCAATTCCGGACCCACAATGCAGCACTCTGCCTGCCCTCTAGAAAAAAAATTATTGCCTCATGAGCTGCCCAGGCACCTTAAATGAGGATAAACCTACACAGCACTCGACTTTACCCAAATTATATAGTCTAACCTGGGCACTAATGCACTGTCGAACACAACCTGAGCCGGGAGCTCCTGACCAACACCCAGAAAGCTGACCGTACACTGAGCACTTAAAACCCGCCATGGCCTTATGTCATCATCTCTTCCCTACCTCAGTTTTCAGGCTTCAGAACCGAGACCTTATCTCCAATCACTGCCCAGGGGTGAGTGTGATGCAGAAATCAGAACTCCTCCTTACCCATGGCAAGAACCCTTGTGGTTGGCACATTGTCCAACGTTCAGTGTAGGAGAAACCAGCATTAACCCTGAGGCCCCGCCCATTCTTGAGTTTGACGAGGGCATACACACGCATTGTGACCCTCAGCATGAGTCCTGTCCTCTAGTAAGTCCTCTCAGTGGCTGGACCATTAGATGTCATAATGGGCTTGACATGTCCCTAGGCCCCAATTTTTAACCAGATTTCTGATTGTCCAGTCCTCCTCCCCAGGGCTCTACTCAGGAACACCTCATTTGGTGGGACACCTGAGGTTAAAAAAGAAAACAACAACAACAACAAAAAAAAAAAACTTACTTCTTCCAGCCCACAGAATGACCCCAAACTCTTTGGACGGGGCCAAACCACCAGAGAGTAAGACTCGTCCATATCCCATAAAGTCACCCAGAAATTCCAAACCAGGATTGACTCGATATCTAGAGACTAAAACTTGAGCAGGAGCCTCACATCGCCCTTCTTTCAAATCCCGAAGAGTTCTCCTCATGGTCTGTAGATCAGTCCTGCCATACCTATGACCCAAAACATAAGCCGAGTTTGTTTTTTCAGACTACTGTCCATACAGCCCTGGCGTAGACAACCTACAGGCTCAGGCACCTGGAGCCAAACCTGAGGACTGAACTTGCCCTCTCCAAGCGATTTGTGTGTGCCCATTCCAAAGGCCACAACCCTTCTAATAGGATAAACATCCAAAGTCCCTGATCCATCTCAATAGTGGTGGCTTCCCAGGAAAAACAGGGGCAATCTGAGCCCAACTGAGCACCTACCTGCACTCAGACCCATAGACAGATGTCCCCAGAGGTATGAAGGAAAGAACAGGCCCCTAGGCACTAATCAGATCCATTGCTTTGGTTTCCAGGCATCTCTCCTCAGAGGCCTGGATTTCAAAAGCAGCATATAGCTGTTTCTTGACTCACCCATCAGAAAACATCTCATCTACACATGGGAAACTTGCACATTGGAGCTGTGTCAAAGCCTCTGTTTAGGAGAACCCTTTAGGGCACCAGTGACACCGCTTCATTCTAAGGTCTCCATAGACACAAAAGCACATTAGGACCCATCCCCAGGGGTGTCCATTTCAACTCAGCGTCCTCGGTTGCTCCCCACAGATCCAGGAGATCTAAACTGTCTTATTGCTAGGAGACAATTGGAATGCGAGGTGGGCTACCCAGCCATCCATTTTTAGAACCCTTCTCAGAATCATTGGCCAGGAGCCAATCAACAGGTCTCAATTCTCCTGCAGAAGACACTCTGCAGTTTGGAGCTTCTCACAACTCCCATTGGGAAAATCCCCATGGCCTCGTGATGCCCCCTCATTCATGAAGGGGCCATCAGGGACAGAAACTCCAACCTGAGCGATCGTTTGATCCTCGCCCTGACTTCAGATGTACGAGATCTCGATTCAGGTGCCTGCCATGGCCTCACCCCGAAACCTAAGCCTAGCTTGTGTTCTCAGACTTTTGTCGTCAGACTACTGGCCCACAAGCCCTCCAGGTTGGCAATCCAGAACAATAATGCAGCACTCTGCCTGCCCTCCAGAAGAAAAACATTGTCCTCTGGGGCTACCCAGTAACCCCAAATGAGGATCAACCTGCACCGACCTTGGCTGTACCCCAAATACATAGGCTGACCAGGGCTAATGCCCTTTGTGACACAGCCTGAGCCTGGACCTCCTGGCCCCTCCCAGAGATCTGTCCGCACACTGAGCACATCGAGCCTCTATGGCCTTAGGTCGTCATCTCTTCCCAACCTCGGTTTTCAGGTTTCAGAACCTAGACCTTATCTCCAATCACTGCCCAGGGTTGAAGGTGATGCAGAAATCAGTACTCCTTCCCCATTGCAAGAAACCCTGTGGTTGGCATGTTGTCCAACGTTCAGTGTAGTTGAAACCAGTGTGGCCCATGAGGCCCCGCCCATGCTCGCGGGCCACATTGCTCACAAACATACCTTGTGACCCTCAGGCTGAGCCCAGTCCTCAAGTAAGGACACTCAGTGGCTGGATGAAGAGATAGCATATTGGGCTTGCCATGACCCTAGGCCCCAATTTTTAACCATAGTTCGGGTTGTCCCTGCAGTCTTCCCCACGGCTTGGCTTTGGAATTCCTCTTTTGGTGGGACACCTGAGGTAACAAAACTGAAATGAGTCCTCCCATCCCACAGATTGACGAAAAGCAATTGGGAATCGGGCCAAATCCTCAGAGAGGAAGATTCGTCCATGGCCCATGAGGCCTCCCCGACATTCCACGGCCATCACTGATACAAAATCCAGAGACAAAAGCCTGAGCAAGCGACTCAGACTCGCACTTTCTTCATATCCTGAAGAGTTCTTCTCATGGTTTGTAGTTCGGGCCTGCCATACCTACGTCCCCAAACCTAGCTGAGTTTGTTTTCAGACAACTGTCTAAACAGACCTGGCCTACACAACCAACAGGCTCAGGCCCCTGGAGGCAAATCTGAGGACTGTACTTGCCTTCTCCAAGGGAATTTTTTGTGCCCATTCCAATGGCCACAACCCTTCTAATAGGATAAACCTCCAAAATCCCTGATCCATCTGAAAAGTGGTGGCTTCCCAGGAAAAACAGGGGCAATCTGAGCCCAAATGAGCACCTACCTGCACTCAGACCCATAGACAGATGTCCCCAGAGGTAAAAAGGAAAGAACAGGCCCCTAGGCACTAATCAGATCCATTGCTTTTGTTTCCAGTCATCTCTCCTCAGAGGCATGGATTTCAAAAGCAGCATATAGCTGTTTCTTGACTCACCCATCAGAAAACATCTCATCTACACATGGGAAACTTGCACGTTGGAGCTCGGTCAAAGCCTCTGTTTAGGAGAACCCTTTAGGGCCCCAGTGCCACCGCTTCATTCCAAGGTCTCCATAGACACAAAAGCACATTAGGACCCATCCCCAGGGGAGTCCATTTCAACTCAGCGTCCTCGGTTGCTCCCCACAGATCCAGGAGATCTAACCTGTCTTGTTGCTAGGAGACAATTGGAATGCGAAGTGGGCTACCCAGCCATCCATCCTTAGAACCCTGCTCAGAATCATTGGCCTGGAGCCAAACAACAGGTCTCAATTGTCCTGCAGAAGACACTCTGCAGTTTGGAGCTTCTCACAACTCCCATTGGGAAAACCCCCATGGCCTCATGATGTCCCCCCATTCATGAAGGGGCCATCAGGGACAGAAACTCCAACCTGAGCGATCATCTGAGCCTCGCCCTGACTTCAGATGCACGAGATCTCGATTCAGGTCTGTAGATTGTGCCTGCCATGGCCTCACCCCGAAACCTAAGCCTAGCTTGTGTTCTCAGACTTTTGTCGTCAGACTACTGGCCCACAAGCCCTCCAGGTTGGCAATCCAGAACTATAATGCAGCACTCTGCCTGCCCTCCAGAAGAAAAACATTGTCCTCTGGGGCTACCCAGTAACCCCAAATGAGGATCAACCTGCACCGACCTTGGCTGTACCCCAAATACTTAGGCTGACCAGGGCACTAATGCCCTTTCTGACACAGCCTGAGCCTGGACCCCCTGGCCCCTCCCAGACAGCTGTCCGCAACTGAAAACATCGAGCCGCCGTGGCCTTAGGTCGTCATCTCTTCCCAACATCGGTTTTCAGGTTTCAGAACATAGACCTTATCTCCAATCACTGCCCAGGGTTGAAGGTGATGCAGAAATCAGAACTCCTTCCCCATGGCAAGAAACCTTGTGGTTGGCATGTTGTCCAACGTTCAGTGTAGTTGAAACCAGTGTGGCCCATGAGGCCCCGCCCATGCTCGCGGGCCACATTGGTCACAAACACACATTGTGACGCTCAGGCTAGCCCAGTCCTCAAGTAAGACCACTCAGTGGCTGGATGAAGAGATAGCATATTGGGCTTGCCATTCCTCTAGGCCCCAATTTTTAACCATAGTTCGGGTTGTCCCTTCAGTCTTCCCCACGGCTTGGCTTTGGAATTCCTCTTTTGGTGGGACACCTGAGGTAACAAACCTGAAATGAGTCCTCCCATCCCACAGATTGACGAAAAGCAATTGGGAATCGGGCCAAATCCTCAGAGAGAAAGATTCGTCCATGGCCCCTGAGGCCTCCCCGACATTCCACGGCCTTCGCTGACACAAAATCCAGAGACAAAAGCCTGAGCAAGCGCCTCAGACTCGCACTTTCTTCATATCCTGAAGGGTTCTTCTCATGGTTTGTGATCGGGCCTGCCATAACTACGTCCCCAACCCTAAGCTGAGTTTGTGTTTTCAGACTTCTGTCCTCAAAGTCTTGGGCCACACACCCTCCAGGCTGGGCCCCTGGAGCCACACATTAGGACTGTGCCTACCAATCGATGGGAATTCTGCCCATTCCATGGTCCAAAATCGTACAAATTAGGAGAAACCTCCAAAGTCCCTGAGGCCATCCCAATAGATTTGGTCGCCCGGAACAAACAAGGGCTGTCTGACACCAGCTGATAATCGACCTCCACTCATACCATAGATGGATGTCCCCAGAGAAGAAGATTGAACCAGACAGGACCCTAGGCCATAATAGAATCCATTGCTTTGGGTTACAGGCATGTGTCCTCAAAAGCCTGATTCCAATACGAGCATAGGGGTTTTCCTGAGGCACCCATCAGAACTCATCTCGTCTCCACAAGGAAACCTGTGCATGGGAGCCATGTCCAAAGCTTAGGAGAGTACTTCAGGGTCCCGGTGCCACCGCCCCATTCCAAAGCCCTCATGGACACAAAAACACATTAGGACCAATCCTCAGGAAAGTCCATTTCAACTCAGCCACCCCGGTTGTTCCCGCAGAGCCATCAGATCTAAACTGTCTTGTTGCTAGGAGACAATTGGAATGCGAGGCGGGCTTCCCAGGCATCCATCAGCAAACGGTGCCTTGTAGTCATTCCATATGGGATGTCCTGGAGCTGTCCAACAGGTCTCAATTGTCCCGCAGAAGGAATCCTTGAAGGGGGCATCCCACAACTCCCAAAATGGGAAAACATCAATGGCCTCGAGATTCCGCTCCCTTCATGAAGCGGTTGTCATGCTCAGAAATTCCCAACTGAGCCAACGTCTGATCCTCGCCCTGCCTTCAGATGGATGAGATATTGGTTCAGATCTGCAGGGGGTACCTGCCGTGCCCTGGCACTGAAACCCAAGTCGAGCTTGTCTTCTCAGACTTCCGTCCTCACACTCCTGGCCCCGAAGCCCTCACGTTTGGCAATTCCGGACCCACAATGCAGCACTCTGCCTGCCCTCTAGAAAAAAAATTATTGCCTCATGAGCTGCCCAGGCACCTTAAATGAGGATAAACCTACACAGCACTCGACTTTACCCAAATTATATAGTCTAACCTGGGCACTAATGCACTGTCGAACACAACTTGAGCCGGGAGCTCCTGACCAACACCCAGAAAGCTGACCGTACACTGAGCACTTAAAACCCGCCATGGCCTTATGTCATCATCTCTTCCCTACCTCAGTTTTCAGGCTTCAGAACCGAGACCTTATCTCCAATCACTGCCCAGGGGTGAGTGTGATGCAGAAATCAGAACTCCTCCTTACCCATGGCAAGAACCCTTGTGGTTGGCACATTGTCCAACGTTCAGTGTAGGAGAAACCAACATTAACCCTGAGGCCCCGCCCATTCTTGAGTGCGACGAGTACATACACACGTTTTGGGACCCTCAGCATGAGTCCTGTCCTCTAGTAAGTCCTCTCAGTGGCTGGACCATTAGATGTCATAATGGGCTTGACATGTCCCTAGGCCCCAATTTTTAACCAGATTTCTGATTGTCCAGTCCTCCTCCCCAGGGCTCTACTCAGGAACACCTCATTTGGTGGGACACCTGAGGTTAAAAAAGAAAACAACAACAACAACAAAAAAAAAAAACTTACTTCTTCCAGCCCACAGAATGACCCCAAACTCTTTGGACGGGGCCAAACCACCAGAGAGTAAGACTCGTCCATATCCCATAAAGTCACCCAGAAATTCCAAACCAGGATTGACTCGATATCTAGAGACAAAAACTTGAGCAGGAGCCTCACATCGCCCTTCTTTCAAATCCCGAAGAGTTCTCCTCATGGTCTGTAGATCAGTCCTGCCATACCTATGACCCAAAACATAAGCCGAGTTTGTTTTTTCAGACTACTGTCCATACAGCCCTGGCGTAGACAACCTACAGGCTCAGTCACCTGGAGCCAAACCTGAGGACTGAACTTGCCCTCTCCAAGGGATTTGTGTGTGCCCATTCCAAAGGCCACAACCCTTCTAATAGGATAAACATCCAAAGTCCCTGATCCATCTCAATAGTGGTGGCTTCCCAGGAAAAACAGGGGCAATCTGAGCCCAACTGAGCACCTACCGGCACTCAGACCCATAGACAGATGTCCCCAGAGGTATGAAGGAAAGAACAGGCCCCTAGGCACTAATCAGATCCATTGCTTTGGTTTCCAGGCATCTCTCCTCAGAGGCCTGGATTTCAAAAGCAGCATATAGCTGTTTCTTGACTCACCCATCAGAAAACATCTCATCTACACATGGGAAACTTGCACGTTGGAGCTGTGTCAAAGCCTCTGTTTAGGAGAACCCTTTAGGGCACCAGTGACACCGCTTCATTCTAAGGTCTCCATAGACACAAAAGCACATTAGGACCCATCCCCAGGGGTGTCCATTTCAACTCAGCGTCCTCGGTTGCTCCCCACAGATCCAGGAGATCTAAACTGTCTTATTGCTAGGAGACAATTGGAATGCGAGGTGGGCTACCCAGCCATCCATTTTTAGAACCCTTCTCAGAATCATTGGCCAGGAGCCAATCAACAGGTCTCAATTCTCCTGCAGAAGACACTCTGCAGTTTGGAGCTTCTCACAACTCCCATTGGGAAAATCCCCATGGCCTCGTGATGCCCCCCCATTCATGAAGGGGCCATCAGGGACAGAAACTCCAACCTGAGCGATCGTTTGATCCTCGCCCTGACTTCAGATGTACGAGATCTCGATTCAGGTGCCTGCCATGGCCTCACCCCGAAACCTAAGCCTAGCTTGTGTTCTCAGACTTTTGTCGTCAGACTACTGGCCCACAAGCCCTCCAGGTTGGCAATCCAGAACAATAATGCAGCACTCTGCCTGCCCTCCAGAAGAAAAACATTGTCCTCTGGGGCTACCCAGTAACCCCAAATGAGGATCAACCTGCACCGACCTTGGCTGTACCCCAAATACATAGGCTGACCAGGGCTAATGCCCTTTGTGACACAGCCTGAGCCTGGACCTCCTGGCCCCTCCCAGAGATCTGTCCGCACACTGAGCACATCGAGCCTCTATGGACTTAGGTCGTCATCTCTTCCCAACCTCGGTTTTCAGGTTTCAGAACCTAGACCTTATCTCCAATCACTGCCCAGGGTTGAAGGTGATGCAGAAATCAGAACTCCTTCCCCATTGCAAGAAACCCTGTGGTTGGCATGTTGTCCAACGTTCAGTGTAGTTGAAACCAGTGTGGCCCATGAGGCCCCGCCCATGCTCGCGGGCCACATTGCTCACAAACATACCTTGTGACCCTCAGGCTGAGCCCAGTCCTCAAGTAAGGACACTCAGTGGCTGGATGAAGAGATAGCATATTGGGCTTGCCATGACCCTAGGCCCCAATTTTTAACCATAGTTCGGGTTGTCCCTGCAGTCTTCCCCACGGCTTGGCTTTGGAATTCCTCTTTTGGTGGGACACCTGAGGTAACAAAACTGAAATGAGTCCTCCCATCCCACAGATTGACGAAAAGCAATTGGGAATCGGGCCAAATCCTCAGAGAGGAAGATTCGTCCATGGCCCATGAGGCCTCCCCGACATTCCACGGCCATCACTGATACAAAATCCAGAGACAAAAGCCTGAGCAAGCGACTCAGACTCGCACTTTCTTCATATCCTGAAGAGTTCTTCTCATGGTTTGTAGTTCGGGCCTGCCATACCTACGTCCCCAAACCTAGCTGAGTTTGTTTTCAGACAACTGTCTAAACAGACCTGGCCTACACAACCAACAGGCTCAGGCCCCTGGAGCCAAACCTGAGGACTGTACTTGCCTTCTCCAAGGGAATTTTTTGTGCCCATTCCAATGGCCACAACCCTTCTAATAGGATAAACCTCCAAAATCCCTGATCCATCTGAAAAGTGGTGGCTTCCCAGGAAAAACAGGGGCAATCTGAGCCCAAATGAGCACCTACCTGCACTCAGACCCATAGACAGATGTCCCCAGAGGTAAAAAGGAAAGAACAGGCCCCTAGGCACTAATCAGATCCATTGCTTTTGTTTCCAGGCATCTCTCCTCAGAGGCCTGGATTTCAAAAGCAGCATATAGCTGTTTCTTGACTCACCCATCAGAAAACATCTCATCTACACATGGGAAACTTGCACGTTGGAGCTCGGTCAAAGCCTCTGTTTAGGAGAACCCTTTAGGGCCCCAGTGCCACCGCTTCATTCCAAGGTCTCCATAGACACAAAAGCACATTAGGACCCATCCCCAGGGGAGTCCATTTCAACTCAGCGTCCTCGGTTGCTCCCCACAGATCCAGGAGATCTAACCTGTCTTGTTGCTAGGAGACAATTGGAATGCGAAGTGGGCTACCCAGCCATCCATCCTTAGAACCCTGCTCAGAATCATTGGCCTGGAGCCAAACAACAGGTCTCAATTGTCCTGCAGAAGACACTCTGCAGTTTGGAGCTTCTCACAACTCCCATTGGGAAAACCCCCATGGCCTCATGATGTCCCTCCATTCATGAAGGGGCCATCAGGGACAGAAACTCCAACCTGAGCGATCGTCTGAGCCTCGCCCTGACTTCTGATGCACGAGATCTCGATTCAGGTCTGTAGATTGTGCCTGCCATGGCCTCACCCCGAAACCTAAGCCTAGCTTGTGTTCTCAGACTTTTGTCGTCAGACTACTGGCCCACAAGCCCTCCAGGTTGGCAATCCAGAGCTATAATGCAGCACTCTGCCTGCCCTCCAGAAGAAAAACATTGTCCTCTGGGGCTACCCAGTAACCCCAAATGAGGATCAACCTGCACCGACCTTGGCTGTACCCCAAATACATAGGCTGACCAGGGCACTAATGCCCTTTCTGACACAGCCTGAGCCTGGACCCCCTGGCCCCTCCCAGACAGCTGTCCGCAACTGAAAACATCGAGCCGCCCTGGCCTTAGGTCGTCATCTCTTCCCAACATCGGTTTTCAGGTTTCAGAACATAGACCTTATCTCCAATCACTGCCCAGGGTTGAAGGTGATGCAGAAATCAGAACTCCTTCCCCATGGCAAGAAACCTTGTGGTTGGCATGTTGTCCAACGTTCAGTGTAGTTGAAACCAGTGTGGCCCATGAGGCCCCGCCCATGCTCGCGGGCCACATTGGTCACAAACACACATTGTGACGCTCAGGCTAGCCCAGTCCTCAAGTAAGACCACTCAGTGGCTGGATGAAGAGATAGCATATTGGGCTTGCCATTCCTCTAGGCCCCAATTTTTAACCATAGTTCGGGTTGTCCCTTCAGTCTTCCCCACGGCTTGGCTTTGGAATTCCTCTTTTGGTGGGACACCTGAGGTAACAAACCTGAAATGAGTCCTCCCATCCCACAGATTGACGAAAAGCAATTGGGAATCGGGCCAAATCCTCAGAGAGAAAGATTCGTCCATGGCCCCTGAGGCCTCCCCGACATTCCACGGCCTTCGCTGACACAAAATCCAGAGACAAAAGCCTGAGCAAGCGCCTCAGACTCGCACTTTCTTCATATCCTGAAGGGTTCTTCTCATTGTTTGTGATCGGGCCTGCCATAACTACGCCCCAACCCTAAGCTGAGTTTGTGTTTTCAGACTTCTGTCCTCAAAGTCTTGGGCCACACACCCTCCAGGCTGGGCCCCTGGAGCCACACATTAGGACTGTGCCTACCAATCGATGGGAATTCTGCCCATTCCATGGTCCAAAATCGTACAAATTAGGAGAAACCTCCAAAGTCCCTGAGGCCATCCCAATAGTGTAGGTTGTCCGGAACAAACAAGGGCTGTCTGACACCAGCTGATAATCGACCTCCACTCATACCATAGATGGATGTCCCCAGAGAAGAAGATTGAACCAGACAGGACCCTAGGCCATAATAGGATCCATTGCTTTGGGTTACAGGCATGTGTCCTCAAAAGCATGATTCCAATACGAGCATAGGGGTTTCCCTGAGGCACCCATCAGAACTCATCTCGTCTCCACAAGGAAACCTGTGCATGGGAGCCATGTCCAAAGCTTAGGAGAGTACTTCAGGGTCCCGGTGCCACCGCCCCATTCCAAGGCCCTCATGGACACAAAAACACATTAGGACCCATCCTCAGGAAAGTCCATTTCAACTCAGTCACCCCGGTTGTTCCCGCAGAGCCATCAGATCTAAACTGTCTTGTTGCTAGAGAACAATTGGTATGCGAGGTGGGCTTCCCAGGCATCCACCCGCGAACGGTGCTCTGGAGTCATTCCATATGGGATGTACTGGAGCTGTCCAACAGGTCTCAATTGTCCTGCAGAAGGAATCCTTGAAAGGGGCATCCCACAACTCCCAACGTGGGAATACCTCAATGGCCTCGATATTCCGCTCCCTTCATGAAGCGGCCGTCATGCTCAGAAACTCCAACCTGAGCCAACGTCTGATCCTCGCCCTGACTTCAGATGCATGAGATATTGGTTCAGATCTGCAGGGGGTACCTGCCGTGCCCTCGCCCTGAAACCCAAGTCTAGCTTGTCTTCTCAGACTTCCGTCCTCACACTCCTGGCCCCGAAGCCCTCAAGTTTGGCAATTCCGGACCCACAATGCAGCACTCTGCCTGCCATCTAGAAAAAAAATTATTGCCTCAGCTGCCCAGTCACCTTAAATGCGGGTAAACCTACGCAGCACTCGACTTTACCCAAATTATATAGTCTAACCTGGGCACTAATGCACTGTCGAACACAACCTGAGCCCGGACCTCCTGACCAACACCCAGAAAGCTGACCGCACACTGAGCACATAAAACCCGCAATGGCCTTAGGTCATCATCTCTTCCCTACCTCAGCTTTCAGGCTTCAGAACCGAGACCTTATCTCCAATCACTGCCCAGGGGTGAGTGTGATGCAGAAATCAGGACTCTTCCTTACACATGGAAAGAACCCTTGTGGTTGGCACGTTGTCCAACGTTCAGTGTAGGAGAAACCAGCATTCACCCTGAAGCCCCGCCCATTCTTTAATGCGACGAGGGCATACACACACATTGTGACCCTCAGCATGAGTCCTGTCCTCTAGTAAGTCCTCTCAGTGGCTGGACCTATAGATGTCATAATGGGCTTGACATGTCCCTAAGGCCCCAATTTTTAACCAGATTTCTGATTGTCCAGTCGCCCCTCCCCAGGGCTCTACTCTGGAATCCATCATTTGGAGGGACACCTGAGGTTAAAAAAGAAAACAAAAAAAAACAACAACAACATAAAAACGGACTTCTTCCAGCCCACAGAATGACCCCAAACTCTTTGGACGGGGCCAAACCACCAGAGAGTAAGACTCGTCCATTTCCCATGAAGTCACCCAGAAATTGCACGACCATGAGTGACACGATATCCAGAGACAAAAACTTGAGCAGGAGCCTCACTCTCGTCCTTCTTTCAAATCCCGAAGAGTTCTCCTCATGGTCTGTAGATCAGTCCTGCCATACCTATGACCCGAAATATAAGCCGAGTTTGTGTTTTCAGACAATTGTCCAAACAGCCCTGGCCTACACAACCTACAGGCTCAGGCCCCTGGAGCCAACCTGAGGACTGTACTTGCCCTCTCCAAGGGAATTGTGTGTGCCCATTCCAATGGCCACAACCCTTCTAATAGGATAAACCTCCAAAGTCCCTGATCCATCTCAATAGTGGTGGCTTCCCAGGAACAACAGGGGCAATCTGAGCCCATCTGAGCACCTACCTGCACTCAGACCCATAGACAGATGTCCCCAGAGGTAAAAAGGAAAGAACAGGCCCCTAGGCACTAATCAGATCCATTGCTTTTGTTTCCAGGCATCTCTCCTCAGAGGCCTGGATTTCAAAAGCAGCATATAGCTGTTTCTTGACTCACCCATCAGAAAACATCTCATCTAAACATGGGAAACTTGCACGTTGGAGCTGTGTCAAAGCCTCTGTTTAGGAGAACCCTTTAGGGCTCCTGCCACCGCTTTATTCCAAGGTCTCCATAGACACAAAAGCACGTTAGGACCCATCCCCAGGGGTGTCCATTTCAACTCAGCGTCCTCGGTTGCTCTCCACAGATCCAGGAGATCTAACCTGTCTGGTTGCTAGGAGACAATTGGAATGCGAGGTGGGCTACCCTGCCATCCATCCTTAGAATCCTGCTCAGAATCATTGGCCTGGAGCCAAACAACAGGTCTCAATTGTCCTGCAGAAGACTCTCTGCAGTTTGGAGCTTCTCACAACTCCCATCGTGGGAAAACACCCATGGCCTCGTGATGCCCCCCCATTCATGAAGGGGCCATCAGGGACAGAAACTCCAACCTGAGCGATCGTCTGATCCTCGCCCTGACTTCAGATGCACGAGATCTCGATTCAGGTCTGTAGATTGTGCCTGCCATGGCCTCACCCAGAAACTTAAGCCTGGCTTGTGTTCTCAGACTTTTGTCATCAGACTACTGGCCCACAAGCCCTCCAGTTTGGCAATCCAGAACTACAATGCAGTACTCTGCCGGCCCTCCAGGGGAAAAACATTGTCCTCTGGGGCTACCCAGTAACCCCAAATGAGGATCAACCTGCACCGACCTTGGCTGTACCCCCATTACATAGGCTGACCAGGGCACTAATGCCCTTTCTGACACAGCCTGAGCATGGACCCGCTGGACCCTCCCAGACAGCTGGCCGCACACTGAGGACATCGAGCCGCCATGGCCTTAGGTCCTCATCTCTTCCCAATCTCGGTTTTCAGGTGTCAGAACCTAGATCTTATCTCCAATCTCTGCCCAGGGTTGAAGGTGATGCAGAAATCAGAACTCCTAACTCATGGCGAGAAACCTTGTGGTTGGCATCTTGTCCAACTTTCAGTGTTGTTGAAACCAGTGTGGCCCATGAGGCCCCGCCCATGCTCGCGGGCCACATTGGTCACAAACACACATTGTGACGCTCAGGCTGAGTCCAGTCCTCTAGTAAGGCCACACAGTGGCTGGATGAAGAGATAGAATTTTGTGATTGCCATGCCCCTAGGCCCCAATTTTGAACCATAGTTCGGGTTGTCCCTTCAGTCTTCACCACGGCTTTGCTTTGGAATTCCTCTTTTGGTGGGACACCTGAGGTAACAAACCTGAATGAGTCCTCCCATCCCACAGATTGACGAAAAGCAATTGGGAATCGGGCCAAATCCTCAGAGAGGAAGATTCGTCCATAGCCCATGAGGCCTCCCCGACATTCCACGGCCATCGCTGATACAAAATCCAGAGACAAAAGCCTGAGCAAGCGCCTCAGACTCGCACTTTCTTCATATCCTGAAGAGTTCTTCTCATGGTTTGTAGATCGGGCCTGCCATACCTACGTCCGCAATCCTAAGCTGAGTTTGTGTTTTCAGACTTCTGTCCTCAAAGTCTTGGGCCACACACCCTCCAGGCTGGGCCCCTGGAGCCACACATTAGGACTGTGCCTACCAATCCATGGGAAATCTGCCCATTCCATGGTCCAAAATCGTACAAATTAGGAGAAACCTCCAAAGTCCCTGAGGCCATCCCAATAGTGTAGGTCGCCCGGAACAAACAAGGGCTGTCTGACACCAGCTGATAATCGACCTCCACTCATACCATAGATGGATGTCCCCAGAGAAGAAGATTGAACCAGACAGGACCCTAGGCCATAATAGGATCCATTGCTTTGGGTTACAGGCATGTGTCCTCAAAAGCCTGATTCCAATACGAGCATAGGGGTTTTCCTGAGGCACCCATCAGAACTCATCTCGTCTCCACAAGGAAACCTGTGCATGGGAGCCATGTCCAAAGCTTAGGAGAGTACTTCAGGGTCCCGGTGCCACCGCCCCATTCCAAGGCCCTCATGGACACAAAAACACATTAGGACCCATCCTCAGGAAAGTCCATTTCAACTCAATCACCCCGGTTGATCCCGCAGAGCCATCAGATCTAAACTGTCTTGTTGCTAGGAGACAATTGGAATGCGAGGCGGGCTTCCCAGGCATCCATCCGCGAATGGTGCTCTGGAGTCATTCCATATGGGATGTCCTGGAGCTGTCCAACAGGTCTCAATTGTTCCACAGAAGGAACCCTTGAAGGGGGCATCCCACAACTCCCAACGTGGGAAAACCTCAATGGCCTCGATATTCCGCTCCCTTCATGAAGCGGCCGTCATGCACAGAAACTCCAACCTGAGCCTACGTCTGATCCTCGCCCTACTTCATATGCATGAGATATTGGTTCAGATCTGCAGGGGGTACCTGCTGTGCCCTCGCCCTGAAACCCAAGTCTAGCTTGTCTTCTCAGACTTCCGTCCTCACACCCCTGGCCCCGAAGCCCTCAAGTTTGGCAATTCCGGACCCACAATGCAGCACTCTGCCTGCCATCTAGAAAAAAAAATTATTGCCTCATGAGCTGCCAGGCACCTTAAATGAGGGTAAACCTACACAGTACTCGACTTTACCCAAATTATATAGTCTAACCTGGGCACTAATGCACTGTCGAACACAACCTGAGCCCGGACCTCCTGACCAACACCCAGAAAGCTGACCGCACACTGAGCACATAAAACCCGCCATGGCCTTAGGTCATCATCTCTTCCCTACCTCAGTTTTCAGGCTTCAGAACCGAGACCTTATCTCCAATCACTGCCCAGGGGTGAGTGTGATGCAGAAATCAGAACTCCTCCTTACCCATGGCAAGAACCCTTGTGGTTGGCACGTTGTCCAACGTTCAGTGTAGGAGAAACCAGCATTCACCCTGAGGCCCTGCCCATTCTTGAGTGCGACGAGGGCATACACACGCATTGTGACCCTCAGCATGAGTCCTGTCCTCTAGTAAGTCCTCTCAGTGCCTGGACCATTAGATGTCATAATGGGCTTGACATGTCCCTAGGCCCCAATTTTTTACCAGATTTCTGATTGTCCAGTCGCCCCTCCCAAGGGCTCTACTCTGGAATCCATCATTTGGTTGGACAACTGAGGTTAAAAAAGAAAACAACAAAAACAACAACAACAACAAAAAAACGAACTTCTTCCAGCCCACAGAATGACCCCAAACTCTTTGGACGGGGCCAAACCACCAGAGAGTAAGACTCGTCCATTTCCCATGAAGTCACCCAGAAATTGCACGACCATGAGTGACACGATATCCAGAGACAAAAACTTGAGCAGGAGCCTCACACTCGCCCTTCTTTCAAATCCAGAAGAGTTCTCCTCATGGTCTGTAGATCAGTCCTGCAATACCTATGACCCGAAACATAAGCCGAGATTGTGTTTTCAGACAACTGTTCAAACAGCCCTGGCCTACACAACCTACAGGCTCAGGCCCCTGGAGCCAAACCTGAAGCCTGTACTTGCTCTCTCCAAGGGAATTGTGTGTGCACATTCCAATGGCCACAACCCTTCTAATAGGATAAACCTCCAAAGTCCCTGATCCATCTCAATAGTGGTGGCTACCCAGGTAAAAGAGGGGCAATCTAAGCCCAACTGAGCACCTACCTGCACTCAGACCCATAGACAGATGTCCCCAGAGGTAAAAAGGAAAGGACAGGCCCCTAGGCACTAATCAGATCCATTGCTTTGGTTTCCAGGCATCTCTCCTCAGCGGCCTGGATTTCAAAAGCAGCATATAGCTATTTCTTGACTCACCCATCAGAAAACATCTCATCTACACATGGGAAACTTGCACGTTGGAGCTCGGTCAAAGCCTCTGTTTAGGAGAACCCTTTAGGGCCCCAGTGCCACCACTTCATTCCAAGGTCTCCATAGACACAAAAGCACGTTAGGACCCATCCCCAGGGGTGTCCATTTCAACTCAGCGTCCTCGGTTGCTCCCCACAAATCCAGGAGATCTAACCTGTCTGGTTGCTAGGAGACAATTGGAATGCGAGGTGGGCTACCCAGCCATCCATCCTTAGAACCCTGCTCAGAATCATTGGTCTGGAGCCAAACAACAGGTCTCAATTGTCCTGCAGAAGACTCTCTGCAGTTTGGAGCTTCTCACAACTCCCATCGTGGGAAAACAACCATGGCCTTGTGATGCCCCCCCCATTCATGAAGGGGCCATCAGGGACAGAAACTCCAACCTGAGCGATCGTCTGATCCTCGCCCTGACTTCAGATGCACGAGATCTCGATTCAGGTCTGTAGATTGTGCCTACCATTGCCTCACCCAGAAACCTAAGCCTAGCTTGTGTTCTCAGACTTTTGTCGTCAGACTACTGGCCCACAAGCCCTCCAGTTTGGCAATCCAGAATACAATGCAGCACTCTGCCGGCCCTCCAGAAGAAAAACATTGTCCTCTGGGGCTACCCAGTAACCCCAAATGAGGATCAACCTGCACCGACCTTGGCTGTACTTCAAATACTTAGGCTGACCAGGGCACTAATGCCCTTTCTGACACAGCCTGAGCCTGGACCCCCTGGACCCTCCCAGACAGCTGGCCGCACACTGAGCACATCGAGCCGCCATGGCCTTAGGTCGTCATCTCTTCCCATCCTCGGTTTTCAGGTTTCAGAACCTAGACATTATCTCCAATCACTGCCCAGGGTTGAAGGTGATGCAGAAATCAGAACTCCTTCCCCATGGCAAGAAACCTTGTGGTTGGCATGTTGCCAACGTTCAGTGTCGTTGAAACCAGTGTGGCCCATGAGGCCCCGCCCATGCTCGCGGGCCACATTGGTCACAAACACACATTGTGACGCTCAGGCTTAGCCCAGGCATCAAAAAGGCCACTCATTGGCTGGATGAAGAGATAGCATATTGGGATTGCCATGCCCCTAGGCCCCAATTTTTAACCATAGTTCGGGTTGTCCCTTCAGTCTTCCCCACGGCTTGGCTTTGGAATTCCTCTTTTGGTGGGACACCTGAGGTAACAAAACTGAAAGGAGACCTCCCATCCCACAGATTGACGAAAAGCATTTGGGAATCGGGCCAAATCCTCAGAGAGGAAGATTCGTCCATGGCCCATGAGGCCTCCCCGACATTCCACGGCCATCGCTGATACAAAATCCAGAGACAAAAGCCTGAGCAAGCGCCTCAGACTCGCACTTTCTTCATATCCTGAAGAGTTCTTCTCATGGTTTGTAGATCGGGCCTGGCATACCTACGTCCCCAAACCTAAGCTGAGTTTGTGATTTCAGACTTCTGTCCTCAAAGTCTTGGGCCACACACCCTCCAGGCTGGGCCCCTGGAGCCACACATTAAGACTGTGCCTACCAATCCATGGGAATTCTGCCCATTCCATGGTCCAAAATCGTACAAATTAGGAGAAACCTCCAAAGTCCCTGAGGCCATCCCAATAGTGTAGGTCTCCCGGAACAAACAAGGGCTGTCTGACACCAGCTGATAATCGACCTCCACTCATACCATAGATGGATGTCCCCAGAGAAGAAGATTGAACCAGACAGGACCCTAGGCCATAATAGGATCCATTGCATTGGGTTACAGGCATGTGTCCTCAAAAGCCTGTTTCCAATACGAGCATAGGGGTTTTCCTGAGGCACCCATCAGAACTCATCTCGTCTCCACAAGGAAACCTGTGCATGGGAGCCATGTCCAAAGCTTAGGAGAGTACTTCAGCGTCCCGGTGCCAACGCCCCATTCCAAGGCCCTCATGGACACAAAAACACATTAGGACCCATCCTCAGGAAAGTCCATTTCAACTCATCCACCCCGGTTGCTCCGGCAGAGCCATCAGATCTAAACTGTCTTGTTGCTAGGAGACAATTAAAATGTGAGGCGGGCTTACCAGGCATCCATCCGCGAACGGTGCTCTGGAGTCATTCCATATGGGATGTCCTGGAGCTGTCCAACAGGTCTCAATTGTCCCGCAGAAGGAATCCTTGAAGGGGGCATCCCACAACTCCCAACGTGGGAAAACCTCAATGGCCTCGAGATTCCGCTCCCTTCATGAAGCGGCCGTCATGCTCAGAAACTCCAACCTGAGCCAACTTCTGATCCTCGCCCTGACTTCAGATGCATGAGATATTGGTTCAGATCTGCAGGGGGTACCTGCCGTGCCCTCGCCCTGAAACCCAAGTCTAGCTTGTCTTCTCAGACTTCTGTCCTCACACTCCTGGCCCCGAAGCCCTCAAGTTTGGCAATTCCGGACCCACAATGCAGCACTGTGCCTGCCCTCTAGAAAAAAAATTATTGCCTCATGAGCTGCCCAGGCACCTTAAATGAGGGTAAACCTACACAGAACTCGACTTTACCCAAATTATATAGTCTAACCTGGGCACTAATGCACTGTCGAACACAACCTGAGCCCGGACCTCCTGAACAACACCCAGAAAGCTGACCGCACACTGAGCACATAAAACCCGCCATGGCCTTAGGTCATCATCTCTTTCCTACCTCAGTTTTCAGGCTTCAGAACCGAGACCTTATCTCCAATCACTGCCCAGGGGTGAGTGTGATGCAGAAGTCAGAACTCCTCCTTACCCATGGCAAGAACCCTTGTGGTTGGCACGTTGTCCAATGTTCAGTGTAGGAGAAACCAGCATTCACCCTGAGGCCCCGCCCATTCTTGAGTTTGACGAGGGCATACACACGCATTGTGACCCTCAGCATGAGTCCTGTCCTCTAGTAAGTCCTCTCAGTGGCTGGACCATTAGATGTCATAATGGGCTTGACATGTCCCTAGGCCCCAATTTTTAACCAGATTTCTGATTGTCCAGTCGCCCCTCCCCAGGGCTCTACTCTGGAATCCATCATTTGGTGGGACACCTGAGGTTAAAAAAGAAAACAACAACAACAACAACAACAACAACAAAAAAAAAACGGACTTCTTCCAGCCCACAGAATGACCCCAAACTCTTTGGACGGGGCCAAACCAGCAGAGAGTAAGACTCGTCCATTTCCCATGAAGTCACCCAGAAATTCCACGACCATGAGTGACACGATATCCAGAGACAAAAACTTGAGCAGGAGCCTCACACTCGCCCTTCTTTCAAATCCCGAAGAGTTCTCCTCATGGTCTGTAGATCAGTCCTGCCATACCTATGACCCGAAACATAAGCCGAGTTTGTGTTTCCAGACAACTGTCCAAACAGCCCTGGCCTACACAACCTACAGGCTCAGGCCCCTGGAGCCAAACCTGAGGACTGTACTTGCCCTCTGCAAGGGAATTGGGTGTGCCCATTCCAATGGCCACAACCCTTCTAATAGGATAAACCTCCAAAGTCCCTGATCCATCTCAATAGTGGTGGCTTCCCAGGAACGACAGGGGCAATCTGAGCCCAACTGAGCACCTACCTGCACTCAGACCCATAGACAGATGTGCCCAGAGGTAAAAAGGAAAGAACAGGCCCCTAGGCACTAATCAGATCCATTGCTTTGGTTTCCAGGCATCTCTCCTCAGAGGCCTGGATTTCAAAAGCAGCATATAGCTGTTTCTTGACTCACCCATCAGAAAACATCTCATATACACATGGGAAACTTGCACGTTGGAGCTCGGTCAAAGCCTCTGTTTAGGAGAAACCTTTAGGGCCCCAGTGCCACCGCTTCATTCCAAGGTCTCCATAGACACAAAAGCACGTTAAGACCCATCCCCAGGGGTGTCCATTTCAACTCAGCGTCCTCGGTTGCTCCCCACAGATCCAGGAGAACTAACCTGTCTTGTTGCTGGGAGACAATTGGAATGCGAGGTGGGATACCCAGCCATCCATCCTTAGAACCCTGCTCAGAATCATTGGCCTGGAGCCAAACAACAGGTCTCAATTGTCCTGCAGAAGACTCTCTGCAGTTTGGAGCTTTTCACAACTCCGTTCGTGGGAAAACCCCCATGGCCTCGTGATGCCCCCGCCCATTCATTAAGGGGCCATCAGGGACAGAAACTCCAACCTGAGCGATCGTCTGATCCTCGCCCTGACTTCAGATGCACGAGATCTCGATTCAGGTCTGTAGATTGTGCCTGCCATGGCCTCACCCAGAAACCTAAGCCTAGCTTGTGTTCTCAGACTTTTGTCGTCAGACTACTGGCCCACAAGCCCTCCAGTTTGGCAATCCAGAACTACAATGCAGCACTCTGCCGGCCCTCCAGAAGAAAAACATTGTCCTCTGGGGCAACCCAGTAACCCCAAATGAGGATCAACCTGCACCGACCTTGGCTTTACCCCAAATACATAGGCTGACCAGTGCACTAATGCCCTTTCTGACACAGCCTGAGCCTGGAGCCCTTGGACCCTCCCAGACAGCTGGCCGCACACTGAGCACATCGAGCCGCCATGGCCTTAGGTCTTCATCTCTTCCCAACCTCGGTTTTCAGGTTTCAGAACCTAGACCTTATCTCCAATCACTGCCCAGGGTTGAAGGTGATGCAGAAATCAGAACTCCTTCCCCATGGCAAGAAACCTTGTGGTTGGCATGTTGTCCAACGTTCAGTGTAGTTGTACCAGTGTGGCCCATGAGGCCCCGCCCATGCTCATGGGCCACATTGGTCACAAACACACATTGTGACGCTCAGGCTGAGCCCAGTCCTTAAGTAAGGACACTCAGTGGCTGGATGAAGAGATAGCATATTGGGCTTGCCATGCCCCTAGGCCCCAATTTTTAACCATAGTTCGGGTTGTCCCTTCAGTCTTCCCCAAGGCTTGGATTTGGAATTCCTTTATTGGTGGGACACCTGAAGTAACAAAACTGAAATGAGTCCTCCCATCCCACAGATTGACGAAAAGCAATTGGGAAACGGGCCAAATCCTCAGAGAGGAAGATTCGTCCATGGCCCATGAGGCCTCCCCGACATTCCACGGCCATCGCTGATACAAAATCCAGAGACAAAAGCCTGAGCAAGCGCCTCAGAATCGCACTTTCTTCATATCCTGAAGAGTTCTTCTCATGGTTTGTAGATCGGGCTGCCATACCCACGTCCCCAAACCTAAGATGAGTTTGTGTTTTCAGACTTCTGTCCTCAAAGTCTTGGGCCACACACCCTCCAGGCTGGGCCCCTGGAGCCACACATTAGGACTGTGCCTATCAATCCATGGGAATTCTGCCCATTCCATGGTCCAAAATCGTACAAATTAGGAGAAACCTCCAAAGTTTCTGAGGTCATCCCAATAGTGTAGGTCGCCCGGAACAAACAAGGGCTGTCTGACACCAGCTGATAATCGACCTCCACTCATACCATAGATGGATGTCCCCAGAGAAGAAGATTGAACCAGACAGGATCCTAGGCCATAATAGGATCCATTGCTTTGGGTTACAGGCATGTGTCCTCAAAAGCCTGATTCCAATACGAGCATAGGGGTTTTGCTGAGGCACCCATCAGAACTCATCTCGTCTCCACAAGGAAACCTGTGCATGGGAGCCATGTCCAAAGATTAGGAGAGTACTTCAGGGTCCCGGTGCCACCGCCCCACTCCAAGGCCCTCATGGACACAAAAACACATTAGGACCCATCCTCAGGAAAGTCGATTTCAACTCAGCCACCCCGGTTGCTCCGGCAGAGCCATCAGATCTAAACTGTCTTGTTGCTAGGAGACAATTGGAATGCGAGGCGGTCTTCCCAGGCATCCATTCGCGAACGGTGCTCTGGAGTCATTCCATATGGGATGACCTGGAGCTGTCCAACAGGTCTCAGTTGTCCCACAGAAGGAATCCTTGAAGGGGGCATCCCACAACTCCCAACGTGGGAAAACCTCAATGGCCTCGAGATTCCGCTCCCTTCCTGAAGTGGCCGTCATGCTCAGATACTCCAACCTGAGCCAACGTCTGATCCTCGCCCTGACTTCAGATGCATGAGATATTGGTTCAGATCTGCAGGGGGTACCTGCCGTGCCCTCGCCCTGAAACCCAAGTCTAGCTTGTCTTCTCAGACTTCCGTCCTCACACTCCTGGCCCCGAAGCCCTGAAGTTTGGTAATTCCGGACCCACAATGCAGCACTCTGCCGGCCCTCTAGAAAAAAAAAATTATTGCCTCATGAGCTGCCCAGGCACATTAAATGAGGGTAAACCTACACAGAACTCGACTTTACCCAAATTATATAGTCTAACCTGGGCACTAATGCACTGTCGAACACAACCTGAGCCCGGACCTCCTGACCAACACCCAGAAAGCTAACCGCACACTGAGCACATAAAACCCGCCATGGCCTTAGGTCATCATCTCTTTCCTACCTCAGTTTTCAGGCTTCAGAACCGGGACCTTATCTCCAATCACTGCCCAGGGGTGAGTGTGATGCAGAAGTCAGAACTCCTCCTTACCCATGGCAAGAACCCTTCTGGTTGGCACGTTGTCCAACGTTCAGTGTAGGAGAAACCAGCATTCACGCTGCGGCCCCGCCATTCTTGAGTGCGACGAGTGCATACACACGCATTGTGACCCTCAGCATGAGTCCTGTCCTCTAGTAAGTCCTCTCAGTGGCTGGACCATTAGATGTCATAATGGGCTTGACATGTCCCTAGGCCCCAATTTTTAACCAGATTTCTGATTGTCCAGTCGCCCCTCCCCAGGGCTCTACTCTGGAATCCATCATTTGGTGGGACACCTGAGGTTAAAAAAGAAAACAACAACAACAACAACAACAAAATAAAACGTACTTCTTCCAGCCCACAGAATGACCCCAAACTCTTTGGACGGGGCCAAACCAGCAGAGAGTAAGACTCGTCCATTTCCCATGAAGTCACCCAGAAATTGCACGACCATGAGTGACACGATATCCAGAGACAAAAACTTGAGCAGGAGCCTCACACTCGCCCTTCTTTCAAATCCCGAAGAGTTCTCCTCATGGTCTGTAGATCAGTCCTGCCATACCTATGACCCGAAACATAAGCCGAGTTTGTGTTTCCAGACAACTGTCCAAACAGCCCTGGCCTACACAACCTACAGGCTCAGGCCCCTGGAGCCAAACCTGAGGACTGTACTTGCCCTCTGCAAGGGAATTGGGTGTGCCCATTCCAATGGCCACAACCCTTCTAATAGGATAAACCTCCAAAGTCCCTGATCCATCTCAATAGTGGTGGCTTCCCAGGAACGACAGGGGCAATCTGAGCCCAACTGAGCACCTACCTGCACTCAGACCCATAGACAGATGTGCCCAGAGGTAAAAAGGAAAGAACAGGCCCCTAGGCACTAATCAGATCCATTGCTTTGGTTTCCAGGCATCTCTCCTCAGAGGCCTGGATTTCAAAAGCAGCATATAGCTGTTTCTTGACTCACCCATCAGAAAACATCTCATATACACATGGGAAACTTGCACGTTGGAGCTCGGTCAAAGCCTCTGTTTAGGAGAAACCTTTAGGGCCCCAGTGCCACCGCTTCATTCCAAGGTCTCCATAGACACAAAAGCACGTTAAGACCCATCCCCAGGGGTGTCCATTTCAACTCAGCGTCCTCGGTTGCTCCCCACAGATCCAGGAGAACTAACCTGTCTTGTTGCTGGGAGACAATTGGAATGCGAGGTGGGATACCCAGCCATCCATCCTTAGAACCCTGCTCAGAATCATTGGCCTGGAGCCAAACAACAGGTCTCAATTGTCCTGCAGAAGACTCTCTGCAGTTTGGAGCTTTTCACAACTCCGTTCGTGGGAAAACCCCCATGGCCTCGTGATGCCCCCGCCCATTCATTAAGGGGCCATCAGGGACAGAAACTCCAACCTGAGCGATCGTCTGATCCTCGCCCTGACTTCAGATGCACGAGATCTCGATTCAGGTCTGTAGATTGTGCCTGCCATGGCCTCACCCAGAAACCTAAGCCTAGCTTGTGTTCTCAGACTTTTGTCGTCAGACTACTGGCCCACAAGCCCTCCAGTTTGGCAATCCAGAACTACAATGCAGCACTCTGCCGGCCCTCCAGAAGAAAAACATTGTCCTCTGGGGCAACCCAGTAACCCCAAATGAGGATCAACCTGCACCGACCTTGGCTTTACCCCAAATACATAGGCTGACCAGTGCACTAATGCCCTTTCTGACACAGCCTGAGCCTGGAGCCCTTGGACCCTCCCAGACAGCTGGCCGCACACTGAGCACATCGAGCCGCCATGGCCTTAGGTCTTCATCTCTTCCCAACCTCGGTTTTCAGGTTTCAGAACCTAGACCTTATCTCCAATCACTGCCCAGGGTTGAAGGTGATGCAGAAATCAGAACTCCTTCCCCATGGCAAGAAACCTTGTGGTTGGCATGTTGTCCAACGTTCAGTGTAGTTGTACCAGTGTGGCCCATGAGGCCCCGCCCATGCTCATGGGCCACATTGGTCACAAACACACATTGTGACGCTCAGGCTGAGCCCAGTCCTTAAGTAAGGACACTCAGTGGCTGGATGAAGAGATAGCATATTGGGCTTGCCATGCCCCTAGGCCCCAATTTTTAACCATAGTTCGGGTTGTCCCTTCAGTCTTCCCCAAGGCTTGGATTTGGAATTCCTTTATTGGTGGGACACCTGAAGTAACAAAACTGAAATGAGTCCTCCCATCCCACAGATTGACGAAAAGCAATTGGGAAACGGGCCAAATCCTCAGAGAGGAAGATTCGTCCATGGCCCATGAGGCCTCCCCGACATTCCACGGCCATCGCTGATACAAAATCCAGAGACAAAAGCCTGAGCAAGCGCCTCAGAATCGCACTTTCTTCATATCCTGAAGAGTTCTTCTCATGGTTTGTAGATCGGGCTGCCAAACCCACGTCCCCAAACCTAAGATGAGTTTGTGTTTTCAGACTTCTGTCCTCAAAGTCTTGGGCCACACACCCTCCAGGCTGGGCCCCTGGAGCCACACATTAGGACTGTGCCTATCAATCCATGGGAATTCTGCCCATTCCATGGTCCAAAATCGTACAAATTAGGAGAAACCTCCAAAGTTTCTGAGGTCATCCCAATAGTGTAGGTCGCCCGGAACAAACAAGGGCTGTCTGACACCAGCTGATAATCGACCTCCACTCATACCATAGATGGATGTCCCCAGAGAAGAAGATTGAACCAGACAGGATCCTAGGCCATAATAGGATCCATTGCTTTGGGTTACAGGCATGTGTCCTCAAAAGCCTGATTCCAATACGAGCATAGGGGTTTTGCTGAGGCACCCATCAGAACTCATCTCGTCTCCACAAGGAAACCTGTGCATGGGAGCCATGTCCAAAGATTAGGAGAGTACTTCAGGGTCCCGGTGCCACCGCCCCACTCCAAGGCCCTCATGGACACAAAAACACATTAGGACCCATCCTCAGGAAAGTCGATTTCAACTCAGCCACCCCGGTTGCTCCGGCAGAGCCATCAGATCTAAACTGTCTGGTTGCTAGGAGACAATTGGAATGCGAGGCGGTCTTCCCAGGCATCCATTCGCGAACGGTGCTCTGGAGTCATTCCATATGGGATGACCTGGAGCTGTCCAACAGGTCTCAGTTGTCCCACAGAAGGAATCCTTGAAGGGGGCATCCCACAACTCCCAACGTGGGAAAACCTCAATGGCCTCGAGATTCCGCTCCCTTCCTGAAGTGGCCGTCATTCTCAGAAACTCCAACCTGAGCCAACGTCTGATCCTCGCCCTGACTTCAGATGCATGAGATATTGGTTCAGATCTGCAGGGGGTACCTGCCGTGCCCTCGTCCTGAAACCCAAGTCTAGCTTGTCTTCTCAGACTTCCGTCCTCACACTCCTGGCCCCGAAGCCCTGAAGTTTGGTAATTCCGGACCCACAATGCAGCACTCTGCCGGCCCTCTAGAAAAAAAAATTATTGCCTCATGAGCTGCCCAGGCACATTAAATGAGGGTAAACCTACACAGAACTCGACTTTACCCAAATTATATAGTCTAACCTGGGCACTAATGCACTGCCGAACACAACCTGAGCCCGGACCTCCTGACCAACACCCAGAAAGCTGACCGCACACTGAGCACATAAAACCCGCCATGGCCTTAGGTCATCATCTCTTTCCTACCTCAGTTTTCAGGCTTCAGAACCGGGACCTTATCTCCAATCACTGCCCAGGGGTGAGTGTGATGCAGAAGTCAGAACTCCTCCTTACCCATGGCAAGAACCCTTGTGGTTGGCACGTTGTCCAAAGTTCAGTGTAGGAGAAACCAGCATTCACGCTGCGGCCCCGCCATTCTTGAGTGCGACGAGTGCATACACACGCATTGTGACCCTCAGCATGAGTCCTGTCCTCAGTGGCTGGACCATTAGATGTCATAATGGGCTTGACATGTCCCTAGGCCCCAATTTTTAACCAGATTTCTGATTGTCCAGTCGCCCCTCCCCAGGGCTCTACTCTGGAATCCATCATTTGGTGGGACACCTGAGGTTAAAAAAGAAAACAACAACAACAACAACAACAAAATAAAACGTACTTCTTCCAGCCCACAGAATGACCCCAAACTCTTTGGACGGGGCCAAAACACCAGATAGTAAGACTCGTCCATTTCCCATGAAGTCACCCAGAAATTCCACGACCATGAGTGACACGATATCCAGAGACAAAAACTTGAGCAGGAGCCTCACACTCGCCCTTCGTTCAAATCCCGAAGAGTTCTCCTCATGGTCTGTAGATCAGTCCTGCCATACCTATGACCCGAAACATAAGCCGAGTTTGTGTTTTCAGACAACTGTCCAAACAGCCCTGGCCTACACAACCTACAGGCTCAGGCCACTGGAGCCAAACCTGAGGACTGTACTTGCCCTCTCCAAGGGAATTGTGTGTGCCCATTCCAATGGCCACAACCCTTCTAATAGGATAAACCTCCAAAGTCCCTTATCCATCTCAATAGTGGTGGCTTCCCAGGAAAGACAGGGGCAATCTGAGCCCAACTGAGCACCTACCTGCACTTAGACACATAGACAGAAGTCCTCAGAGGTAAAAAGGAAAGAAAAGGCCCCTAGGCACAAATCAGATCTATTGCTTTGGTTTCCAGGCATCTCTCCTCAGAGGCCTGGATTTCAAAAGCAGCATATAGCTGTTTCTTGACTCACCCATCAGAAAACATCTCATATACACATGGGAAACTTGCACGTTGGAGCTCGGTCAAAGCCTCTGTTTAGGAGAAACCTTTAGGGCCCCAGTGCCACCGCTTCATTCCAAGGTCTCCATAGACACAAAAGCACGTTAAGACCCATCCCCAGGGGTGTCCATTTCAACTCAGCGTCCTCGGTTGCTCCCCACAGATCCAGGAGATCTAACTTGTCTGGTTGCTAGGAGACAATTGGAATGCGAGGTGGGATACCCAGCCATCCATCCTTAGAACCCTGCTCAGAATCATTGGCCTGGAGCCAAACAACAGGTCTCAATTGTCCTGCAGAAGACTCTCTGCAGTTTGGAGCTTCTCACAAGTCCCATCGTGGGAAAACCCCCATGGCCTCGTGATCCCCCCCCCCCAATTCATGAAGGGGCCATCAGGGACAGAAACTACAACCTGAGCGATCGTCTGATACTCGCCCTGACTTCAGATGCATGAGATCTCGATTCAGGTCTGTAGATTGTGCCTGCCATGGCCTCACCCAGAAACCTAAGCCTAGCTTGTGTTCTCAGACTTTTGTCGTCAGACTACTGGCCCACAAGCCCTCCAGTTTGGCAATCCAGAACTACAATGCAGCACTCTGCCGGCCCACCAGAAGAAAAACATTGTCCTCTGGGGCTACCCAGTAACCCCAAATGAGGATCAACCTGCACTGACCTTGGCTGTACCCCAAATACATAGTCTGACCAGGGCACTAATGCCCTTTCTGACACAGCCTGAGCCTGGACTCCCTGGCCCGTCCCAGACAGCTGGCCGCACACTGAGCACATCGAGCCGCCATGGCCTTAGGTCATCATCTCTTCCCAACCTCGGATTTCAGGCTTTAGATTCTAGACCTTACCTCCAATCACTGCCCTGGGTTGAACGGGATGCAGAAATCAGAACTCCTTCCCCATGGCAAGATACCTTGTGGTTGGCATGTTGTCCAACTTTCAGTGTAGTTGAATCCAGTGTTGCCCATGAGGCCCCGCCATGCTCGGAGGCTACATTGGTCACAAACACACATTGTGACCCTCAGCCTGACCAAAGTCCTCAAGTAAGGCCTCTCAGTGGCTGGATGAAGAGATAGCATATTGGGCTTGCCATGCCCCTAGTCCCCAATTTTGAACCATAGTTCTGGTGGTCCCTTCAGTCTTCCCCACGGCTTTGCTTTGGAATTCCTCTTTTCGTGGGACACCTGTGGTAACAAAACTGAAAGGAGTCCTCCCATCCCACAGTTTGACGAAAAAAAATTGGGAATCGGGCAAAATCCTCATATAGGTAGATTCGTCCATGGCCCATGAAGCATCCCCGACATTCTACGGCCATTGCTGATACAAATTCCAGAGACAAATGCCTGAGCAAGCGCCTCAGACTCGCTCTATATTCAATCTTCATGAGTTCTTCTCATTGTTTGTATATTGGGCCTGCCATACCGACGTCCCCAAAAAAAGCTGAGTTTGTGTATCAGAATCACAAACAGAACTCTGCCTTCCACATGGCTGTAATGCTTGTTCTTCACATGGAGTCAACCTTCACGTGGGGAACCCTTCATGGCCCCTGATGCCACGCCAAAACATGAGTGCTGCTTGGGCACAAATTCACACTGTGACCCTAGCATGAGCCGCATGTCAAAGAAAGGCCTGTCAGGTTCATGACGAAGATCCTGCATATAGTCCTTGCCATGCCCATAGGCACCCAAAACTAACTAGATGGTGTGTATTCCATTTGAAGGAACCCACTGCTGTGCTCTAGAGTCCCTCTCCTGGGGGGTCCCCTGTGGCAGAAAACAGTACTCTTCACTTCCCACAGAATGAACCCAAACACTTGGGAGCTTGGACAATCCCCCGAGAGGAAGGCTCTTCCTCGGCCCCTGAGGCAACCCCTACCCTGACCGGACACTGTGAACGCAACACCCAGAGACAAAAGCCTGAGTGACTGCCTCCCACTTGCCCTCCTTTGATATCCAGAGAATCTCCCCTCACGGACTGGAGATCAGGCCTGCCATTACCTTGGCCCCTTCCTGAGCCAAGTTTGCTTTTTCAGACATCAGTCCCCACAGCCCTGGCAAACACAGCCTCTAGGCTGGGTCCTCTGGAGCCATAACACAGTACCGTGCCTGCTCTCTCCTGGGAAACTGTGTCCATTCCTTTGGACACACACCTCCAGAATATGAGAAACCTCAAGGCCCCCGAGGACATCCCACTACTGGGAGCCTCCCTGGACACACAGGGGCATTCGGACACAAGCTGAGCAGCTACCTCCACGAAGGCATGTACACAGATGTCAACAGAGATAGAAGGTTGAGCCGGACAGGCCCTTAGGCCATAATCTCAACTCTTGCTTTGGGTTCCAGGTGTTACTCCTCAGAAACTTTGGTTCGAAGAACAGGATATGGGGCTTTCCTGAGGCACTGAACAGAACTCCTCTCGTCTCCACATGGGGAGCTTTCTTACTGGGGATGTATCAAACCCTTCAGGTAGTGCCCAAGCAGGACTTGAGTGCTGATTGGGAACAAATTCACACTGTGACCCTAGCATGAGCCCCATGTCAAAGAAAGGCCTGTCAGGGCCTGGACAAAGAGCCCGCATATGGGGCTTGCCAAGCCCCTATGCACCCAATCCTCACCAGGTTTTGAGATTTCCAGTCGCCCCGCCCGTACCTGGGGCTCTGATCTGGAATCCCTTTCTTGGAGAGACAAATGAGCCAGACAACACGACTCCACCCTTCCCACAAAATGACCCCAATCTTGGAAGATGGGACAAATCCCCAGAGAGGGATACTCGTCCACAGTCCCTGAGGCCACCCCTCAAATCCACGGCTATCCCCGACACAGCATCCAGAGACAAAAGCCTGAAGGAACGCCTCCCACTCGCCCTTGTTTCAGAGGCCCAGGAGTTCCCTCTCGGGCTGTACATCCGGCCTGCCATACCCTAGGCACCACTCATAAGCTAAGTTTGTGTTTTCAGACTTCTGTGCCCACAGCCTGGACCCACACACCTCCAGGCTAGGGCCTCTGGAGCCACAGCGAAAGTTTGTGCCTGCCCTCTCCAAGGAAAGTGTGCCCAATCCATTGACCACAGCCCTACAGGTTAGGGAAAAGCTCCAAGGCCCCTGAGGACATCAATAGTGTAGGCCACCCTGGACTAAGAGGGGCTCTCTGACACCAGCGGAGCAACTATCTTCACTTAGACTCTCAGAAAGTGCCCCAGAGACAGAAGGTTGAAATGGACAGACCCCCAGGCCCTAATATGAAGCTTAGCTTTGTTCCATGTGTCCGTTCTCAGAGGACTGTTTTCGTAGACCAGCACATGGGGCTTTTCTGAGGCACCAAACCAAGGATCTCTCGTCTCCACATGGGCAGCTTTCTTACTGGGGATGTATCAAACCCTTCAGGTAGGAGAGTTCCGAAGGGCCACTGAACAACCAGCACATTCCAAGGTCTCCATGGACCCAAACGCACATTATGACGCATCCTCAGGAGAGGCCATTTCAACTCAGCCCCCTGGGTCGCGTGTTCCAGAGGCCCCAGATCAAACATATCTTATCGCTAATGGCCAATTGGAATGCGAGGCATGCTGTACAGGGATCCATCCTTCGAACCCTGCTCTCCAGTCCTTCCGTATGGTATGTCCTGGAGCCATGCAACAGGGCTCGAATGTCCCGCAGAAGGAAACCTTGTGGTTTGGGGCAACCTCCAAACTCAGCGTGGGAAAACTTCCTTGGCCTCATGAGGCCCCCGCTTCATGAAGGTGCCATCATGGACACATACACCAGCCTCAGCCAACGTCTGATCCTCAGCCTGACTTCAGATGCAGGAGATTTTGATTCAGCCTCTGCAGAATGGGCCTGCTCTGCCCTTGGCTCCAATCCTCACCCTAGCTTGTGTTTTCAGACTTCCGTCCTCTCACTCCAGGCCCACAAGCCCTCCCTACTGGGAATTCTGGGGCCACAATGAAGCACTCTGCCTGCCTCCCAGGAGAAAATCATTGTCTATGGTGCTGCCCAGAAACCCCAAATGAGGATCAAACTGCTTGGCCCTCGGCAACACCCCAATTGCATAGGCTACCTTAAACACTGATGCTCTGAGGCAAATAGCCTGAGCCCAGACCTTCCAACAGACACCGACACAGCTGGCTGCACACCCAGCACATTGGACCCGCCACTGCCTTAGGCCACCATCTATTCCCAACCTGGGTTTTCAGTCATCGGAACCTAGACCTTATATCCAATCCCTGCACAGGGGGGAACCCTCTGATGCACACAAGTCAGAACCCCTCCTACCCCATGGCAAGAAACCTTGCTGCTGGCAGTGAGTCAAACCTTCAGGGTTGGAGAAAACGGCATGACCCATGAGGCCACGCACATGCGTGAGGGCCGCCTTGGGCACAAACACACATTGTGACCCTCAGAGTGAGTACCTTATTCAAGTAACGCCTCTCAGTGACTGGACCAAGAGCCCGCATTTGTGGCTTGCCATGCCCATAGGCACCCAGGATTAACTAGATGGTGTGTATTCCAGTTGAGGGAACCCACTGCTGTGCTCTAGAGTCCCTCTCCTGGGGGCTCCCCTGTGGCAGAAAACAGTACTCTTCATTCCCACAGAATGAACACAAACACTTGGGAGCTTGGACAATCCCCCAAGAGGAAGGCTCTTCCTCGGCCTCTGAGACAACACCTACCCTGACCGGACACTGTAAATCCTGAGTGACTGCCTCCCACTTGCCCTACTTTGATTTCCAGAGGATCTCCCCTCACGGACTGGAGATCAGTCCTGCCATTACATTGGCCACTAGCTGAGCCAAGTTTGCTTTTTCAGACATCTGTCCCCACAGCCCTGGCAAACACAGCCTCTAGGCTGGGTCCTCTGGAGCCATACCACAGGACCGTGCCTGCTCTCTCCTGGGAAACTGTGTCCATTCCTTTGGCCACACACCTCCAGAATATGAGAAACCTCAAGGCACCCGAGGACATCCCATGACTGGGAGGCTCCCTGGATACACAGGGGCATTCGGACACAAGCTGAGCAGCTACCTCCACGAAGGCATGCAAACAGATGTCAACAGAGATAGAAGGTTGAGCCGGACAGGCCCTTAGGCCATAATCTCAACTCTTGCTTTGGGTTCCAGGTGTTACTCCTCAGAGGCTTTGGTTCGAAGAACAGGATATGGGGCTTTCCTGAGGCACTGAACAGAACTCCTCTCGTCTCCACATGGGAAGCTTCCTTGTTGGAGCTGTGTCAAACACCTCAGTTTGGAAAACCCTGCAGAGTTCCTGAGCCACCTCCACATTCCAAGGTCTCCCAGGCCACCAAGCCTCAGTAGGACTCATCTTCAGGAGAGTCCATTTCAACTCTCCCCTCTGGTTAGCTCACGCAGGAGCCTGCAGATTGAGCCTGCCTTGTCCTGTCTAAAGAGTGGGAATATGAGGTGGCGTTCCCAGGCATCCATGCTTAGACATCTGCTCTCGAGTCTTTCCGTATGGGGCCTCCTGGAACCATCCAATAGGACTCGACTGTCGTGCAGAAGGAAACCTTGAGGTTTGGAGTAGTTCACAAATCCCATCGTAGGCAAACCTCCCTGGCTTCATGAAGCCCCCACACCCTTCAGAAAGAGGCCATTCTGGACAAAAAATCTAGCCTGAGGCACGTCTCATAGTTGACATGACATCAGTGCAAGAGATCTCGATTCAGCCTCTGCAGACTGGCCCTGCCTTGCCCTCGGTCCCAAACCTCATGCTAGCTTGTGTTTTCAGACTTCCTTCCTCACACTCCTGGCAAACAAGCCCTCCGGATTAGGAACTCCAGAACCACAACCCAGCCCAGTGTCTGCCAAAGGAAGAAAAACGTTTCCCTGTGGGGCTCTCCAGAAAACCCAGATGAGGATCAACCTGCTCGGGCCTCGACGGTCCCCGAACTGGATATGCTGCTCTGGGCACTCATGCTCTGTCTGACACAGCCTGAAGCCAGACGTCCAGACAGACAATGAGACAGCTGGCCGCACACCCAGCACTTCGGACACGCCATGGTCTTATGCCGTCACCTCTTCCTAACCTTGGTTTTCAGATATCTGAACCTAGACATTATATCAATTCTCCACACAGCTGGGTATAGCAAGCACAAAACAGAACTCCTCCTTCCCCATGGCTGTCAAGCTTGCTCTTGGCATGCAGTCACACATTCAGGGTGGGAGAAACCTTCATGGCCCCTGATGCCACGCCCAAACTTGAGTGCTGCTTGGGCACAAATTCACACTGTGACCCTCAGCATGAGCCCCATGTCAAAGAAAGGCCTGTCAGGGCCTGGACCATGTGCCCGAATATGGGGCTTGCCAAGCCCCTATGCACCCAATCCTCACCAGTGTTTGTGTTTTCCAGTCGCCCCGCCCGTACCTGGGGCTCTGTTCTGGAATCCCTTTCTTGGAGAGACCCATGAGCCAGACAACACGACTCCACCCTTCCCACAAAATGACCCCAAACTCTTGGGAGCTGGGACAAATCCCCAGAGAGGGATACTCGTCCACAGTCCCTGAGGCCACCCCTCCAATCCACGGCTATCCAGGACACAACATTCAGAGTCAAAAGCCTGAAGGAACGCCACCCACTCGCCCTTGTTTCAGAGGCCCAGGAGCTCCCTCTTGGGCTGTTCCTCCGGCCTGCCATACCCTAGGCGCCACTCTTAAGCTGACTTTGTGTTTTCAGACCTCTGTGCCCACAACCTGTACCCACACATCTCCAGGCTAGGGCCTCTGGAGCCACAGCGAAAGATTGTGCCTGCCCTCTCCAAAAAAAGTGTGCCCAATCCATTGACCACAAACCTACAGGTTAGGGAAAAGATCCAAGGCCCTGAGGCCATCAATAGTGTAGGCCACCCTGGACTAAGAGGGGCTCTCTGACACCAGCGGAGCAACTATCTCCACTTAGACTCTCAGACAGTGTCCCCAGAGACAGAAGGTTGAAATGGACAGGCCCCCAGGCCCTAATCTGAACCTTAGCTTTGGTTTCCATGTGTCCGTCCTCAGAGGACTGTTTTCATAGACCAGCACACGGGGCTTTTCCGAGGCACCAAACCAAACCTCTCTCTCCACATGGGGAGCTTTCGTACTGGGGATGTATCAAACCCTTCAGGTAGGAGAGTTCCACAGGGCCACTGAACAACCAGCACATTCCAAGGTCTCCATGGACCCAAACGCACATTATGACGCATCCTCAGGAGAGGCCATTTCAACTCAGCCCCCTGGGTAGCGTGACCCAGAGGCAGCAGATCAAACATATCTTTTCGCTAATGGCCAATGGGAATGCGAGGCATGCTCTACAGGGATCCATCCTTCGAACCCTGCTCTCCAGTCCTTCCATATGGTATGTACTGGAGCCATGCAACAGGACTCGAAGGTCCCACAGAAGGAAAACTTGTGGTTTGGGGCAACCACCAAACTCAGCGTGGGAAAACTTCCTTGGCCTCATGAGGCCCCCGCTTCATGAAGGTGCCATCATGGACACATACTCCAGCCTCAGCCAACGTCTGATCCTCAGCCTGGCTTCAGATGCAGGAGATTTTGATTCAGCCTCTGCAGAGTGGGCCTGCTCTGCCTTTGGCTCCAATCCTCACCCTAGCTTGTGTTTTCAGACTTCCGTCCTCACACTCCTGGCCCACAAGCCCTCCCTACTGGGAATTCTGGGGCCACAAAGAAGCACTCTGCCTGCCTCCCAGGAGAAATACATTGTCTATGGTGCTGCCCAGAAACCCCAAATTAGGATCAAACTGCTTGGCCCTCGGCAACACCCCAATTGCATAGGCTACCTTAAAAAGTGATGCTCTGTCGCAAATAGCCTGAGCCCAGACCTTCCAACAGACACCGACACAGCTGGCTGCACACCCAGCACATTGGACCCGCCACTGCCTTAGGCCACCATCCATTCCCAACCTGGGTTTTCAGTCATCGGAACCTAGACCTTATATCCAATCCCTGCACAGGGGGGACCCCCTCTGATGCACACAAGTCAGAACCCCTCCTACCCCATGGCAAGAAACCTTGCTGCTGGCAGTGAGTCAAACCTTCAGGGTTGGAGAAAACGGCATGACCCTTGAGGCCACGCACATGCGTGAGGGCCGCCTTGGGCACAAACACACATTGTGACCCTCAGCGTGAGTACCTTATTCAAGTAACGCCTCTCAGTGACTGGACCAAGAGCCCGCATTTGTGGCTTGCCATGCCCATAGGCACCCAGGATTAACTAGATGGTGTGTATTCCAGTTGAGGGAACCCACTGCTGTGCTCTAGAGTCCCTCTCTTGGGGGGTCCCCTGTGGCAGAAAACAGTACTCTTCCCTTCCCACAGAACGAACTCAAACACCTTGGAGCTTGGACAATCCCCCGAGAGGAAGGCTCTTCCTCGGCCTCTGAGACATCCCCTACCCTGACCGGACACTGTGAACGCAACACCCAGAGACAAAAGCCTGAGTGACTGCCTCCCACTTGCCCTCCTTTGATATCCAGAGAATCTCCCCTCACGGACTGGAGATCAGGCCTGCCATTACCTTGGCCCCTTCCTGAGCCAAGTTTGCTTTTTCAGACATCAGTCCCCACAGCCCTGGCAAACACAGCCTCTAGGCTGCGTCCTCTGGAGCCATAACACAGTACCGTGCCTGCTCTCTCCTGGGAAACTGTGTCCATTCCTTTGGACACACACCTCCAGAATATGAGAAACCTCAAGGCCCCCGAGGACATCCCACTACTGGGAGCCTCCCTGGACACACAGGGGCATTCGGACACAAGCTGAGCAGCTACCTCCACGAAGGCATGTACACAGATGTCAACAGAGATAGAAGGTTGAGCCGGACAGGCCCTTAGGCCATAATCTCAACTCTTGCTTTGGGTTCCAGGTGTTACTCCTCAGAGGCTTTGGTTCGAAGAACAGGATATGGGGCTTTCCTGAGGCACTGAACAGAACTCCTCTCGTCTCCACATGGGGAGCTTTCTTACTGGGGATGTATCAAACCCTTCAGGTAGTGCCCAAGCAGGACTTGAGTGCTGATTGGGAACAAATTCACACTGTGACCCTAGCATGAGCCCCATGTCAAAGAAAGGCCTGTCAGGGCCTGGACAAAGAGCCCGCATATGGGGCTTGCCAAGCCCCTATGCACCCAATCCTCACCAGGTTTTGAGATTTCCAGTCGCCCCGCCCGTACCTGGGGCTCTGATCTGGAATCCCTTTCTTGGAGAGACAAATGAGCCAGACAACACGACTCCACCCTTCCCACAAAATGACCCCAAACTTGGAAGATGGGACAAATCCCCAGAGAGGGATACTCGTCCACAGTCCCTGAGGCCACCCCTCAAATCCACGGCTATCCCGGACACAGCATCCAGAGACAAAAGCCTGAAGGAACGCCTCCCACTCGCCCTTGTTTCAGAGGCCCAGGAGTTCCCTCTCGGGCTGTACATCCGGCCTGCCATACCCTAGGCACCACTCATAAGCTAAGTTTGTGTTTTCAGACTTCTGTGCCCACAGCCTGGACCCACACACCTCCAGGCTAGGGCCTCTGGAGCCACAGCGAAAGTTTGTGCCTGCCCTCTCCAAGGAAAGTGTGCCCAATCCATTGACCACAGCCCTACAGGTTAGGGAAAAGCTCCAAGGCCCCTGAGGACATCAATAGTGTAGGCCACCCTGGACTAAGAGGGGCTCTCTGACACCAGCGGAGCAACTATCTTCACTTAGACTCTCAGAAAGTGTCCCCAGAGACAGAAGGTTGAAATGGACAGACCCCCAGGCCCTAATATGAAGCTTAGCTTTGTTCCATGTGTCCGTTCTCAGAGGACTGTTTTCGTAGACCAGCACATGGGGCTTTTCTGAGGCACCAAACCAAGGATCTCTCGTCTCCACATGGGCAGCTTTCTTACTGGGGATGTATCAAACCCTTCAGGTAGGAGAGTTCCGAAGGGCCACTGAACAACCAGCACATTCCAAGGTCTCCATGGACCCAAACGCACATTATGACGCATCCTCAGGAGAGGCCATTTCAACTCAGCCCCCTGGGTCGCGTGTTCCAGAGGCCCCAGATCAAACATATCTTATCGCTAATGGCCAATTGGAATGCGAGGCATGCTGTACAGGGATCCATCCTTCGAACCCTGCTCTCCAGTCCTTCCGTATGGTATGTCCTGGAGCCATGCAACAGGGCTCGAATGTCCCGCAGAAGGAAACCTTGTGGTTTGGGGCAACCTCCAAACTCAGCGTGGGAAAACTTCCTTGGCCTCATGAGGCCCCCGCTTCATGAAGGTGCCATCATGGACACATACTCCAGCCTCAGCCAACGTCTGATCCTCAGCCTGACTTCAGATGCAGGAGATTTTGATTCAGCCTCTGCAGAATGGGCCTGCTCTGCCCTTGGCTCCAATCCTCACCCTAGCTTGTGTTTTCAGACTTCCGTCCTCACACTCCTGGCCCACAAACCCTCCCTACTGGGAATTCTGGGGCTACACTGAAGCACTCTGCCTGCCTCCCAGGAGAAAATCATTGTCTATGGTGCTGCCCAGAAACCCCAAATGAGGATCAAACTGCTTGGCCCTCGGCAACACCCCAATTGCATAGGCTACCTTAAACACTGATGCTCTGAGGCAAATAGCCTGAGCCCAGACCTTCCAACAGACACCGACACAGCTGGCTGCACACCCAGCACATTGGACCCGCCACTGCCTTAGGCCACCATCTATTCCCAACCTGGGTTTTCAGTCATCGGAACCTAGACCTTATATCCAATCCCTGCACAGGGGGGAACCCTCTGATGCACACAAGTCAGAACCCCTCCTACCCCATGGCAAGAAACCTTGCTGCTGGCAGTGAGTCAAACCTTCAGGGTTGGAGAAAACGGCATGACCCATGAGGCCACGCACATGCGTGAGGGCCGCCTTGGGCACAAACACACATTGTGACCCTCAGAGTGAGTACCTTATTCAAGTAACGCCTCTCAGTGACTGGACCAAGAGCCCGCATTTGTGGCTTGCCATGCCCATAGGCACCCAGGATTAACTAGATGGTGTGTATTCCAGTTGAGGGAACCCACTGCTGTGCTCTAGAGTCCCTCTCCTGGGGGCTCCCCTGTGGCAGAAAACAGTACTCTTCATTCCCACAGAATGAACACAAACACTTGGGAGCTTGGACAATCCCCCAAGAGGAAG
This sequence comes from Mustela nivalis, assembly GCF_964662115.1. Lineage (NCBI taxonomy): Eukaryota > Metazoa > Chordata > Mammalia > Carnivora > Mustelidae > Mustela > Mustela nivalis. Next base: position 470,180 of record NW_028136519.1, read on the forward strand.
GCTCTTCCTCGGCCTCTGAGACAACACCTACCCTGACCGGACACTGTAAATCCTGAGTGACTGCCTCCCACTTGCCCTACTTTGATTTCCAGAGGATCTCCCCTCACGGACTGGAGATCAGTCCTGCCATTACATTGGCCACTAGCTGAGCCAAGTTTGCTTTTTCAGACATCTGTCCCCACAGCCCTGGCAAACACAGCCTCTAGGCTGGGTCCTCTGGAGCCATACCACAGGACCGTGCCTGCTCTCTCCTGGGAAACTGTGTCCATTCCTTTGGCCACACACCTCCAGAATATGAGAAACCTCAAGGCACCCGAGGACATCCCATGACTGGGAGGCTCCCTGGACACACAGGGGCATTCGGACACAAGCTGAGCAGCTACCTCCACGAAGGCATGCAAACAGATGTCAACAGAGATAGAAGGTTGAGCCGGACAGGCCCTTAGGCCATAATCTCAACTCTTGCTTTGGGTTCCAGGTGTTACTCCTCAGAGGCTTTGGTTCGAAGAACAGGATATGGGGCTTTCCTGAGGCACTGAACAGAACTCCTCTCGTCTCCACATGGGAAGCTTCCTTGTTGGAGCTGTGTCAAACACCTCAGTTTGGAAAACCCTGCAGAGTTCCTGAGCCACCTCCACATTCCAAGGTCTCCCAGGCCACCAAGCCTCAGTAGGACTCATCTTCAGGAGAGTCCATTTCAACTCTCCCCTCTGGTTAGCTCACGCAGGAGCCTGCAGATTGAGCCTGCCTTGTCCTGTCTAAAGAGTGGGAATATGAGGTGGCGTTCCCAGGCATCCATGCTTAGACATCTGCTCTCGAGTCTTTCCGTATGGGGCCTCCTGGAACCATCCAATAGGACTCGACTGTCGTGCAGAAGGAAACCTTGAGGTTTGGAGTAGTTCACAAATCCCATCGTAGGCAAACCTCCCTGGCTTCATGAAGCCCCCACACCCTTCAGAAAGAGGCCATTCTGGACAAAAAATCTAGCCTGAGGCACGTCTCATAGTTGACATGACATCAGTGCAAGAGATCTCGATTCAGCCTCTGCAGACTGGCCCTGCCTTGCCCTCGGTCCCAAACCTCATGCTAGCTTGTGTTTTCAGACTTCCTTCCTCACACTCCTGGCAAACAAGCCCTCCGGATTAGGAACTCCAGAACCACAACCCAGCCCAGTGTCTGCCAAAGGAAGAAAAACGTTTCCCTGTGGGGCTCTCCAGAAAACCCAGATGAGGATCAACCTGCTCGGGCCTCGACGGTCCCCGAACTGGATATGCTGCTCTGGGCACTCATGCTCTGTCTGACACAGCCTGAAGCCAGACGTCCAGACAGACAATGAGACAGCTGGCCGCACACCCAGCACTTCGGACACGCCATGGTCTTATGCCGTCACCTCTTCCTAACCTTGGTTTTCAGATATCTGAACCTAGACATTATATCAATTCTCCACACAGCTGGGTATAGCAAGCACAAAACAGAACTCCTCCTTCCCCATGGCTGTCAAGCTTGCTCTTGGCATGCAGTCACACATTCAGGGTGGGAGAAACCTTCATGGCCCCTGATGCCACGCCCAAACTTGAGTGCTGCTTGGGCACAAATTCACACTGTGACCCTCAGCATGAGCCCCATGTCAAAGAAAGGCCTGTCAGGGCCTGGACCATGTGCCCGAATATGGGGCTTGCCAAGCCCCTATGCACCCAATCCTCACCAGTGTTTGTGTTTTCCAGTCGCCCCGCCCGTACCTGGGGCTCTGTTCTGGAATCCCTTTCTTGGAGAGACCCATGAGCCAGACAACACGACTCCACCCTTCCCACAAAATGACCCCAAACTCTTGGGAGCTGGGACAAATCCCCAGAGAGGGATACTCGTCCACAGTCCCTGAGGCCACCCCTCCAATCCACGGCTATCCAGGACACAACATTCAGAGTCAAAAGCCTGAAGGAACGCCACCCACTCGCCCTTGTTTCAGAGGCCCAGGAGCTCCCTCTTGGGCTGTTCCTCCGGCCTGCCATACCCTAGGCGCCACTCTTAAGCTGACTTTGTGTTTTCAGACCTCTGTGCCCACAACCTGTACCCACACATCTCCAGGCTAGGGCCTCTGGAGCCACAGCGAAAGATTGTGCCTGCCCTCTCCAAAAAAAGTGTGCCCAATCCATTGACCACAAACCTACAGGTTAGGGAAAAGATCCAAGGCCCTGAGGCCATCAATAGTGTAGGCCACCCTGGACTAAGAGGGGCTCTCTGACACCAGCGGAGCAACTATCTCCACTTAGACTCTCAGACAGTGTCCCCAGAGACAGAAGGTTGAAATGGACAGGCCCCCAGGCCCTAATCTGAACCTTAGCTTTGGTTTCCATGTGTCCGTCCTCAGAGGACTGTTTTCATAGACCAGCACACGGGGCTTTTCCGAGGCACCAAACCAAACCTCTCTCTCCACATGGGGAGCTTTCGTACTGGGGATGTATCAAACCCTTCAGGTAGGAGAGTTCCACAGGGCCACTGAACAACCAGCACATTCCAAGGTCTCCATGGACCCAAACGCACATTATGACGCATCCTCAGGAGAGGCCATTTCAACTCAGCCCCCTGGGTAGCGTGACCCAGAGGCAGCAGATCAAACATATCTTTTCGCTAATGGCCAATGGGAATGCGAGGCATGCTCTACAGGGATCCATCCTTCGAACCCTGCTCTCCAGTCCTTCCATATGGTATGTACTGGAGCCATGCAACAGGACTCGAAGGTCCCACAGAAGGAAAACTTGTGGTTTGGGGCAACCACCAAACTCAGCGTGGGAAAACTTCCTTGGCCTCATGAGGCCCCCGCTTCATGAAGGTGCCATCATGGACACATACTCCAGCCTCAGCCAACGTCTGATCCTCAGCCTGGCTTCAGATGCAGGAGATTTTGATTCAGCCTCTGCAGAGTGGGCCTGCTCTGCCTTTGGCTCCAATCCTCACCCTAGCTTGTGTTTTCAGACTTCCGTCCTCACACTCCTGGCCCACAAGCCCTCCCTACTGGGAATTCTGGGGCCACAAAGAAGCACTCTGCCTGCCTCCCAGGAGAAATACATTGTCTATGGTGCTGCCCAGAAACCCCAAATTAGGATCAAACTGCTTGGCCCTCGGCAACACCCCAATTGCATAGGCTACCTTAAAAAGTGATGCTCTGTCGCAAATAGCCTGAGCCCAGACCTTCCAACAGACACCGACACAGCTGGCTGCACACCCAGCACATTGGACCCGCCACTGCCTTAGGCCACCATCCATTCCCAACCTGGGTTTTCAGTCATCGGAACCTAGACCTTATATCCAATCCCTGCACAGGGGGGACCCCCTCTGATGCACACAAGTCAGAACCCCTCCTACCCCATGGCAAGAAACCTTGCTGCTGGCAGTGAGTCAAACCTTCAGGGTTGGAGAAAACGGCATGACCCTTGAGGCCACGCACATGCGTGAGGGCCGCCTTGGGCACAAACACACATTGTGACCCTCAGCGTGAGTACCTTATTCAAGTAACGCCTCTCAGTGACTGGACCAAGAGCCCGCATTTGTGGCTTGCCATGCCCATAGGCACCCAGGATTAACTAGATGGTGTGTATTCCAGTTGAGGGAACCCACTGCTGTGCTCTAGAGTCCCTCTCTTGGGGGGTCCCCTGTGGCAGAAAACAGTACTCTTCCCTTCCCACAGAACGAACCCAAACACCTTGGAGCTTGGACAATCCCCCGAGAGGAAGGCTCTTCCTCGGCCTCTGAGACAACCCCTACCCTGACCGGACACTGTGAACGCAACACCCAGAGACAAAATCCTGAGTGACTGCCTCCCACTTGCCCTCTTTTGATATCCAGAGGATCTCCCCTCACGGACTGGAGATCAGTCCTGCCATTACCTTGGCCACTAGCTGAGCCAAGTTTGCTTTTTCAGACATCTGTCCCCACAGCCCTGGCAAACACAGCCTCTAGGCTGGGTCCTCCGGAGCAATACCACAGGACCGTGCCTGCTCTCTCCTGGGAAACTGTGTCCATTCCTTTGGCCACACACCTCCAGAATATGAGAAAACTCAAGGCCCCCGAGGACATCCCACTACTGGGAGGCTCCCTGGACACACAGGGGCATCGGACAAAAGCTGAGCAGCTTCCTCCACGAAGGCATGCCCACAGATGTCAACAGAGATAGAAGGTTGAGCCGGACAGGCCCTTAGGCCGTAATCTCAACTCTTGCTTTGGTTTCCAGGTGTTACTCCTCAGAGGCTTTGGTTCGAAGAACAGGATATGGGGCTTTCCTGAGGCACTGAACAGAACTCCTCTCGTCTTCACATGGGAAGCTTCCTTGTTGATGCTGTGTCAAACACCTCAGTTTGGAAAACCCTGCAGAGTCCCTGAGCCACCTCCACATTCCAAGGTCTCCAAGGCCACCAAGCCACAGTAGGACTCATCTTCAGGAGAGTCCATTTTAACTCTCCCCTCTGGGCAGCTCACCCAGGAGCCTGCAGATTGAGCCTGCCTTGTCCTGACTAAAGAGTGGGTATATGAGGTGGCGTTCCCAGGAATCCATGCTTAGACACCTGCTCTCGAGTCTTTCCGTATGGGGCCTCATGGAACCATCCAATAGGACTCGACTGTCGTGCAGAAGGAAAACTTGATGTTTGGAGTAGTTCACAAATCCCATCGTAGGCAAACCTCCCTGGCCTAATGAAGCCCTCACCCTTCAGGAAGAGGCCATGCTGGAAAAAAACTCTAGCCTGAGGCACGTCTCATAGTTGACATGACCTCAGTGCAGGACATCTCGATTCAGCCTCTGCAGAGTGGGCCTGCCGTGCCCTCGGTCCCAAACCTCACGCTACCTTGTGTTTTCAGACTTCCTTCCTCACACTCCTGGCAAACAAGCCCTCCGGACCAGAAACTCCAGAACCAAAACCCAGCCCAGTGTCTGCCCAACGGAAGAAAAACGTTTCCCTGTGGGGCTCTCCAGAAAACCCAGATGAGGATCAACCTGCTCGGGCCTCGACGGTACCCGAACTGGATAGGATGCTCTGGGAACTCATGCTCTGTCTGACACAGCCTGAAGCCAGATGTCCAGACAGACAAGGAGACAGCTGGCCGCACACCCATCACTTCGGACACGCCATGGTCTTATGCCGTCACCTCTTCCTAACCTTGGTTTTCAGATATCTGAACCTAGACATTATATCAATTCTCCACACTGCTGGGTATAGCAAGCACAAAACAGAGCTCCTCCTTCCCCATGGCTGTCAAGCTTGCTCTTGGCATGGAGTCACACCTTCAGGGTGGGAGAAACCTTCATGGCCCCTGATGCCACGCCCAAACTTGAGTGCTGCTTGGGCACAAATTCACACTGTGACCCTCATCATGAGCCCCATGTCAAAGAAAGGCCTGTCAGGGCCTGGACCAAGAGCCCACATATGGGCCTTTCCAAGCCCCTATGCACCCAATCCTCACCACGGTTTGAATTTTCCAGTCGCCCCGCCCGTACCTGGAGCTCTGCTCTGGAATCCCTTTCTTGGAGAGACCCATGAGCCAGACAACACGACTCCACCCTTCCCACAAAATGACCCCAAACTCTTGGGACCTGGGACAAATCCCCAGAGAGGGATACTCGTCCACAGTACCTGAGGCCACCGCTCCAATCCACGGCTATCCCGGACACAACATCCAGAGACAAAAGCCTGAAGGAACGCCTCCCACTCGCCCTTGTTTCAGAGGCCCAGGAGCTCCCTCTCGGGCTGTACATCCGGCCGGCCATACCCTAGGCGCCACTCATAAGCTGAGTTTGTGTATTCAGTCTTCTGTGCCCACAGCCTGGACCCACACAACATCCAGGCTAGGGCCTCTGGACCAAACAGCGAAAGATTGTGCCTGCCCTCTCCAAGGAAAGTGTGCCCAATCCATTGACCACAACCCTACAGGTTAGGGAAAAGCTCCAAGGTCCCTGAGGCCATCAATAGGTAGGCCACCCTGGACTAAGAGGGGCTCTCTGACACCAGCAGAGCAACTATCTCCACTTAGATTCTCAGACAGTGTCCCCAGAGACAGAAGGTTGAAATGGACAGGCCCCCAGGCCCTAATATGAACCTTAGCGTTGTTTCCATGTGTCCGTTCTCAGAGGACTGTTTTCGTAGACCAGCACATGGGGCTTTTCTGAGGCACCAAACCAAGCATCTCTCGTCTCCACATGGGCAGCTTTCTTACTGGGGATGTATCAAACCCTTCAGGTAGGAGAGTTCCGCAAGGCCACCGAACAACCAGCACATTCCAAGGTCTCCATGGACCCAAACGCACATTATGACGCATCCTCAGGAGAGGCCATTTCAACTCAGCCCCCTGGGTAGCGTGACCCAGAGACAGCAGATCAAACATATCTTTTCGCTAATGGCCAATGGGAATGCGAGGCATGCTGTACAGGGATCCATCCTTCGAACCCTGCTCTCCAGTCCTTCCATATGGTATGTCCTGGAGCTATGCAACAGGACTCGAATGTCCCATAGAAGGAAACCTTGTGGTTTGGGGCAACCTCCAAACTCAGCGTGGGAAAACTTCCTTGGCCTCATGAGGCCCCCGCTTCATGAAGGTGCCATCATGGACACATACTCCAGCCTCAGCCAACGTCTGATCCTCAGCCTGACTTCAGATGCAGGAGATTTTGATTCAGCCTCTGCAGAGTGGGCCTGCTCTGCCCTTGGCTCCAATACTCACCCTAGCTTCTGTTTTCAGACTTCCGTCCTCACACTCCTTGCCCACAAACCCTCCCTACTGGGAATTCTGGGGCCACACTGAAGCACTCTGCTGCCTCCCAGGAGAAAAACACTGTCTATGGTGCTGCCCAGAAACCCCAAATGAGGATCAAACTGCTTGGCGTTCGGCAACACCCCAATTGCATAGGCTACCTTAAACACTGATGCTCTGTCACAAATAGCCTGAGCCCAGACCTTCCAACAGACACCGACACAGCTGGCTGCACTCCTAGGACATTGGACCCGCCACTACCTTAGGCCACCATCCATTCCCAACCTGGGTTTTCAGTCATCGGATCCTAGACCTTATCTCCAATCCCTGCACAGGGGGGAACCTGATGCACAAGTCAGAACCCCTCCTTCCCCATGGCAAGAAACCTTGCTGCTGGCAGTGAGTCAAACCTTCAGTGTAGGAGAAAACGGCCTGGCCCATGAGGCCACGCCCAAGCGTTAGGGCCGCCTTGGGCACAAACACACATTGTGACCCTCAGCGTGAGTACCTTATTCAAGTAACGCCTCTCAGTGACTGGACCAAGAGCCCGCATATGTGGCTTGCCATGCCCATAGGCACCCAGGATTAACTAGATGGTGTGTATTCCAGTTGAGGGAACCCACTGCTGTGCTCTAGAGTCCCTCTCCTGGGGGTCCCCTGTGGCAGAAAACAGTACTCGTCCCTTCCCACAGAATGAACCCAAACACTTGGGAGCTTGGACAATCCCCCGAGAGGAAGGCTCTTCCTCGGCCTCTGAGACAACCCCTACCCTGACCGGACACTGTGAACGCAACACCCAGAGACAAAATCCTGAGTGACTGCCTCCCACTTGCCCTCCTTTGATATCCAGAGGATCTCCCTCACGGACTGGAGATCAGTCCTGCCATTACCTTGGCCACTAGCTGACCAAGTTTGCTTTTTCAGACATCTGTCCCCACAGCCCTGGCAAACACAGCCTCTAGGCTGGGTCCTCTGGAGCCATACCACAGGACCGTGCCTGCTCTCTCCTGGGAAACTGTGTCCATTCCTTTGGACACACACCTCCAGAATATGAGAAACCTCAAGGCCCCCGAGGACATCCCACTACTGGGAGGCTCCCTGGACACACAGGGGCATTCGGACACAAGCTGAGCAGCTACCTCAACGAAGTCATGCCCACAGATGTCAACAGAGATAGAAGGTTGAGCCGGACAGGCCCTTAGGCCGTAATCTCAACTCTTGCTTTGGGTTCCAGGTGTCACTCCTCAGAGGCTTTGGTTCAAAGAACAGGATATGGGGCTTTCCTGAGGCACGGATCAGAACTCCTCTCGTCTCCACATGGGAAGCTTCCCTGTTGGAGCTGTGTCAAACACCTCAGTTTGGAAAACCCTGCAGAGTCCCTGAGCCACCTCCACATTCCAAGGTCTCCCAGGCCACCAAGCCACAGTAGGACTCATCTTCAGGAGAGTCCATTTCAACTCTCCCCACTGGGTAGCTCACCCAGGAGCCTGCAGATTGAGCCTGCCTTGTCCTGCCTAAAGAGTGGGAATATGAGGTGGCGTTCCCAGGCATCCATGCTTAGACACCTGCTCTCGAGTCTTTCCGTATGGGGCCTCCTGGAACCATCCAGTAGGACTCGACTGTCGTGCAGAAGGAAAGCTTGAGGTTTGGAGTAGTTCACAAATCCCATCGTAGGCAAACCTCCCTGGCTTCATGAAGCCCCCACACCCTTCAGGAAGAGGCCATGCTGGAAAAAAACTCTAGCCTGAGGCACGTCTCATAGTTGACATGACCTCAGTGCAGGACATCTCGATTCAGCCTCTGCAGACTGGCCCTGCCATGCCCTCGGTCCCAAACCTCATGCTAGCTTTTGTTTTCAGACTTCCTTCCTCACACTCCTGGCAAACAAGCCCTACGGACTAGGAACTCCAGAACCACAACCCAGCCCAGTGTCTGCCCAACGGAAGAAAAACGCTTCCCTATGGGACTCTCCAGAAAACCCAGATCATGATCAACCTGCTCCTGCCTCGACGGTCCCCGAAGTGGATATGCTGCTCTGGGCACTCATGCTCTGTCTGACACAGCCTGAAGCCAGACGTCCAGACAGACAAAGAGACAGCTGGCCGCACACCCAGCACTTCGGACACGCCATGGTCTTATGCCGTCACCTCTTCCTAACCTTGGTTTTCAGATATCTGAACCTAGACATTATATCAATTCTCCACACTGCTGGGTATAGCAAGCACAAAACAGAACTCCTCCTTCCCCATGACTGTCAAGCTTGCTCTTGGCATGGAGTCACACCTTCAGGGTGGGAGAAACCTTCATGGCCCCTGATGCCACGCCCATACTTGAGTGCTGCTTGGGCACAAATTCACACTGTGACCCTCAGCATGAGCCCCATGTCAAAGAAAGGCCTGTCAGGACCTGGACCAAGAGCCCGCATATGGGGCTTGCCAAGCCCCTATACACCCAATCCTCACCAGTGTTTGAGTTTTCCAGTCGCCCCACCTGTACCTGGGCTCTGCTCTGGAATCCCTTTCTTGGAGAGACACATGAGCCAGACAACACGACTCCACCCTTCCCACAAAATGACCCCAAACTCATGAGGCCCCCGCTCCATGAAGGTGCCATCATGGACACATACTCCAGCCTCAGCCAACTTCTAATCCTCAGCCTGACTTCAGATGCAGGAGATTTTGATTCAGCCTCTGCCGATAGGGCCTGCTCTGCCCTTGGCTCCAATCCTCACCCTAGCTTGTGTTTTCAGACTTCCGTCCTCACACTCCTGGCCCACAAACCCTCCCTACTGGGAATTCTGGGGCTACACTGAAGCACTCTGCCTGCCTCCCAGGAGAAAAACATTGTCTATGGTGCTGCCCAGAAACCCCAAATGAGGATCAAACTGATTGGCCCTCGGCAACACCCCAATTGCATAGGCTACCTTAAACACTGATGCCATGTCGCAAATAGCCTGAGCCCAGACCTTCCAAAAGACACCGACACAGCTGGCTGCACACCCAGCACATTGGACCCGCCACTGCCTTAGGCCACCATCCATTCCCAACCTGGGTTTTCAGTCATCGGAACCTAGACCTTATCTCCAATCCCTGCACAGGGGGAACATGATGCACAAGTCAGAACCCCTCCTTCCCCATGGCAAGAAACCTTGCTGCTGGCCGTGAGTCGAACCTTCAGTGTATGAGAAAACGGCAAACCTGCCGGGCCTCATGAAGCCCCCCATATCCTTCAGGGAGAGGCCATCATGGACAAAAACTCTAGCTTGAAGCACGTTTCATAGTAGATATGACCGCAATGCAGGAGATCTTGATTCAGCCTCTGCAGAGTGGCCTGCTGTGCCCTCGGTCCCAAACCTCACGCTAGCTTGTGTTTTCAGACTTCCTTCCTCACACTCCTGGCAAACAATCCCTCCAGAGTAGGATTTGCAGAACCACAAGCCAGCCCAGTTACTGCCCACCGGTAGAAAACGTTTCCTTGTGGGGCTCTCCATAAAACCCAGATGAGGATCAACCTGCTCTTGCCTCGACGGCACTCAGATTTGATAGGCTGCTCTGGGCACTAATGCTCAGCCTTTCACAGCCTGATGCCAGACTTCCAGACAGGCAAGGAGACAGCTGGCCACACACCTAGCACTTCTGACACGCCATGGTCTTATGCCGTTATCTCTTCCTAACCTTGGTTTTCAGATATCTAAACCCAGATATTATATCAATTCCCCACACAGTTGGGCATCTGAATCACAAATCAGAACTCCTTCTTCCCCATGGCTGTAAGGCTTGCTCTTGGCATGGGGTCACACCTTCAGGGTGGGAGAAACCTTCATTTCCCCTGAAACCACGCCCAAACTTGAGTGCTGCCTTGGGCACAAATTCACTCTGTGACCCTCAGCATGAGCCCAATATCAAAGAAAGGCCTGTCAGGGCCTTGACCAAGAGCCCGCATATGAGGCGTGCCAAGCCCCTATACACCCAATCCTCACCAGTGTTTGAGTTTTCCAGTCTCCCCCCTGTTCCTGGGGCTCTGCTCTGGAATCACTTTCTTGGAGAGACACATGAGCCAGACAACAGGACTCCACCCTTCCCACAAAATGACCCCAAACTCCTGTTAGCTGGGACAAATCCCCAGAGAGGGATACTTGTCCACAGTCACTGAGGCCACCCCCTACAATCTACGGCTATCCTGGACGCATCCAGAGACAAAAGCCTGAAGGAATCTCGCCCTTGATTCACAAGCCAAGGAGCTCACTCTCTATCTGTACATCCAGCCTGCCATATCCTCGGCGCCACTCATAAGTTGAGTTTGTGTTTTCAGACTTCTGTGCCCACAGCCTGGACCCACACACCCTCCAGGCTAGGGCATCTGGAGCCACAGCGAAAGATTGTGCCTGCCCTCTCCAAGGAAAGTGTGCCCAATCCATTGACCACAACCCTACTGGTTAGGGAAAAGCTCCAAAGCCCCTGAGGCCATCCTGATAGTGTAGGCTGCCCTGGAATAAAAGGGGCACTCTGACACCAGCTGAGCCATTATCACCACTTAGACTCTCAGACAGTGTCCCCAGAGACAGAAGATTGAAATGGACAGGCCCTTAGGCCCTAATATGAACCTTAGCTTTAGTTTTCATGTGTCTGTCCTCAGAGGACTGGTTTCGTATACCAGCATATTAGGTTTTTCTGAGGCTCCAAACCAAACCTCTCTCGTCTCCACATGGAGTGCTTTCTTACTGGATCTGTATCAAACCCTTCTGGTCGGAGAATTCCGCAGGGCCACAGTACAACCATCACATTCCAAGGTCTCCATGGACAGAAACACACATTATGACGCATCCTCAAGAGAGGCCATTTCAACTCAGCCCGCTGGTTAGCTTGCCCCAGAGCCAGCAGATCAAACATATCTTGTCGTTAATGGCCAAAGGGAATGCGAGGCATGCTGTTCAGGGATCCATCCTTTGAACCCTCCTCTTTAGTCCTTCCGTATGGTATGTACTGGAGCCACTCAACAGGACTCGACTGTCTTGCAGAAGGAAACCTTGTGGTTTGTGGCAACCTCCAAACTCAGCGTGGGAAAATTTCGTTGGCCTCATGAGGCACCTGCTTCATGAAGGTGCTATCAAGGGCACAATCCAACCTCAGCCAACGTCTGATCCTCAGCCTGACTTCAGATGCATGAGATATCCTTTCAGCCTTTGCAGAGTGTGCCTGCTCCCAACCTCACCCTATCTTTTGTTTTCAGACTCTACCCTAGCACTCCTGGCCCAAAAGCCCTCATGATTGGGAATTCTGGTTCCAGAACGAAGCCCTCTGCCTGCCCCCCAAAGAAAAACATTGTCTATGGCATTGCTCAGAAACCCCAAATGAAAATCAACCTGCTCAGCCCTCGGCAACACCCCAATTGCATAGGCTACCCTAAACACTATGCTCTGTCTTACATAGCCTGAGCCCAGACCTTGTGAGAGACATTGAGACAGTTGGCTTCACACCCAGCACATCGAGCCTGGCATGGGTTAGGCCATTTCATCCCTTCCCATTGACCTGGGTGTCTTCCTGGAGGTATATTCTGAGGCTGTGTCAGACTATGCATTTTTTCTGGAGCTTCCTATGGAATTGGGGTGGTATTAGGGGCCTTGCAATTTTCTCTTAATCTGGTGGGTTGGGAAACTGAGACAGGCTGACATTCCTTGGGAGAGCTGGCCCAGTGCTGTTGTGTGTTCCTGGAGGCCCCATCCTGGAGGGCATATGGGTCAGGACTCTGGGTCCAAAGTCTTCAGACACAAACTCGGGTAAGAGTTAAGCTCGAGGTGATGGCAGACCCATTCTGCAGACCCTGAGCAAAGCATCTCCAGATATGAAATTCGGACGGCTGTGAGGCAGGAGCACAGTCTTTTCTGTCTGACTTGTTTGTCTATGATGGCCACGAAATGGAGGGGTGGCCTCATGGGTCCATGTGAGATTCTACCTCTCTGGGAATTCTGCTCGGCACCCAAGAGTATGGTGTATTTCCGGGGGATGGGAGGAGCGCAGTTTTATGAGTCAGGGATCCCGTCCAAACAGCCATTCCAGAGATGGGTCCTGGGTTCTGGAGCCTGGATCACCGCAACAAGGCTAGGATTTGGGCCTAGGGTCCTGCTCTATGTTTTCCTGGTACAGCTCCCGAGTGTTCTTGTTGGAAATGGGTCTCATTCTGAGGGTCACAATGCCTGTTTTTGCCCAGATGCCCATGCTGAGTGGGTGTGACCTCATGGGCTATGCACTTGGCTCCCACTCTGAGGGTTGGACTGCCATCTCAACATTCAGTTTTCCTGCCATGGGGAAGGAGGGGTACTTTTTTATGCTTCAGGTTCCCCCATGGGCAGGAATTTGAGCTAAGTTCTGGGACAGGTGCCTGAATACCCAGTTCACTTTGAGATGAGGTCTTCGGGCCAAGGCAAGACCCACCTGCAGAAAATGAGGCCTGCTTTCTGGGTGGCTGTCAGGAGCTCGGGCTCGAGCTGTGTCAGACAGAACATTCGTGGAGAGTTCGGCCTAAGATATTGGGGTGCTTTTGAGAGATGTGCAACTGGATCCTCATGGGGGATTTTTGCACAGACCCTTTCTTCACTTCTTCTATCTGGTGAGCAGGCAGATGGCTGAATTACGGCTCCAGAATATCCAAGTTGGAGGGTTTGCAGGCGAGGAGTGTGAGGACAGAAGTATGAAAACATAAGCTACGGTTACGCTCAGTGCCGAGCACATGTCTATTCCAATGTACAGCAGTTGTTTCGAGATCTCCAGCACCTGGGCGAGGGGAAGATGTCTGCTCACGCTGGAGTTTGTATCCATGATGGCCAACAAATGGTGGGGAGGCCTCAAGAATTCTTGGAGGTTTTTCCAAGCTGGAGCTTGTGAGCTGCTCCAAATATCAAGGTGTCCTACTAAGGGTCAGCAGAAGTCTTCTTACAGGGCTCCAGGGTCCCCCATATGGAAGATTCGATAGCAATGCTCTCTGAATGGAGGCCTGGGAAGCCAATCTCGTGTTACCATTGCAGCTGAGGAACAGGGTAAGCTTGAACCAATGACACTGATTCCAAGTTCCAAGTGATTTTCGTTGATGGAAGTTCTCAGTCTAACAGGTCCCAATGCTGCTTGGTGTCCAGGGAGACCTTAGAATGTGGTGGCGGCTCTCTGACCATTGAGGATTCTCTATCCTTAGGATTAGACCCAGTACCCAGGAGCCAGGTTTCCTTCTTGGGACAGGATGTGTGCTCTTGTATGGCTCACGGACCACAGGTTGGACCATATGCTTGAATTTCCAGAACAGACCTCTAAGGAGAGAGACCTCAAAACATAAGCTAGGGTTCTGATGAGGTTTTAAGGCCATGGAAGTTTCAATCTTCGGACTAAGTGCCATTGGCCTGCATGTCATCCTGGAGGTAGGTGCTGAGGCTGTGTCAGGCTGTGCACTTTTTCCAGAGTGGCCTATGATATTGGGGTGCAGTCAGGGGCCTTGCAGTTTTCTCCTAATCTGGACATTTTGGGAAACTGAGATGAGCAGGGTTTCCTCAGGAGAGCAGGGCCAGTGATGTCATGTGTTTCTCGAGGCCCCATCCTGGAGGTCATGTGTGTCAGGACTTTGGGACCAAAGACTTTAGACACAACCTCGGATAAGAGATAGGAGTGAGGTGATGGCAGTCCGAATCTGAAGACCCTGAGGGAAGCTCCTCGGGATTTGAAATTCAGGTGGCTGGGAGGGAGGAGCACAGGCTTTTCTGTCTGGATTTTGTATCTAGGATGGCCACTAAATGGAGGGGTGACCTCATGTGTCCATGGGATATTCTTCCACTCTGGTGATTCTGCTTGGCACCCAAGAGTTTGATTTCTTTCTGGGGAAGAGGAAAAGACTGTATTCCATCTCTGGGATCCTGTCCAAACAGGGATTCCAGAGATGGGTTCTGGGTCCAGACACTGGGAAAACTTAACCAAAGCTTCGATTTGGGATCCTGGTCCAGATCCCAAGGGGGATCTTTGGAAAGGGGTCTCATTCTGAGGGTCACAATGCCTATTTGTGCCCAGCTGCCCATCCTGTGTAGGCATGGTCTCATGGACCATGCACCTGGTTCCCACTCAGGGTTGTACAGCCATCTCAACATTCAGTTTTCAGGCCATGGGGAAGGAGGAGCACTCTTTTGTGCTTCCGGATCCCCTATGGGCAGGAATTTGAGCTAAGTCTGGGACAGGTACCTGAATATCCAGGTTGCTTCAAGATGATGGCCTCGGGCCAAGGTTGGACCCACCTGGAGGATATGGGGTCCACTATCTGGGTGGCTAACAGGAGGTCGGGGATCAGGTGGTGTCAGATAGACAATGTATGCAGAGGTCGGTCTATTATATTGGGGTGCCATTGAGGGCCGTGCAGGAGGATCCTCATGTGGGTTTCTACGAAGACCCATAGGGCACTTCTTTCTGGTGGGCAGGCAGAAAGCTGCACTGTGGCTTCAGAATTCCCAATATGAAGGGCTTGTAGGCGAGGAGTGTGAAGACAGAAGTCTGAAAACACAAGCCACGGATAAGCTCAGTGCCGACCACAGGACCATTCCATTGTGCAGTGGTTGTTTCGAGATTTCCAGCACCTGAGTATGGGCGAGGGTCAGATGTTTGCTCACGCTGGGTTTGCATCCATGATGGTCAACGAATTGTGGGGTGGCCTCAAGAATTCTTGGAGATTTTCCCAAGCAGGACCTTGTGAGCTGCTCCAAACAGCAAGGTGTCCTATTGTGGGACAGGGGAAGTCCGCTTACAAGGCTCCAGGGTCCCCCATATAGAAAGATTCGACAGCAGAGGTCTCTGAATGGGGGCCTGGGAAGTCTTCCTTGCATGACCATTGCAGCTGAGGAACATTGCAGGCTTGATCTGCTGGTTTTTGTTCAAATTTCCAAGTGATCTAAGTTGACGGATGTTCTCAGTCTAATGAGTCACAATGCTGCTTGGTGTCCAGGGAGACCTTAGAATGTGGTGGTGAGGGTGCCTGGGTGGCTCAATGGGCTAAGCCGCTGCCTTCGGCTCAGGTCATGATCTCAGGGTCCTGGGATTGAGTCCCGCATCGGGCTCTCTGCTCAGCAGGGAGCCTGCTTCTTCCTCTCTCTCTCTCTGCCTTCCTCTATGCCTACTTGTGATCTCTCTCTGTCAAATAAATAAATAAAATCTATATAAAAAAAAAGAATGTGGTTGTGGGTCTGTGGCCATGCAGGATTCTCCTACCTGAGGGTTAGACCCAGTTCCCAGGAGCCAGGTTCCCTTCTCGGGACAGGAGGGGTTCACTTGTATGGCTCAGGGACCACATGTCGGATCATATGTTGGATTTCAAGACCAGGCCTCTGGGCACAGAGGCCTGAATATCTAGGCTAGGGTTCTTATGAGGTTGTAGGGGCATGTCATCCTCAACCTTCGGACTTAGGGACTTTGACCTGTGAGTCTTCCTGGAGGTAGATGCTCAGGCTGTGTCAGACTGTGCATTTTTTCCAGAGTGGCCTATGAAATTGGGGTGGGCTCATGGGCCTTGCAGGCTTTTCCTAATCTGGAGGGTTTGTGCAATTGAGACGGCAGAATTTCATCCAGAGATCAGGCCCAGTGATGTAGTGTGGTTCTGTCAGCCCCATCCTGCAGGGAATGTGGTTAAGGGCTCTGGGACCAAAGTCTTCAGACACAAAATTGTGTATCAATTAGGAGGGAGGTGATGGCAGCCCCGATCTGCAGACGCTGAGGGCAGCTCCTCAGGATTTGAAATTCGTGTGGCTGGGAGGCAGGAGCAAAGGCTTTTCTGTCTGGATTGTGTCTAGGATGGCCTTGGAATGGTGGGGTGTCCTCATGTGTCCATGGAATATTCTACCTCTCTGGGGATTCTGCCCAGCACCCAAGAGTTTGGTGTCTCACTGGGAAGGAGAGAGCGTAGTTTACTGTTTCAGTGTTTCCGTCAACACAGGGATTCCAGAGATGGGTTATAGGTCCCTGTGCCTGGATAACCCTACAAAGGCTTAGTATTTGGGCCTAGAGGCTTGACTGCCTGGCTCTGTGGGGCTTTGGTTCAGCTCCCAAGGAGACTTGTTGGAAATGGGTATCAGGGTAAGGGTCACAATGCCTGTTTTTGCCCAGATGCCCATCCTGAGTGGGCATTGGCTCTTGTTCCATGCACCTGGATCCCAATATGAGGGTTGGACCACCATATCAACATTTAATTTTCCTTCTATGAGGAAGGAGGAGTACTCTTTTTTGCTTCAGATTCCCCCATGCACAGTAATTTGAGCTATGTTCTGGGACTGGTACGTGAATAACCAGGTTGGTTTGAGATGAAGGACTCAGGTCAAGGCAGGTCACACCTGCCAGATATGGGTCCCGCTATCTAGGTGGCTACCAGGAGGTCGGGGCTCGAGCTGTGTCAGACAAAGCATTAGTTCACAAGGTGGCCTATGATATTGTGGTGCTATAGAGGGCTGTGCTGGTGGAACCTTATATGGAGTTTCACGCAGACCCATAGGGCACCTCTTTTTTCTGGTGGGCAGGCAGAAGGCATTGTGGCTCCCAAATTCCCAATATGGGGGACTTGAAGGCGAGGAGTGTGAGAACAGAAGGCAGAAAACACAATCTATGCTTAATCTCAGTGCCGAGAACATGGCCGTTCCAATGTGCAGTGGTTTTTTCGAGATCTCCAGCATCTGAGTACAGGCGAGGGTCAGATGTCTGCTCATGATAGAGTTTGTATCTATCGTGGCCAACAAATGAAATATCCAGCACCTGAGTAAAGGTGGATTTCAGATGTTTACGCACACTGGAGTTTGTGTCTCTGATGACCGAATGGAGGAGTGGCATCAAGAGGCTGATGCATGTGAGATGCTCCAAACAGCAAGGTTGTTTTTTCTACTGGACAGTTAGAGTCTGGTATGTTTTCTGCAGGGCCCCCCATGTGAAAAGTATGGGTAGCAGAGCCCTTCCACATGGATGCCTGGAAAGCACACCTCCATTGACCAATGCAGCTGAGGAACATGCAGGTTCTTTACGGTGCTTCTGGGGCGAAGCACCAAGGTCTTGAGTTGACATGGAATCTCTTGAAGATGGGTTACAATGCTGGTTTTTTTTACCAGGTAGATCTTAGAATGTGTTGGTGGCTAAGGTGCCTGCAAGATTCTCCTACCCTGAGGGTTTAACACAGGTCGAAGACCTTCTGGGGACAGGAGATGTAGTGTTTTGTGGCTCAGGGACCACATTCCATATCATAAGTTCCTATTCAAGAACAGGCCTCTGAAGACAGATGCCCGACAACCTAATCTAGGGTTCCAATGAGTCCCAGGGGCATGAGAGGTTCAATCTTCAGACTTAGGAAAGTTGACTTGGGTGTCTGCCAGGATGTAGGTGATCAGGGAGTTTCAGACTGCGCACTTATGTCCAGAGTAACATCCAATATTGGGGTGGCCACAGGGGTCTTGAATGTTTCAACCAACTCTGTAGGGTTTGGTTAACTGACATGCACAATTTCCATGGGGATGGCAAGCACAGTCCTGTGGTGTGGCTCCAGAGACTCCACCCTGGAGGGCATGAGAGCCATGGTTCTGGGAGGGAAGTCTGCAAACACAAACTCGGGTTAGGTTTAGTGGCTAGGTTATCACAGGGCAATGTGTAGACCTGGAAGGCTACTCATCAGGAACAGTAACTGGAATGACCCGAGGGTGGAAGCACAGGCTTTTATATCTGGATTGTGTGTCTAGGGTGACCTCAGAATGTAGCTGTGGCCTCATGGGTCTATGGGAGATTTTTCCTCTAAGGATACTGGCAGCTCCCAATATTTTGATGACTTTTTGAGATGGGAAGACTGCTATTTTCGATCTTAGGTGTGCCCCAAAACAGGGATTCCAGAGATGGGCTCTGAGTCTAGGCGCCTGGAAAATCCCACCAAGGGTTGGGATTTGGGCTTATGGGCAGACCAGGCCTGCAATGCAGGATCTTGGTGGTGCAACTGAGAGGGCTTGTTTGGAAGTATGCTCAGGCTGAGCATTACAATGCCTGTTTGTGCCCAGGGTGGCCCTCAGGAGTGGGCGTGGTCCCATTGTCCATTTTCTGGCTCCCACACTGAGGGATGGACACACATTCCAATGGCCAGGTTTCCAGCCATGGGGAAGGAGGAAATATCTATTGTGCTTCATGTTCCCCCATAGGCAGGGATTACAGCAAAGGTCTGGGGACAGATGCCTGAATACCAAGGATGCATAGAGATGACAGATTTGGGCCATGGCCGTTCTCACATGCTCTCTGGGTGGCTGACACGAGGTCTGGGCTCAGGCTGTGTCAGACACAGCACTAGTGGCCAGAGAAGTCTATATATTGGGGTTCTCTCCAGGGCCGAGTAAATTGATCCTCATGTAGGGTTTCTGGCCAGACTCACGAAGCACTTCTTTCTGTGGGGCAGGCAGAATGCTGCCTTATGGATCCAGAATTCCCTATCAAGAGGGTTTGGGGACAAATAGGGTGAGAATGCAATTGTAAACACCAGCTATGCTTAAATTGAGTGCCAAGCGGAAGTCAGTTTCAATGTGCAGCAGCTTATACGAGATATCCAGCACCTGAGTAAGGGCAGATGTCAGATATTTGCTCACACTTGAGTTTGTGTCTAGGATGACGACTAATGGAGGGGTGGCTTCAGGAGGCAATGGAGGATTACCCACGCTTAAGATTGTGAGATGCTCCAAACAACAAGGTTTCCTTCTAATGGACAGGAGGAGTCTGTTTTTTTTTTCCTCCAGGGTCCCTCAAGTGGAAGTTTGCGTAGCAGAGCCCTCCCGCATGGATGACTGGAAAGCACACGTCCAATGACCATTGCAGCTGAGGAACATGACAGGTTCGTTTTGGTGGTTCTGGTGCCAAGTACCAAGGCCTTGAGTTGACTTGGAATCTCTTACAGATGTGTCCCAAAACTGGTTTGTTACAAGGGAGTTCTTAGAATGTATTGGTGGCTATGGGCCACGCTGAGGGTTTGGCACAGGTCGATGTGCACAGTTTCCATCTTGGGAGAGGAGATGTTCTGTTTTGTGGCTCAGGGTACATATGTTGTATCCTGACTTGGTATTCAAGAACAGTCCTCTGAGGATTGATGCTTGCAACCTAATCTAGAGATCCAATGATGTCCTTGGTGCCCATCAGGTTCAATTTTCTTACTAAGGACCATTGATATGGTTGTCTGACTGGATGTAGGTGATCAGGGTGTTTCAGACTGTGCATTTGCATCCAGAGCCACTTCCAATATTGGGGTGGGCTCAGGGGCCTTGCAGGTTTCTCCTAACTTGGAGGCTTTGGGGAACTGTGATGGGCACAGTTTCCTTGGGGATGGCAGGCCCAGTCCTGTGGTAAGGCTTCAGAGACCACCTCCTTGAGGATATGAGAGCCATGGTTTTGGGAGGGAAGTCTGCAAACACAAATTTGGGTCAGGGATAGTGGCAAGGTGATGGCAGGTCCAATGCCTAGACCTAGAAGGCATCACGTCAGGAACTGTAATTAGGGTGACTGAAAGCTGGTAGCACAGGCTTTTCTATCTGGATTGTGTGTCCAGGATGGGCTCTGAATGTAGACGTGGTCTCATGGTTCAATGGGAGACTTTTCCTCTCTAAGGATCCTGGTGGATCTCCATAGATTGGTGGTTTTTCAGAGAAGAAAAGAGTGCTCTTTTCCATCTTAGGGGTGCTCCAAAACAGGGAAGAATGCTGTTTTCCAACTTAGGCTTATGCCAAAACAGGGATTCCAGAGACGGGCTCTGGGTCTGGGTGCCCGGATATCCCACCAAGTGTTAGGATTTGGGCCTAGGGGCATTTTAGGCCTGCAATGCAGGATCCTAATGGTGTAACAGAGAGGGCTTGTTTGAAAGCATGCTCAGGCTGAGGGTCATCATGCCTCTTTGTGCCCAGGGGGGCCCTCAGGAGAGGGCGTAGTCTCATTGGCCATATAGCTGGATCCCACTTTGAGGGTTGGACACCCATTGCAACAGCCAGGCTTCCTGCAATGGAAAGAGGAGTTCTCTATTGTGCTTCAGGTTCCCCCATTGGCAGGGTTACAGGAAAGGTCTGTGGAAAGTTGCCTTAATACCAAGGATGTGTACAGATGACAGGCTAAGAATTCCCAGGTAACAAAACAGCATTGTTACCCATGTTCATGACATTCCATGTAGAAATAAGCCCTTAGTACTTCGCCCCAGAGCCACCAGAATGAACTTGCCATGTTCCTAAGCTGCAATGGTCAGTGGAGGTGTGGTTTCCAGGCAACCATACGGGGGTGCTCTGCTACACAAACTTTGCAATTGGCTGGGACCCTTGAGACAAAAAAACAGAATGCCCCTGTCCGGTAGAAGGAAACCTTCTGTTTGGAGCATCTCACAAGCCCCAGCGTGGGAAATTCTCCATTTCCTCTTGAAGCCACCACTCCATTTGTCAGTCATCATAGACACAAACTCCAGCATGAGCAAACATCTGACATCCGCCCTTACTCAGGTGATGGATTCAATTCGATCGCTGCACACTGGAATTGCCTTTAGTTTGACTGAATTAAGCCATAGCTTGGGTTTACAATTCCATCCTCAGTCTACTGGTCCACAAGCCCTATTGTGAGGGAATTCTGGAGCTACAACACAATATTCTGCCTTCCCCATAGAAAGAAAAAGGGCCTGGAGAGTCTGCCCAGAAACTCCATATGATGGTCAATCTTCTCGGTGCTAGACGGAACCCTGATTCATAGGCTGCCCTGGGCACTAGTGCTGTGTCTGACATAGCCGGAGCCAGGACCTAGTGTCAGCCACGGAGAGATCAGGGCCCATATCCAGCATGTGAGACCAGCTATGGCCCAAGTCTGTCTTCTCTTCTATTCTTGGTATTCAGGCATCTGTACCCACACCTTTGCTGAAATCCTTGCCATTGGGGAAACCTGTAGCACAATAGAGAACTCCTCCTTCCCCATGGAAGGTATTCTGACAGTTGGGATAGTTGCTCAACCCTCAAAGTGGAAGGCAGCTCCATGGCCAAGGAGACCATGTGCACTCATGATGGCTTTCCCGGGCACAAGCAGGCATTGTGACCTCAGCCTGAGCATGCTTTCAACCAAACGCTCTCAATTGCATCTCTGGGACCCCGAATTGCAGGCCTAGTACACACCTAGGCCCAAATCCTAACCCTAGTGGGATTTTACAGGGGCCCAGACACAGAGCCCATCTCTGGAATCCCTATTTTGGGGGACCCTTAAGATGGAAAACAGCACTCTTCCCTTCCCCGAGATAGTCACCAAACTCATGGTAGCCACCAGGATCCTTGAGTGGAAAAATCTGCCATAGACCCATGAGAACACACCTGCATTCCGAGGCCATCCTGGACATACAATCCAGATACATATCATGTGCTATCACCTTTGAGTCATCGGATTTACAGTTCCTGACGAGCTGCCTTCCAGGTCTATGCATTGGGCCTGCAATCACCTTGCCATTAACCTAAACTGAGTTTGTGTTTGCAGACTTCCTTCCTAAAACCATGGCTCACATGACCTCCAGGTTCTGGCATCTGAAGCCACACCACAAGACTGTGCATGAGATCCTCAAGGAAACTGTGCCCATCACTTTTGCCCGATACCTTTAGATTAGGAGAAACCTGCAAGGCCCCTGAGCGCAGCCAAATAATGGAGGCCGCTCTGGGCACAAATGCACAGTCTGAGACACCCTGATCACCTCCATACAGGCAGACACCCAAGTCAATGCTCCTGAGTCAGAAGATTGAACCTGACATGCCCCGAGGACTTCATTGGCACACTAGATTAGGTTTACAGGTATCTGTCGTCAGAGGCCTGCTCTGGCATATCAACTTATGATAAAATATATAGTCCCTGAGCCACAGAACAGAATATGTCCTCCCCAAAAAGGAAGCCATGCTCCTGGAATTGTGTCATACCCTAAGGGTATTTGGATCCTGAATGGCCCCTTAGCAACCAGCACATTCTATGATATTCCTGGTAACAAACCATCATTGTGCCCCATCTTCATGAGACTCCATGTCAACTCAAGGTCTCGATATATTGCCCCAGAGCCACCAGAATGCACCTGCCATGTTCCTCAGCTGCAATGGTCAATGGAGGGGTGATTTCCAGGCATCCCTGTGGCGTTCTCTGCTACAAAACTTTCCACATGGAGAAACCAGAGAAAACAAACCAGACTTCTCCTGTCCGGTAGAAAGAAACTTTGCTATTTGGAGCATCTCACAAGCCCCAGCATGGGAAATCCTCCATGGCCTCTTGACGCCACCCTTCCATTTGTGGGTAATCACAGACACAAACTCCAGTGTGAGCAAACATCTGACATCCACCCTTACTCAGGTGCTGGATATTCGAAACGGCAGCTGCACACTGGAACTGCCTTTTGCTTTTCACTGAACTTAACCATAGCTTTGTATTACTATTCTATCCTCACCACACTGCTCCACAATATCTCTTGATAGGGAATTCTGGAGCCACAACGCAGTATTCTGCCTTCCACATAGAAAGAAGAAGGACCTGTTGAGTCTGCCCAGAAACTGCACATGAGGATCAATCTACTCAGACCACGAGGCAACCCTGATTAATAGATTTCCCTGACCACTAGTGCTGTGTCTGACAGAGTCTAAGCCCCGACCTCGTGTCAGCCACCCAGAGGTGAGGGCCCATATTTAGCATGAAGATCGGCCATGGCCCTGGGCCATCATCTGTACCCATCCTTGGTATCCAGTCATCTGTCCCCCAAACTTTGCTGGAATTCCTGCCAATGGCGAACCTGAAACACAATAGAGAACACCTCCTTCCCCATGGCAGGAATATTGGCTGTTGGGATGGTTGTCCAACAGCGTGGGGCCAGCTGCATGGCCAAGGAGACCATGCCCACTCCTGAGGGCCGACATGGGCACAGGCAGGCATGGTGATCCTCAGCCTGAGCATGTTTTCAAACAAACACTCTCAGTTGCTCCTCCAGTACCAGCATTGCAGGCCTGGTATGCCCCTAGGCCCAAATCCTAACCCTTGGTGGGATTTTCCAGGTGCCCAGACCCAGAGTCCGTCTCAGAATCCCTGTTTGGGGCACCATTAAGATGGAAAACAGCACTCTTCCCTTCCCTGAGAAAGGCACCAAACTATTGGGAGCCGCCAGGATCCTTAGAGAGAAAAAATCTCCCATGGACCCATGAAAACAAACCTGCATTCCGAGGCCATCCTGTCCACACAATCCAGAGAGAAAAGTCTTTGCTACCGCCTTCGAGTCATCCTATTTACATTTCCTGACGAGCTGCCATCCATGTCTATGCATTGGGCCTATGATCATCTCGACACTAACCCTAACCCCAGTTTGTGTTTGCCGACTTCTCTCCCAAAACCATGGCTTACATGCCCACCAAGATGTGGTCCCTCAAGCCACATCACAGGAAAGTTCCTGCCATCCCCAAGAAAACTGTGCCCATCAGGTTGTCCAAACCCTCCAGATTAGGAGAAACCTGCCAGGCCCCTGAACCCACCCCAATATTGGCGGTTGCTCTGGATGCAAACGTGCAGTCTGAAACACCCTGAGCACCTCCATCGAGGCAGAAAGCCAAGTCAATGGTTCTGAGTCAGATGATTGAACCTGACATGCCCCTAGGACTTCACTGGAACCCTAGATTGGGTCTTCAGACATCTGTTCTCAGAGTCCTGTTCTGGAATACCAAGTTATGATACAACATGTGGTCCCTGATTCCCACAACAGAACATCTCCTGTCTCCAGAAGGAAAATGTGCTCTTGGATCTATGTCCAACTTTCAGGGTAGATGGATCCTGCATGACCCATTAGCCCCAGCACCTTCTATGATCTCCCTGGTAACAAACCAGCATTGTGACCCAACTTCCTGAGACTTGATGCCAACTCAAGGTGTTGGTACTTTGCCCAAGAGCCATGAAACGAATCTGCCATGTTCCTCAGGTACAAAGGTCAATGGACGTGTGCTTTCTAGGCATCCAAGAGGTAGTTCTCTGCTACACAAAAATTCCACATAGGGAACCCTAGAGCAAACAAATAAGACTGCTCCTGTCAGGTTGAAGGAAACCTTGGTTGTTTGGAGCATCTCACAAGCCCCAGCCTGGGAAGTCTTCCACATTCTCTTGATGCCAACCCTCCATTTGTTAGTCATCATAGACACAAATTCCAGCATGAGCAAACATCTGACATCTGCTCTTACTCAGGTGCTGGATATTCGAATCAGTCACGCACACTGGAAATACCTTTCACTTGACACTGTATTCTTGCATAGTTTGGGTTTACAATTCCATCCTCACCCTACTGGACCGCAAGTCCTCTTGAGAGGGAATTAGGGAGACAAACGCAACATTCTGCCTTCCCCATAGAAAGAAGGGCCTGGTGAGTCTGCCCAGAAACTCCCCATGAAGATCAATCTACTTGGCCCTCGAGGGAACCCTGATTTATACTTTGCGCTGGCCACTAGCGCTGTGTCTGAGAGAGCCTGAGCCCCAACCTCGTGTCAGCCACCCAGAGTGTGGGGCCCTTATCCAGCATGTGGGACTGGCCATGGCCCAGTCATTTCTACCCATCCTTGGTATTCCGGCAACTATCCCAGACCTTTGCTGGAATCCCTACCAGTGGGGGAACCTGAAGCACAATTGAGAACTCCTCCTTCCCCATGGCAGGAAGCCTGGCTGTTGCTATGGGTGCCCAACCCTCAGAATTAGAACCAGGTGCATGGCCAATGAGACAACGCCCAATCATAAGGGCCGCCTGGGCGAAAGCAGGCATTGTGTCCCTCAACCTTAGCATGCATTCAAACAAATGCTCTCAGTTGTTTCTGCAGGGTCCCGCATCGCAGGCCTGGTATGCCCTTAGGACCAAATCCTAACACTTCGTGGGATTTTCCATGCCAACATAACCAGAGCCCGTCTCTGGAATCTCTGTTTTGAAGCACCCCTATGATGCAAAACAGCAATCTTCCCTCCCCTGAGAAAACTATTAGGAGCTGCCAGGATGCGTAGAGAGGAAAAATCTCCCAGGGCTCCATAAGACCACACCTTCATTCCGAGGCCATCCTGGACACACAATCCAGATACAAGAGACTGTGCTACCACCTTCGAATCACCTGGTTTACAGTTCCAGACGAGCTGCCCTACAGACCTATGCATTGGGCCTGTGATCACCTCGCCATTAAACCTACCCCAAGTTTGTGTTTGCAGACTTCTTTCCCAAAACCATGGCTCACATGCCCTCTATGATGGGTCTCTGTAGCCACACCACAGGAAAGATCCTGCTATCCCCAATGAAACTGTGTCAATCACAGTTGCCCAAACCCTCCAGATTAGGAGAGACCTGCAAGTCCCCTGAGCCCAGTCCAATATTGGAGGCCACTCTGGACACAAATGCACAGTGTGCAACACCCTGATCACCTCCATCCAGGAAGACACCCAAGTCAATGGTCCTGAGTCAGAAGATTGGTCCCTGAACCCCACAATAGAATATCTCCTGTCCCCAGATGGAATTCGTGCTCTTCAACTTGTGTCAAGGGTCGGGGTATATGAATTATGCACAGCCCCTTAGCCCCCAGCACATTCTAAGATCTCTCTGGTAACAAACAAACAGCATTGTGATCCATCTTCATGAGATTCCATGTCACTTCAAGTCCTTGGTAATTCGCCCCAGAGCCACCAGAATGAACCTGCCATGTTCCTCACCTGATATGGTCAGTGGAGGTGTGCTTTCCAGGCATCCATGTGGGAGTGCTCTTCTACTTATTCTTTCCACATGTGGGACCCTGGAGCAAACAAACCAGACTGCCACTGACCAGTAGAAGGGAACCCTCTGTTTGGAGCATCTCAGAAGCACCAGCAGGAGAAATCCTCCATGGCCCTTGACACAACCCCTCCATTTGTCAGTCATCATAGACAAAAACTCCAGCATGAGAAAACATCTGAAATCTGCCGTTATTTAGATTCTGCATTTTCTTTTCCACCACTGCACACTAGAACTGCGTTTCACTTGACACTGAATTTATCCATAGCTTGGGTTTAGAATTCCATCCTCAGCCTCCTGGTCTGCAAGCCCTCTAGAGAGGGAATTTGGAGCCACAAGGCAACATTCTCCATTCCCACTAGAAAGAAATAGGGCCTGGTGAATCTTCCCAGAAACTCCACATGAGGTTCAATCTACTTGGCACTCGATGGAACCTTGATTTATAGGCTGTCCTGGGCACTAGTACTAGTACTAGTACTAGTACTAGTACTGTGTCTGACAGAGCCTGAGCCAAGACCTAGTTTCAGGCACCCAGAGATATGAGCCCATATCCAGCATGTGAGATTGGCCAGGGCCCAAGTCCATCATCTCTACCCATCCTTGTTATTCAGGCACCTGTCCCCAGACCTTTTATGTAATCCCTACCAATGGGGTAACCTAAAGCACAATAGAGAACTCCTCCTTCCCCATGGTAGGAATCCTGGCTGTTGATATGAGTGTCCAAACCTCAAAGTGGGAGCCAGCTGCATGGCCAAGGAGACAATGCCCACTCATGAGGGCTGCCCTGGGCACAAGTAGCCATTGTAACCCTCAGCTTGATCAAGCCTTCAAAAAAATGCTCTTAGTTGCACCTCCAGGATCCTTCATTGCAGGCCTGATATGCCCTTAAGCCCAAATCCTAACACATCGTGGGATGTTCCATGTGCACATACCCAGAGCCCGTCACTGGAATCCCTGTTTTGAGGCATCCCTAAGATGGAAAACAGCACTCTTCACTTCCCTGAGAAAGCCACCAAACTAATGGGATCCCCCAGGATCCTTGAGAAGAAGAATCTCCCATGGTCCCATGAGTCCACACCTGTATTCCGAGGCCAGCGTGGATATGCTATCCAGATACAAGAGACTGTGCTACTGGCTTCGAGTCACCTGATTTACAGTTCCTGACGTGCTGCCCTCCAGATCTTTGGATTGGGACTGTGAACACCTCTCCATTAACCTTATCCCGAGATTGTGTTTGCAGATCTCTCTCTAAAAACAATAGCTCACATGTCCTCCAGGATGGGGCCCCTAGAGTCACACCACAAGACTGTGCTTGCCATCCCCAAGGAAACTGGGCCCATCACAGTTGCCCAAACCCTCCTGATTAGGAGAAACCCGGAAGGCTCCTGAGCACATCCCAATATAGGAGGCTGCTCTGGATGCAAATGCACAGTCTGAAACACCCTGATCACCTCCATCCAGGCAGACACCCAAATCAATGTTCCTGAGTCAGATAATTGAACCTGACATGGCCCTAGGACCTCATTGGAAGAGGGATTAACTTTTCAGGCACCTGTCCTCAGAGGCCTCTTCTGGAATACCAACTTATGATACAAATTATGGCCCCTGAGCCCCAGGGTGGGAAATCCTCCATGGCCTCTTGACGCCACCTCTCCATTTGTTGGTCATCGTAGACACAAACTCCAGCCTGAGCAAACATCTGACATCCGCCCATATTCAGGCGCTGATATTGGAATCAGCTGCTGCACACTGGAACTGCCTTTCGCTTTGCAATGAATTTAAGCCTAGCTTCAGACTACAATTTCATCCTCACCCTACTGGTCTGCCATATCTCTTGATAGGGAATTGTGGAGCCACAACGCAACATTCTGCCTTCTTCATAGATAGAAGGACCTGGTGAGTCTGCCCATAAACTGCACATGAAGATCAATATACTCAGCCCAGGAGGGAACCCCTATTTATAGTTTGCCCTAGCCACTAGTGCTGTGTCTGACAGAGCCTGAGCCCCTACCTCGTGTCAGCAACCCAGAGGGTGGGGCCCACATTAACCATGTGAGACCGGCCATGGCCCAGGGCTGTCATTACTACCCATCCTTGGTATTCAGGCATCTGTCCCCTAGATCTTAGCTGGAATCCCTACCAATGGGGGGACCTGAAGCACAATAGAGAATTCATCCTTCGCCATGGCAGGAATCCTGGCTTTTGGATGGGTGTCCAACCCTAGGAATGGGAACTGGCTGCATGGCTGAGTAGACATCGCCCAATCCTGATGGCCTCCGGGGCACAAGCAGGCATTGGGACCCTCAGCTTGACCATACTTTCAAACAAACGCTCTCAGTTGCACCTCCAGGATCCCGCATTGTAGGCCTGGTATGGCCCTAGGCCTAAATATTAACCCTTGGTGGGATTTTCCAAGCACTTAGACCCAGAGCTCATCTCTGGAATGCCTGTTTTGGGGCACGCCTAAGCTGGAAAACAGTACTCATCCCTTCCCGGAGAAATCCAACAAACTATTGAGAACCGCCAGGATCCTTGAGAGGAGAAATCTCCCATGGACCCTTGAGACAACACCTGCAATAAAGGCCATTCTGGAAATTAAATCCAGATACAATTACCTGTGCTACCACCTTTGAGTTACGTGATTTACAGTTCCAGACTTGCTGCCCTCCTGGTCTATGGATTGGGACTATGATCACCTTGCCACTAACCCTAACCTAAGTTTGTGTTTGCAGACTTCTCTCTCAAAATCATGGCGCACATGTCCTCCAGGATGGGGTCTCTGGAGTCACACCACAGGACAGTTCCTGCAATCCCCAAGGAAACTGCCCATCACAGTTGTCCAAAGACCCCATATAAGGAGAAACCTGCAAGGAACCTGAGCCAACCCTAGTATTGGATGCCACTCTGGACACAAATGCACAGTCTGAAACACCCTCATCACCTGCATCCAGTCAGACACCAGAGTCAATGATCCTGAGTCAGAAGATTGAATGACATTTCCCTAGGGCCTCATTCAAACCCTTTATTAGGTTTTCAGGCTTCTGTCCTCAGAGACCTGTTCTGGATTACCAATTTATGATACAACATATGGCCGCTGAGCCCCACAACAGAATATCTCCTGCCCCCAGAAGCAATCCGGGCTCTTGGGCCTGTGTCAAATCCTCAGGCTAGATGAATCCTGCATGGCCCATTAACCACCAGCACATTCTAAGATCTCCCTGGTAACAAACCAACATTTTGACCCATCTTCATGAGGTTCCATGTCCAATCCAGTCTTTATTTCTTCGCCTCAAAGCCACCAGATGCCAAGTTCCTTCGCTGTCATGGTCAATGAAGGTGTGCTTTCCAGTCACCCATGTGGGAGATCTATGTTATCCGATCTTTCGACATGGGGAACCATGGAGGAAACAAATCAGACTGCCCCTGTCTGGAAGAAGGAAACCTTGCTGTTTGGAGCATCTCAAAAACACCAGATTGGGAAATCCTCCATAACCTCTTGACGCCACCCCTCCATTTTTGTGTCATCATAGTCACAAACTCCAGCATGAGCAAATATCTGACATCCACCCTCACTCAAGTGCTGAATATTGGATTCAAACATTGCACACTGGAAATTTCTTTAGCTTGATACAGAATGTAACCATAGCTTAGGTTTACAATTCCATCCTCAGCCTCCTGGTCCACAATCCCTCTTGATAGTGAATTCTAGAGCCACAAAACAGCATTCTGCCTTCCCCTTACAAACAAGAAGGGCCTGGTGAGTCTGCCCAGAAACCATACATGAGGATCAATCTGCTCGGCACTTGAGGGAACCCCAATTTATAGGCTGCCCTGGGCACTAGTGCTGTGTCTGACAGAGCCTGAGCCAAGACCTAGTGTCAGCCACCCAGTGATCGGGGCCCATATCCACGATTTGATACTGGCCATGGCCCATGTCCATCATCTTTACCCATCCTTGGTATTCAGGCCTCTGTCCCCAGACCTTTGCTGGAATCCCCGCTAATGGGGGAACCTGACACACTATAGAGAACTCCTCTTTCCCCATGGCAGGATTCTGGCTGTTGGGATGGTTGTCCAACCCTCAAAGTGGGAGCCAGCTGCATGGCCAATGTGACCACGCCCACTCATGAGGGCCACCTGGGCATAAGCAAGTATTGTGACCCTCAGCCTGAGAATGATTTCAAACAAGCCCTCTCAGTTGCACCTCCAGGATCCTGCATGAAGGCCTGGTAAGCCACTAGGCCCAAATCCTAACACTTGGTGGGATTTTCCAGGGGACCAAACCCAGAGTCGGTCTCTGGAATCCATATTTTGGGGCACCCCTAACATGAAAAAAAGCACTCTTCCCTTCCCCGAAAAAGCCACCAACTATTGGGATCCACCAGGATCCTTAGAGAGGAAAAATCTCCCATGGACCCATGAGGCCACAACTGCATTCTGAGGCCATCCTGCACACAATACAGAGAAAAAAGCCTGTGATTCTGACTTTGAGTCACCCGATTAACAGTTCCTGAAGAGCTGCCATCCATGTCTATGCATTGGGCCTGTGATAACCTTGCCACTAACCCTAACCCAAGTTTGTGTTTTCAGACTTCCCTCCCAAAACCGTGGCTCACATGCCCTCCAGTTTGTGATAACTGGAGCCACACCACGGGATTGTACCTGTCTTCCCAAAGGAAACTGTGATTGTCACTATTAAACAAACCCTCTAGATTAGGAGAACCCTGAAAGTCCCCTAAGCCCAGCCCAATATTGGAGGCCACTCTGGACGCAAATGCACAGTCTGACACACCATATCACCTACATCCAGGCTGATATCCAAGTCAATGGTCCTCAGACAGAAGATTGAACCTGACATGCTCCTAGGATTCACTGGAACACTAGAATAGGTTTTCAGGTATCTGTACTCAGAAGGCTGTTCTGAATATCAATGTATGATACAATATGGTCACTGAGCCACACAAAAGAACATCTCCTGTCCTTAGAAGAAAGCTGTGCTCTGGACCTGTGTCAAACACTCTGGGTAGATGAATCCTTCAAGGCCCCCTGGCAACCAGCACATTCTATGATCTCCCTGACAACATACCAGCATTGTGACCCATCTTCATGAGACTCCATGACAACTCCAGCCCTTGGTACTTCGGCCCAGAGCCACCAGAATGAAACTGCCATGTTCCTCTGCTGCCATGGTCAATGTAGGTGTACTTTCCAGGCATCCAGCGGGAGTGCTCTGATACCAACTTTCCACATGGGGAACCCTGGAGGAAACAAACCAGACTCCCCTGTACGGTAAAAGGAATCTTTTCTGTATGGAGTATCTCAAGCCTGAGGGTGGGTAATCCTCCATGGCCTCTTGAGGCCACCCATCCATTTGTTGGTCATCATAGACACTAACTCCAGCGTGAGCAATCAACTGACATCTGCACTTACTCAAGTACTGGATATTTGAATCAGCTGCTACACACTGGAATTGCCTTATGCTTGGCACTGAATTTAAAAGTAGCTTGGCGGGACGCCTGGGTGGCTCAGTTGGTTAAACAGCTGCCTTCGGCTCAGGTCATGATCCCAGCGTCCTGGGATCGAGTCCCACATCAGGCTCCTTGCTCCGCAGGGAGCCTGCTTCTCCGTCTGACTCTGCCTTCCACTCTGTCTGCCTGTGCTTGCTCTCGCTCGCTCTCTGACAAATAAATAAAATCTTGAAAAAAAAAAGTAGCTTGGGTTTGCAATTCCATCCTCACCCTGGTGTTCAGTAAGCTCTCTTGATAGGGAATTCTGAAGCCACAACACAGCATTCTGCCTTCCCCATAGCAAGAAAAAACAGCCTGGAGAGACTGCCCAGAAACCCTACATGAGGATAAATCTACTCGACCCTCGAATGAACCCCATTTATAGGTTTACCTGGCCACTAGCGCTGAGTCTGACAGAACCTCGTCTCTGACCTCGTGTCAGGACCCAGAGACTGGGCTCCAACTCCAGAATGTGAGACCAGCCATGTCCCAGGGCTGTCATCTCTACCCATTCTTGATTCAGGCATCTGTCCCCAGACATTTGCTGAAATCCCTGCCAATGGGGGAACCAGAAGCACAATAGGGAAATCCTCCTTCCCCATGGCAGGAATGATGGCTCTTGGGATGGGTTTCCAGACCTCAGAGTGGTAACCAGCTGAATGGCCAATGATAACCCGCCCACTCATGAGGGCCGCCCTGGACACAAGCAGGCATTGTGACCCCCAACATGAGCATGCTTTCAAACAAACACTCTCAGTTGCATTCCAGAATCCAAATTTGCAGGCCTGATATGCCCCTAAGCACAAATCCTAACACCTGGTGGGATTTTTCAGGGGACCAGAAACACAGCCTGTCTCTGGAATCCCTGTTTTGGGACACCCCTAAGATGTAAAATAGCACTCTCCCCTTCACCAAGAAAGCCACCATAGTATAGGGAGCCGCTAGGATCCTTGAGAGGAAAAATCTCCCATGGATCCATGAGACCACACCTGCATTCCGAGGCCATCCTGGACACAAAAGCCAGATACACAAGCCTGTGCTACCACCTTCAAGGCAACTAATTTATAGTTCCAGACGAGCTGCCCTCCAGGTCTATGCATTGGGCCTGCGATCACCTCACCGCTAACCTTAACCCTAGTTTGTGCTTACAGACTTCTATCCCGAAACCATGGCTCATATTTCCTCCAGGATGGGGTCTCTGGAGCCACACCAAAGGACTGTGCCTGCCATCCCCAAGGAAAATGTGTCCGTTACATTTGCCTAAAACTTCGAGATAAGGAGAAACCTGCAAGGCCCCTGAGCCCACCCCAATACTGGAGGCCCCTCTGGACACAAATGTGCATTCTGAAATACGCTGATCACCTGAATCCAGGCAGATACCCAAGTCAGTGTTTCTCAGTCAGAAGATTGAACCTGACATGCTCCTATGACCTCATTGTAACCCCTGATTAGGTTTTCAGGCATTTGTAATCAGAGACCTGTTCTGGAGTACCAACTTAAGATACAACATATGGTCCCTGATCCCCACAACAGAACATCTCCTTTCTCTAGATGGAAGCCGTGCTCTTGGAACTGTGTCAAACCCTCAGGGTAGATGAATCCTACTTGGCCCGTAGCCACCAGCAGATTCTAAGATCTCACTGGTAACAAGCCAGCATTGTGAGCCATCTTCATGAGATTCCATGTCAACTACAGGCCTTGGTACTTCACCCCAGAGCCTTCAGAAAGAACCTGCCATGTTCTTCAGCTGCAATGTTCAGTGGAAGTGTGCTATCCAGGCATCCATGTGGGAGTGCTCTGCTACCCAAACTTTCCACATGGGGGACTCTCGAGCAAACAAATCTGACTGCCCTGTCCTGTAGAAGGAAACCTGGCTGTTTGGAGCATCTCACAAGCTCAAGTGTGGGAAATCCTCTATGACCTCTTTTCAACTCCTCTCCATTTGTCGGTCATTATAGACACAAACTCCAGCTTGAGCAAACATCTGACGTCTGCGCTTACTCAGGTGCTGGATATTCGAATCAGCCGCTGCACACTGGAAATGCCATTCGCTTGTCACTGAATTTATTCATAATTGGGTTTACAATTCCATCCTCACCCTACTGGTCCACAAGCCCTCATGATAGGGAATTCTGCAGCCACAACACAGCATTCTGCCTTCCCAATAGAAAGAAGAAGGGCCTGGTGAGTCTGCCCAGAAACTCCACATTATGATCAATCTACTTGTCCCTTGAGGGAACCCTGAATTATAGACAGCCCTGGCCCCTAGTGTTGTGTCTGACAGAGCCTAAGCCCCGACCTCGTGTCAGCCACCTAGAAGGCGGGGCCCATATCCCGCATGTTAGACTGGCCACGGAACAGAGCCGTCATCTTTACCCATCCTTGGTATTCAGGCATGTGTCCCCAGACCTTTCCTGGAATCCCTACCAATGAGGGAACCTGAATCACAATAGAGAAATCCTCATTCCCCATGGCAGGATTCCTGTAAGTTCGGAAGGGTGTCCAACACTCAGAGTGTTAGCCTACTGAATGGCCATTGAGACCACCCCCATTCCTGAGGGCCACCCTATGCAAAAGCTTGCATAGTGACCCTCAGCCTGAGCATGCTTTCAAACAAACGCTCTCAGTTGTATCTCCAGGACTTGCATTGGAGGCCTGGTAAGCCCCTATGCCCAAATCATAACCCTTGGTGGGTATTTCCAGGTGCCCAGAGCCAGAGCACTTCTCTGCAATCCCTGTTATGGGACACCCTTAATATGGAAAACAGAACTCTTTCCTCTCTGAGAAAGCCACCACATTATAAGGAGCCGCCAGGATACTTGAGAGGAAATATCACCCATGGACACCTGAGACCACACCTGCATTCTTAGTCCATCGTGGATACACAATCCAGATAAAAAAGCCTGTGCTACCTCCTTTGAGGCATGCGATTTACATTTCACACGGAGCTTCCCTCCAGGAGTATGCATTGGGCCTACAATCACTTCGCCACTAAACCTAACCCGCATTTGTGTTTGCAGACTTCCCTCCCAAAACCATGGCTCTCATGCCCTCCAGCATGGGGTCTCTGGAGCCACACCACAGGACTGTGCCCACCATTGCCAAGGAAACTGTGCCCATCAAATTGCCCTATCTTTCCAGATTAGGAGAAACCTGCAAGGCCCCTGAGCCCACCCCAATACTGGTTGCCACTCTGTACACAAATGCACAGTCTGGAACACCCTGATCACCTACATCTAGGCAGACTTTGAAGTCAATGATACTGAGTCAGAGGATTGAACCTGACATTCCGTTAGGATTTTATTGGAACCCTAGATTAAATTTTCAGGCATCTATCCTCAGAGGCCTGTTCTGCAATATCAAATTATGATACATTTGGTCCGTTAGCCCCACATCAGAACATCTCTGGTCCGAGAAGGAAACCGTGCCCTTTGACCAGTGTCAAACCCTCAGGGTAGATGAATCCTACATGGTCCCTTAGCCACCAGCACACTGTAAGGTCTCCATGGTAACAAACCTTCATTATAACCCATCTTCATGAGACTTCATGTCAACTCCAGGCCTTGGTAATTCGCCCAAGAGCCACCAGAACGAATTGGCCATGTTTCTCAGCTGCAATTTTAATGGAGGTGTGCTTTTCAGGCATCCACGTGGGAGTGCTCTGCTACCCAAACTTTCCACATGGGGGACCCTGGAGCAAATAAACCAGACTCCCCCTGTGTGGTAGAAGGAAACTTTGCTGTTTGAAGCATCTCACAAGCCCCAGCATGTGAAATCCTCCATGGCCTCTTGACGCCACCCCTCCATTCATCGGTCATCATAGACATAAACTCCAGCATGAGGAAATGTCTGACTTTCACCTTTACTCAGGTGCTGGATATCTGGAATCAGACACTGCACAATGGAACTGCCTTTTGCTTGGCACTGAATTGAACCTTAGCTTGAGTTTACAATTCCATCCTCACCCTACTGGTCCCCAAGCCCGCTTGATAGGGAATTCTGGGGCCACAACGCAGCTTTTTGCCTTCCCCTTAGAAAGAAGAAGGGCATGGTGATTCTGCCCAGAAACTCTGCATGAGGATCAATCTGCTCAGCCCTTGAGGGATCCCTGATTCATACTCAGCCCTGACCACTAGTTCTGTTTCTGACAGAGCCTGAGTGCTCAATTCATGTCAGCTACTCAGAGAGTCAGGCATGTGAGACTGGTCATGTCTCAGGTCCCTCATCTCTACCCATCCTTGGTATTCAGGCATCTGTCCCCAGACATTTGCTAGAATACCTGCTAATGGGGGAACCTGAGGCACAATAGAGAATTCTTCCTTTTCCATGGCAGGAATCCTGGTAGTTGGGATGGGTGTCCTACATTAAAGTGGTAGCCCGCTGCATGGCCAAGGAGACAACTCCCACTCATAAGGGCTGCCCTAATCACATCAGGCATTGTGACACTCAGACTAGCATGCTTTCAAACAAACGCTCTCAGTTGTACCTCCAAGTCACACATTGTAGGCCTGGTACTCCCCTAGGCCCAAATCCTAATCCTGGTGGGATTTTCCAAGCACCCAGACTCACAGCCCTTCTCTGGAATCCCTTTTTGGGGAACATCTAAGATTGAAAACAGCACTCTTCCATTCAAACGAGAAAGCCACCATACTATTGGGAGCTTCCAGGATCCGTAGAGAAGAAAATACTCTCATGTAAACATTAGAACACACCTGCATTCCAAGGCTATCATGGACACACAATCCAGATACAAAAGCCAGTGCTAGTGCCTTCGAGGTACGTGATTTACAGTTCCTGACGATCTGCCCTCCAGGTCTATGCATTGGACCTACGATCACCTCGCAACTCAACCTAATCCGAGTTTGTGATTGCAGACTTCTCTCCCAAAACCATGGCTTACATGCCCTCCACGATGGAGTCTCTGGAGCCACACCACAGGACTGTGCCTGCCACCCCCAAGGAAACCGTGCCCACAAATTTTCCTAAACCTTCAAGATTAGGAGAAACCTGCAAGGCCCCAGAGCCCACCCCAATATTGGAGGCTACTCTGTACACAAAGGCACAGTCAGAAACACCCTGATTGCCTACATATAGGCAGACACCGAAGTCAATGGTCCTGAGTCTGATGATTGAACCTGAAATTCCCCTTGGACTTAATTGGAACCCTAGATGAAGTTTTTAGGCATCTGTCCTCAGAGGCCTGTTCTGGAATTCCAACTTATGATACAACATTTGTTCCGGGAGCCCCACAACAGAACATCTCCGATACCCAGAAAGAAACCGTGTTCTTCGACCGGTGTCAAACCATCAGGATAGACTAATCATACATGGCCCCTTAGCCACCAGCACATAGTAAGATTTCCGTGGAAACAAAACTGCATTGTGACCCAACTTCATTAGAAACCAGGCCTTGGTACTTTGCCCTAGAGCAACCAGAAAGAACCTGCCATGTTCCTTAGGTGCAATGGTCAATGTAGGTGTGCTTTCCCTTATCCACGTGCGAGTACTATGCTACCCAAACTTTGCACATGGGGGAACCTGGTGTAAACAAACCAGACCTCCCCTGTCCAGTAGAAGGAAACCTTATGTTTGGATCAACTCACAGGCCTCAGCGTGTAAACTGCTCCATGGCCTCTTGATGCCACCACTCCATTGGTCGGTCATCATAGACACAAACTCCAGTCTAAGCAAACATCTGACATGCACCCTTATCCCGGTGCTGGATGTCTTGAATAAACCACTGCACATTGGAACTGCCTTCCACTTGGCACTGAATTGAACCATAGCTTGTGTTTACAATTCCATCCTCACCTGACTGGTCCCTAAGCCCTCTTGATAGGGAAATCTGGGGCCACAACGCAGCATTCTGCCTTCCCCATCGAATGAAGAAATGCCTGGTGAGTCTGCCCTGAAAACCCACATGAGGATCAATCAGGTCGGCCCTCGAGTCAACACCGATTTATAGGCTGCCATGGCCACTAGTGCCGTGTCTGACAGAGCCTGAGCTCGACTGAGTTTCAGCCACTAGAGAGCAGGCCCCATATCTAGCATTTGGGATTGCCATGGCCCAAGTATGTCATCTCTACCCATCCTTGATATTCAGGCACCTGTCCCCAGACCTTGGCAGGGATCCCTGCCAATTAGGGAACTTGAAGCACAATAGAGAACTCTTCTTTCCCCATGGCAATAAACCTGGCTTTTGGGATGGGTGTTCTACCCTCAAAGGGGGAGCCAGTTACAACATCAATGACACCACACACACTCCTTAGGACTACCCTTGGCACAAACAGGCATTGTGACCCTCACCCTGAGCAGGCTTTCAAAAAATCCCTCTCAGATTCACCACAATGATCCCTCATTTCAGGCCTGGTATGCCTGTAGGTTCAAATCATAAAACTTGGTGGGATTTTCGAGGTGCCCAGACCCAGAGACCATCTCTGGAATTTTTGTTTTGGTGCACCCTTCAGATGGAAAACAGCACTCATCCCTTCCCCAAAAATGTCACCAAATTATGAGGAGCCACCAGGATCCATAGAGAGGCAATGTCTCCCATGGACCCATGAGAACACACCTGCATTCCGAGGCCATCCTGGACACACAATCCGGAGAGAAAAGCCTGTGCTACTGCCTTCCATTCACCCTAATTACAGTTCCAGATGAGCTGCTCTCAAGGTATATGCATTGGGCCTGTGATCACCTCGCCACTCACCCTAATTCGAATTTGTGTTTGCAGACTTATCTACCAAAACCATGGCACACATGCCCTCCAGGATGGGGTCTCTGGATCCACACTGCAGGACTGTCCCTGCCATCCACAAGGAAACTGTTTCCATCACAGTTGCCCAAACTGTCTAGATTAGGAGAAACCTACAAGGCCTCTGGGCCTACCCCAATTTCGGCGGCCGCTCTGAACACAAATGCACAGTCTGAAATACCCTGATCTCCTACATCCAGGAACACAGCCAAGTCAATGGTCCTGAGTCAGAATAATGAACCTAACATGCCCCTAGGACGTCATTGGAACCATTGATTCGGTTTTCAGACATGTGTCCTCAGAGGCCTGTTCTAGAATGCGAACTTATGATACAACATGTGGTGCCTGGGCCACACAACAGAACATCTCCTGTCCCCAGAAGGAAACCGTGCCCTACAATCTGTGCAAAATCCCAGAGTAGTAGATTCCTGCACAACTACTAAGCCACCAGCACATTCTAAGATCTACCTGGTAACAAACCAGCTGTGTGGCACATCTGCAAGAGATTCCATGTCAAATCAAGGACTTGGTACTTTGCTACAGAGACACCAGAATAAAGCTGCCATGTTCTTCAGTTGCAATGGTCAATGAAGTTGAACATTCCAGGCATCCATGCGGTAGAGCTCTGCTACCCAAACTTTCCACATGGGGGACCCTGGAGCAAATAAACCACACTCCACCTGTCCAGTAGAACAAAACCTTGCTATTTGGAGCAGCTCATGAGTCTCAACGTGAAAATCCCTCCATGGCTTCTTGACGCCACCCCTCCATTTGTCAGTCATCATAGACACAAACTCCAGTGTGAGCAAATATCCGACGTCCTCCCTTACTAAGGTGCTGGATATCTCGAAAAAGCTGCTGGACACAGGAACTGCCTTCCGCTTGGCAGTGAATTGAACTGTAGTTTGTGTTTACAATTCCTTCCTCACCCGACTGGTCCCCAAGCCTTCTTGATAGCGAATTATGGAGACACAACACAGCATTCTGCCTTCCCGATAGAAACAAGTGCCTGGTGAGTCTGGCCAGAAACCCCACATGAGGATCAATCTGCTCGGCCCTATATCGGAGGGACCCTGATTTATAGGTTGCCCTGGCCACTAGTGCTGTGTCTGACAGAGCCTGAGCCCAGACCTAGTGTCAGTCACCAGAGTTTGAGCCCCACATCTAGCATTTGGGATTGCCATGGCTCAAGTATTTCATCTCTACCCATCCTTGGTATTCAGGCACCTGTCCCCAGACCTTTGCTGGAATCCCTGACAATGGGGCATCCTGAAGCACAATAGAGAACTCCTCCTTCTTCATATCAGGAAACTTGGCTGTTAGGATGGGTGTTCAACCCTGAAAGGGGGAGTCATTTACAAGTCCAGTGAGACCACACAAACTCCTCAGGGATGCCCTGGAGGCAAACAGGCCTTGTGACCCTCAGCCTGAGCATGCTTTCAAACAATTCTTCTCTGTTGCACCACCATGAACCCGCATTGCAGGCCTAATATGCCCCTAAGCCCAAATCCTAGCACATGTTGTGATGTCCCAGATGCCATGAACCAGAGCCCGTCTCTGGAATCCCTGTTTTGTGGCACCCATAAGGTGGAAAACATCACTCTCCCCTTCCCCGAAAAAGCCACCAAACTATGGAGAGCCACCAGGATCCATAGAGAGGAAAAGACTCCCATGGACCCATGAGACCACACCTGCATTCCAAGGCCATGCTGGACACACAATCCAAAGAGAAAAGCCTGTGCTACTGCCTTCCAGTCTCCCTAATTATAGTTCATGAGGAGCTTCCCTCCAGGTCTACGCATTGGGCCTGTGATCACCTCGCCACTCACCCTAATTTGTATTTGTGTTTGCAGACTTCTCTCCCAAAACCATGGCTCACATGCCCACCAGAATGTTATCTCTGGAGCCACACCACAGAACTCTGGCTGCCAATCCCAAGGACACTGTGCATATCAGATTTGCCCAAACCTTCCAGATTAGGAGAAACCTGTGTGGCCCCTGAGCCCACACCAATATTGCCGGCCACTTGGGATGGAAATGCGCAGTCTGAAACACCCTTATCACCTACATCCAGGGAAATAGCCAAGTCAATGATCGTGAGATAGACGATTGAACCTAAAATGCCCCTAGGCTCTCAATGGAACCCCATTAGGTTTTTAGGCATCTGTCCTCAGGGGCCTGTTCTGAAATACCAATCTATGACACATCATGTGGTCTCTGAGCCACACGACAGAACATCCCCTGTCCCCAGAAGAATACCATGCTCTTCGACCTGTGCCAAACCCTCAGGGTAGGAGAATCCTGCATGGCACCTTAGCAACCAGCACATTCTAAGTTCTCCCTGGTAACAAACAAGCATTGTGACCCATCTGCAAGAGATCCCATGTCAACTCAAGGCCTTGGCACTTTGTCCCAGAGCCACCAGAACGAATCTGCCATGTTCCTCAGCTGCAATTGTCAATGGAGGTGTGCTTTCCTGGCATCCATGCCGGAGAGCTCTTCTTCACAAACTTTCCACATGGGGAAACCTAGAGTAAACAAACCAGACTTCACCTACACTGTACAAAGAAATGTTACTTTTTGCAGCAGTTCACAGGCCTCAGCATGTGAACTCCTCCATGGCCTCTTTATACCACCCCTCCACTTGTCGGTCATCATAGACAAAAACTCTAGTGTGAGCAAGCATCTGACATCCACCCTTATTCCAGTGCTGGATGTCTCGAGTAAACTGCTACAAATTGGAACTGCCTTCTGCTTGGCACTGAATTGAACCATAGCTTTTGTTTACAATTCCACCCAAAACTGACTGGTTCCCAAGCTCTCGTGATTGGGAAACCTGGAGCCACAACACACCATTCTGCCTTCCCTATTGAATGAACAAATGCCTGGGAATCTTCCCAAGAAACTCCACATGAGGATCAATCTGCTCCGCCCTCGAATCTACTCTGATATAAAGGCTGCCATGGCCACTAGCGCTGTGTCTGACACAGCCTGAGCCCCGACCGAGTTTTAGGCCTCATATCTAGCATTTGGGATTGCTATGGCCCAAGTACGTCATCTCCACCCATCCTTGGTATTCAGGCACCTATCTCGAGACCTTGCTGGAAACCCTGCCAATGGGGCAACCTGAAGCACAGAGGAACCTGAAAGAAGAGAACTCATCCTTCCTCATGGCAGGACATTTGGCTGTTGGGTTGGGTGTCCAACTCTCTAAGAGGGAGCCAGATATATGACCAATGAGACCACTCCCACTCCTGAGGGCCGCCATGGGAGCAAACAGGCATTGTGAGACTCAGCCTGAGCAAGCTTTCAAGCAATCCCTCTCAGTTGCACCATCATGATCCCGCATTGCAGGCCTCATACACCCCTAGGTGCAAATCCTAACCCTTGGTGGGAAGTCCCAGATGCCCAGAAAAAGAGCCTGTATCTGGAATCCCTGTTTTGGGGCACCC
The DNA here is from genome assembly GCF_964662115.1 of Mustela nivalis. Classification (NCBI taxonomy): domain Eukaryota; kingdom Metazoa; phylum Chordata; class Mammalia; order Carnivora; family Mustelidae; genus Mustela; species Mustela nivalis. The sequence goes on from NW_028136519.1 coordinate 512,401, forward strand.
ATAAGATGGAAAACAACACTCTTCCCTTCCCCAAAAAAGCCACCAAACTATGAGCTGCACAGATCCATAGAGAGGAAAAGTTTCCCATGGACCCATGAGACTATACCTGCATTCCAAGGCCATCCTGGACACACAATATAGAGAGAAAAGCCTGTGCTACTGCCTTCCAGTCACCCTAATTACTCCTGACAAGCTGCACTCCAGGTCTACTCATTGGGCCTGTGATCACCTTTCCACTAACAATAACCCACATTTGTGTTTGCAGACTTCTCTCCCAAAACCATGGCTCATATGCCCTCCAGGACAGGGTCTCTGGATCCACAACACATGACTGGGCCTGCCATCCCCAAGGAAACTGTGCCCGTCAAACCTGCCCAAACCTTCCAGTTTAGGAGAAACACGCAAGAGCCCTGAACCCGACCCAATATTGTCGGCAGCACTGGACACAAATGCCAGTCTGAAACGCCCTAATCACCTACATTCAAGCAGACAGCCATTTCAATGTTCCTGGGTCAGAAGATTGTACCTGACATGCTCCTAGGACGTCATTGGAACACTAGATTAGGTTTTCAGGCATCTGTCCTCAGGGTCCTGTTCTGAAATACCAACTTAGGATACAACATGTGGTCCCTGAGCCACACAATAGAATATCTCCTGTCCCCAGTAGGAAACCATGCCCTTCGACCTGTGCCAAACCCTCAAGATTGGAGAATCCTGCACAGCACCTTAGACACCAGCACAAACTCTAGTTTGTGCGTTGACCCATACCACAAGCTTTCCATCTGCTGGACAGTCGAGTCCTGTTGAATGGCTCCAGGATGTCCCATACGGAAAGACTGGAGAGCAGGATTCGAAGGATGGATGCCTGTACAGCATACCTCACATTCCCATTGGCTCTTTGTGACAAGACATGTTTGAACTACTGGCTCTGGGGCGAGCTAACTAGGGGGCTGAATTGAAATGGACTCTCCTGCGGATGGGTCATAATGTGGGTTTGTGTGCATGGAGACCTTGGAATATTTTGGCAGCTCAGGGGCCATGAAGTATTCGCCTAACCGAAGGGTGTAATATTGCTCCAATTAAAAAGAGATCCCTATGTGGAGATGAGACAGGTTCTCTTTGGTGCCTCAGAAAAGCCCCAGATACTGGTCTTCAAACCAGTTCTCTGAGTAGAGACACCTGGAAACCAAAGCTAGGGTTCAGATTAGAGCCTAGATGCCTGTCCGTTTCAATCTTCTGTCTCTGGGGACACTGTCTGAGTATCTAAGTGGAGATAGTTGCTCAGCTGGTGTCAGAGTGCCCCTCTTAGTCCATGGCCGAGGCATGGCCTTGGAGACCTTATTGGATTCTCCTAATCTCTAGGGTTGTGGCCAATGGATTGGGTACAGTTTTCTTGGAGAGGACTGGCACAGTCCTTCAGTGTGTCTCCATAGGCCCTAGCCTGGAGGGTGTGTGGGTCCGGGCTGTGGGCACAGAAGTCTGAAAACACAAACTCGGCTTGGGTGTGGAGCCGAGAGCATGGCAGGATGGACCCACAGACCGTGAGAGGAGATCCTCAGCTTATGAAAGAAGGGCAAATGGGAGGCAGTCACGCAAGCTTTTGTCTTTGGATGTTTTGTCTCCCATAGCCGTGGAATGTAGGGGTGACCTCAGGGGCTATGGAAGAGTCTCCCTCTCTGAGGAGTTGGTCCAGCTCTTAAGATTTTGGGGACATTTTGTGGGAAGGGTGGAGTCCTGCTGTCTGGCTCAGGTGTTCTTCCAGGAGAGGGACTCCAGATCACAGTCCTGGGTTCGAGCAAATGGAATACTCGAGCTCTTGTGAAGATTGGGATCATAGGGGCTTGGCAAGCCCCATATGCGGGCTCTTGGTCGAGGCCCTGAGAGACCTTACTTCGACATGGGGCCCATGCTGATGGTCCCAATGCGAGTTTGTACCCAAGGAGGCACTCAAGTTTAGGCTTGGCCTCAGGGGCCATGAAGGTTTCTCCTACACTGAAGGTATGACTCCATGCCAACAGCAAGTTTTCCAGCCATGGGGAAGGAGAAGATCTGATTTGTGCTTCAGTTACCCACGTTTGCCAGGATTTGATATAATATCTAGGGTCAGATGTCTGAAAACCCAGGTTGGGAAGAGATGACGGCATAAGGCCATGGCCTGTCTGATGTGCTTAGTGTGCAGCCAGCTGTTTCCTTGTCTGTCGGGACGTCAGGCTGTGTCAGACAGAGCATTACTGACCAGGGTAGCCTTTCCAGTTAGGGTGCGGTCGAGGCCAGAGCAGGTTGGTTCTCATTTGTGGTTTCTGGAGAGCCCCATAGGGCAACGTTTTTCTTCTGGTGGGCAGGCAGAAAACTGTGTTGTGGTTCTGTAATTCCCAGTCTGGAGGGCTTGTTTGCCAGGAGTGTGAAGAGGGAAGTCTGAAAACACAAGCTAGCGTTAGGTTTGGGGCCGAGGGCATGGCAGGCCCACTCTGCAGAGACTGAATCAAGATCTCCTGCATCTGAGGTCAGGGCGAGTATCAGACGTTGCCTCAGGTTGGAGTTTGTGTCCATTATGGCCCCTTCCTGAAGGGGGTGGGGGCGTCATGAGGCCAGGGAGGTTTCCCAACGCTGGGAGTTATGAGCTGCCCCAAACATCAAGGTTTCCTCTGTAGGACAGTCGAGTACTATGAGATGGTTCTAGGATGACCCCTACAGAAAGACTCGAGAGAAGGGGTCTAAGCATGAATGTCTGCAAATGCCACCTCACATTCCCACTGGCTGCTTGGGGCAAGGCAGGCTCAATCTGCAGGCTCTTGGGCGGGTTTCTCAGAGGGCTGAGTTGAAATGGACTCTCCTGAGGATGAGTCATACTGTGGGTTGGTGGCCATGGAGACCTTGGAATGTGGCGGTGGCTCAGGGACTCTGCAGGTTTCTCCAAACCGAAGGGTTTGACACAGCTCCAACAATGAAGCTTCCCATGTGTAGACGATAGTTGTTCTGTTTGGTGTCTCAGGAAAGCCCCAGATGCTGGTCTTCAAACCCAGGCCTCTGAGGAGTGACACCTGGAAACCAAAGCAAGAGTTCAGATTAGGGCCCAGGGGCCTGTCTGGTTCAATCTACTGTCTCTGCCGACATCTGTCTGTGTTTCTGCATGGAGGTAGTTGCTCAGCTAGTGTCAGGATGCCTTTGTCCAGAGAGGCTTATAGTAGTGGGATGTCCTCGGGGGCCTTGAGGTTTCTCCTATTCTGTGGGGTTATGGGCAATGGAATGGGCATAGTCTCCTTGGAGAGAGCAGGACAGTCCTGTGGTGTGGCTCCAGAGGCCCCAGCCTGGCGGCTGTGTGGGCCAGGGCTGTGGGGACAGACATCCAAAAACACAAACTCGGCTGAGGTTTGGGGCTGAGGTTATGGCAGGAGTGATCTACAGTCCGTGAGGGGAGCTCATTGTGATTAGAAAGTAAGGCGAGTGAGAGGCGGTCGTTCAGGCTTATGTCTCTGGATGTTGTATTCATGATAATCATTTAATGTAAGCATGGTCTCATGGGCCATGGAAGTCTCCCTCTCTGTTGATTTGTCCGGCTCCCAAGAGATTGGGGTCATTTTGTGGGAAGGGAGGAGTCCTGTTTTCTGCCTCATGTGTCCCCACAATAGAGGGATTCTAGAGCAGAGCACTGGGTACATACAACTGGAATACCCACCCTCTGGTTAGGCCTGGGGTCCATTGGGCATGGCAAGCCCATATGCAGATTCTTGGTCCAGCCACTGAGAGACGTTACTTGAATAGTGGACTCATGCTGAGGGTCACAATGTGTGTTTGTGCCCAAGGTGGTCCTCAATATTGGGCGGGACCTCATTGAGCTTGCAGGTTTCTCCTACAGTGAACCTTGGACATGCCAACCTCAGGGTTTCTTGCCATGGGGAAGGAGGAGTTTTGATTTCTGCATCACGTTCACATCTGGGCACTAATTGGAGATAAGGTCTAGGTTCTGAAGCCTGAAAACCGAGGTTTGGAAGAGATGACGACCTAAGGCCATGGCGGGTCCGATGTGTTCAGTTTGGGGCCAGCTTTCTAGGTGTCGTTCAGGAGGTCTGCACTCAGGCTGTGCCAGACAGGGCATTCGTGCCCAGATACGCTGTATAATTGGGGTACAGTTGAGTGACATGCAGAAGATAATTATTTGGGGTTTCTCCGTAGCCCCATAAGGCAAAGTCTTTCTTCTGGAGGGCAGGCAGAGTGCTGCATTCTGGCTCCGGAACTGCCAAACTGGAGGCCTTGCGGCCAGGAATGCAAGGATGTAAGTCTGAGAACTGAAGCTTTTCTTTGGTTTCAGAGCGAGAAAATGGCAGGCACACTCTGCAGAGCTGAATTGAGATTTCATGCATCTGAGGTCAGGGCGAGGTTCATATATTGGCTCAGGTTGGAGTTTCTGTCCATGATGGCCCCTTCATGAAGGGGGGTCATCACACCGCCATTGGTGTTTTCCCATGATGGCAGTAGTGAGATGCTCCAAACCACAAGGATTTTCTGCGGGTCAGTTGAAACCTGTTGGATGGCTCCAGGACATCCCATATGGAACAATTGCAGAGCAGGGTTCTAAGGATGGATGCCTGGGCATCCGGCCTTGCATTCCAATTGTCTCCTAGCGAAACGGCACGTTTGATTGCTGCCTATGATGTAGCAGCCGAGGGGGCTGAGTTGAAATGCATTCTCTTGAGGATCGGTCATAATGTGGGATTGTGTCCATGGAGACCTTGGAATGGGGCAGTGGCACCAGGGCTCTGAAGGATGCTCCTAACCAGAGGTTTTGACACAGCTCCAAGAAGCATTTTTCCCATGGGGAAACAAGATTTGTTCTCATTGGTGCTTCAGTAACCCCCAATATGCTGGTATAGGAAACCAGAACTCTGAGGAGAGATGCCTGGAAACCAAGGCAATGGATCTGATTAGGGCCTGGGGCCTGTCTGGTTTAATCTTCTTCTCTCGGTTCATCTGTCTATGGGATTGAGTGGAGGTAGTTCCTCAGCTGGTGTCAGATTGCCCCTATTTGTCCTGGGCAGTCTACACTATTGGGATGGCCACTTTGACTTTGGAGGTTTCTCCTAATTTGCAAGTTTGTGGCCAATGAAATGGGCAGAATTCCTTTGGGGATGGAAGGCACAATCCTGAGGTGTGGCTCTAGGGGCTCAAGCATGGAGGGTGTGTGGGTCAGAGCTGTGGGGACAGAAGTCTGAAAACAGAAACTCGTCTTAGGTTTGGGGACATAGGTATGGGAGGCCCGATCTACAGACCTTGAGCAGAACTCTTCAGGATATGAACAAAGAGTGAGTGTGAGGCACTTGCTCAGGCTTTTGACTCTGGATTTTGTGTCACTGATGGCCGTGGAATGTAGGGGCGTCCTCATGGACCATGGGTGAGACTTCCTCTATGGGGATTTGGATGATCCCAATATTTTGGGGTCATTCCGTGGGATGGGAGGAGTCCATTCTGTTTTTTTTTTTGTTTTGTTTTGTTTTGTTTTTTTTACCTCAGGTGTGCCACTAAAGAGGGATTCCAGAGCAGAACCCTGGGAAGGGGCGACTGGACAACCCGAACTCTGTATAAGATTGGGGGCCTAAGGGCATGGCAATCCCCATATGGGGTACCTTTGTCCAGCCACTGAGAGGTCTTACTTGAGTACAGTGCTCACACTGAGGGTCACAATGCATGTTTGTGCCCAATGTAGGCATCAAGCATGGGCGGGGACTCATGGGCCATGCTTGATTCTCCTACACTGAACTTTGGACAACATACGAACCACAAGGTTTCTTTCCATGGGGAAGGAGGAATTCTGATTTCTGCATCATGTTCACCCCTGGGCAGTGACTGGAGATAAGATCTAAGTTCTGAATCCAGAAAATCGAGGTTGGGATGAGATGATAACCTAAGGTCATGGAGGGTCCGATGTGCTCAGTGTGCGGTCAGCTTTCTGGGTGTTGTCAGGAGGTATGGATTCAGGCTGTGTCAGACAGTGCATTAGTGCCCAGGTTAGAATGTATAATTTGGGTACAGTTGAGTTCCATGTAGGTTCATCCTCATTTATTGTGTCAGGGAAGCTCACTGGGGCAACATTTTTCTTCTGGTGGGCAGGCAGAGTGCAGCATTGTGGGTCCAGAATTGCCAAACTTGAGGGCGTCGGGACCAGGAGTGTGAGGACGTAAGTCTGAGATCATAAGCTAAACTTAAGTTTCAGGGCGAGGGCACGGCAGGCACCCTCTGCAGATCCGAATCAAAATCTCATTCATCTGAAGTCAGGACAAGGATCAGACTTAGGCGCAGGTTGGAGTTTCTGTCCATGATGGCCCCTTCATCAAAGGGGTGGAATCTCGAGGCCATGGAGGTTTTCCCACGTTGGGAGTTGTGGGATGCTCCAAACTGCAAGGATTCCTTCTGCGGGAAAATTGAGAACTGTTGGATGGCTCCAGGACATCCCATATGGAATGACTCCAGAGCCGGGTTCTAAGGATGGATGCCTGAGCAGACTGCCTCTTACACCAATTGTCTCCCTGCCACAAGACAGGTACGATCTGATGGCTATGCAGGAGCAATCGTGGGAGCTGAGTTGAAATGGACTCTCCTGAAGATGGGTCTTAATGTGTGTTTGTGTCCATGAGGACGTTGGAATGGGGTGGTGGCCCCAGGGCTCTAAAGGATTCTAACCGGAGATTTTGAAACAACTCGAAAGAGCAAGTTTTCCATGTGGAGACAAGATTTGTTCTAATTGGTGCCTCAGGAAACCCACATATGCTGGTATTAGAACCAGGCCTCTGAGGAGAGATACATAGAAACCACAGCAATGCATCCAATTAGGTCCTAGGAGCCTCTCTGGTTCAATCTTCTTCTCTGTCGACATCTGTCTATTTTATGAAATGGAGGTAGTTGCTCAGCTGGTGTCAGACCGCTCCTGTTTGTCCGGGCGGCCTACACTATAGGGATGGCCTCGGGGACTTTGGAGGTTTCTCCTAAATTGTATGATTATGGACAATGGCATGGGCAGAATTCCTGTGGAGTGGGCAGGCACAGACCTGATGTGTGGCTCCAAGGGCCCAGCCTTGAGGGTGTGTGGGCAAGGACTGTGGGGGCAGATGTCTGAAAACACAAACTCAGCTTAGCTTTGGGGACGTAGGTATGGCAGGTCCGATTTACAGACTATGAGGAGAACTTTTTGGGATATGAATAAAGGGTGAAAGTGTGACACTTGTCAGGCTTTTGCCCCTGGATTTTGTGTCAATGATGGCTGTGGAATGTCAAGGAGTCCTCATGGGCCATGGAAGAGTCTTTCTCTCTGTGGATTTGGCCAGATCCCAATTGTTTTGGGTTAATCTGTGGGATTCAGTTTTGTTAACTAAGGTGTCCCACCAAAAGAGGGATACCAGAGCAGAGCCCTGGACAACAAGAAATCTAACTAAAAATACGGGCCTAGGGGCATGGCAAGCCCAATATGCCTTCTAATGGTCCAGCCACTGAGAGGCCTTCATTGAGGACAGAACTCATGCTGAGGGTCACAATGCGTGTTTATGCCCTCGTGGTACTCAAGCATGGGTGGGGACTCATGGTGCATGCTTGTTTCTCCTACACTGAATGATAGTCAACATGTAAACCACATGAGTTCTTGCCATGGGGAAGTATTAATTCTGATTTCTGCATATCATTCACCCCTGGGCAGTGATTGGAGATAAGGTCTAGGTTGTGAAGTCTGAAAACCGAGGTTGGGAAGAGATGACGACCTAAGACCATGTTGGGTCCGATATGCTCAGCGTGGAGCCAGCTGTCTGGGTGTTGGTCGAGAGGTCCAAGCTTGGGCTGTGTCAGACAGGGCCTTAGTGCCCAGGGTAGATTGTATAATTGGGGTACAACTGAGTGCCGTGCAGGTTGATCTTTATTTGGCATTTCTGGGTAGCCCCAAGGGCAATGTTTTTCTTCTGGAGGACAGGCAGAGTGCTGCATTGTGGCTCCGGAATTTCCAAAGTGGATGCCTTGTGGACGGGGAGTGTGAGGACGGAAGTCTGAGAACACATGTTAGGCGTAGGTTCTGGGCGAGGGCACGGCAGGCACCCTCTGCAGATCTGAATCGGGATATCATGAATCTGAAGTCAGGGCGAGGTTCAAACCTAGGCTTAGGTTTGAATTTCTGTCCATTCTGGCCACTTTATGAAGGGGACAGCATCTCCAGTCCATGGAGGTTTACCCACAATGGAAGTTGTGAGATGCTCCAAACAACAAAGATTCCTTCTGATCAACAATTGAGACCTTTTGTATCACTCCAGTACATACCATACAGAATGACACCAGAGCAGGGATCTAAGGATGGATGCATGGGAAGCCCGCCTCACATTGCAGTTGTCTCCTAGCAAATAGACAGTTTGATATGCTGGCTCTGTCAGAGCAACCAAGGGGGCTGAGTTGAAATGGACTCTCCTGAGGATGGATGCTAATGTGGGTTTGTGTCCATGGAGACCTTGGAATGGGGCGTTGGTGCATGGGCCCTGAAGGATTCTCCTAACCGGAGGTTTTGAGACATCTCCAAAGGACAAGTTTCCCATGTGGAGACGAGATTTGTTCTGATTGGTGCCTCAGGAAACCCCCATATACTGTTATTGGAATATAGGCCTCTGAAGAGAGATAACTGGAAACCAAAGCAATGGCTCCGTTTAGAGCCTAGGGGCCTGTCCGGTTGAATCTTCTTCTCTGTGTACATCCATCTAAGGTATTAGTGGAGTTCGATGCTCAGCTGGTGTCAGATGGCCCTTGTTTGTCCCAGGCGGCCTACACTATTGTGAAGGCCTTGGGGACTTTGGCGGTTTCTCCTAATTTTATGATTATGGACAATGGAATGGGCAGAATTCCCGTGGAGAGGGAAGGCACAGTTTTGATGTGGCTCCAGGGGCCCCAGCCTGCAGGGTGTGTGTGCACCAGGACTGTGGAGACAGAAGTCTAAAACACAAACTCAGTTTAGGTTTAGGGACGTAGGTATGGCAGGCCCAATCTACAGACCGTGAGGAGAATTCTTCCGGATATGAAGAAAGAGAGATTGTGAGGCACTTGTTCAGGCTTTTGTTTCTGGATTTTGTGTCAACGATGGGCGTGGAATGTCGGGGAGGCCTCATGGGCCATGGACGAGTCTTCCGCTCTGTGGATTTGGCCCGATTCCAATTGTTTTGGGTCAAACTGTGGGATGGGAGGAGTCCTTTCAGTTTTGTTACCTCAGGTGTCCCACCAAAAGAGGGATTCCAAAGCCGAGCCCTGGGGAGGGGAGACTGGACAACCAGAAATCTGGTTAAAAATTGGGGCCTAGGGGCATGACAAGCCCAATATGCTGTCTTTTGGTCCAGCCACTGAGAGGCCTTACTTGAGAACTGGGCTCACGTTGAGGGTCAGAATGCATGTTTGTGAACGACTTGGTCCTCAAGCATCTGCAGGGCCTCATGGGCCACACTGGTTTCAACTACATTTTACGTTGGACAACAGGCCAACCACAAGGTTTCTTGCCATGGGGAAGGAGTTCTGATTCCTGCATCATGTTCAACCCTGGGTGGTGACTGGAGATAAGGTTTAGGTTCTGAAGCCTGAAAACCGAGGTTGGAAAGAGATGATGACCTAAGGCCATGGCGGGTCCGATGTGCTCAGTGTGTGGCTAGCTGGGTGGGTGCGAGCCAGGAGGTTCAGTCTCAGGCTGTGCCAGAAAGGGCAGTAGTGCCCAGGGCAGCCTGTATAATTGGGGTCCAGTCAAGTGGCATGCAGGTTGATCCTCATTTGGGGAATCTGGGTAGCCCCAGAGGGCAAAGTTTTTCTTCCGGAAAGCAGGCAGAGTGCTGCCTTGTAGTTCTGGAATTGCCAAACTGGAGGGCTTGTGGGCCAGGAATGTGAGGATGGAAGTTGAGAACACAAACTAGACTTACGTTTCTGGGCAAGGGCACGGCAGGCACACTCTGCAGAGCTGAATCAAGATGTCCTGCATCTGAAGTCAGGGCGAGGATCAGATGATCGCTCAGGTTGGAGCTTCTGTCCCTGATGGCCCCTTCATGAAGCGCAGGGGGCGGGATCACAAGGCCATGAAGGTTTTCCCACGATGGGAGTTGTGAGATGCTCCAAACAGTAAAGATTCTTCTGCGGGACTATTGAGACCTGTTGGTTGGCTCCAGGACTTCCCATACAGCATCATTCTGAGAATGGTTCTAAGTATGGATGGCTGGGAAGCCTGCCTCTCATTCCAATCATCTCCTAGCGACAAGACGGGTTAGATCTGCTGGATCAGGGGGAGCAACTGAGGGGGCTGAGTTGAAATGGACTCTCCTGTGGATGGGTCCTAATGTGGGTGTGTCTCCATGGAGACCTTGGAATGAGTCGCTGGCACCGGGAACCTGAAATGTCCTTCTAACCAGAGGCTTTGAGAGAGCTCCAACATGCAAGTTTCCCATGTGTAAACGAGATTTGTTCTGATGGGTGCCTCAGGAAAAGCCCTCAGCTGGTATTGGAAACCAGGCTTTTGAAGAGACATGCCTGTAAACCAAAGCTATGGATCCCATTATGGCCTGGGGTCCTGTCTGGTCAATCTTCTTCTCTGGGGACATCCATCTATGGCATGAGTGGAGGTAGATGCTCAGCTGGTGTCAGACGGCCCTTTTTTGTCCCGGACAACCTACACCATTGGTATGGCCTCAGGGAATTTGGAGGTTTCTCCTAATTTGTATAGTTTTGGATAATGGAATGGGCAGAATTCCCATGGATTGGTAAGGCACAGTCCTAATGTGTGGTTCCAGGGGCCCAGCCTGGAGGGTGTGTGGCCCAGGACTTTGAGGACAGAACTCAAAAAACACAAACTCAGCTTAGGTTTGGGGACGTAGGTATGGCACGGCCGAACTACAAATCATGAGAACAACTCTTCAGGATATGAAGAAAGAGCGAGTCTGAGGCGCTTGCTTAGGCTTTTGTCTCTGGATTTTGTATCAGCGATGGCCGTGGAATGTCGGGGAGGCCTCATGAGCCATGGACGAATCTTCCTCTCTGTGGATTTGGCCCTATCCCAATTCTTTTTCGTGAATCTGTGGAATGGGAGGACTCCTTTAAGGTTTGTTACCTGAGGTGTCCCACCAAAAGAAGAATTCCAAAGCAGAGCCCTGGGAAAGAGTGAAGGGACAACCCGAACTATGGTTAAAAATTGGGGTCTAGGGGCATGGCAAGCCCAATATGCTCTTTCTTCATGCAGCCACTGAGAGGCCTTGCCTGAGGACCGGGCTCAGGCTGAGGGTCACAATGTGTGTTTGAGACCAATGTGGCCCTCAAGCGTGGGCTGGGTCTCATGTGCCACACTGGTTTCAACTACACTGAAAGTTGGACAACATGCCAACCACGAGGTTTCTTGTCAAGGGAACGAGTTCGGATTTCTGCAACATTTTCAAACCTGGGCAGTGATTGGAGATAAGGTCAAGGTTCTGAAGCCTGAAAACCGAGGTTGGGTAGAGATGACGACCTATGGCCATGGCGGGTCCGATGTGCTCAGTGTGTGGCCAGCTGTCTGGGTGGGGCCAGGAGTTCCAGGCTCAGGCTGTGTCAGAATGGGCAATTGTGCCCACTTCAGCCTATATATTTGGTGTACAGCCAAATGGCGTGCAGGTTGATCCTCATTTGGGGTTTCTGGGTAGCCCCAGAGGGCAATGTTCTTCTTCCAGGGAGCAGGCAGAGTGCCGCATTGTACTTCTGGATTGCCAAACTGGAGTGCTTATGGGCCGGTAGTCTGAGGACGGAACTCCGAGAACACAAGCAAGGCTTAGGTTTTATGTGTGAGGACATGGCAGGCACAATCTACAGACCTGAATCGAGATCTCTTGCACCTGAAGTCAGGTTGAGCATCAGATGATGCCTCAGGTTTGACTTTCTGTCCCTGATGGCCCCTTCATAAAGGGGGGGAATCACGAGGCCGTGGGGGTTTTCCCACCATGGGAGTTGTGAGAAGCTCCAAACTGTAAAGATTCTACTGTGGGACAATTGAGACCAGTTGGTTGGCTCCAGGCCAACGATTCTGAGCAGGGTTCTAAGGATGGATGGCTGGGTAGCCCACCTCGCATTCCAATATTCTCCTAGCTACAAGACAGGCTAGATCTGTTGGATCTCGGGGAGCAACCGAGGAGGCTGAGTTTAAATGGACTCTCCTGTGGATGGGTCCTAATATGTTTTTGTGTCTATGGAGACTGTGGCATTAAGCGGTGGCACTAGGGCCCTGAAGGCTTCTCCTAAACAGAGGTTTGACACAGGTCCACCATGCAAGTTTCCCATGTGTAGAGGAGATTTGTTCTGATGGGTGAGTCAAGAAAGAGCCATATTCTGGTATTGAAATCCAGGCCTCTGAGGAGAGATGCCTGGAAACCAAAGCAATGGATCCGATTAGTGCCTAGGGGCCTGTTGGTTTCTTTTTACCTCGGGCGACATCTATCTATGGGTCAGAGTGCAGGTAGGTGCTCAGATGAACTCAGATTGCCCGTGTTTGTCCTTGGAAGCCAACACTATGGGATGGCCTCAGGGAATTTAAAGGTTTATACTTTTAGTTGCGTTGTCGCCATTGGAATGGGCTCACACAATTCCCTTGCGAGGGCAAGAACAGTCCTCAGGTTTGGCTTCAGGGGCCTGAGCCTATAGGGTGTGTAGGCCAGGGCTGTTTGGACAGTTGTCTGAAAACACAAACTCGACTTCTCTTTCGGGTCATAGGTAGGGCAGGACTGATCTACAGACCATGAAGAGAACATTTCGGTATATGAAAAAAGGGCGAGTGTGAGGCTATTGCTCATGTTTTTGTCTCTGCATATCATGTCACTCATGGTCGTGAAATTTCCGGGTGACTTCATGGGAAATGGACGAGTCTTACTCTCTGGTGGTTTGGCCCCTTCCAAAGAGGTTGGGGTCATTCTGTGGGATGGAAGAAGTCGTTTTCTTTTGTTGTTGTTGCTTTGTTTTGTTTCATTTTTTAACCTCCGTTGTCCCACCACATGAGGAATTCCAGAGTAGAGCTCTGGGGAGGGGTGACTGAACAACCAGAAATCTGGTTAAAAATTGGGGCCTAGGGCTATGTCAAGCCCATTATTACATCTAGTGATCCAGGCTCTGAGAGGACTTACTAGAGGACAGGACTCACCCTGAGGGTCACAATGCATATTTATGCCCTCGTCGCACTCAAGAATAGGCGGGCCTCAGGGTGAATGCTAGTTTCTCCTACAATGAACGTTGGACAACATGCCAACCACAAGGTTTCTTGCCATGTGTAAGGAGAAGTTCTGATTTCTGCATCACACTCACCCCCAGGCAGAGATAAAGTCTAGTTTCTGAGGCCTGAAAACTGAGGTAGGGAAGAGATGAGGACCTAAGGCCATGGCGGGTCTGATGTGCTCAGTGTGCGGTCAGCTGTCTGGGTGTTGGTCAGGAAGTCCGGGCTCAGGTTGTGTCAGACAGTGCATTAGTGCCCAGGTTAGACTATATAATTCGGGCAAAGTCGAGTACCGTGTAGGTTTATCTTCATATAAGGTGCCTTGGCAGCTCTTTAGGCAATATTTTTTTTCCAGAAAGCAGGCCATGTGCTTAATTGTGGGACCGGATTTACCAATCATGAGGGCTTTGAGGCCAGGAGAGTGAGGTCAGAATTCTGAGAACAAAAGTTATACTTGGGCTAAGGGCAAGGGCACGGCAGGTACCCCCTGCAGATCTGAACCAATATCTCATCCATTTCAAGTCAGGGAGAGAATTAGACTTTGGCTTAGGTTGGAGTTTCTGTGCCTGACGGCTCCTTCATGAAGGGAGCGGAATCTCGTGTCCATGGAGTTTTTCCCACGTGGGAGTTGTGGGTTGCCCCCTTCAAGAATTCCTTCTGCGGGACAATTGAGACCTTTGGGCAGCTCCAGGACATCCCATATGGAGTGACTCCATAGCACCGTTCGAGGGAGGATGCCTGGGAAGCCAGCCTCACATTCCAATTGTCTCCTAGCAACAAGCCAGTTTAGATCTGATGGCTCTGCGGGAGCAACTGGGGTGACTGACTTGAAATGGACTTTCCTCAGGATGGGTCCTAATGTGTCTTTGTGTCCATGGGGCCTTGGAATGGGGCCGTGGCACCGGGACCCTGAAGTATTCTCCTAAGCTTTTGACAGAGCTCGATGCACATGTTTCCTTGTGGAGACGAGATTTGTTCTGATTGCTACCTCAGGAAAACACCTATGCTGGTATTGGAATCCAGGCTTTTGAGGAGACATGCCTCTCACCAAAGCAATGGATCCGATTGGCCAGGGTCCTGTCTGGTTCAATCTTCTTCTCTGGGGACATCCATCTATGGTATGAGTGAAGGTTGATGCTCAGCTGCTATCAGACCGCGCTTGTATGTCACGGGCGACATGCCCTATTGGGATGGCCTCAGGGATTTGGAGGGTTCTCCTAATTTTACGGTTTTGGACAATGGAATGGGCAGAGTTCCCATGGATTGGGTAGGCACACTCCTTATGTGTGGCTCCAGGGACCGCAGCCTGGAGGGTGTGTGGCCCAGGACTTTGAGGACAGAAGTCTGAAAACATAAACTCAGCTTAGGTTTGGAGACGTAGGTATGGCAGGCCCGATCTATAAACCATGAGAAGAACTCTTCAGGATATGAAGAAAGAGCGAGTCTGGGGTGCTTGTTCAGTCTTTTGTCTCTAGATTCGGTATCAGCGATGGCCGTGGATTGTCTGGGAAACCTCATGGGCCATGGACGAATCTTCCTCTCTGTGGAATTGGCCCGATCCCAATTCTTTTTCGTCAATCTGTGGAATGGGAGGTCTCCTTTCAGGTTGGTTACCTTAGGTGTCCCGCCAAAAGAGGAATTCCAAAGAAGAGCCCTGGGGAAAAGCGAAGGGACAACCCGAATTATGGGTAAAATTTGGGGCCTAGGGGCATGGCAAGCCCAATATGCTGTCTCTTCATCCAGCCACTGAGAGGCCTTACCTGAGGACTGGGATCAGGCTGAGGGTCACAATGTGTGTTTGTGACCAATGTGGCCCATAAACATGGGCGGG
The DNA here is from genome assembly GCF_964662115.1 of Mustela nivalis. Lineage (NCBI taxonomy): Eukaryota > Metazoa > Chordata > Mammalia > Carnivora > Mustelidae > Mustela > Mustela nivalis. Next base: position 527,442 of record NW_028136519.1, read on the forward strand.
GCCTCATGGGCCACACTGGTTTCAACTACACTGAATATTGGACAACATGCCAACCACATGGTTTCTAGCCACGGGGAAGGAGTTGTGATTTCTGCATCACTTACAAGCCTGGGCAGTGATTGGAGATAAGGTCTAGGTTCTGAAACTTGTCAACCGAGGTTGGGAAGAGATGACGACCTAAGGACATGGCTCGTCCGGCGTGCTCAGTGTTCGACCAGCTTTCTGGGTGGGGCCAAAAATTCCAGGCTCAGGCTGTGTCAGAAAGGGCAATAGTGCCTAGGTCAGCCTATATATTTGGGGTACAGTCGAATGGCATGCAGGTTGATCCTCATTTGGAGTTTCTGGGTAGCCCCACAGGGCTATGTTTTTCTTCCTGAAGGCTGGCAGAGTGCCTCATTATAGTTCTGGTTTGCAAACTGGAGGGCTTGTGGGCCAGTAGTCTGAAGACGGAAATCTGATAACACAAGCTAGGCTTAGGTTTCTGGGTGAGGACAAGGCAGGAACAATCTACAGACCTGAATCGAGATCTCGTGCTTCTGAAGTCAGGGTGAGGATCAGAAGATCGCTCAGGTTGGTGTTTCTGTCCCTGATGGCCCCTTCATGAAGGGGCGGGGTCTCGAGTTCGTGGGGGTTTTCCCACGATGTTAGTTGTGAGAAGGTCCAAACTGCAAAGATTCTTGTGCAGGACAATTGAGACATGTTGGTTGGCTCCAGGGCAACGATTCCGAGCAGGGTTCTAAGGATGGATGCCTGGGTAGCCCACCTTGCATTCCAATTGTGTCCTAGCAACAAGACAGGTTATATCTGCTGGATCTGGGCGAGCAATCTGGATCTGGGTTGAAATGGACTCTCCTGTGGATGGATCCTAATATGTTTTTGTGTCTATGGAGACCTTGGAATGAAGGGGTGGCACTGGGGTCCTGAAGGGTTTTTTCAAACAGAGGCTTTGACACAGCTCCAACGTGCAAGTTTCCCATATGTAGATGAGATTTGTTCTGACAGATGAGTCAGGAAACAGCCATATGCTGGTATTGAAATCCAGGCCTCTGAGGAGAGATGACTGGATACCACAGCAATGGATCCGAATAGTGCCTAGGGGCCTGTTCGTACATTTTTACCTCTGGGGACATCATTCTATGCGTCTGAGTGCAGGTAGGTGCTCAGATGGGCTCAGATTGCCCCTGTTTGTCCTGGGAAGCCACCACTATTGGGATGGCCTCAGGGAGTTTGCAGGTTTATCCTATTAGTAGGTTGTGGCCATTGGAATGGGCACGTACAATTCCCTTGTAGAGGGCAAGTACAATCCTCAGGTTTGGCTCCAGGGGCCTGAGCCTGTAGGGTGTGTAGGCAGAGTTGTTTGGACAGTCTGAAAACACAAACGCGGCTTATGTTTCAGGTCATAGGTATGGCAGGATTGATCTACAGACCATGAGGAGAACTCTTCGGGATATGAATAAGGGGCGAGTGTGAGGCTCGTGCTCAAGTTTTTGTCTCTGGATATCGTGTCACTCATGGTCATGAAATTTCCTGGTGACTTCATGGGAAATGGACGAGTCTTACACTCTGGGGGTTTGGCCCCGTCCAAGGAGTTTTGGGTCATTCTGGGGATGGAAGAAGTCCGTTTTGTTGTTGTTGTTGATTTGCCTTGTTTTGTTTTTTAACCTCAGGTGTCCCACCAAATGGGGGATTCCAGAGTAGAGCCCTGGGGAGGGCCGACCGCATAACAAGAAATGTGGTTAAAAATTGTGGCCTAGGGACATGTCAAGCCCATTATGACATCTAATGGTCGAGCCACTGAGAAGACTTACTAGAGCACAGGACTCACGCTGAGGGTCACAATGCGTGTTTATGCCCACTTCGCAAACAAGAATGGGCAGGGCCTCATGGTGAATCCTGGTTTCTCATACACTGAACGTTGGACAACATGCCAACCACAAGGTTTCTTGCCATGGGTAAGGAAGAGTTCTGATTTCTGCATCACAGGCACCCCTGGGCAGTGATTGGAGATAAGGTCTAGGTTCTGAAGGGTAAAAACTGAGGTAGGAAAGAGATGATGACCTAAGGCCATGGCGGGTCTGAGGTGCTCAGTGTGCGGTCAGCTGTCTGGGTGTTGGTCAGGAGATCCGGGCTCAGGTTGTGTCAGAGAGTGCATTAGTGCCCAGTTTAGACTAAATACTTTGGGTACAGTCGAGTGCCATGTAGATTTATCCTCATATAAGTTGTCTGGGCAGCTCATTAAGCAAAATTTGTTTTCTAGAGGGCAGGCAGAGTGCTTAATTGTCGGTCCGGAATTTTAAACTTGAGGGATTCGTGTCCAGGAGTGTGAGAACGGAAGTCTGAGAACACAAGCTAGACTTGGGTTTCAGGGCGAGGACATGGCAGGTACCACTGTAGATCTGAACCTATATCTCATGCATCTGAAGTCAGGGCGAGGATCAGACGTTGTCTCACGTTGGAGTTTCTGTGCATGACGGACCCTTCATGAAGAAAGCGGAATCTCAAGGCCATGGAGTTTTTCCCACGTTGGGAGTTGTGGAATGTCCACTTCAAGGATTCCTTCTGCGGGACAATTGAGACCTGTTGGGCAGCTTCAGGATATCCCATATGGAATGACTCCAGGGCACTGTTCGAGGTTGGATGCCTGGGAAGCCGGCCTCGCATTCCAATTGTCTCCCAGCAACAAGACAGTTTAGATCTGATGGCTTAGCGGGAGAAACCGGGGTGGCTGACTTGAAATGGACTTTCCTGAGGATGGGTCCTAATGTGTGTTTGTGTCCATGAGGGCCTTAAAATGGGGCGGTGGCACCGAGACCCTGAAGTATTCTCCTAAGCTTTTGACATAGCTCGATGCACAAGGTTCCTTGTGGAGACGAGATTTGTTTTGATGGGTGCCTCAGGAAAACCTCTATGCTGGTATTGGAATCCAGGCTTTTGAGGAGACATGCCTGTAATCCAAAGCAATGTATCCGATTATGGCCTAGGGTCCTGTCTGGTTCAATCTTCTTCTCAGGGGACATCCATCTATGGTATGAGTGGAGGTAGATGCTCAGCTGGTATCAGACCGCCCTTGTTTGTCCCGGGCGACCTGCACTATTGGGATGGCCTCAGGGATTTGTAGGGTTCTCCAAATTTTACTGTTTTGGACAATGGCATCGGCAGAATTCCCATGGATTGGGTAGGCACAGTCCTACTGTGTGACTCCAGGGGCCCCAGCCTGGAGGGTGTGTGGCCCAGGACTTTGAGGACAGAAGTCTGAAAACACAAACTCAGCTTAGGTTTGGGGACGTAGGTATGGCAGGCCTGATGTATAAACCATGAGAAGAACTCTTCCGGATATGAAGAAAGAGTGAGTCTGAGGGGCTTCCTCAGGCTTTTGTCTCTGGATTTTGTATCAGAGATGGCCGTGGAATGTCGGGGAGGCCTCATGGGCCATGGACGAATCTTCCTCTCTGTGGATTTGGCCCGATCCCAATTGTTTTTCGTCAATCTGTGGAATGGGAGGACTCCTTTCAGGTTTGTTACCTCAGGTGTCCCGCCAAAAGAGGAATTCCAAAGAAGAGCCCTGGGGAAAAGTGAAGGGAGAACCCGAACTATGGGTAAAATTTGGGGCCTAGGGGCATGGATGCCCAATATGCTATCTCTTCATCCAGCCACTGAGAGGCCTTATTGATGACTGGGATCAGGGTGAGGGTCACAATGTGTGGTTTTGACCAATGTGGCCCGCAAACATGAGCGGGGCCTCATGGGCCACCCTGGTTTCAACTACACTGAACGTTGGACAACATGCCAACCACATGGTTTCTTGCCATGGGGAAGGAGTTGTGATTTCTGCATCACTTTCAAGCCTGGGCAGTGATTGGAGATAAGGTCTAGGTTCTGAAACTTTACAACCGAGGTTGGGAAGAGATGACGACCTAAGACCATGGCGGGTCCGATGTGCTCAGTGAGCGGCCAGCTTTCTGTGTGGGGCCAGGTAATCCAGGCTCAGGCTGTGTCAAAAAGGGCAATAGTGCCCAGGTCAGCCTATATATTTGGGGTACAGTCATATGGCGTGCAGGTTGATCCTCTTTTGGAGTTTCTGGGTAGCCCCAGAGGGCAATGTTTTTCTTCCTGAGGGCAGGAAGAGTGCTGCATTATAGTTCTGGTTTTCAAACTGGAGGCTTGTGGGACAGTAGTCTGAGGAAGGAAATCTGAGAACAAGCTAGGCTTAGGTTTCTGGGTGAGGACAAGGCAGGAACAATCTACAGACCTGAATCGAGATCTCGTGCTTATGATGTCAGGGCGAGGATCAGAAGATCGCCTAGGTTGGAGTTTCTGTCCCTGATGGCCCTTCATGAAGGGGTGGGGGGGTCATGAGGCCGTGGGGGTTTTCCCACGATGTTAGTTGTGAGAAGCTCCAAACTGCAAAGATTCTTCTGCAGGACAATTGAGACCTGTTGGTTGGCTCCAGGGCAACGATTCCGAGCAGGGTTCTAAGGATGGATGGCTGGGTAGCCCACCTCGCATTCCAATTGTGTCCTAGCAACAAGACAGGTTAGATCTGCTGGATCTGGGGGAGCAACCCAGGAGGCTGAGTTGAAATAAACTCTCCTGTGGATGGGTCCTAATGTCTTTTTGTGTCTATGGAGACCTTGGAATGTAGCGGTGGCACTGGGGTCCTGAAGGGTTTTTCCAAACAGAGGCTTTGACACAGCTCCAACGTGCAAGTTTCCCATATGTAGATGAGATGTTTTCTGATGGGTGAGTCAAGAAACAGCCATACGCTGGTATTGAAATCCAGGCCTCTGAGGAGAGATGACTGGATACCACAGCAATGGATCCGAATAGTGCCTAGGGGCCTGTTCGTTCCTTTTTACCTCTGGGGACATCAGTCTATGCGTCTGAGTGCAGGTAGGTGCTCAGATGAGCTCAGATTGCCCCTGTTTGTCCTGGGAAGCCACCACTATTGGGATGGCCTCAGGCAGTTTGGAGGTTTATCCTATTAGTAGGGTTGTGGCCATTGGAATGGGCACATACAATTCCCTTGGAGAGGGCAAGTACAGTCCTCAGGTTTGGCTCCAGGGGCCTGAGCCTGTAGGGTGTGTAGGCCAGAGCTGTTTGGACAGTTGTCTGAAAACACAAACGCGGCTTATGTTTCGGGTCATAGGTATGGCAGGACTGATCTACAGACCATGAGGAGAACTCTTCAGGATATGAAAAAAGGGCGAGTGTGAGGCTCGTGCTCAAGTTTTTGTCTCTGGATATCGTGTCACTCATGGTCGTGAAATTTCCAGGTGACTTCATGGGAAATGGACGGGTCTTACTCTCTGGGGTTTTGCCCCGTCCCAAGAGTTTTGGGTCATTCTGGGGATGGAAGAAGTCCGTTTTGTTGTTGTTGTTGTTGATTTGCTTTGTTTTGTTTTTTAACCTCAGGTGTCTCACCAAATGAGGTATTCCAGAGTAGAGCCCTGTTGAGGGCCGACCGGACAACCAGAAATCTGGTTAAAAATTGTGGCCTAGGGACATGTCAAGCCCATTATGACATCTAATGGTCGAGCCACTGAGAGGACTTACTAGAGCACAGGACTCACGCTGAGGGTCACAATGCGTGTTTATGCCCTCTTCGCACTCAAGAATTGGCGGGGCCTCCGGGTGAATGCTGGTTTCTCCTACACTGAACGTTGGACAACATGCCAACCACAAGGTTTCTTGCCATGGGTAAGGACAAGGTCTGATTTCTGCATCACAGGCACCCCTGGGCAGTGGTTGGAGATAAGGTCTAGGTTCTGAAGCCTGAAAAACCGCAGTTGGGAAGAGATGATAACCTAAGGCCATGGCGGTTCTGATGTACTCAGTGTGCGGTCAGCTTTCTGGGTGTTGGTCAGGAGGTCCGAGCTCAGGTTGTGTCAGACAGTGCATTAGTGCCCAGGTTAGACTATATACTTTGGGTATAGTCGAATGCCATGTAGATTTATCCTCATATAAGGTGCCTGGGCAGCTCATTAGGCCAAATTTTTTTTCTAGAGGGCAGGCAGAGTGCTGCATTGTGGGTCTGGAATTGCGAAACTTCCGGGCTTCGGGGCCTGGAGTGTGAGGACGGAAGTCTGAGAACACAAGCTAGACTTTGGTTTCAGGGCCAGGGCACGGCAGGTACCCCTGTAGATCTGAACCTATATCTCATGCATCTGAAGTCAGGGGGAGGATCAGAAGTTGGCTCAGGTTGGAGTTTCTGTGCATGACGGCCCCTTCATGAAGGGAGCGGAATCTCGAGGCCATGGAGGTTTTCCCACGTTGGGAGTTGTGGGATGCCCCCTTCAAGGATTCCTTCTGCGGGACAATTGAGACTTGTTGGGCAGCTCCAGGACATCCCATATGGAATGACTCCAGGGCACCGTTCGAGGATGGATGCCTGGGAAGCCCGCCTCACATTCCAATTGTCTCCTAGCAACAAGACAGTTTAGATCTGATGGCTTAGCGGGAGAAACCGGGGTGGCTGACTTGAAATGGACTTTCCTGAGGATGGGTCCTAATGTGTGTTTGTGTCCATGAGGGCCTTAAAATGGGGCGGTGGCACCGGGACCCTGAAGTATTCTCCTAAGCTTTTGACATAGCTCGATGCACAAGGTTCCTTGTGGAGACGAGATTTGTTTTGATGGGTGCCTCAGGAAAACCTCTATGCTGGTATTGGTATCCAGGCTTTTGAGGAGACATGCCTGTAATCCAAAGCAATGTATCCGATTATGGCCTAAGGTCCTGTCTGGTTCAATCTTCTTCTCAGGGGACATCCATCTATGGTATGAGTGGAGGTAGATGCTCAGCTGGTATCAGACCGCCCTTGTTTGTCCCGGGCGACCTGCACTATTGGGATGGCCTCAGGGATTTGGAGGGTTCTCCAAATTTTACTGTTTTGGACAATGGCATCGGCAGAATTCCCATGGATTGGGTAGGCACAGTCCTAATGTGTGACTCCAGGGGCCCCAGCCTGGAGGGTGTGTGGCCCAGGACTTTGAGGACAGAAGTCTGAAAACACAAACTCAGCGTAGGTTTGGGGACGTAGGTATGGCAGGCCCGATCTATAAACCATGAGAAGAACTCTTCCGGATATGAAGAAAGAGCGAGTCTGAGGCGCTTGCTCAGGCTTTTGTCTCTGGATTTTGTATCAGAGATGGCCGTGGAATGTCGGGGAGGCCTCATGGGCTATGGACGAATCTTCCTCTCTGTGGATTTGGCCCGATCCCAATTGTTTTTCGTCAAACTGTGGAATGGGAGGACTCCTTTCAGGTTTGTTACCTCAGGTGTCCCGCCAAAAGAGGAATTCCAAAGAAGAGCCCTGGGGAAAAGTGAAGGGAGAACCCGAACTATGGGTAAAATTTGGGGCCTAGGGGCATGGCAAGACCAATATGCTATCTCTTCATCCAGCCACTGAGAGGCCTTATTGAGGACTGGGATCAGGGTGAGGGTCACAATGTGTGGTTTTGACCAATGTGGCCCGCAAACATGAGCGGGGCCTCATGGGCCACCCTGGTTTCAACTACACTGAACGTTGGACAACATGCCAACCACATGGTTTCTTGCCACGGGGAAGGAGTTGTGATTTCTGCATCACTTTCAAGCCTGGGCAGTGATTGGAGATAAGGTGTAGGTTCTGAAACTTGACAACCGAGGTTGGGAAGAGATGACGACCTAAGACCATGGCGGGTCCGATGTGCTCAGTGAGCGGCCAGCTTTCTGTGTGGGGCCAGGTAATCCAGGCTCAGGCTGTGTCAAAAAGGGCAATAGTGCCCAGGTCAGCTTATATATTTGGGGTACAGTCGTATGGCGTGCAGGTTGATCCTCTTTTGGAGTTTCTGGGTAGCCCCAGAGGGCAATGTTTTTCTTCCTGAGGGCAGGAAGAGTGCTGCATTATAGTTCCGGTTTTCAAACTGGAGGCTTGTGGGCCAGTAGTCTGAGGAAGGAAATCTGAGAACAAGCTAGGCTTAGGTTTCTGGGTGAGGACAAGGCAGGAACAATCTACAGACCTGAATCGAGATCTCGTGCTTATGATGTCAGGGCGAGGATCAGAAGATCGCTCAGGTTGGAGTTTCTGTCCCTGATGGCCCTTCATGAAGGGGTGGGGGGGTCATGAGGCCGTGGGGGTTTTCCCACGATGTTAGTTGTGAGAAGCTCCAAACTGCAAAGATTCTTCTGCAGGACAATTGAGACCTGTTGGTTGGCTCCAGGGCAACGATTCCGAGCAGGGTTCTAAGGATGGATGGCTGGGTAGCCCACCTCGCATTCCAATTGTGTCCTAGCAACAAGACAGGTTAGATCTGCTGGATCTGGGGGAGCAACCCAGGAGGCTGAGTTGAAATAAACTCTCCTGTGGATGGGTCCTAATGTCTTTTTGTGTCTATGGAGACCTTGGAATGTAGCGGTGGCACTGGGGTCCTGAAGGGTTTTTCCAAACAGAGGCTTTGACACAGCTCCAACGTGCAAGTTTCCCATATGTAGATGAGATGTTTTCTGATGGATGAGTCAAGAAACAGCCATACGCTGGTATTGAAATCCAGGCCTCTGAGGAGATATGACTGGATACCACAGCAATGGATCCGAATAGTGCCTAGGGGCCTGTTCGTTCCTTTTTACCTTTGGGGACATCAGTCTATGCGTCTGAATCCAGGTAGGTGCTCAGATGAGCTCAGATTGCCCCTGTTTGTCCTGGGAAGCCACCACTATTGGGATGGCCTCAGGCAGTTTGGAGGTTTATCCTATTAGTAGGGTTGTGGCCATTGGAATGGGCACATACAATTCCCTTGGAGAGGGCAAGTACAGTCCTCAGGTTTGGCTCCAGGGGCCTGAACCTGTAGGGTGTGTAGGCCAGAGCTGTTTGGACAGTTGTCTGAAAACACAAACGCGACTTATGTTTCGGGTCATAGGTATGGATGGACTGATCTACAGACCATGAGGAGAACTCTTCAGGATATGAAAAAAGGGCGAGTGTGAGGCTCGTGCTCAAGTTTTTGTCTCTGGATATCGTGTCACTCATGGTCGTGAAATTTCCAGGTGACTTCATGGGAAATGGACGAGTCTTACTCTCTGGGGTTTTGCCCCGTCCCAAGAGTTTTGGGTCATTCTGGGGATGGAAGAAGTCCGTTTTGTTGTTGTTGTTGTTGATTTGCTTTGTTTTGTTTTTTAACCTCAGGTGTCTCACCAAATGAGGTATTCCAGAGTAGAGCCCTGTTGAGGGCCGACCGGACAACCAGAAATCTGGTTAAAAATTGTGGCCTAGGGACATGTCAAGCCCATTATGACATCTAATGGTCGAGCCACTGAGAGGACTTACTAGAGCACAGGACTCACGCTGAGGGTCACAATGCGTGTTTATGCCCTCTTCGCACTCAAGAATTGGCGGGGCCTCCGGGTGAATGCTGGTTTCTCCTACACTGAACGTTGGACAACATGCCAACCACAAGGTTTCTTGCCATGGGTAAGGACAAGGTCTGATTTCTGCATCACAGGCACCCCTGGGCAGTGGTTGGAGATAAGGTCTAGGTTCTGAAGCCTGAAAAACCGCAGTTGGGAAGAGATGATAACCTAAGGTCATGGCGGTTCTGATGTGCTCAGTGTGCGGTCAGCTTTCTGGGTGTTGGTCAGGAGGTCTGAGCTCAGGTTGTGTCAGACAGTGCATTAGTGCCCAGGTTAGACTATATACTTTGGGTATAGTCGAATGCCATGTAGATTTATCCTCATATAAGGTGCCTGGGCAGCTCATTAGGCCAAATTTTTTTTCTAGAGGGCAGGCAGAGTGCTGCATTGTGGGTCTGGAATTGCGAAACTTCCGGGCTTCGGGGCCTGGAGTGTGAGGACGGAAGTCTGAGAACACAAGCTAGACTTTGGTTTCAGGGCCAGGGCACGGCAGGTACCCCTGTAGATCTGAACCTATATCTCATGCATCTGAAGTCAGGGCGAGGATCAGAAGTTGGCTCAGGTTGGAGTTTCTGTGCATGACTGCCCCTTCATGAAGGGAGCGGAATCTCGAGGCCATGGAGGTTTTCCCACGTTGGGAGTTGTGGGATGCCCCCTTCAAGGATTCCTTCTGCGGGACAATTGAGACTTGTTGGGCAGCTCCAGGACATCCCATATGGAATGACTCCAGGGCACCTTTCGAGGATGGATGCCTGGGAAGCCCGCCTCGCATTCCAATTGTCTCCTAGCAACAAGACAGTTTAGATCTGATGGCTTAGCGGAAGAAACCGGGGTGGCTGACTTGAAATGGACTTTCCTGAGGATGGGTCCTAATGTGTGTTTGTGTCCATGAGGGCCTTAAAATGGGGCGGTGGCACCGGGACCCTGAAGTATTCTCCTAAGCTTTTGACATAGCTCGATGCACAAGGTTCCTTGTGGAGACGAGATTTGTTTTGATGGGTGCCTCAGGAAAACCTCTATGCTGGTATTGGTATCCAGGCTTTTGAGGAGACATGCCTGTAATCCAAAGCAATGTATCCGATTATGGCCTAAGGTCCTGTCTGGTTCAATCTTCTTCTCAGGGGACATCCATGTATGGTATGAGTGGAGGTAGATGCTCAGCTGGTATCAGACCGCCCTTGTTTGTCCCGGGCGACCTGCACTATTGGGATGGCCTCAGGGATTTGTAGGGTTCTCCAAATTTTACTGTTTTGGACAATGGCATCGGCAGAATTCCCATGGATTGGGTAGGCACAGTCCTAATGTGTGACTCCAGGGGCCCCAGCCTGGAGGGTGTGTGGCCCAGGACTTTGAGGACAGAAGTCTGAAAACACAAACTCAGCTAGGTTTGGGGACGTAGGTATGGCAGGCCCGATCTATAAACCATGAGAAGAACTCTTCCGGATATGAAGAAAGAGCGAGTCTGAGGCGCTTGCTCAGGCTTTTGTCTCTGGATTTTGTATCAGAGATGGCCGTGGAATGTCGGGGAGGCCTCATGGGCCATGGACGAATCTTCCTCTCTGTGGATTTGGCCCGATCCCAATTGTTTTTCGTCAATCTGTGGAATGGGAGGACTCCTTTCAGGTTTGTTACCTCAGGTGTCCCGCCAAAAGAGGAATTCCAAAGAAGAGCCCTGGGGAAAAGTGAAGGGAGAACCCGAACTATGGGTAAAATTTGGGGCCTAGGGGCATGGCAAGCCCAATATGCTATCTCTTCATCCAGCCACTGAGAGGCCTTATTGAGGACTGGGATCAGGGTGAGGGTCACAATGTGTGGTTTTGACCAATGTGGCCCGCAAACATGAGTGGGGCCTCATGGGCCACCCTGGTTTCAACTACACTGAACGTTGGGCAACATGCCAACCACATGGTTTCTTGCCACGGGGAAGGAGTTGTGATTTCTGCATCACTTTCAAGCCTGGGCAGTGATTGGAGATAAGGTCTAGGTTCTGAAACTTGACAACCGAGGTTGGGAAGAGATGACGACCTAAGACCATGGCGGGTCCGATGTGCTCAGTGAGCGGCCAGCTTTCTGTGTGGGGCCAGGTAATCCAGGCTCAGGCTGTGTCAAAAAGGGCAATAGTGCCCAGGTCAGCCTATATATTTGGGGTACAGTCGTATGGCGTGCAGGTTGATCCTCTTTTGGAGTTTCTGGGTAGCCCCAGAGGGCAATGTTTTTCTTCCTGAGGGCAGGAAGAGTGCTGCAATATAGTTCTGGTTTTCAAACTGGAGGCTTGTGGGCCAGTAGTCTGAGGAAGGAAATCTGAGAACAAGCTAGGCTTAGGTTTCTGGGTGAGGACAAGGCAGGAACAATCTACAGACCTGAATCGAGATCTCGTGCTTATGATGTCAGGGTGAGGATCAGAAGATCGCTCAGGTTGGTGTTTCTGTCCCTGATGGCCCTTCATGAAGGGGCGGGGGGGTCATGAGGCCGTGGGGGTTTTCCCACGATGTTAGTTGTGAGAAGCTCCAAACTGCAAAGATTCTTCTGCAGGACAATTGAGACCTGTTGGTTGGCTCCAGGGCAACGATTACGAGCAGGGTTCTAAGGATGGATGGCTGGGTAGCCCACCTCGCATTCCAATTGTGTCCTAGCAACAAGACAGGTAGATCTGCTGGATCTGGGGGAGCAACCCAGGAGGCTGAGTTGAAATGGACTCTCCTGTGGATGGATCCTAATATGTTTTTGTGTCTATGGAGATCTTGGAATGAAGCGGTGGCACTGGGGCCCTGAAGGGTTTTTTCAAACAGAGGCTTTGACACAGCTCCAACGTGCAAGTTTCCCATATGTAAATGAGATTTGTTCTGAGGGATGAGTCAGGAAACCGCAATACGCTGGTATTGAAATCCAGGCCTCTGAGGAGAGATGACTGGATAGCACAACAATGAATCCAAATAGTGCCTAGGGGCCTGTTCGTACCTTTTTACCTCTGGGGACATCAGTCTATGCATCTGCGTGCATGTAGGTGTCAGATGGGCTCAGATTGCTCCTGTTTGTCCTGGAGAGCCACCACTATTGGGATGGCCTCAGGGAGTTTGGAGGTTTATCCTATTAGTAGGTTGTGGCCATTGGAATGGGCACATACAATTCCCTTGGAGAGGGCAAGTACAGTCCTCAGGTTTGGCTCCAGGGGCCTTAGCCTGTAGGGTGTGTAGGCAGAGCTGTTTGGACACTAGTCTGAAAACACAAACGCGGCTTATGTTTCGGGTAATAGGTATGGCAGTATTGATCTACAGACCATGAGGAGAACTCTTCGGGATATGAAAAAAGGGCGAGTGTCAGGCTCTTGCTCAAGTTTTTGTCTCTGGATATCGTGTCACTCATGGTCATGAAATTTCCCGTTGACTTCATGGGAAATGGACGAGTCTTACTCTCTGGTGGTTTGTCCCCATCGCAAGATTTTTGGGTCATTCTGTGGGATGGAAGAAGTCCGTTTTGTTGTTGTTGTGATTTGCCTTGATTTGTTTTTTAACCTCAGGTGTCCCACCAAATGAGGTATTCCAGAGTAGAGCCCTGGGGAGGGCCGACTGGACAACCAGAAATCTGGTTACAAATTTGGGCCTAGGGACATGTCAAGCCCATTATGACATCTAATGGTCGAGCGACTGAGAGGACTTACTAGAGGACAGGACTCACACTGAGGGTCACAATGCGTGTTTATGCCCACTTCGCAAACAAGAATGGGCGGGGCCTCATGGTGAATCCTGGTTTCTCCTACACTGAACGTTGGACAACCTGCCAATGACAAGATTTCTTGCCATGGGTAAGGAAGAGTTCTGATTTCTGCATCACAGTCACCCCTGGGCAGTGATTGGAGATAAGGTCTAGATTCTGAAGCCTGAAAACAGAGGTAGGGAAGAGATGATAACCTAAGGCCATGGCGGGTCTGATGTGCCCAGTGTGCCGTCAGCTGTCTGGGTGTTGGTCAGGAGGTCCGGGCTCAGGTTGTGTCAGACAGTGCATTAGTGCCCCCGTTGACTATATAATTTGGGTATAGTCGAGTGCCATGTAGATTTATCCTCATATAAGTTGTCTGGGCAGCTCATTAGGCAAAATTTGTTTTCTAGAGGGCAGGCAGAGTGCTTCATTGTCGGTCCGGAATTGCCAAACTAGAGGGCTTCGTGTCCAGGAGTGTGAGGACGGAAGTCTGAGAACACAAGCTAGACTTGTGTATCAGGGCGAGGACACGGCAGGGACCACTGTAGATCTGAACCAATATCTCATGCATCTGAAGTCAGGGCGAGGATCAGACGTTGTCTCACGTTGGAGTTTATGTGCATGACGGCCCTTTCATGAAGAGAGCGAAATCTCGAGGCCATGTAGGTTTTCAAACGTTGGGTGTTGTGGGATGCCCCCTTCAAGGATACCTTCTGCGGGACAATTGAGACCTGTTGGGCAGCTTCAGGACATCCCATATGGAATGACTCCAGGGCACCATTCGAGAATGGATGACTGGGAAGCAGGCCTCACATTCCAATTTTCTCCTAGCAACAAGAGAGTTTAGATCTGATGGCTCTGCGTGAGCAACAGGAGTGACTGACTTGAAATGGACTTTCCTGAGGATGGGTCCTAATGTGTGTTTGTGTCCATGAGGGCCTTAAAATGGGGCGGTGGCACCGGGGCCCTGAAGTATTCTCCTAAGCTTTTGACATAGCTCAATGCACAAGGTTCCTTGTGGAGACGAGATTTGTTCTAATGGGTGCCTCAGAAAAACCCCTATGCTGGTATTGGAATCCAGGCTTTTGAGGAGACATGCCTGTAAACCAAAGCAATGTATCCGATTATGGCCTAGGGTCCTGTCTGGTTCAATCTGCTTCTCAGGGGACATCCATCTATGGTATGAGTAGAGGTAGATGCTCAGCTGGTATCAGACCGCCCTTGTTTGTCCCGGGCGACCTGCACTATTGGGATGGCCTCAGGGATTTGGAGGGTTCTCCTAATTTTACGGTTTTGGACCATGGAATGGGGAGAATTCCCATGGATTGGGTAGACACAGTCCTAATGTGTGACAACTGGGGACCCAGCCTGGAAGGTGTGTGGCCCAGGACTTTGGGGACAGAAGTCTGAAAACACAAACTCAGCTTAGCTTTGGGGAGGTAGGTATGGCAGGCCCGATCTATAAACCATGAGAAGAACTCTTCCGGATATAAAGAAAGAGCGAGTCTGAGGCACTTGCTCAGGCTTTTGTCTCTGGATTTTGTTTCAGAGATGGCCGTGGAATGTCGGGGAAGCCTCATGGGCCATGGACGAATCTTTCTCTCTGGGGATTTGGTCCGATCCCAATTGCTTTTCATCAATCTGTGGAATGGGAGGACTCCTTTCAGGTTTGTTACCTCAGGTGTCTCGCCAAAAGAGGAATTCCAAAGATGAGACCTGGGGAAAAGTGAAGGGAGAACCCGAACTATGGGTAAAATTTGGGGCCTAGGGGCATGGCAAGCCGAATATGCTGACTCTTCATCCAGCCACTGAGAGGCCTTATTGAGGACTGGGATCAGGCTGAGGGACACAATGTGTGTTTGTGACCAATGTGGCCCATAAACATGGGCGGGGCATCATGGGCCACACTGGTTTCAACTACACTGAACGTTGGAAAAACATGCCAACCACTAGGTTTCTTGCCAAGGCGAAGGAGAAGTTCTGATTCTTGTATCACGTTCACTCCTAAGCAGTGAGTGCAGATAAGGTCTAGGTTCTGAAGGTGAAAACAGTTTGGGTAGAGTTGATGGCCTAAAGCCATTGTGGGTGTGATATGCTCTGTTTATGGCCAGCTGTCTGGGTGTTGGACTGGAGGTCTGCCCTCAGGCTGTTTCAGACAGAGCTTTAGTGCACAGGCTAGACTGTATAATTGGGGTATGGTCGAGTGGCATGCAGGTTGTTACTCATTTGGCGTTTCTGGTTAGGCCTATAGGGCAACATTTTTCTTCTGGAGGGCAGGCAGAGTGCTGCATTGTGTCTCCAGAATTGCCAAACTGGAGGGGTGTGGCCAGGATTGTGAGGAAGGAAGTCTGAAAACACAAGCTAGCACGAGTTTTGGCGCCAAGAGCATGGCAGGCCCACTCTGCAGAGGCTGAATCGAGATCTCCTGCAGGTGAGGTCAGGGCGAGTATCAGATGTTGCCTCAAGCTGGAGTTTGTGTCCATGACGGCCCCTTCCTGAAGGGGGTGGGGGCGTCATGAGGCCAGGGAGGTTTCCCTACGCTGGGAGTTGTGAGCTGCTCCAAACTTCAAAGTTTCCTTCTTCAGGACAGTCGAGTACTATTGGATGGTTCCAGGATGCCCCATACAGAAAGACTCGAGAGCAGGGCACTAAGCATGGATGCCGAGAAACGCCAACTCACCTTCCCATTGCCTGGTCGAGACAAGGCACGCTCAATCTGCGGGCTTTTGGGTGAGCTACCCAGAAGGCTGAGTTTAAATGGACTCTCCTGAGGATGAGTCATAATGTGGGTTGGTGGCCAAGGAGACCTTGGAATGTGGCAGTAGCTAAGGGACTCTGCAGGATTCTCCAACCCGAAGGGCTTGACACAACTCCAACAAGGAAGCTTCCCAGGTGGAGATGAGAGGTCTTCTGTCTGGTGCCTCAGGAAAGCCCCGTATGCTAGTCTTCAAACCCAGGCCTCTGAGGAGTGATACCTGGACACCAAAGCAAGAGTTCATAATAGGGCCTAGGGGCCTGTCTGGTTCGATCTTCTTTCTCTGCGGATATCTGTCTGTGTGTCTGCGTGGAGGTAGTAGTTGCTCATCTTGTGTCATAATGCCAGTATTTGTCCAGTGCGGCTTGTGGTAGTGGGATGTCCTTGGGGACCTTGAGGTTTCTACTATTTTGTAGAGTTGTGGCCAATGGAATGGGCAGTTTCTTAGGAGAGAGCAGGCACAGTTCTGTGGTGTGGCACCAGAGACCCCAGCCTGGAGGCTGTGTGGGCCATGGCTGTGCAGACAGACATCCAAAATCCCTAACTCAGCTCAGGTTTGGGGCCGAGGTTACGGCAGGCCTGATCTACAGTCCATGAGGGGAGCTCCTCTGGATATGAAAGAAGGGTGAGAGGGAGGCAGTCGCTTAGGCTTTTGTCTCTGGATGTTTTGTCCACAATGGCCGTTTAATGTAGGAGTTGCCTCATGGGTCGTAGAAGTCTCCCTCTCTGGTAGTTTGTCCAGCCCCCAAGAGTTTGGGGTCCTTCTGTGGGAAGGGAAGTGTCCTGTTTTCTGCCTCATGTGTCCCCCCAGTAGAGGGATTCTAGAGCATAGCAGTGGGTACTGACAACTGGAATACTCGCCCTCTGGTTAAGCCTGGGGGCCTATGGATATGACAAGCCCCATATGCAGGATCTTGGTCCAGCCACTGAGAGGCGTTACTTTAATACGGGACTCACGCTGCAGGTCACAATGCATGTCTGTGCCCTAGGCGGCCCTCAAGCACTGGCGTGGCCTTTCGGACAATGCAGGTTTTCCCACATTGAACGTTGGACAACATGCCAACCACAAGGTTTCTGGCCATGGGGAAGGAGGAATTCTAATTTCTGCATCACGTTCACCCCTGGGCAGTGATTGGAGATAAGGTCTAGGTTCTGAAGCCTGAAAACCGAGGTTGGGAAGAGATGACGACCTACAGCCATAGCGAGTCCTATGTGTCCAGGTTGGGGCCAGCTGTCTGGGTGTCGTTTGGGATGTCTTGTCTCAGGCTGTGCCAGACAGGGCATTAGTATACAGGGTGGGCTGTATAATTGCTTTACAATCGAGTGGCATGCATTAGAAAATCATTTGGGGTTTCTTATTAGCAGCATAGGGCAAAGTTTTTCTTCTGGAGGGCAGGCAGAGTGCTGCATTGTGGCTTCGGAATTCCCAAACTGGAGGGCTTGTGGGCCAGGAGAGTGAGGACGGAAGTCTGAGAACACAAGCTAGGCTTAGGTTTCGGGGCAAGGATATGGCAGGCACACTCTGCAGAGCTGAATTGAGATCTCATGCGTCTGAAGTCAGGTCGAGGTTCAGACTTTGGCTGAGGTTTGAGTTTCTGTCCATGTTGGCCCCTTCAGGAAGGGGGGGCATTATGAGGCCATGGGGGTTTTCCCACTATTGGAGTTGTGAGATGCTCCAAACCGCAAGGATTCCTTCTGTGGGACAATTAAGATTTGTTCGATGGCTCCAGGACGTCTTATAAGGTATTTTTCCAGAACAGGGTTCTAAGTATGAATGCCTGGGCAGCCAGCCTCACATTCCAATTGTCTCCTAGCAACAAGAAACGTTTGATCTGCTGGCTTGGGGTAGCAACAGAGGGGGCTGAGTTGAAATGGACTTTCCTGAGGATGATCTTAATGTTGGTTTGAGTCTATGGAGACCTTGGTATGGGGTAGTGGCACCAGGGCCCTGAAGGATTCTCCGAACCAGAGGTTATGACAAAGCTCCAATGAGCAAGTTTTCCATGGGGAGACGAGATTTGTTCTTATTGGTGCCTCAGGAAACCACCATATGCTGGTATTGGAAAGGAGGCCTCTGAGGAGAGATGCCTGGAAACCAAAGCAATGGATCTGATTAGGGCCTAGGAACCTGTCCGGTCAATATTCTTCTCTGGGGACATCTGTTGTCTGAGTGGAGGTAGTTGCTCAGCTGGTTTGAGATCACCCCTGTTTGTCCTGGGCAGCCTACACTATTAAGATGGCCTCGGTGACTTTGGAGGTTTTTCCTCATTTGCAAGGTTGTGGCCAATGGAATGGGAAGATTTCCCTTGAAAGGGAAGCACAGTCCTGAGGTGTGGCTCCAAGGACCCAATTGTGGAGCATGTTTGGTCCAGGGCTATTTGGACAAAAGTCTGAAAACACAAACTCCACTTAGGTTGGGTGATGTAAGTATGGCCGACCCGATCTATAGACCATGAGGAGAACTCTTCGGGATATGAACAAAGGGCGAATGTGAGGTGCTGGCTCATGATTTTTTTTTTTTCTGGAAGTGTGTCACCGATTGCCATGGAATGTCAGGGTGTCCTCATGGGTCATTGATGAGGCTCCCTTTCTGGGGATTTGACCCGATCCCAAGAGTTTGGGGTCATTCTGTGGGAAGGGAGGAGGCCTTTCTTGTTTTTTTGTTTATTTTTTTAGTATTATTATTTTTTTTTACCTAAGGTGGACCACCAAAAGAGGGATCCAAGAGCAGAGTCCTGGCGAGGGGCGACTGGACAACCAGACCTCTGGTTAACATTGGGACCTAAGAACATGGCAAGCCCCATATGTGGGCTCTTGGTCCAGACACTGAGAGGCCTTCCTTGAGGATAGGTCTCACACTGAGTTTCACAATGTGTTTTTGTGCCCAAGGAGCCCCTCAAGTCAGGGCGTGGCCTAATGTACCATGCTGGTTTCTCCTACACTGAACGTTGCACAATATGGCAACCACAAGTTTTCTGGCCATGGGGAAGAAGGAGTTCTAATTTCTGCAACACTTTCACTCCTGGACTGTGATTGGATTTAAGGTCTAGGTTCTGAAGCCTGAAAACTGAGGTTGGGAAGAGATGAAGACCTAAGGCCATGGTGTGGCTGATGTGCTCAGTGTTCGGCCAGCTGTTGAGTGTGGGTTGGGAGGTGCAGGCTCAGGCTGTGGCAGACAGGGAATTAGTGCCCAGGCTAGACTGTATCATTGGGGTGCAGTCGAGTTTCGTGCAGGATGGTACTCATTTGTGGTTACTGGGTATCCCCAGAGGGCAACATTTTTCTTCTGGAGGGAAGACACAGTGCCACATAGTGGCTCCAGAATTCCCAAACTGGAAGGCTTGTGGGCCAGGAGTGTGAGAAAAAAATTCTGAGAACACAAGCCAGACTTAGATTTCGGGGTGAGGGGACGGCAGGCACCCTCTGCAGAGATGATTCGAGATCCCGTATGCCTGAAGACAGAGCTAGGATCAGACGTTGGCTTACGTCGGAGTTTCTGTCCATGACGGCCCCTTCATGAAGGGGAGGGTGTCACGAGGACATGGAGGTTTTCCCACGATGGGAATTGTGAGATGCTCCAAACCGCAATGATTCCTTCTGTGGGACAGTCGAGACCTGTTGGATGGCTCCAGGACATCCCATAAGGAAGTTATCCAGAGCAGGGTTCTAAGGATCGATGCCTCGGCAGGTGCCTCCCATTCCAGGTGTCTCATAGCGCCAAGGCAAGTTCGATCTGCTGGATCTAGGGGAGCAACCGAGGCGGGTGTGTTGAAATGGGTGAGTTGAGGATGGGTCATAATGTGCATTTGTGTCCATGGAGACCTTGGAATGGGGTGCTTGATCCGGGGCCTTGAGGGATGTTCATAACCGGAGGTTTTGATGGGCTCTAAAGAGTACGTTTCCTATGTAGAGAAGAGAATTGTTTTGATGAGTGCCTAAGGAATCTCCCATATGCTGGTATGGGAAACCAGGCCTCTGAGGAGTGATGACTGGAAACAAAAGCAATCGAGATGATTAGGGCCTAGGTGCCTGTCCGGTTCAATCTCTTTCCTGAGGATACGTGTCTAAGGATCTGAGGGGATGTAGTTGCTCAGCTTGTGTCAGATCGCCCCTGTTTGTCCTGGGCAGCCTATAATATTGGGATGGCCTCAGGACTTTGGAGTTTCTCCTAATCTATAGGGTTGTGGCCAATGGAATGGGCAGAAATCTCCTGGAGAGGGCAGGCACAGTTCTGAGTTTGGCTCTAGGGGCCCAGCCTTGAGGCTGTGTGCGCCAGGCCTGTGGGGACAAAAGTCTGAAAACACAAACTCCGCTTAGGATTGGGGACATAGGTATGGCACGCCCAATCTACAGACTGTGATAACACTTAGGGATATGAAAAAGGGTGAGTTTGAGGTGCTTGCTCAGGTTTTGTCTCTGGATTTGTGTCAACAATGTGGGTGGAATGCTGGCGTGGCCTCATGGGTTGTGGATGGCTTTCCTTCTCTGAGGATTTGACCCGATCCCAAGAGTTTGGGTACATTCTGTGGGATGGGAGGAGTCTTTTCTGTTTTTTATTTTATTTTATTTTATATTTTATTTTATGTACCTCAAGTGTCCCAATAAAAGAGGGATTCCAGAGCAGAGTCCTTGGGAGGGACAACTGGATATCCCCACCTCTGTTTAAGTTTGGGGGCCTAGGGGCATGGCAAGTCCAATAGGCGGGCTCTTGATTCAGACACTGAGAGGCCTTCCTTGAGGACAGGGCTCATGCTGAGGTTCACAATGCCTATTTGTGCCCAACAAGGCCCTCAAGCATGGGAAGTGCCTCATGGGCCACGCTAGATTATTCTACACTGAACGTTGGAGAATATGCCAACCACAAGGTTTCCAGCCATGGCGAAGGAAGAGTTGTGATTTCTGCATCACGTTCACCCCTGGACAGTGTTTGGAGTTTAGGTCTAGGTTCTGAAACCCGAAAACTGAGGTTGGAAGAGATGAAGACCTAAGGACCTGATGGGTCCAATGAGCTCAGTGTGCAGCCAGCTGTTGAGCGTAGGTCTGGAGGTGTGGGCTCATGCTGTGTCAGACAAGGCATTAGACAGGGTAGACTGCATATTTGGGGTGCAGTCAAGTGGCGTTCAGTTGATCCTTATTCGGGTTTCTAGGTAGCTCCATAAGGCAACGTTTTTCTTCTGGAGGGCAGGCAGTGTGCTGCATTATGGCCCCAGTATTGCCAATCTGTAGGGCTTTTGGGGCAGGGGTGTGAGGACGGTAGTCTGAGAACACAAGCTAGGCTTAGTTTTGGGGGTGAGTGCACAGAAGGCACACTCTGCAGAGCTGAATCAAGATCTCATGCACCTGAAGTCAGGGCGAATATCAGACGTTTGCTCAGGTTGGAGTTTCTGTCCATGATGGCCCCTTTATAAAGTGGAGCGTCTCAAGAGGCCATGTAGATTTTCCCAAAATGGGAATTGTGGGATGCTCCAGACTGCAAAGATTCCTTCTGTGGGACACTTGAGACCTGCTGGATGTCTCTAGGATGTCCCATGTGGAACGACTCCAGAGTAGGGTTCTAAGGATGGATGCCTGGGCAGCCCGCCTCCCATTCTAGTTGTCTCCTAGCAACAAGGCAGGTTTGATCTGCAGGCCCTGGGGGAGAAACCAAGGGGGTTGAGTTGACATGGACTCTCCCGACAATAGATCATAATGTGGGTTAAAGTCCATGGAGACCTTGGAATGGGGCGCTTGATCCGGGGCCCTGAAAGATTCTCCTAAACAGAGGTTTTTATAGAGCTCCAAAGAGTACATTTCCTATGTGGAGATGAGATTTTTCTGATGAGTGCCTCAGTAATCCCCCGTATTCTGGTATTGGAAACCAGGCCTTTGAGGAGAGTTGCCTGGAAACAAAAGCAATGGATCCGATTAGAGCCTAAGTGCCTGTCCAGTTCAATCTTATTCTATGGGGATATCTGTCTCTGGGTCTGAGTGGAGGTAGTTTCCTAACTTGTGAAAGATCATCCCTGTTTGTCCTGGGCAGCCAACACTATTGGGATGGCCTCGGGGAGTTTGGAGGATTCTCCTAATCTATAGGGTTGTGGCCAATGGAAATGGCAGAATTCCAGTGGAGAGGGAAGCCACAGTCCTGAGGTGTGTCTCCAGGGGCCCCAGCTTGGATGGTGTGTGGGCCAGGACTGTGGGGACAGAAGTCTGAAAACACAAACTCAGCTTAGGTTTGGGGATGTATGTATGAAGGCTCGATCTACAGATCGTGAGAATTTTCCGGGCTATGAACAAAGGGCGAGTATGTGGCGCTTGCTCAGGGTTTTGTCTCCGGATTTTGTGTCAACGGTGGCCGTGGAATGTCGGGGTGTCATCAAGGTCCATGGACAATTCTTTCTCTGGTGATTTGGCCTGATCCCAAGGGGTTGGGATCATTCTGTGGATGGGAAGAGTCCTTTCTGTATTTTTTTTTTTTTTTACCTCAGGTGTTCCACCAAAGAGGGATTCCAGAGTAGAGCCCTGAGTAGGGGTGACTAGACATCTCGAACTCTGGTTGAGATTGGGGGACTAGGGGCTTGGCAAGCCCCATATGTGGGCTGTTGTTCCAGTCACTAAGAGGCTTTACATGAGGATAGGGTTCACGCTGAGGGTCACAATGTGTGTTTGTGCAAATTGTGGCCCTCAGGGATAGGTGGGGCCTCATAGTCCATGCTGCTTTCTCCTACAATGAACATTGGACAACATGCCAACCACGAGGTTTCTTGCCAAGGCGAAGGAGAAGTTCTGATTCTTGCATCACGTTCACTCCTGAGCAGTGAGTGGAGATAAGGTCTAGGTTCTGAAGGTGAAAACTGAGTTTGGGTAGAGATGATGGCCTAAAGCCATTGTGGGTGTGATATGCTCTGTGTACGGCCAGCTGTCTGGGTGTTGGACTGGAGGTCTGCCCTCAGGCTGTATCAGACAGGGCTTTAGTGCACAGGCTAGACTGTATAATTGGGGTATGGTCGAGTGGCATGCAGGTTGTTACTCATTTGGCGTTTCTGGTTAGCCCTATAGGGCAACATTTTTCTTCTGGAGGGCAGGCAGAGTGCTGCATTGTGTCTCCAGAATTGCCAAACTGGAGGGGTGTGGCCAGGATTGTGAGGAAGGAAGTCTGAAAACACAAGCTAGCACGAGTTTTGGGACCAAGAGCATGGCAGGTCCACTCTGCAGAGGCTGAATCGAGATCTCCTGCAGTGAGGTCAGGGCGAGTATCAGATGTTGCCTCAAGATGGAGTTTGTGTCTATGACGGCCCTTACATGAAGGGGGTGGGGGCGTCATGAGGCCAGGGAGGTTTCCCTACACTGGGAGTTGTGAGCTGCTCCAAACTTCAAAGTTTCCTTCTTCCGGACAGTCGAGTACTATTCGATGGTCCCTTGATGCCCCATACAGAAAGACTCGAGAGCAGGGGCCTAAGCATTGATGCCGAGAAACGCCAACTCACCTTCCCATTGCCTGGTCGAGACAAGGCACGCTCAATCGCCGGGCTCTTGGGTGAGCTACCCAGAAGGCTGAGTTTAAATGGACTCTCCTGAGGATGAGTCATAATGTGGTTTAGTGGCCATGGAGACCTTGGAATGTGGCAGTAGCTAAGGGACTCTGCAGGATTCTCCAACCCGAAGGGCTTGACACAACTCCAACAAGGAAGCTTCCCAGGTGGAGATGAGAGGTCTTCTGTCTGGTGCCTCAGGAAAGCCCCGTATGCTGGTCTTCGAACCCAGGCCTCTGAGGAGTGATACCTGGACACCAAAGCAAGAGTTCATAATAGGGCCTAGGGGCCTGTCTGGTTCAATCTTCTTTCTCTGCGGATATCTGTCTGTGTGTCTGCGTGGAGGTAGTAGTTGCTCAGCTTGTGTCATAATGCCCCTATTTGTCCAGTGCGGCTTGCGGTAGTGGGATGTCCTTGGGGACCTTGAGGTTTCTACTATTTTGTAGAGTTGTGGCCAATGGAATGGGCAGTTTCTTAGGAGAGAGCAGGCACAGTTCTGTGGTGTGGCTCCAGAGACCCCATCCTGGAGGCCGTGTGGGCCATGGCTGTGCAGACAGACATCCAAAATCCCTAACTCAGCTCAGGTTTGGGGCCGAGGTTACGGCAGGCCTGATCTACAGTCCATGAGGGGAGCTCCTCTGGATATGAAAGAAGGGTGAGAGGGAGGCAGTCGCTCAGGCTTTGGTCTCTGGATGTTTTATCCACAATGGCCGTTTAATGTAGGAGTTGCCTCATGGGTCGTAGAAGTCTCCCTCTCTGGTAGTTTGTCCAGCCCCCAAGAGTTTGGGGTCATTCTGTGGGAAGGGAAGTGTCCTGTTTTCTGCTTCATGTGTCCCCCCTGTAGAGGGAATCTAGAGCATAGCAGTGGGTACTGACAACTGGAATACTCGCCCTCTGGTTAAGCCTGGGGGCCTATGGATATGACAAGCCCCATATGCAGGATCTTGGTCCAGCCACTGAGAGGCGTTACTTTAATATGGGACTCACGCTGCAGGTCACAATGCATGTCTGTGCCCTAGGCGGCCCTCAAGCACTGGGGTGGCCTTTCGGACAATGCAGAATTTCCCACATTGAACGTTGGACAACATGCCAACCACAAGGTTTCTGGCCATGGGGAAGGAGGAATTCTAATTTCTGCATCACGTTCACCCCTGGGCAGTGATTGGAGATAAGGTCTAGGTTCTGAAGCCTGAAAACCGAGGTTGGGGAGAGGTGACGACCTACAGCCATAGCGGGTCCTATGTGACCATGTTGGGGCCAGCTGTCTGGGTATCGTTTGGGATGGCTTGTCTCAGGCTGTGCCAGACAGGGCATTAATATACAGGGTAGGCTGTATAATTGCTTTACAATCGAGTGGCATGCATTAGAAAATCATTTGGGGTTTCTTATTAGCAGCATAGGGCAAAGTTTTTCTTCTGGAGGGCAGGCAGAGTGCTGCATTGTGGCTTCGGAATTCCCAAACTGGAGGGCTTGTGGGCCAGGAGAGTGAGGATGGAAGTCTGAGAACACAAGCTAGGCTTAGGTTTCGGGGCAAGGACATGGCAGGCACACTCTGCAGAGCTGAATTGACATCTCATGCGTCTGAAGTCAGGTCGAGGATCAGACTTTGGCTCAGGGTTGAGTTTCTGTCCATGTTGGCCCCTTCATGAAGGGGGGACATTATGAGGCCATGGGGGTTTTCCCACTATTGGAGTTGTGAGATGCTCCAAACCGCAAGGATTCCTTCTGTGGGACAATTAAGATTTGTTGGATGGCTCCAGGACGTCTTATGAGGTATTTTTCCAGAACAGGGTTCTAAGTATGGATGCCTGGGCAGCCAGCCTCACATTCCAATTGTCTCCTAGCAACAAGAAACGTTTGATCTGCTGGCTTGGGGTAGCAACAGAGGGGGCTGAGTTGAAATGGACTTTCCTGAGGATGGTCTTAATGTTGGTTTGAGTCCATGGAGACCTTGGTATGGGGCAGTGGCACCAGGGCCCTGAAGGATTCTCCTAACCAGAGGTTATGACAAAGCTCCAATGAGCAAGTTTTCCATGGGGAGACGAGATTTGTTCTTATTGGTGCCTCAGGAAACCACCATATGCTGGTATTGGAAACGAGGCCTCTGAGGAGAGATGCCTAAAAACCAAAGCAATGGATCTGACTAGGGCCTAGGGGCCTGTCCGGTTCAATATTCTTCTCTGGGGACATCTGTTGTCTGAGTGGAGGTAGTTGCTCAGCTGATTTGAGATCACCCCTGTTTGTCCTGGGCGGCCTACACTAATGGGATGGCCTCGGTGACTTTGGAGGTTTTTCCTCATTTGCAAGGTTGTGGCCAATGGAATGGGAAGAATTCCATTGAAAGGGAAGCACAGTCCTGAGGTGTGGCTCCAGGGACCCAAGTGTGGAGCGTGTGTGGTCCAGGGCTATTTGGACAAAAGTCTGAAAACACAAACTCCACTTAGGTTGGGGGATGTAGGTATGGCCTGCCCGAACTATAGACCGTGAGGAGAACTCAACGGGATATGAACAAAGGGCGAATGTGAGGTGCTGGCTCATGCTTTTTTTTTCTTTTTTTTTTTCTGGAAATCTGTCACCGATTGCCATGGAATGTCGGGGTGTCCTCATGGGCCATCGATGAGGCTCCTTTTCTGGGGATTTGACCTGATCCCAAGAGTTTCGGGTCATTCTGTGGGAAGGGAGGAGGCCTTTCTTGTTTTTTTGTTTACTTTATTATTATTATTATTATTTTTTTACCTAAGGTGGACCACCAAAAGAGGGATTCCAGAGCAGAGTCCTGGGGAGAGGCGACTGGACAACCAGACCTCTGGTTAACATTGGGACCTAAGAACATGGCAAGCCCCATATGTGGGCTCTTGGTCCAGACACTGAGAGGCCTTCCTTGAGGATAGGTCTCACACTGAGTTTCACAATGTGTTTTTGTGCCCAAGGAGCCCCTCAAGTCAGGGCGTGGCCTAATGTACCATGCTGGTTTCTCCTACAATGAACGTTGCACAATATGGCAACCACAAGTTTTCTGGCCATGGGGAAGAAGGAGTTCTAATTTCTGCAACACTTTCACTCCTGGACTGTGATTGGATTTAAGGTCTAGGTTCTGAAGCCTGAAAACTGAGGTTGGGAAGAGATGAAGACCTAAGGCCATGGTGTGTCTGATGTGCTCAGTGTTCGGCCAGCTGTTGAGTGTGGATTGGGAGGTGCAGGCTCAGGCTGTGGCAGACAGGGAATTAGTGCCCAGGTTAGACTGTATCATTGGGGTGCAGTCGAGTTTCGTGCAGGATGGTACTCATTTGTGGTTACTGGGTAGCCCCAGAGGGCAACGTTTTTCTTCTGGAGGGAAGACACAGTGCCACATAGTGACTCCAGAATTCCCAAACTGGAAGGCTTGTGGGCCAGGAGTGTGAGAAACAAATTCTGAGAACACAAGCCAGACTTAGATTTCAGGGTGAGGGGACGGCAGGCACCCTCTGCAGAGATGATTCGAGATCCCGTATGCCTGAAGACAGAGCTAGAATCAGACGTTGGTTACGTCGGAGTTTCTGTCCATGTCGGCCCCTTCATGAAGGGGACGGTGTCGCGAGGACATGGAGGTTTTCCCACGATGGGAATTGTGAGATGCTCCAAACCGCAATGATTCCTTCTGTGGGACAGTCGAGACCTGTGGATGGCTCCAGGACATCCCATAAGGAAGTTATCCAGAGCAGGGTTCTAAGGATCGATGCCTGGGCAGCCTGCCTCCCATTCCAGGTGTCTCATAGCGCCAAGGCAAGTTTGCCTGCTGGATCTAGGGGAGCAACCGAGGCGGGTGTGTTGAAATGGGTGAGTTGAGGATGGGTCATAATGTGCATTTGTGTCGATGTAGACCTTGGAATGGGGTGCTTGATCCGGGGCCTTGAGGGATGTTCATAACCGGAGGTTTTGATGGGCTCTAAAGAGTACGTTTCCTATGTAGAGAAGAGAATTGTTTTGATGAGTGCCTAAGGAATCTCCCATATGCTGGTATTGGAAACCAGGCCTCTGAGGAGAGATGACTGGAAACAAAAGCAATCGAGATGATTAGGCCCTAGGTGCCTGTCCGGTTCAATCTCTTTCCTGAGGATACGTGTCTAAGGATCTGAGGGGATGTAGTTACTCAGCTTGTGTCAGATCGCCCCTGTTTGTCCTGGGCAGCCTATAATATTGGGATGGCCTCAGGACTTTGGAGTTTCTCCTAATCTATAGGGTTGTGGCCAATGGAATGGGCAGAAATCCCCTGGAGAGGGCAAGCACAGTTCTGAGTTTGGCTCTAGGGGCCCAGCCTTGAGGCTGTGTGCGCCAGGCCTGTGGGGACAAAAGTCTGAAAACACAAACTCCGCTTAGGATTGGGGACATAGGTATGGCACGCCCAATCTACAGATCATGATAACACTTAGGGATATGAAAAAGGGTGAGTTTGAAGTGCTTGCTCAGGTTTTGTCTCTGGATTTGTGTCAACAATGTGGGTGGAATGCTGGCGTGGCCTCATGGGTTGTAGATGGCTTTCCTTCTCTGAGGATTTGACCCAATCCCAAGAGTTTGGGTACATTCTGTGGGATGGGGGGAGTCTTTTCTGTTTTTTATTTTATTTTATTTTATATTTTATTTTATGTACCTCAAGTGTCCCAATAAAAGAGGGATTCCAGAGCAGAGTCCTTGGGAGGGACAACTGGATATCCCCACCTCTGTTTAAGTTTGGGGGCCTAGGGGCATGGCAAGTCCAATAGGCGGGCTCTTGATTCAGACACTGAGAGGCCTTCCTTGAGGACAGGGCTCATGCTGAGGTTCACAATGCCTATTTGTGCCCAACAAGGCCCTCAAGCATGGGAAGTGCCTCATGGGCCACCATGGATTATCCTACACTGAACGTTGGAGAATATGCCAACCACAAGGTTTCCAGCCATGGCGAAGGAAGAGTTGTGATTTCTGCATCACGTTCACCCCTGGACAGTGAATGGAGTTTAGGTCTAGGTTCTGAAACCCGAAAACTGAGGTTGGGAAGAGATGAAGACCTAAGGACCTGATGGGTCCAATGAGCTCAGTGTGCGGCCAGCTCTTGAGCGTAGGTCTGGAGGTGTGGGCTCATGCTGTGTCAGACAAGGCATTAGACAGGGTAGACTGCATATTTGGGGTGCAGTCGAGTGGTGTTCAGTTGATCCTTATTCGGGTTTCTAGGTAGCTCCATAAGGCAACGTTTTTCTTCTGGAGGGCAGGCAGTGTGCTGCATTATGGCCCCAGTATTGCCAATCTGTAGGGCTTTTGGGGCAGGGGTGTGTGGACGGTAGTCTGAGAACACAAGCTAGGCTTAGTTTTGGGGGTGAGTGCACAGAAGGCACACTCTGCAGAGCTGAATCAAGATCTCATGCACCTGAAGTCAGGGCGAATATCAGACGTTTGCTCAGGTTGGAGTTTCTGTCCATGATGGCCCCTTTATAAAGTGGAGCGTCTCAAGAGGCCATGTAGATTTTCCCACAATGGGAGTTGTGAGATGCTCCAGACTGCAAAGATTCCTTCTGTGGGACACTTGAGACCTGTTGGATGGCTCTAGGATGTCCCATGTGGAACGACTCCAGAGTAGGGTTCTAAGGATGGATGCCTGGGCAGCCCGCCTCCCATTCTAGTTGTCTCCTAGCAACAAGGCAGGTTTGATCTGCAGGCCCTGGGGGAGAAACCAAAGGGGTTGAGTTGACATGGACTCTCCCGACAATAGATCATAATGTGGGTTTAAGTCCATGGAGACCTTGGAATGGGGCGCTTGATCCGGGGCCCTGAAAGATTCTCCTAAACAGAGGTTTTTATAGAGCTCCAAAGTGTACATTTCCTATGTGGAGATGAGATTTTTCTGATGAGTGCCTCAGTAATCCCCCGTATTCTGGTATTGGAAACCAGGCCTCTGAGGAGAGATGCCTGGAAACAAAAGCAATGGATCTGATTAGAGCCTAAGTGCCTGTCCAATTCAATCTTATTCTATGGAGATATCTGTCTCTGGGTCTGAGTGGAGTTAGTTTCCTAAATTGTGAAAGATCATCCCTGTTTGTCCTGGGCAGCCAACACTATTGGGAAGGCCTCGGGGAGTTTGGAGGATTCTCCTAATCTATAGGGTTGTGGCCAATGGAAATGGCAGAATTCCAGTGGAGAGGGAAGCCACAGTCCTGAGGTGTGTCTCCAGGGGCCCCAGCTTGGATGGTGTGTGGGCCAGGACTGTGGGGACAGAAGTCTGAAAACACAAACTCAGCTTAGGTTTGGGGATGTATGTATGAAGGCTCGATCTACAGATCATGAGAATTTTCTGGGCTATGAACAAAGGGCGAGTATGTGGCGCTTGCTCAGGGTTTTGTCTCCGGATTTTGTGTCAACGGTGGCCGTGGAATGTCGGGGTGTCATCAAGGGCCATGGACAATTCTTTCTAAGGTGATTTGGCCTGATCCCAAGGGGTTGGGATCATTCTGTGGATGGGAAGAGTCCTTTTTGTATTTTTTTTTTTTTTACCTCAGGTGTTCCACCAAAGAGGGATTCCAGAGTAGAGCCCTGAGTAGGGGTGACTAGACATCTCGAACTCTGGTTGAGATTGGGGGACTAGGGGCTTGGCAAGCCCCATATGTGGGCTGTTGTTCCAGTGACTAAGAGGCTTTACATGAGGATAGGGTTCACGCTGAGGGTCACAATGTGTGTTTGTGCACATTGTGGCCCTCAGGGATAGGTGGGGCCTCATGGTCCATGCTGCTTTCTCCTACAATGAACATTGGACAACATGCCAACCACTAGGTTTCTTGCCAAGGCGAAGGAGAAGTTGTGATTCTTGCATCACGTTCACTCCTGAGCAGTGAGTGGAGATAAGGCCTAGGTTCTGAAGGTGAAAACTGAGTTTGGGTAGAGATGATGGCCTAAAGCCATTGTGGGTGTGATATGCTCTGTGTACGGCCAGCTGTCTGGGTGTTGAACTGGAGGTCTGCCCTCAGGCTGTGTCAGACAAGGCTTTAGTGCACAGGCTAGACTGTATAATTGGGGTATGGTCGAGTGGCATGCAGGTTGTTACTCATTTGGCGTTTCAGGTTAGCCCTATAGGGCAATATTTTTCTTCTGGAGGGCAGGCAGAGTGCTGCATTGTGTCTCCAGAATTGCCAAACTGGAGGGGTGTGGCCAGGATTGTGAGGAAGGAAGTCTGAAAACACAAGCTAGCACGAGTTTTGGGGCCAAGAGCATGGCAGGCCCACTCTGCAGAGGCTGAATCGAGATCTCCTGCAGGTGAGGTCAGGGCGAGTATCAGATGTTGCCTCAAGCTGGAGTTTGTGTCCATGACGGCCCCTTCCTGAAGGGGGTGGGGGCGTCATGAGGCCAAGGAGGTTTCCCTACGCTGGGAGTTGTGAGCTGCTCCAAACTTCAAAGTTTCCTTCTTCAGGACAGTCGAGTACTATTGGATGGTTCCAGGATGCCCCATACAGAAAGACTCGAGAGCAGGGGCCTAAGCATCGATGCCGAAAACACCAACTCAACTTCCCATTGCCTGGTCGAGACAAGGCACGCTCAATCTGCGCGCTCTTGGGTGAGCTACACAGAAGGCTGAGTTTAAATGGACTCTCCTGAGGATGAGTCATAATGTGGTTTGGTGGCCATGGAGACCTTGGAATGAGGCAGTAGCTAAGGGACTCTGCAGGATTCTCCAACCCGAAGGGCTTGACACAACTCCAACAAGGAAGCTTCCCATGTGGAGATTAGAGGTCTTCTGTCTGGTGCCTCAGGAAAGCCCCGTATGCTGGTCTTCGAACCCAGGCCTCTGAGGAGTGATACCTGGACACCAAAGCAAGAGTTCATAATAGGGCCTAGGGGCCTGTCTTGTTCAATCTTCTGTCTCTGCGGATATCTGTCTGTGTGTCTGCATGGAGGTAGTAGTTGCTCAGCTTGTGTCATAATGCCCCTATTTGTCCAGTGCGGCTTGTGGTAGTGGGATGTCCTTGGGGACCTTGAGGTTTCTACTATTTTGTAGAGTTGTGGCCAATGGAATGGGCAGTTTCTTAGGAGAGAGCAGGCACAGTTCTGTGGTGTGGCTCCAGAGACGCCAGCCTGGAGGCTGTGTGGGCCATGGCTGTGCAGACAGACATCCAAAAACCCTAACTCAGCTCAGGTTTGGGGCCGAGGATACGGCAGGCCTGATCTACAGTCCATGAGGGGAGTTCCTCTGGATATGAAAGAAGGGTGAGAGGGAGGCAGTCGCTCAGGCTTTTGTCTCTGGATGTTTTGTCCACAATGGCCGTTTAATGTAGGAGTTGCCTCATGGGTCGTAGAAGTCTCCCTCTCTGGTAGTTTGTCCAGCCCCCAAGAGTTTGGGGTCATTCTGTGGGAAGGGAAGTGTCCTGTTTTCTGCCTCATGTGTCCCCCCAGTAGAGGTGTTCTTGAGCATAGCAGTGGGTACTGACAATTGGAATACTCGCCCTCTGGTTAAGCCTGGGGGCCTATGGATATGACAAGCCCCATATGCAGGATCTTGGTCCAGCCACTGAGAGGCGTTACTTTAATACGGGACTCACGCTGCAGGTCACAATGCATGTCTGTGCCCTAGGCAGCCCTCAAGCACTGGCGTGGCCTTTCGGACAATGCAGGTTTTCCCACATTGAACGCTGGACAACATGCCAACCACAAGGTTTCTGGCCATGGGGAAGGAGGAATTCTAATTTCTGCATCACGTTCACCCCTGGGCTGTGATTGGAGATAAGGTCTAGGTTCTGAAGCCTGAAAACCAAGGTTGGGAAGAGATGACGACCTACAGCCATAGCGGGTCCTATGTG
The DNA here is from genome assembly GCF_964662115.1 of Mustela nivalis. Classification (NCBI taxonomy): domain Eukaryota; kingdom Metazoa; phylum Chordata; class Mammalia; order Carnivora; family Mustelidae; genus Mustela; species Mustela nivalis. The sequence goes on from NW_028136519.1 coordinate 559,583, forward strand.
TCCATGTTGGGGCCAGCTGTCTGGGTGTCATTTGGGATGTCTTGTCTCAGGCTGTGCCAGACAGGGCATTAGAATACAGGGTGGGCTGTATAATTGCTTTACAATCGAGTGGCATGCATTAGAAAATCATTTGGGGTTTCTTATTAGCAGCATAGGGCAAAGTTTTTCTTCTGGAGGGCAGGCAGAGTGCGGCATTGTAGCTTCGGAATTCCCAATCTGGAGGGCTTGTGGGCCAGGAGAGTGAGGACGGAAGTCTGAGAACACAAGCTAGGCTTAGGTTTCGGGGCAAGGACATGGCAGGCACACTCTGCAGAGCTGAATTGAGATCTCATGCGTCTGAAGTCAGGTCGAGGTTCAGACTTTGGCTGAGGTTTGAGTTTCTGTCCATGTTGGCCCCTTCAGGAAGGGGGGGCATTATGAGGCCATGGGGGTTTTCCCACTATTGGAGTTGTGAGATGCTCCAAACCGCAAGGATTCCTTCTGTGGGACAATTAAGATTTGTTGGATGGCTCCAGGACGTCTTATAAGGTATTTTTCCAGAACAGGGTTCTAAGTATGGATGCCTGGGCAGCCAGCCTCACATTCCAATTGTCTCCTAGCAACAAGAAACGTTTGATCTGCTGGCTTGGGGTAGCAACGAGGGGGCTGAGTTGAAATGGACTTTCCTGAGGATGGTCTTAATGTTGCTTTGAGTCTATGGAGACCTTGGTATGGGGCAGTGGCACCAGGGCCCTGAAGGATTCTCCTAACCAGAGGTTATGACAAAGCTCCAATGAGCAAGATTTCCATGGGGAGACGAGTTTTGTTCTTATTGGTGCCTCAGGAAACCACCATATGCTGGTATTGGAAACGAGGCCTCTGAGGAGAGATGCCTGGAAACCAAAGCAATGGATCTGATTAGGGCCTAGGGGCCTGTCCGGTTCAATATTCTTTTCTGGGGACATCTGTTGTCTGAGTGCAGGTAGTTGCTCAGCTTGTTTGAGATCCCCCCTGTTTGTCCTGGTCGGCCTAAACTATTGGGATGGCCTCGGTGACTTTGGAGGTTTTTCCTTTTTTGCAAGGTTGTGGCCAATGGAATGGGAAGAATTCCCTTGAAAGGGAAGCACAGTCCTGAGGTGTGGCTCCAGGGACCCAAGTGTGGAGCGTGTGTGGTCCAGGGCTATTTGGACAAAAGTCTGAAAACACAAACTCCACTTTGGTTGGGGGATGTAGGTATGGCCGGCCCAATCTATAGACCGTGAGGAGAACTCTTCGGTATATGAACAAAGGGCGAATGTGAGGTGCTTGCTCATGCTTTTTTTTTTTTTCTGGAAATCTGTCACCGATTGCCATGGAATGTCGGGGTGTCCTCATGAGCCGTCGATGAGGCTACCTTTCTGGGGATTTGACCTGATCCCAAGAGTTTGGGGTCATTCTGTAGGAAGGGAGGAGGCCTTTCTGGTTTTTTTGTTTATTTTTTGTTTATTTATTTTTTTTTTACCTCAGGTGGACCACCAAAATAGGGATTCCAGAGCAGAGTCGTGGGTGGGGGCAACTGGACAACCAGACCTCTGGTTAACATTGGGACCTAAGAACATGGCAATCCCCATATGTGGGCTCTTGGTCCAGACACTGAGAGGCCTTCCTTGAGGATAGGTCTCACACTGAGTTTCACAATGTGTTTTTGTGCCCAAGGAGCCCCTCAAGTCAGGGCATGGCCTAATGTACCATGCTGGTTTCTCCTACAATGAACGTTGCACAATATGGCAACCACAAGTTTTCTGGCCATGGGGAAGAGGGAGTTCTAATTTCTGCAACACTTTCACTCTTGGACTGTGATTGGATTTAAGGTCTAGGTTCTGAAGCCTGAAATCTGAGGTTGGGAAGAGATGAAGACCTAAGGCCATGGTGTGTCTGATGTGCACAGTGTTCGGCCAGCTGTTGAGTGTGGATTGGGAGGTGCAGGCTCAGGCTGTGGCAGACAGGGAATTAGTGCCCAGGCTAGACTGTATCATTGGGGTGCAGTCGAGTTTCGTGCAGGATGGTACTCATTTGTGGTTACTGGGTAGCCCCAGAGGGCAACGTTTTTCTTCTGGAGGGAAGACACAGTGCCACATAGTGGCTCCAGAATTCCCAAACTGGAAGGCTTGTGGGCCAGGAGTGTGAGGAAAAAAGTCTGAGAACACAAGCCAGACTTAGATTTCGGGGTGAGGGGACGGCAGGCACCGTCTGCAGAGATGATTCGAGATCCTGTATACCTGAAGACAGAGCTAGGATCAGACGTTGGCTTAGGTCGAAGTTTCTGTCCATGACGGCCCCTTCATGAAGGGGAGGGTGTCACGAGGACATGGAGGTTTTTCCACGATGGGAATTGTGAGATGCTCCAAACCGCAATGATTCCTTCTGTGGGACAGTCGAGACCTTTTGGATGGCTCCAGGACATCCCATAAGGAAGTTATCCAGAGCAGGGTTCTAAGGATGGATGCCTGGGCAGCCTGCCTCCCATTCCAGGTGTCTCATAGCGCCAAGGCAAGTTCGATATGCTGGATCTAGGGGAGCAACCGAGGCGGGTGTGTTGAAATGGGTGAGTTGAGGATGGGTCATAATGTGCATTTGTGTCCATGTAGAACTTGGAATGGGGTGCTTGAACCGGGGCCTTGAGGGATGTTCATAACCGGAGGTTTTGATGGAGCTCTAAAGAGTATGTTTCCTATGTAGAGAAGAGAATTGTTTTGATGAGTGCCTAAGGAATCTCCATATGCTGGTATTTGAAACCAGGCCTCTGAGGAGAGATGACTGGAATCAAAAGCAATGGATCTGATTAGGGCCTAAGTGCCTGTCCAGTTCAATCTTATCCTATGGGGATATCTTTCTCTGGGTCTGAGTGGAGGTAGTTTCCTAACTTGTGAAAGATCATCCCTGTGTGTCCTGGGCAGCCAACATTATTCGGATGGCCTGGGGGAGTTTGGCGGATTCTCCTAATCTATTGGGTTGTGGCAAATGGAAATGCAGAATTCCCCTGGAGAGGGAAGCCACAGTCCTGAGGTGTGGCTCCAGGGGCCCCAGCTTGGATGGTGTGTGGGCCAGGCCTGTGGGGACAGAAGTCTGAAAACACAAACTCAGTTTAGTTTTGGGGATGTATGTATGAAGGCTCGATCTACAGACCGTGAGAATTTTCTGGGCTATGAACAAAGGGCGAGTATGTGGCGCTTGCTCAGGCTTTTGTCTCTGGATTTTGTGTCAACGGTGGCCGTGGAATGTCGGAGTGTCCTCAAGGGCCATGGACAATTCTTTCTCTGGTGATTTGGCCTGACCCCAAGTGGTTGGGATCATTCTGTGGATGGGAAGAGTCCTTTATGTATTTTTTTTTTTACCTCAGTTCTCCCACCAAAGAGGGATTACAGAGTAGAGCCCTGAGTAGGTGTGACTAGACATCTCGAACTCTGGTTGAGATTGGGGGACTAGGGGCTTGGCAAGCCCCATATGTGGGCTGTTGTTCCAGTCACTAAGAGGCTTCACATGAGGATAGGGCTCACGCTGAGGGTCACAATGTGTGTTTGTGCAAATTGTGGCCCTCAGGGATAGGTGGGGCCTCATAGTCTATGCTGCTTTCTCCTACAATGAACATTGGACAACATGCCAAACACTAGGTTTCTTGCCAAGGCGAAGGAGAAGTTCTGATTCTTGCATCACGTTCACTCCTGAGCAGTGAGTGGAGATAAGGTCTAGGTTCTGAAGGTGAAAACTGAGTTTGGGTAGAGATGATGGCCTAAAGCCATTGTGGGTGTGATATGCTCTGTGTACGGCCAGCTGTCTGGGTGTTGGACTGGAGGTCTGCCCTCAGGCTGTGTCAGACAGGGCTTTAGTGCACAGGCTAGACTGTATAATTGGGGTATGGTCGAGTGGCATGCAGGTTGTTACTCATTTGGTGTTTCCGGTTAGCCCTATACGGCAACATTTTTCTTCTGGAGGGCAGGCAGAGTGCTGCATTGTGTCTCCAGAATTGCCAAACTGGAGGGGTGTGGCCAGGATTGTGAGGAAGGAAGTCTGAAAACACAAGCTAGCACGAGTTTTGGGGCCAAGAGCATGGCAGGCCCACTCTGCAGAGGCTGAATCGAGATCTCCTGCAGGTGAGGTCAGGGCGAGTATCAGATGTTGCCTCAAGCTGGAGTTTGTGTCCATGACGGCCCATTCCTGAAGGGGGTGGGGGCGTCATGAGGCCAGGGAGGTTTCCCTACGCTGGGAGTTGTGAGCTGCTCCAAACTTCAAAGTTTCCTTCTTCAGGACAGTCGAGTACTATTGGATGGTTCCAGGATGCCCCATACAGAAAGACTCGAGTGCAGGGGCCTAAGCATGGATGCCGAGACACGCCAACTCACCTTCCCATTGCCTGGTCGAGACAAGGCACGCTCAATCTGCGCGCTCATGGGTGAGCTACCCAGAAGGCTGAGTTTAAATGGACTCTCCTGAGGATGAGTCATAATGTGGTTGGTGGCCATGGAGACCTTGGAATGAGGCAGTAGCTAAGGGACTCTGCAGGATTCTCCAACCCGAAGGGCTTGACACAACTCCAACAAGGAAGCTTCCCATGTGGAGATGAGAGGTCTACTGTCTGGTGCCTCAGGAAAGCCCCGTATGCTGGTCTTCGAACCCAGGCCTCTGAGGAGTGATACCTGGACACCAAAGCAAGAGTTCATAATAGGGCCTAGGGGCCTGTCTGGTTCAATCTTCTGTCTCTGCGGATATCTGTCTGTGTGTCTGCATGGAGGTAGTAGTTGCTCAGCTTGTGTCATAATGCCCCTATTTGTCCAGTGCGGCTTGTGGTAGTGGGATGTCCTTGGGGACCTTGAGGTTTCTACTATTTTGTAGAGTTGTGGCCAATGGAATGGGCAGTTTCTTAGGAGAGAGCAGGCACAGTTCTGTGGTGTGGCTCCAGAGACGCCAGCCTGGAGGCTGTGTGGGCCATGGCTGTGCAGACAGACATCCAAAAACCCTAACTCAGCTCAGGTTTGGGGCCGAGGATACGGCAGGCCTGATCTACAGTCCATGAGGGGAGTTCCTCTGGATATGAAAGAAGGGTGAGAGGGAGGCAGTCGCTCAGGCTTTTGTCTCTGGATGTTTTGTCCACAATGGCCGTTTAATGTAGGAGTTGCCTCATGGGTCGTAGAAGTCTCCCTCTCTGGTAGTTTGTCCAGCCCCCAAGAGTTTGGGGTCATTCTGTGGGAAGGGAAGTGTCCTGTTTTCTGCTTCATGTGTCCCCCCAGTAGAGGGATTATAGAGCATAGCAGTGGGTACTGACAACTGGAATACTCGCCCTCTGGTTAAGCCTGGGGGCCTATGGATATGACAAGCCCCATATGCAGGATCTTGGTCCAGCCACTGAAAGGCGTTACTATAACACGGGACTCACGCTGCAGGTCACAATGCATGTCTGTGCCCTAGGCAGCCCTCAAGCACTGGCGTGGCCTTTCGGACAATGCAGGTTTTCCCACATTGAACGTTGGACAACATGCCAACCACAAGGTTTCTGGCCATGGGGAAGGAGGAATTCTAATTTCTGCATCACGTTCACCCCTGGGCAGTGATTGGAGATAAGGTCTAGGTTCTGAAGCCTGAAAACCGAGGTTGGGAAGAGAAGACGGCCTACAGCCATAGCGGGGTCAATGTGTCCAGGTTGGGGCCAGCTGTCTGGGTGTCGTTTGGGATGTCTTGTCTCAGGCTGTGCCAGACAGGGCATTAGAATACAGGGTGGGCTGTATAATTGCTTTACCATCGAGTGGCATGCATTAGAAAATCATTTGGGGTTTCTTATTAGCAGCATAGGGCAAAGTTTTTCTTCTGGAGGGCAGGCAGAGTGCTGCATTGTGGCTTTGGAATTCCCAAACTGGAGGGATTGTGGGCCAGGAGAGTGAGGACGGAAGCTGAGAACACAAGCTAGGCTTAGGTTTCGGGGCAAGGACATGGCAGGCACACTCTGCAGAGCTGAATTGAGATCTCATGCGTCTGAAGTCAGTCGGGGTTCAGACTTACCTCAGGGTTGAGTTTCTGTCCATGTTGGCCCCTTCAAGAAGAGGGGGGATTATGAGGCCATGGGGGTTTTGCCACTATTGGAGTTGTGAGATGCTCCAAACCGCAAGGATTCCTTCTGTGGGACAATTAAGATTTGTTGGATGGCTCCAGGACGTCTTATAAGGTATTTTTCCAGAACAGGGTTCTAAGTATGGATGCCTGGGCAGCCAGCCTCACATTCCAATTGTCTCCTAGCAACAAGAAACGTTTGATCTGCTGGCTTGGGGTAGCAACAGAGGGGGCTGAGTTGAAATGGACTTTCCTGAGGATGGTCTTAATGTTGGTTTGAGTCCATGGAGATTCTTGGTATGGGGCAGTGGCACCAGGGCCCTGAAGGATTCTCCTAACCAGAGGTTATGACAAAGCTCCAATGAGCAAGTTTTCCATGGGGAGACGAGTTTTGTTCTTATTGGTGCCTCAGGAAACCACCATATGCTGGTATTGGAAACGAGGCCTCTGAGGAGAGATGCCTGGAAACCAAAGCAATGGATCTGATTAGGGCCTAGGGGCCTGTCCGGTTCAATATTTTTCTCTGGGGACATCTCTTGTCTGAGTGCAGGTAGTTGCTCAGCTGGTTTGAGATCACCCCTGTTTGTCCTGGGCGTCATACACTATTGGGATGGCCTCGGTGACTTTGAATGTTTTTCCTAATTTGCAAGGTTGTGGCCAATGGAATGGGAAGAATTCCCTTGAAAGGGAAGCACAGTCCTGAGGTGTGGCTCCAGGGACCCAAGTGTGGAGCGTGTGTGGTCCAGGGCTATTTGGACAAAAGTCTGAAAACACAAACTCCACTTAGGTTGGAGGATGTATGTATGGCCGGCCCGATCTATAGACCGTGAGGAGAACTCTTCGGGATATGAACAAAGGGCGCATGTGAGGTGCTTGCTCATGCTTTTTTTTTTTTTTTCTGGAAATGTGTCACCAATTGCCATGAAATGTCGGGGTGTCCTCATGGGCCATCGATGAGGCTCCCTTTCTGGGGATTTAACCCGATCCCAAGGGTTTGGGGTCATTCTGTTGGAAGGGAGGAGGCCTTTCTGGTTTTTTTGTTTATTTATTTTTGTTTATTTATTTTTTTTTTTACCTCAGGTGGACCACCAAATGAGGAATTACAGAGCAGAGTCGTGGGTGGGGGCAACTGGACAACCAGACCTCTGGTTAACATTGGGACCTAAGAACATGGCAAGCCCCATATGTGGGCTCTTGGTCCAGACACTGAGAGGCTTTCCTTGAGGATAGGTCTCACACTGAGTTTCACAATGTGTTTTTGAGCCCAAGGAGCCCCTCAAGGTAGGGCGTGGCCTAATGTACCATGCTGGTTTCTCCTACACTGAACATTGCACAATATGGCAACCACAAGTTTTCTGGCCATGGGGAAGAAGGAGTTCTAATTTCTGCAACACTTTCACTCCTGGACTATGATTGGATTTAAGGTCTAGGTTCTGAAGCCTGAAAACCGAGTTTGGGAAGAGATGACGACCTACAGCCATAGCGGGTCCTATGTGTCCAGGTTGGGGCCAGCTGTCTGGGTGTCGTTTGGGATGTCTTGTCTCAGGCTGTGCCAGACAGGGCATTAGTATACAGGGTAGGCTGTATAATTGCTTTACCATCGAGTGACATGCATTAGAAAATCATTTGGGGTTTCTTATTAGCAGCATAGGGCAAAGTTTTTCTTCTGGAGGGCAGGCAGAGTGCTGCATTGTGGCTTCGGAATTCCCAAACTGGAGGGCTTGTGGGCCAGGAGAGTGAGGACGGAAGCTGAGAACACAAGCTGGGCTTAGGTTTCGGGGCAAGGGCATGGCAGGCACACTCTGCAGAGCTGAATTGAGATCTCATGCGTCTGAAGGTAGGTCGAGGAACAGACTTTGGCTCAGGTTTGCGTTTCTTTCCATTTTGGCCCCTTCAAGAAGAGGGGGGATTATGAGGCCATGGGGGTTTTGCCACTATTGGAGTTGTGAGATGCTCCAAACCGCAAGGTTTCCTTCTGTGGGACAATTAAGATTTGTTGGATGGCTCCAGGACGTCCTATAAGGTATTTTTCCAGAACAGGGTTCTACGTATGGATGCCTGGGCAGCAGCCTCACATTCCAATTGTCCCTAGCAACAAGAAACGTTTGATCTGCTGGCTTGGGGTAGCAACAGAGGGGGCGGAGTTGAATGGACTTTCCTGAGGATGGCCTTAATGTTGGTTTGAGTCCATGGAGACCTTGGTATGGGGCAGTGGCACCAGGGCCCTGAAGGATTCTCCTAACCAGAGGTTATGACAAAGCTCCAATGAGCAAGTTTTCCATGGGGAGACGAGATTTGTTCTTATTGGTGCCTCAGGAAACCACCATATGCTGGTATTGGAAACGAGGCCTCTGAGGAGAGATGCCTCGAAACCAAAGCAATGGATTTGATTAGGGCCTACAGGCCTGTCCGGTTCAATATTTTTTCTGGGTACTTCTGTTGTCTGAGTGGAGGTAGTTGCTCAGGTGGTTTGAGATCACCCCTGTTTGTCCTGGTCGGCCTAAACTATTGGGATGGCCTCGGTGACTTTGGAGGTTTTTCCTAATTTGCAAGGTTGTGGCCAATGGAATGGGAAGAATTCCCTTGAAAGGGAAGCACAGTCCTGAGGTGTGGCTCCAGGGACCCAAGTGTGGAGCGTGTGTGGTCCAGGGCTATTTGGACAAAGGTCTGAAAACACAAACTCCACTTAGGTTGTGGGATGTAGGTATGGCCGGCCCCGATCTATAGACCTTGAGGAGACCTCTTCGGGATATGAACAAAGAGCGAATGTGATGTGCATGCTCATGCTTTTTTTTTTTTTTTTCTGGAAGTGTGTCACCGATTGCCATGGAATGTCGGGGGATCCTCATGGGCCATCGATGAGGCTCCCTTTCTGGGGATTTGACCCGATCCCAAGAGTTTGGGGTCATTCTGTCAGAAGGGAGGAGGTCTTTCTGTTTTTTTTTTTTTTTTTTTTTTTTTTTCCTCAGGTGGACCACCAAAAGAGGCATTCCAAAGCAGGGTCCTGGGGAGGGGTGACTGGACAACCAGACCTCTGGTTAACATTGGGACCTAAGAACATGGCAAGCCCCTTATGTGGGCTCTTGGTCCAGACACTGAGAGGCCTTCCTTGAGGATAGGTCTCACACTGAGTTTCACAATGTGTTTTTGTGCCCAAGGAGCCCCTCAAGTCAGGGCGTGGCCTAATGTACCATGCTGGTTTCTCCTACACTGAACGTTGCACAATATGGCAACCACAAGTTTTCTGGCCATGGGGAAGAAGGAGTTCTAATTTCTGCAACACTTTCACTCTTGGACTGTGATTGGATTTAAGGTCTAGGTTCTGAAGCCTGAAAACTGAGGTTGGGAAGAGATGAAGCCCTAAGGCCATGATGTGTCTGATGTGCTCAGTGTTCGGCCAGCTGTTGAGTGTGGGTTGGGAGGTGCAGGCTCAGGCTGTGGCAGACAGCGAATTAGTGTCCAGGCTAGACTGTATCATTGGGGTGCAGTCGAGTTTCGTGCAGGATGGTACTCATTTGTGGTTACTGGGTAGCCCCAGAGGGCAACGTTTTTCTTCTGGAGGGAAGACACAGTGTCACATACTGGCTCCAGAATTCCCAAACTGGAAGGCTTGTGGGCCAGGAGTGTGAGGAAAAAATACTGAGAACACAAGCCAGACTTAGATTTCGGGTTGAAGGTTTCGGCAGGCACCCTCTGCAGAGATGATTCGAGATCCCTTATACCTGAAGACTGAGCTAGGATCAGACGTTGGCTTAGGTCGGAGTTTCTGTCCATGACGGCCCCTTCATGAATGGGAGGGTGTCACGAGGACATGGAGGTTTTCCCAAGATTTGAATTGTGAGATGCTCCAAACCGCAATGATTCCTTCTGTGGGACAGGTGAGACCGGTGGATGGCTCCAGGACATCCCATAAGGAAGTTATCCAGAGCAGGGTTCTAAGGATGGATGCCTGGGCAGCCTGCCTCCCATTCCAGGTGTCTTATAGATCCAAGGCAAGTTCGATCTGCCTGATCTAGTGGAGCAACCGATCGGGTGTGTTGAAATGGGTGAGTTGAGGATGGGTCATAATGTGCATTTGTGTCCATGGAGACCTTGGAATGGGGTCTTGATCCGGGTCCTTGAGGGATGTTCATAACCGGAGGTTTTTATGGAGCTCTAAAGAGTATGTTTCCTATGTAGAGAAGAGAATTGTTTTGATGAGTGCCTAAGGAATCTCCCATATGCTGGTATTGGAAAACAGGCCTCTGAGGAGAGATGACTGGAAACAAAAGCAATGGATATGATTAGAGCCTAGGTGCCTGTCCGGTTCAATCTCTTTGCTGGGGATACGTGTCTAAGTATCTGAGGTGAGGTAGTTGCTCAGATTGTGTCAGATCGCCCCTGTTTGTCCTGGGCGACCTATAATATTGGAATGGCCTCGGGACTTTGGAGTTTCTCCTAATCTATAGGGTTGTGGTCAATGGAATGGGCAGAAATCCACTGGAGAGGGCAGGCAAAGTTCTGAGTTTGGCTCTAGGGGCCCAACCTTGAGGGTGTGTGGGCCAGGCCTGTGGAGCAAAAATCTGAAAACACAAACTCCGCTTAGGATTGGGGACATAGTTATGGCACGCCCAATCTACAAACCGTGATAACACTTCAGGATATGAAAAAGTGTGAGTTTGAGGAGCTTGCTCAGATTTTGTCTCTGGATTTGTGTCAACAATGTGGGTGGAATGCTGGCGTGGCCTCATGGGTTGTGGACGGCTTTCCTTCTCTGAGGATTTGACCCAATCCCAAGAGTTTGTGTATGTTCTGTGGGATGGGAGGAGTCCTTTCTTTTATTTTATTTTATTTTATTTTATTTTATTTTTTGTACCTCATGTGTCCCAATAAAGGAGGGATTCCAGAGCAGAGTCCTCGGGAGGGACAACTGGACAACCCCACCTCTGTTTTAGTTTGGGGGCCTAGGGGCATGGCAAGTCCAATATGTGGGCTCTTGATTCAGACACTGAGAGGTCTTCCTTGAGGACAGGGCTCATGCTGAGGGTCACAATGCCTATTTGTGCCAACAAGGCCTCAAGCATGGGAAGGGCCTCATGGGCCACGCTTGATTCTCCGACACTGAACGTTGGAGAATATGCCAACCACAAGGTTTCTGGCCATGGCGAAGGAAGAGTTGTGACTTCTGCATCACGTTCACCCCTGGACAGTGTTTGGAGTTTAGGTCTAGGTTCTGAAACCCGAAAACCGAGGTTGGGAAGAGATGAAGACCTAAGGACCTGTTGGGTCCAATGATCTCAGTGTGCGGCCAGCTCTTGAGCGTAGGTCTGGAGGTGTGGGCTCATGCTGTGTCAGACAAGGCATTAGACAGGGTAGACTGAATATTTGGGGTGCAGTCGAGTGGCGTTCAATTGATCCTCATTCGGGTCTCTAGGTAGTTCCATAAGGCAACGTTTTATCTCTGGGAGGGCAGGCAGAGTGCTGCATTGTGGCCCCAGTATTGCCAAACTGTAGGGCTTTTGGGCCAGGGGTGTGAGGACTGTAGTCTGAGAACACAAGCTAGGCTTAGTTTTTGGGGTGAGGGCACAGAAGGCACACTCTGCAGAGCTGAATCATGATCTCATGCACCTGAAGTCAGGGCGAATATCAGACGTTTGCTCAGGTTGGAGTTTCTGTCCATGATGGCCACTTTATAAAGTGGAGCGTCTCAAGAGGCCATGTAGATTTTCCCACAATGGGAGTTCTGAGATGCTCCAGAATGCAAAGATTCCTTCTGTGGGACACTTGAGACCTGTTGGATGGCTCTAGGATGTCCCATATGGAATGACTCCAGAGTAGGGTTCTAAGGATTGATGCCTAGGCAGCCCACCTCCCATTCTAGTTGTCTCCTAGCGACAAGGCAGGTTTGATCTGCAGGCCATGGGCGAGAAACCAAGGGGGTTGAGTTGACATGGACTCTCCCGAGGATAGATCATAATGTGGGTTTAAGTCCATGGAGACCTTGGAATGGGGCGCTTGATCCGGGGCCCTGAAAGATTCTCCTAAACAGAGGTTTTTATAGAGCTCCAAAGAGTACATTTCCTATGTGGAGACGAGATTTTTCTGATGAGTGCCTCAGTAATCCCCCTATGCTGGTATTGGAAACCAGGCCTCTGAGGAGGGATGCCTGGAAACAAAAGCAATGGATCTGATTAGGGCCTAAGTGCCTGTCCAGTTCAATCTTATTCTATGGGGATATCTGTCTCTGGGTCTGAGTGGAGGTAGTTTCCTAACTTGTGAAAGATCATCCCTGTTTGTCCTGGGCAGCCAACACTATTCGGATGGCCTCGGGGAGCTTGGAGGTTTCTCCTAATCTATAAGGTTGTGGCCAATGGAAATGGCAGAATTCCCCTGGAGAGGGAAGCCACAGTCCTGAGGTGTGGCTCCAGGGGCCCCAGCTTGGATGGTGTGTGGGCCAGGACTGTGGGGACAGAAGTCTGAAAACACAAACTCAGCTTAGGTTAGGGGATGTATGTATGAAGGCTCGATCTACAGAACATGAGAATTTTCCGGGCTATGAACAAAGGGCGAGTATGTGGCGCTTGCTCAGGCTTGTCTCTGGATTTTGTGTCAACGGTGGCCGTGGAATGTCGGGGTGTCCTCAAGGGCCATGGACAATTCTTTCTCTGGTGATTTGGCCTGATCCCAAGGGGTTGGGATCATTCTGTGGATGGGAAAAGTCCTTTCTGTATTTTTTTTTTTACCTCAGGTGTCCCACCAAAGAGGGATTCCAGAGCAGAGCCCTGAGTCGGGTGACTAGACATCTCGAACTCTGGTTGAGATTGGGTGACTAGGGGCTTGGCAAGCCCCATATGTGGGCTGTTGTTCCAGTCACTAAGAGGCTTCACATGAGAATAGGGCTCACGCTGAGGGTCACAATATGTGTTTGTGCAAATTGTGGCCCTCAGGGATAGGTGGGACCTCATAGTCCATGCTGCTTTCTCCTACAATGAACGTTGGACAACATGCCAACCACAAGGTTTCTTGCCATGGCGAAGGAGAAGTTCTGATTCTTGCATCACGTTCACTCCTGAGCAGTGAGTGTAGATAAGGTCTAGGTTATGAAGGTGAAAACTGAGGTTGGGTAGAGATGATGGCCTAAAGCCATTGTGGGTATGATATGCTCAGTGTACGGCCAGCTGTCCTGGTGTTGGACTGGAGGTCTGCCCTCAGGCTGTGTCAGACAGGGCTTTAGTGCACAGGCTAGACTGTATAATTGGGGTATGGTCGAGTGGCATGCAGGTTGTTACTCATTTGGCGTTTCTGGTTAGCCCTATAGGGCAACATTTTTCTTCTGGAGGCCAGGCAGAGTGCTGCATTGTGTCTCCAGAATTTCCAAACTGGAGGGGTGTGGCCAGGATTCTGAGGACGGAAGTCTGAGAACACAAGATAGGCTTAGGTTCAAGACGAGGGCCCAGCAGGCACACTCTCAAGTGCTGAATCGAGATCTCATGCTTCTGAATTCAGGGCGAGGATCAGACTTTGGCTTAGGATGGAGTTTCTGTCCATGATGGCCCATTTATGAAGGTTTGGGGCATCATAAGGAAATGGAGGTTTTCTCACAGTGTTATTGTGTGATGCTTCAAACCACAAGGATTCATTCTGCGAGACAGTCAAGACAGGTTGGTTGGATTCAAGACGTCCCATAAAGAAGTTCTCCAGAGCAGGGTTCTAAGGATGGATGCCTGGGCAGCCCGCCTCCCATTCTAACTGTCTCCCAGTGACAAGGAAGGTTTGATCTGCTGGCTCTGGGTGAGCAGCCGAGTGGGCTGATTTGAAATGGACTCTCCTGAGAATGGTTCATAATGTAAGTTTGTGTCCTTGGAGACCTTGGGATTGGGCCATGGTGCCAGCGCCCTGAAGGATCCTCCTAACCTGAGGTATTGACACAGCTCCAAAGAGCAAGTTTCCCATGTGGAGATGAGATCTGTTCTGATTGTTTCCTTAGGAAACCCCCATATTCTGATATTGGAAACCAGGCCTCTGAGGAGAGATACCTAGAAACCAAGCAATGCATCAGAAGTTGGCTCAGGTTGGAGTTTCTGTCTATGATGGCCCCTTTATAAAGGGGAGCATCTCATGAGGCCATGTAGGTTTTCCCACGATAGGAGTTGTGAGATGCTCCAATCTGCAAGGATTCCTTCTGTGGGACAGTCAAGACCTGTTGGAAGGCTCCAGGACATCCCATATGGAACAGCGCCAGAGCAGGATTCCATGGATGGATGCCTAGAGAGTCTGCTTTGCCTTCCATTTGTCTCCTAGCGACAAGGCAGGTTTGATATTCTGCCTCTGGGGGAGTAATCGACAGGGCTGAGTTGAAATGTACTCTCCTGCCAAATGGTCATAATGCGGGTATGTGTCCATGGAGACCTTGGAATAGGGCGGTTGCTCCGGCTACCTGAAGTTTTCTCCTAACTGGAGGCTTTTACAGAGCTCCAAAGGATACGTTTCCCATGTGAAGACAAGATTTGTTCTGATTGGTATCTCTGGAATCCCCCATATGCTGGTATTGGAAAACAGGCCACTTAGGAGAGATGCTTAGAAAAAAAAGCAATGGAACCAATTACATTCTAGGGGCCAGTCCAGTTTAATCTTCTTCTCTTGGGTTATCTGTCTACGGGTGAGTTGACGTCGATGCTCAGCTTGTGAGAGATCGCCCCTCTTTGTCCTGGGTGGCCTACACTATTGGAATGGCCTCTGGGACTTTGGAGGTTTCTCCTTATCTGTAGGGTTGTGGCCAATGGAATGGGAAGAATTTCCTTGGAGAGGGCAGGCACAGTCCTGAGGTGTGGCTCCAGGGGCCTCAGTCTGGAGGGTGTGTGGGACACGGATGTCAGGATAGAAGTCTGAAAACACAAACTCGGCTTAGGTTTGGGGACGTAGGTATGGCAGGCCCAATCTACAGACTATGAGGAGAATTTTTTGGGCTATGTCCTAAGGGTGAGTGTGAACGCTTGCTGAAGCTTATGTCTCTGGATTTTGTGTCAATAGTGGCCGTGGAATGTCGGGCTGGCCTCATGGGCCATGGACGAGTCTTTCTCTCTGGACCCCAATCACTTGGGATGGCCCAATCCCAAGTGATTGGGGTCATTCTGTGAGTGGGAGGAGTCCTTTCTGTGTTTATTTACCTCAAATGTCCCACCAAAGAGGGATTCCAGAGCAGAGCCCTGAGTAGGGGTGACTAGATGTCTCTACCTCTGGTTAAGATTGGGTGACTTGGGGCATGGCAGGCCCCATATGCGGGCTAATGGTCCAGCCACTGAGAGGCTTTACTTGAGGACAGGGCTCAAACTGAGGGTCCCAATGTGTGTTTGAGCCCACCGCAGCTCTTAAGCATAGGCAGGGCCTCAGGGACCCTACACTACCCTCAGGGGCCCTACTACTACCCCTGTAGGCCCTACAGGGGTCCTCCACTGAACGTTGGACAAGATGCCAACCACAAGATTCTGGCGAGAGGGAAGGAGGAGTTCTGATTTCTGCATCACGTTCACCCATGGGAAGTGAGTAGAGATAAGGTCTAGGATTCTGTAGCCTGAAAACCGAAGTTGGAAAGAGATGGCGACCTAAGGCCATGGCGGTTCAGATGTTCTCAGTGTACTGCAAGCTGTCTGGGTGTCGGTTGGGAATTCAGGCCTCAGGTTCTGTCAGAAAGGGCATTAGTGCACAGGCTAGACTATATAATTGGTGTACAGTTGAGTGACGTGCAGGTTTATCCTCATTGGAGGTTTCTGGGGAGACCCATAGGGCAATATTTTTCTTCTAGAGGGCAGGCAGAGTGCAGCACTGTGTCATCGGAAATCCCAAAATAGAGGGCGTGTGGTCCAGGAGAGTGAGTACGGAAGTCGGAGAACACTAGCTACGCTTAGGTTTTGGGGTGAGGGCACAGCAGGTACACTCTGAAGAGCTGAATCAAGATCTCGTGCATCTGAAGTCAAGGCGAGATCAGCTGTTGGCTCAGGTTGGAGTTTCTTTCCATGATCTGCCTTCATGAAGATTGGGGGCATCATGTGACCTTGGAAGCTTTCCATGATATGAGTTGTTAGGTGGTCCATGCACAAGGACTCCTGTGGGACAGTCGAGACCTGTTGGATGGCTCAAGGATGTCCCATAAGGAATGACGCAAGAGCAGGGTTCTAAGGATGGATGCCTGAAGAGCCCAACTCGCATTTCAATTGTCTCCTAGCGATAAGGCAGGTTCAATCTGCTGGCTCTGGAGTAGCAACCGAGGGGGTTTAGTTGAAATGGACTCTCCTGAGGATGGGTCATAATTTGGGATTGTGTCCATGGAGATATTCAAATGGGGCAGTGGCTCCAGTGACCTGAAGTTTTCTCCTAACTGGAGGTTATGACACAGCTCCATAGAGCAAGATTCCCATGTGGAGACGAGATTTTTTCTGATAGGTAGCTCTGGAAACCCCCTTATGCTGGTATTGGAATCCAGGCCTCTGAGGAGAGATGCCTGAAAACAAAAGCAATGGATCCAATTAGGGCCTAGGTGCCTGTCTTGTTCAATATTCTTTTCTATGGATATCTGTCTAAGGTTCTGATTGGAGGTAGTGGCTCAGCTTGTGCCAGAGGGTCCCTGTATGTCCAGGACATCCTACACTATTGGGATGGCCTCAGAGATTTTGGATGATTCTCCTAATCTGTCAGGTTGTGCCACATGAATGAGCAGAATTCCCTTGGAGAGGGCAGGCACAGTCCTGAGGTGTGGCTCCATGGGGCCCAGCCTTTAGAATGTGTGGGTGAGGACAATGGAGACAGAAGTCTGAAAACACAAACTAGGCTTAGGTTTGGGGACATAGGTATGGCAGGCCCGATCTACAGACCTTGAGAATTTTGGGGGCTCTGAACAAAGGGCAAGTGTGTGGCGCTTTTTCAGGTTTTTGTCTCCGGATTTTGTGTCAATGGTGGCCATGGAATGTCAGGCTGGCCTCATCGACCATGGATGAGTATTTCTCTCTGTGGATTTGGCCAGATTCCAAGTGTTTGGGGTCATTATTTGGATGGTAGGAGTCCTTACTTTTTTTTCTTTATCTTGGTTTTTTTTTTTTTTTTTTTTTTTTTTTTTTTTTTTTTTTTACCTTATGTGTCCCACCAAAGAGGGATTCCAGAAAAGAGCTCTGAATAAGGTTGACTAGACTTCTCAAGCTCTGGCTAGGATTGGGGGAGTAGGGGCATGGCAAGTCCCATATGCAGGCTCTTGTTCCAGCCCCGGAGAGGCTTTACTTGAGGCCAGGGTTCATGCTTAGGGTCCTAATGTGTGTTTGTGCCCATCGCAGCCCTCAAGCATGTCTGAGGCCTCATGGGCCATGCTGGGTTCTCATATACTGAACGTTGGACAACATGCCAACCACAAGGTTTCTGGTCATGGGGAAGGTGAAGTTCTGATTTCTGCATCACGTACATCACTTAGTTGTGAGTGGAGATAATGTCTAGGTTCTGAAGCCTGAAGACCAAGGTTGGGAAGAGATGATGACCTAAGGCCATGGCATGTTCGATGTGTTCAGTGTGAGGCCAGGTGTCTGGGTGTCGGTCACGAGGTCTGGGGTCAGGCTGTGTCAGACAGGGCATTAGTGCCCAGGCTAGACTGTATAATTGGGGTACAGTCTAGAGAATTGCAGGTTGATCCTCATTTGATGTTTCTGGGTAGACCCCTAGGGCAAAGTCTCTCTTCTGGAGGGCAGGCAGAGTGCTGCATTTTGTCTCCAGAATTCCCAAAGTGGAAGGCTTGTGGGCCAGGAGTGTGAGGACGGAAGTCTGAGAACGTGAGCTGGCTTAGGTTTTGGGGCGAGGGCAAGGCAGGCACACTCTGCAGAGCTGAATTGAGATCTCATGCATCTGAAGTCAGGGCGAGGATCAGACGGGAGTTTCTGTCCATGATGTCCTCTACCTGAAGGTGGAGGCATCACAAGGCCATGGAGGTTTTCCCACGGTGCGAGTGTGTGATGCTGCAAACCACAAGGATTCCTTCTGCAGGACAGTTGAGACCTGTTGAATGGATCAAGGACACCCCATTAGGAATTTCTCCAGAGCAGAGTTCTAACAACGGATACCTGGGCAACGAACTCGCATTCCAATTGTCTCCTAGTGACAAAGCAGGTTTGATCTGCTGGCACTGGTTGAGCAACCGCCAGGTTTGAGTTGAAATGGACTCTCCTGAGGATGGGTCATAATGTGGGATTGTGTCCATTGAGACATTGGAATGGGGCGGTGGCTCCAGTGACGTGAAATTTTCTCCTAACTGGAGGTTTTGACACAGTTCCATATAGCATGATTCCCATGTGGCATGCGATTTGTTCTGATTGGTAGCTCCAGAAACCCCCATGTGCTGGTATTGGAATCCAGGCCTCTGAGGAGAGATACGTGAAAACAAAAGCAATGGATCCGTTTAGGGCCTAGGTGCCTGTCCTGTTCAATCTTCTTTTCTATGGATATCTATCTACAGGTCTGATTGGAGGTAGTGGCTCAGCTTGTGGCAGATGGTCCCTGTTTGTCCCGGACATTCTACAATATTTTGGTGGCCTCAGGGACTTCGGATGTTTCTCCTAATCTGTCAGGTTGTGCCAAAGGAATGAGCAGAATTCCCATGGAGAGGGCAGGCACAGTCCTGAGGTGTGGCTCCATGGGGCCAAGCCTTGAGGGTGTGTGGGCCAGGACAATGGAGACAGAAGTCTGAAAACACAAACTTGGCTTAGGTTTGGGGACATAGGTATGGCAGGCCCGATCTACAGACCGTGAGAATTTTTCAGGCTTTGAACAAAGGGCGAGTGTGTGGCGCTTTTTCAGGCTTTTGTCTCCGGATTTTGTGTCAATGGTGGCCGTGGAATGTCAGGATGGCCTCATCAGCCATGGACGAGTATTTCTCTCTGTGAATTTGGCCCAATTCCAAGTGATTGCGGTCATTCTTTGGACGGTAGGAGTCCTTTCTCTATTTTTTTTTTAACCTCATGTGTCCCACCAAGGAGGGATTCTAGAGAAGAGATCTGAGTAGGGGTGACTAGACTTCTCAAGCACTGGTTAAGGCTTGGGGAGTAGGGGCATGGTAATCTCCATATATGGGCTCTTGGTCCAGCCCCGGAGAGGCTTTACTTGAGGCCAGGGATCATGCTTAGGATCCTAATGTGTGTTTGTGCCCATCGCAGCCCTCAAGCATGTCTGAGGCCTCATGGGCCATGCTGGTTTCTCCTACACTGCACGTTGGACAACATGCCAACCACAGGGTTTCTGGTCATGGGGTAGGAGGAGTTCTGATTTCTGCATCACGTACACGGCATGGCAGTGAGTAGAGATAAGGTCTAGATTCTGAAGCCTGAAAACCGAGGTTGGTAAGAGATGACGACCTAAGGCCATGGTGGGTCCGTTGCACTTAGTGTGCGGCCAGATGTCTGTGTCCATCATGAGGTCTGGGCTCAGGCTGTGTCAGGCAGGGCATTAGTCCCCAGGCTAGACTGTATAATTGGGGTACAGTCGAGTGATGTGAAGGTTGGTCCTCATTTGGGGTTTCTGGTTGGCCCCATAGGGCAAAGATTTTCTTCTGGAGGGCAGGCAGAGTGCTGAATTCTGGCTCCAGAATTGCCAACTTCAGGGCTTGTGGGCCAGGTGTTTTTGGACAGAAGTCTGAGAACACAAGTTCAGCTTAGAATTCGCAGCGGTGACATGGCAGGCACACTCTACAGACCTGAAATGAGATCTCGTGCATCTGAAGTCAGGGCGAGGATCAGATGTTGGCTTAGGTTGGAGTTTCTGTACATGATGTCCCCTTCATGAAGGTGGGGGGGCATCAGGAAACCATGGAAGATTTCCAACTTTGTGAGTGTGTGATGCTCCAAACCACAAGGATTCCGTCAGCGGGACAGTCACGACCTTTTGGATGGATCAAGGACGTCCCATAAGAAATGCTCCAAAGCACAGTTCTAATGATGGATGCCTGGGCAGTCCAACTTGCATTCCAGTTGTGTCCTAGTGAAAAGGAGGATTCGATCTGCTGTCACTGGGGGAACAACCGAGGGGGCTGAATTGAAATGGACTCTCATGAGGATCAGTCATGATGTGGATTTGTGTCCATGGATCCCTTGGAATGGGGCAGTGGCTCTGTTGCCCTGAAGAATTCTCCTAACCTGAGGTTTTGATGCAGCTCCAAAGAGCAAGTTTCCCATGTAGAGACGAGATTTGTTCTGAAACCCCCACAACCTGGTATTGGAAACCAAGCATCTGGGGAACAATGCCTGGAATCCAAAGCAATGGATCTGATTACGGTCTAGGGGCCTGTCCTTTTCAATATTCTCCTCTGAGTGTCTCTGTCTAAGATTCAGAATGGAGGTCACTGCTCAGCTTGTGTCAGATCACCCATGTTTGTTGGGGGAGGCCAAAACTATTGGTCTGGTCTTGGGAATTGGAGGTTTCTCCTAATCTGTAAGGTTGTGGCAAATGAAACGGGCAGAGTTCCCTTGGAGAGCAGTGGCACAGTCCTTAGGTGTGACACCACCTTTCTGGGTGTCATCCAGGAGGTCCAGGCTCAGGCTGTGTCAGACAGGGCATTAGTGCCAAGCTTAGACTGTATAATTGGAGTAAAGTTGAGTGGCATGCAGGTTGATCCTCATTTGGCGTTTCTGGGTAGCCCCAGGGGCAACGCTTTTCTTCTGGAGGGAAGGAAGAGCGCATTGTGGCGACGGAATTCTCACACTGGAGGGCTTGTGGGCCAGAATTGTGAGGAAGGAAGTGTGAGAACACAAGCTAGGCTTAGGTTTTGGGTCAAGATCATGGCAGGCACACTCTGTAGAGCTAAATCTAAATCTCATGCATCTGAAGTCAGGGCGAGGATCAGACGTAGGCTCAGGTTGAAGTTTCTGTTCAGGATGGCCCCTTCATGATGGTGGGGGGCATCATGGGGCTATGGAGACTTTCCCACGATTGGCATTGTATGTTGCTCCAATCGGCAAGGATTCCTTCTACGGGACAGTCGAGACCGGTCAGATTGCTCCAGGATGTCTCATGCGGAACCACGGCAGTGCAGGGTTCTAAGGATGGATTCCTGGAGTGCCCGCCTCACATTCCTATTGTCTCCTAGTGACAAGGCAGGTTCGATCTGCTTCTTTTGGGGAGCAACCAAAGGGGATGTGTTGAAATGGACTCGCCTGCGGATGGGTCATAATGTGGGTTTGTGTCCATGGAGACCTTGGAATGGGGTGTTGGCTGCTGGGACCTGAAGGTTTCCCTTAACTGGAGGTTGTGACACAGCTCCAAAATGCATGTTTCCCATGTGGAAATGAGATTTGTTCAGACTGGTACCTCCAGAAGAACACATATGCTGGTATTGGAAACCAGGCCTCTGAGGAGAGATGCCTGGAATCAAAAGCAATGGATCTGATTAGTCCTAGGTGCCTGTCCGGTTCAATCTTCTTCTCTGGGGTTATCTGTCTATGGGTCTGAGTTGAGGTAGTTGCTCATCTTGGGACAGATCACCCTGTTTGCCCTGAGTGGCCAACACTATTGGGATGGCCTCAGGGACGTTGGAGTGTTCTCCTAATCTTTAGGGTTGTGGCCAATGGAATGGGCAGAATTTGCTTGGAGAAGGCAGGCACAGTCCTGAGGCATGGCTCCAGGGGCCCCAGCCTGGAGGGTGTGTGGGCCAGGACAGTGGGGACAGAAATCTGAAAACCCAAACTCAGCTTAGGTTTGGGGACGTAGGTATGACAGGGCTGATCTATAGACCGTGAGGAGAATTTTTCAGGCTATGAACAAAGGGCAAGTGTGAGGCATATCTCCAGGCTTTTGTCTCTAGATTTTGTGTCAATGGTGGCCATGGAATGACGGGATGGCCTCTTTGGCCATGGATGATTCTTTCTCTTTTAAGATTTGATCAGATCCCAAGTTTTGGGGTTCATTCAGGGGATGGAGGAGACCCTTCGATATTTTTTTCCTCAGGGGTTCCAGAGCAGAGACCTGAATAGGGGTGACTAGAACTCTCAACCTCTCATTAATATTGGGGGACTTGGGATGGCAATGCGGGTTCTTGGTCCAGACCCTGAGAGGCTTTACTTGAGGACAGGGCTCACACTGAGGGTCCCAATGTGTTTGTGCCCATTGCGGTTCTCAAGCATGGGCGGGGACTCATGGGCTACACTGGATTATCCTACACTGAACGTTGGAAAACATGCCAACCACAAGGTTTCTTGCCTTGAGGAAGAAGGAGTTTCATTTCTGCATCACGTTCACCCCTGGGTAGTGAGTATATATAAGGTCTAGGTTCTGAAGCCTGAAAACCAAGGTTGGGAAGAGATGATGACCTAAAGCCATGGCGGGTCTGATGTGCTCAGTGTACAGCCAGCTGTCTGGGTGTCGGTTGGGAATTCAGACCTCAGGCTGTGCAAGACAGGGCATTAACGCCGAAGCGAAACTGTATAATTGGGGTAGAGTCAAGTGGCATGCAGGTTGATCCTCATTTGGTGTTTCTGGTTAGCCCCATAGGACAACGTTTCTCTTCTGGAGGGCAGTCAGAGTGCTGCATTGTGTCTCTCCAGAATTCCCTAACTGGAGGGCTGGTGGGCTCGGAGTGTGAGAACGAAGTCTGAGAACAATACCTAGGTTTTGCTTCGGGGCGGGGTTTCGGCAGGCACACTCTGCAGAGTTGAATCAAGATTTCGTGCATCTGAAGTCAGGGCGAGGATTAGACGTTGGCTCAGGTTGGAGTTTCTGTCCAAGATGGCTCTTTCATGAAGGGGACGGTGCACCACGAGGCCACAGAGCTTTTCCCATGATGGGAGTGGTGAGGTGCTCCAAAGCGCAAGGATTCCTTCTGCAGGACAGCTGTGACCTGTTGGATGGCTCCAGGACGTCCCATATGGAATTACTTCAGAGTAGTTTTCTACAGATGGATGCCTAGCCAGCCCGCCTCACATTCCAATTGTCTCCTAGTGACAAGATAGGTTCGATCTGCTGGCTCTAGGGGAGCACCCAAGGGCACTGAGTTGAAATAGACTCTCCTGCAGATGGGTCCTAATGTGGGATTGTGTCCATGGAGACCTTGGAATGAGGTGGTGGCACCGGGGCCCTGAAGGATTTTCCTAGGCGGAGGTTTTGACACAGCTTGAAAGAGCACGTTTCCCATGTGGAGAATACATTTGTTCTGACTGATGACTCAGGAAACCCCCATATGGTGGTATTGAATACCAGGCCTCTGAGGTTCTGACATAGCTCCACGAGCAAGTTTCCAATGTGCAGAAAAGACTTGCTCTGAAGGGGCCTCTGGAAACCCCATAGGCTGGTATTGGAAACCAGGCCTCTGAGAAGAGATGCCTGGAAACCAAAGCAATGGATCTGATTAGGGCCTAGGGGCCTGTCCAGTTCAATGTTCTTCTCTGGGGACATCTGTCTCCGAGTTGGTGTGGAGCCAGTTGCTCAGCTAGTGTCAGATCACCCCTGTTTGTTCCAAGCGGCCTACAATATTGGTATGGTCCCAGGGACATTGGAGATTTCTCCTGATTTATATGGTTGTGGCCAATGGAATATGAAGAATTCCCTTTGAGAGGGCAGGAAGAATCCTGAGGTGTGGTTCCAGGGGCCCTAGCCTGGAGGGTGTGTGTTTTCAGACAACTGTCCAAACAGCCCTGGCCTACACAACCTACAGGCTCAGGCCCCTGGAGCCAAACCTGAGGACTGTACTTGCCCTCTCCAAGGGAATTGTGTGTGCCCATTCCAATGGCCACAACACTTCTAATAGGATAAACCTCCAAAGTCCCTGATTCATCTCAATAGTGGTGACTTCCCAGGAAAAACAGGGGCAATCTGAGCCCAACTGAGCACCTACCTGCACTCAGACCCATAGACAGATGTCCCCAGAGGTAAAAAGGAAAGAACAGGCCCCTAGGCACTAATCAGATCCATTGCTTTGGTTTTCAGGCATCTCTCCTCAGAGGCCTGGATTTCAAAAGCAGCATATAGCTGTTTCTTGACCCACACATCAGAAAACATCTCATCTACACATGGGAAACTTGCACGTTGGGGCTGTGTCAAAACCTCTGTTTAGGAGAACCCTATAGGGCCCCAGTGCCTCCGCTTCATTCCAAGGTCACCATAGACACAAAAGCACGTTAGGACCCATCCCCAGGGGTGTCCATTTCAACTCAGCGTCCTCGGTTGCTCCCCACAGATCCAGGATATCTAACCTGTCTTGTTGCTAGGAGACAATTGGAATGCGAGGTGGGCTACCCAGCCATCCATCCTTAGAACCCTGCTCAGAATCATTGGCCAGGAGCCAAACAACAGGTCTCAATTGTCCTGCAGAGGACTCTCTGCAGTTTGGAGCTTCTCACAACTCCCATCGTGGGAAAACCCCCATGGCCTCGTGATGCCCCCGCCCATTCATGAAGGGGCCATCAGGGACAGAAACTCCAACCTGAGCGATCGTCTGATCCTCGCCCTGACTTCAGATGCACGAGATCTCGATTCAGGTCTGTAGATTGTGCGTGCCATGGCCTCACCCAGAAACGAAAGCCTAGCTTGTGTTCTCAGACTTTTGTCGTCAGACTACTGGCCCACAAGCCCTCCAGTTTGGCAATCCAGAACTACAATGCAGCACTCTGCCGGCCCTCCAGAAGAAAAACATTGTCCTCTGGTGCTACCCAGTAATCCCAAATGAGGATCAACCTGCACCGACCTTGGCTGTACCCCAAATACATAGGCTGACCAGGGCACTAATGCCCTTTCTGACACAGCCTGAGCCTGGACCCCCTGGCCCCTCCCAGACAGCTGGCCGCACACTGAGCACATCGAGCCGCCATGGCCTTAGGTTGTCATCTCTTCCCAACATCAGTTTTCAGGTTTCAGAACCTAGACCTTATCTCCAATCACTGCCCAGGGTTGAAGGTGATGCAGAAATCAGAACTCCTTCCCCATGGCAAGAAACCTTGTGGTTGGCATGTGTAGTGTAGTTGAAACCAGTGTGGCCCATGAGGCCCCGCCCATGCTCGCGGGCCACATTGGTCACAAACACACATTGTGACGCTCAGGCTGAGCCCAGTCCTCAAGTAAGGCCACTCAGTGGCTGGATGAAGAGATATCATATTGGGCTTGCCAAGCCCCTAGGCCCCAATTTTTAACCATAGTTCGGGTTGTCCCTTCAGTCTTCCCCACGGCTTGGCTTTGGAATTCCTCTTTTCGTGGGACACCTGAGGTTACAAAACTGAAATGAGTCCTCTCATCCCACAGATTGACGAAAAGCAATTGGGAATCCGCCAAATCCTCAGAGAGGAAGATTCGTCCATGGCCCATGAGGCCTCCCCGACATTCCACGGCCATCGCTGATACAAAATCCAGAGACAAAAGCCTGAGCAAGAGCCTCAGACTCGCACTTTCTTCATATCCTGAAGAGTTCTTCTCATGGTTTGTAGATCGGGCCTGCCATACCTACGTCCCCAAACCTAAGCTGAGTTTGTGTTTTCAGACTTCTGTCCTCAAAGTCTTGGGCCACACACCCTCCAGGCTGGGCCCCTGGAGCCACATATTAGGACTGTGCCTACCAATCCATGGGAATTCTGCCCATTCCATGGTCCAAAATCGTACAAATTAGGAGAAATCTCCAAAGTCCCTGAGGCCATCCCAATAGTGTAGGTCGCCCGGAACAAACAAGGGCTGTCTGACACCAGCTGATAATCGACCTCCACTCATACCATAGATGGATGTCCCCAGAGAAGAAGATTGAACCAGACAGGACCCTAGGCCATAATAGGATTCATTGCTTTGGGTTACAGGCATGTGTCCTCAAAAGCCTGATTCCAATACGAGCATAGGGGTTTTCCTGAGGCACCCATCAGAACTCATCTCGACTCCACAAGGAAACCTGTGCATGGGAGCCATGTCCAAAGCTTAGGAGAGTACTTCAGGGTCCCGGTCCCGGTGCCACCACCCCATTCCAAGGCCCTCATGGACACAAACATACATTAGGACCCATCCTCAGGAAAGTCCATTTCAACTCAGCCACCCCGGTTGCTCCCGCAGAGCCATCAGATCTAAACTGTCTTGTTGCTAGGAGACAATTGGAATGCGAGGCGGGCTTCCCAGGCATCCATCCGCGAACGGGGCTCTGGAGTCATTCCTTATGGGATGTCCTGGAGCTGTCCAACAGGTCTCAATTGTCCCGCAGAAGGAATCCATGAAGGGGGCATCCCACAACTCCCAACGTGGGAAAACCTCAATGGCCTCGAGATTCCGCTCCCTTCATGAAGCGGCCGTCATGCTCAGAAACTCCAACCTGAGCCAACGTCTGATCCTCGCCCTGATTTCAGATGCATGAGTTATTGGTTCAGATCTGCAGGGGGTACCTGCCGTGCCCTCGCCCTGAAACCCAAGTCTAGCTTGTCTTCTCAGACTTCCGTCCTCACACTCCTGGCCCCGAAGCCCTCACGTTTGGCAATTCCGGACCCACAATGCAGCACTCTGCCTGCCCTCTAGAAAAAAATTATTGCCTCATGAGCTGCCCAGGCACCTTAAATGAGGGTAAACCTACACAGCACTCGACTTTACCCAAATTATATAGTCTAACCTGGGCACTAATGCACTGTCGAACACAACCTGAGGCCCGATGTCCTGACCAACACCCAGAAAGCTGACCGCACACTGAGCACATAAAACCCGCCATGGCCTTAGGTCATTTCTCTTCCCTACCTCAGTTTTCAGGCTTCAGAACCGAGACCTTATCTCCAATCACTTCCCCGGGGTGAGTGTGATGCAGAAATCAGAACTCCTCCTTACCCATGGCAAGAACCCTGTGGTTGGCACGTTGTCCAACGTTCAGTGTAGGAGAAACCAGCATTCACCCTGAGGCCCCGCCCATTCTTGAGTGCGACGAGGGCATACACACGCATTGTGACCCTCAGCATGAGTCCTGTCCTCTAGTAAGTCCTCTCAGTTGCTGGACCATTAGATGTCATAATGGGCTTGACATGTCCCTAGGCCCCAATTTTTAACGAAATTTCTGATGGTCCAATCGCCCCTCCCCAGGGCTCTACTCTGGAATCGCTCATTTGGTGGGACACCTGAGGATAAAAAAGAAAAAAACAAGAATAAAAAAAAAAAACGGACTTCTTCCAGCCCACAGAATGACCCCAAACTCTTTGGACGGGGCCAAACCACCACAGAGTAAGACTCGTCCATTTCCCATGAAGTCACCCAGAAATTCAACGACCATGAGTGACACGATATCCAGAGACAAAAACTTGAGCAGGAGCCTCACACTCGCCCTTCTTTCAAATCCCGAAGAGTTCTCCTCATGGTCTGTACATCAGTCCTGCCATACCCTTGACTCGAAACATAAGCCGAGTTTGATTTTCAGACAACTGTCCAAACAGCCCTGGCCTACACAACCTACAGGCTCAGGCCCCTGGAGCCAAATTGAGGACTTTACTTGCCCTCTCCAAGGGAATTGTGTGTGCCCATTCCAATGGCCACAACCCTTCTAATAGGATAAACCTCCAAAGTCCCTGATCCATCTCAATAGTGGTGGCTTCCCAGGAACAACAGGGGCAATCTGTGCCCAACTGAGCACCTACCTGCACTCAGACCCATAGACAGATGTCCCCAGAGGTAAAAAGGAAAGAACAGGCCCCTAGGCACTAATCAGGTCCATTGCTTTGGTTTCCAGGCATCTCTCCTCAGAGGCCTGGATTTCAAAAGCAGCATATAGCTGTTTCTTGACTCACCCATCAGAAAACATCTCATCTACACATGGGAAACTTGCACGTTGGAGCTGTGTCAAAGCCTCTGTTTAGGAGAACCCTTTAGGGCCCCAGTGCCACCGCTTCATTCCAAGGTCTCCATAGACACAAAAGCACATTAGGACCCATCCCCAGGGGTGTCCATTTCAACTCAGCGTCCTCGGTTGCTCCCCACAGATCCAGGAGATCTAACCTGTCTTGTTGCTAAGAGACAATTGGAATGCGATAAGGGCTACCGAGCCATACATCCTTAGAACCCTGCTCAGAATCATTGGCCTGGAGCCAAACAACAGGTCCCAATTGTCCTGCAGAAGACTCTCTGCAGTTTGGAGCTTCTCACAACTCCCATCGTGGGAAAACCCCCATGGCCTCGTGATGCCCCCGCCCATTCATGAAGGGGCCATCAGGGACAGAAACTCCAACCTGAGCGATCGTCTGATCCTCGCCCTGACTTCAGATGCACGAGATCTCGATTCAGGTCTGTAGATTGTGCGTGCCATGGCCTCACCCAGAAACGAAAGCCTAGCTTGTGTTCTCAGACTTTTGTCGTCAGACTACTGGCCCACAAGCCCTCCAGTTTGGCAATCCAGAACTACAATGCAGCACTCTGCCGGCCCTCCAGAAGAAAAACATTGTCCTCTGGTGCTACCCAGTAATCCCAAATGAGGATCAACCTGCACCGACCTTGGCTGTACCCCAAATACATAGGCTGACCAGGGCACTAATGCCCTTTCTGACACAGCCTGAGCCTGGACCCCCTGGACCCTCCCAGACAGCTGGCCGCACACTGAGAACATCGAGCCGCCATGGCCTTAGGTCGTCATCTCTTCCCAACATCAGTTTTCAGGTTTCAGAACCTAGACCTTATCTCCAATCACTGCCCAGGGTTGAAGGTGATGCAGAAATCAGAACTCCTTCCCCATGGCCAGAAACCTTGTGGTTGGCATGTTGTCCAACGTTCAGTGTAGTTGAAACCAGTGTGGCCCATGAGGCCCCGCCCATGCTCGCGGCCACATTGGTCACAAACACACATTGTGAAGCTCAGGCTGAGCCCAGTCCTCAAGTAAGGCCACTCAGTGGCTGGATGAAGAGATATCATATTGGGCTTGCCATGCCCCTAGGCCCCAATTTTTAACCATAGTTCGGGTAGTCCCTTCAGTCTTCCCCACGGCTTGGCTTTGGAATTCCTCTTTTGGTGGGACAGCTGAGGTAACAAAACTGAAATGAGTCCTCCCTTCCCACAGATTGACGAAAAGCAATTGGGAATCGGGCCAAATCCTCAGAGAGGAAGATTCGTCTATGGCCCATGAGGCGTCCCCGACATTCCACGGCCATCGCTGATACAAAATCCAGAGACAAAAGCCTGAGCAAGAGCCTCAGACTCGCACATTCTTCATATCCTGAAGAGTTCTTCTCATGGTTTGTAGACCGGCCTGCCATACCTACGTCCCCAAACCTAAGCTGAGTTTGTGTCTTCAGACTTCTGTCCTCAAATTCTTGGGCCACACACCCTCCAGGCTGGGCCACTCGAGCCACACATTAGGACTGTGCCTACCAATCCATGGGAATTCTGCCCATTCCATGGTCCAAAATCGTACAAATTAGGAGAAACCTCCAAAGTCCCTGAGGCCATCCCAATAGTGTAGGTCGCCCGGAACAAACAAGGGCTGTCTGACACCAGCTGATAATCGACCTCCACTCATACCATAGATGGATGTCCCCAGAGAAGAAGATTGAACCAGACAGGACCCTAGGCCATAATAGGATCCATTGCTTTGGGTTACAGGCATGTGTCCTCAAAAGCCTGATTCCAATACGAGCATAGAGGTTTTCCTGAGGCACCCATCAGAACTCATCTCGACTCCACAAGGAAACCTGTGCATGGGAGCCATGTCCAAAGCTTAGGAGAGTACTTCAGGGTCCCGGTCCCGGTGCCACCACCCCATTCCAAGGCCCTCATGGACACAAACATACATTAGGACCCATCCTCAGGAAAGTCCATTTCAACTCAGCCACCCCGGTTGCTCCCGCAGAGCCATCAGATCTAAACTGTCTTGTTGCTAGGAGACAATTGGAATGCGAGGCGGGCTTCCCAGGCATCCATCCGCGAACGGGGCTCTGGAGTCATTCCTTATGGGATGTCCTGGAGCTGTCCAACAGGTCTCAATTGTCCCGCAGAAGGAATCCATGAAGGGGGCATCCCACAACTCCCAACGTGGGAAAACCTCAATGGCCTCGAGATTCCGCTCCCTTCATGAAGCGGCCGTCATGCTCAGAAACTCCAACCTGAGCCAACGTCTGATCCTCGCCCTGATTTCAGATGCATGAGTTATTGGTTCAGATCTGCAGGGGGTACCTGCCGTGCCCTCGCCCTGAAACCCAAGTCTAGCTTGTCTTCTCAGACTTCCGTCCTCACACTCCTGGCCCCGAAGCCCTCACGTTTGGCAATTCCGGACCCACAATGCAGCACTCTGCCTGCCCTCTAGAAAAAAATTATTGCCTCATGAGCTGCCCAGGCACCTTAAATGAGGGTAAACCTACACAGCACTCGACTTTACCCAAATTATATAGTCTAACCTGGGCACTAATGCACTGTCGAACACAACCTGAGGCCCGATGTCCTGACCAACACCCAGAAAGCTGACCGCACACTGAGCACATAAAACCCGCCATGGCCTTAGGTCATTTCTCTTCCCTACCTCAGTTTTCAGGCTTCAGAACCGAGACCTTATCTCCAATCACTTCCCCGGGGTGAGTGTGATGCAGAAATCAGAACTCCTCCTTACCCATGGCAAGAACCCTGTGGTTGGCACGTTGTCCAACGTTCAGTGTAGGAGAAACCAGCATTCACCCTGAGGCCCCGCCCATTCTTGAGTGCGACGAGGGCATACACACGCATTGTGACCCTCAGCATGAGTCCTGTCCTCTAGTAAGTCCTCTCAGTTGCTGGACCATTAGATGTCATAATGGGCTTGACATGTCCCTAGGCCCCAATTTTTAACGAAATTTCTGATGGTCCAATCGCCCCTCCCCAGGGCTCTACTCTGGAATCGCTCATTTGGTGGGACACCTGAGGATAAAAAAGAAAAAAACAAGAATAAAAAAAAAAAACGGACTTCTTCCAGCCCACAGAATGACCCCAAACTCTTTGGACGGGGCCAAACCACCACAGAGTAAGACTCGTCCATTTCCCATGAAGTCACCCAGAAATTCAACGACCATGAGTGACACGATATCCAGAGACAAAAACTTGAGCAGGAGCCTCACACTCGCCCTTCTTTCAAATCCCGAAGAGTTCTCCTCATGGTCTGTACATCAGTCCTGCCATACCCTTGACTCGAAACATAAGCCGAGTTTGATTTTCAGACAACTGTCCAAACAGCCCTGGCCTACACAACCTACAGGCTCAGGCCCCTGGAGCCAAATTGAGGACTTTACTTGCCCTCTCCAAGGGAATTGTGTGTGCCCATTCCAATGGCCACAACCCTTCTAATAGGATAAACCTCCAAAGTCCCTGATCCATCTCAATAGTGGTGGCTTCCCAGGAACAACAGGGGCAATCTGTGCCCAACTGAGCACCTACCTGCACTCAGACCCATAGACAGATGTCCCCAGAGGTAAAAAGGAAAGAACAGGCCCCTAGGCACTAATCAGGTCCATTGCTTTGGTTTCCAGGCATCTCTCCTCAGAGGCCTGGATTTCAAAAGCAGCATATAGCTGTTTCTTGACTCACCCATCAGAAAACATCTCATCTACACATGGGAAACTTGCACGTTGGAGCTGTGTCAAAGCCTCTGTTTAGGAGAACCCTTTAGGGCCCCAGTGCCACCGCTTCATTCCAAGGTCTCCATAGACACAAAAGCACATTAAGACCCATCCCCAGGGGTGTCCATTTAAACTCAGCGTCCTCGGTTGCTCCCCACAGATCCAGGAGATCTAACCTGTCTTGTTGCTAAGAGACAATTGGAATGCGATAAGGGCTACCGAGCCATACATCCTTAGAACCCTGCTCAGAATCATTGGCCTGGAGCCAAACAACAGGTCCCAATTGTCCTGCAGAAGACTCTCTGCAGTTTGGAGCTTCTCACAACTCCCATCGTGGGAAAACCCCCATGGCCTCGTGATGCCCCCGCCCATTCATGAAGGGGCCATCAGGGACAGAAACTCCAACCTGAGCGATCGTCTGATCCTCGCCCTGACTTCAGATGCACGAGATCTCGATTCAGGTCTGTAGATTGTGCGTGCCATGGCCTCACCCAGAAACGAAAGCCTAGCTTGTGTTCTCAGACTTTTGTCGTCAGACTACTGGCCCACAAGCCCTCCAGTTTGGCAATCCAGAACTACAATGCAGCACTCTGCCGGCCCTCCAGAAGAAAAACATTGTCCTCTGGTGCTACCCAGTAATCCCAAATGAGGATCAACCTGCACCGACCTTGGCTGTACCCCAAATACATAGGCTGACCAGGGCACTAATGCCCTTTCTGACACAGCCTGAGCCTGGACCCCCTGGACCCTCCCAGACAGCTGGCCGCACACTGAGAACATCGAGCCGCCATGGCCTTAGGTCGTCATCTCTTCCCAACATCAGTTTTCAGGTTTCAGAACCTAGACCTTATCTCCAATCACTGCCCAGGGTTGAAGGTGATGCAGAAATCAGAACTCCTTCCCCATGGCCAGAAACCTTGTGGTTGGCATGTTGTCCAACGTTCAGTGTAGTTGAAACCAGTGTGGCCCATGAGGCCCCGCCCATGCTCGCGGCCACATTGGTCACAAACACACATTGTGAAGCTCAGGCTGAGCCCAGTCCTCAAGTAAGGCCACTCAGTGGCTGGATGAAGAGATATCATATTGGGCTTGCCATGCCCCTAGGCCCCAATTTTTAACCATAGTTCGGGTAGTCCCTTCAGTCTTCCCCACGGCTTGGCTTTGGAATTCCTCTTTTGGTGGGACAGCTGAGGTAACAAAACTGAAATGAGTCCTCCCTTCCCACAGATTGACGAAAAGCAATTGGGAATCGGGCCAAATCCTCAGAGAGGAAGATTCGTCTATGGCCCATGAGGCGTCCCCGACATTCCACGGCCATCGCTGATACAAAATCCAGAGACAAAAGCCTGAGCAAGAGCCTCAGACTCGCACATTCTTCATATCCTGAAGAGTTCTTCTCATGGTTTGTAGACCGGCCTGCCATACCTACGTCCCCAAACCTAAGCTGAGTTTGTGTCTTCAGACTTCTGTCCTCAAATTCTTGGGCCACACACCCTCCAGGCTGGGCCACTCGAGCCACACATTAGGACTGTGCCTACCAATCCATGGGAATTCTGCCCATTCCATGGTCCAAAATCGTACAAATTAGGAGAAACCTCCAAAGTCCCTGAGGCCATCCCAATAGTGTAGGTCGCCCGGAACAAACAAGGGCTGTCTGACACCAGCTGATAATCGACCTCCACTCATACCATAGATGGATGTCCCCAGAGAAGAAGATTGAACCAGACAGGACCCTAGGCCATAATAGGATCCATTGCTTTGGGTTACAGGCATGTGTCCTCAAAAGCCTGATTCCAATACGAGCATAGAGGTTTTCCTGAGGCACCCATCAGAACTCATCTCGTCTCCACAAGGAAACCTGTGCATGGGAGCCATGTCCAAAGCTTAGGAGAGTACTTCAGGGTCCCGTTGCCACCGCCCCATTCCAAGGCCCTCATGGACACAAAAGCACATTAGGACCCATCCTCAGGAAAGTCCATTTCAACTCAGCCACCCCGGTTGCTCCCGCAGAGCCATCAGATCTAAACTGTCTGGTTGCTAGGAGTCAATTGGAATGCGAGGCGGGCTTCCCAGGCATCCATCCGCGAACGGTGCTCTGGAGTCATTCCATATGGGATGTCCTGGAGCTGTCCAACAGGTCTCAATTGTCCCGCAGAAGGAATCCATGAAGGGGGCATCCCACAACTCCCAACGTGGGAAAACCTCAATGGCCTCGAGATTCCGCTCCCTTCATGAAGCGGCCGTCATGCTCAGAAACTCCAACCTGAGCCAACGTCTGATCCTCGCCCTGACTTCAGATGCATGAGATATTGGTTCAGATCTGCAGGGGGTACCTGCCGTGCCCTCGCCTTGAAACCCAAGTCTTGCTTGTCTTCTCAGACTTCCGTCCTCACACTCCTGGCCCCGAAGCCCTCAAGTTTGGCAATTCCGGACCCACAATGCAGCACTCTGCCTGCCCTCTAGAAAAAAAATTATTGCCTCATGAGCTGCCCAGGCACCTTAAATGAGGGTAAACCTACACAGCATTCGACTTTACCCAAATTATATAGTCTAACCTGGGCACTAATGCACTGTCGAACACAACCTGAGCCCGGACCTCCTGACCAACACCCAGAAAGCTGACCGCACACTGAGCACATAAAACCCGCCATGGCCTTAGGTCATCATCTCTTCCCTACCTCAGTTTTCAGGCTTCAGAACCGAGACCTTATCTCCAATCACTTCCCAGGGGTGAGTGTGATGCAGAAATCAGAACTCCTCCTTACCCATGGCAAGAACCCTGTGGTTGGCACGTTGTCCAACGTTCAGTGTAGGAGAAACCAGCATTCACCCTGAGGCCCCGCCCATTCTTGAGTGCGACGAGGGCATACACACGCATTGTGACCCTCAGCATGAGTCCTGTCCTCTAGTAAGTCCTCTCAGTTGCTGGACCATTAGATGTCATAATGGGCTTGACATGTCCCTAGGCCCCAATTTTTAACCAAATTTCTGATGGTCCAGTCGCCCCTCCCCAGGGCTCTACTCTGGAATCCCTCATTTGGTGGGACACCTGAGGATAAAAAAGAAAAAAACAAGAATAAAAAAAAAAACGGACTTCTTCCAGCCCACAGAATGACCCCAAACTCTTTGGACGGGGCCAAACCACCAGAGAGTAAGACTCGTCCATTTCCCATGAAGTCACCCAGAAATTCCACGACCATGAGTGACACGATATCCAGAGACAAAAAACTTGAGCAGGAGCCTCACACTCGCCCTTCTTTCAAATCCCGAAGAGTTCTCCTCATGGTCTGTAGATCAGTCCTGCCATACCTATGACCCGAAACATAAGCCGAGTTTGTGTTTTCAGACAACTGTCCAAACAGCCCTGGCCTACACAACCTACAGGCTCAGGCCCCTGGAGCCAAACCTGAGGACTGTACTTGCCCTCTCCAAGGGAATTGTGTGTGCCCATTCCAATGGCCACAACCCTTCTAATAGGATAAACCTCCAAAGTCCCTGATCCATCTCAATAGTGGTGGCTTCCCAGGAACAACAGGGGCAATCTGAGCCCAACTGAGCACCTACCTGCACTCAGACCCATAGACAGATGTACCCAGAGGTAAAAAGGAAAGAACAGGCCCCTAGGCACTAATCAGATCCATTGCTTTGGTTTCCAGGCATCTCTCCTCAGAGGCCTGGATTTCAAAAGCAGCATATAGCTGATTCTTGACTCACCCATCAGAAAACATCTCATCTACACATGGGAAACTTGCACGTTGGAGCTGTGTCAAAGCCTCTGTTTAGGAGAACCCTTTAGGGCCCCAGTGCCACCGCTTCATTCCAAGGTCTCCATAGACAGAAAAGCACGTTAAGACCCATCCCCAGGGGTGTCCATTTCAACTCAGCGTCCTCGGTTGCTCCCCACAGATCCAGGAGATCTAACCTGTCTTGTTGCTAGGAGACAATTGGAATGCGAGGTGGGCTACCCAGCCATCCATCCTTAGAACCCTGCTCAGAATCATTGGCCTGGAACCAAACAACAGGTCTCAATTGTCCTGCAGAAGACTCTCTGCAGTTTGGAGCTTCTCACAACTCCCACCGTGGGAAAACCCCCATGGCCTGGTGATGCCCCGCCCATTCATGAAGGGGCCATCAGGGACAGAAACTCCAACCTGAGCGATCGTCTGATCCTAGCCCTGACTTCAGATGCACGAGATCTCGATTCAGGTCTGTAGATTGTGCGTGCAATGGCCTCACCCAGAAACCTAAGCCTAGCTTGTGTTCTCAGACTTTTGTCGTCAGACTACTGGCCCACAAGCCCTCCAGTTTGGCAATCCAGAACTACAATGCAGCACTCTGCCGGCCCTCCAGAAGAAAAACATTGTCCTCTGGTGCTACCCAGCAATCCCAAATGAGGATCAAACTGCACCGACCTTGGCTGTACCCCAAATACATAGGCTGACCAGGGCACTAATGCCCTTTCTGACACAGCCTGAGCCTGGACCCCCTGGACCCTCCCAGACACCTGGCCGCACACTGAGCACATCGAGCCGCCATGGCCTTAAGTCGTCATCTCTTCCCAACATCAGTTTTCAGGTTTCAGAACCTAACCTTATATCCAATCACTGCCCAGGGTTGAAGGTGATGCAGAAATCAGAACTCCTTCCCCATGGCAAGAAACCTTGTGGTTGGCATGTTGTCCAACGTTCAGTGTAGTTGAAACCAGTGTGGCCCATGAGGCCCCGCCCATGCTCGCGGGCCACATTGGTCACAAACACACATTGGGACCCTCAGGCTCAGCCCAGTCCTCAAGTAAGGCCACTCAGTGGCTGGATGAAGAGATATCATATTGGGCTTGCCATGCCCCTAGGCCCCAATTTTTAACCATAGTTCGGGTTGTCCCTTCAGTCTTCCCCACGGCTTGGCTTTGGAATTCCTCTTTTGGTGGGACAGCTGAGGTAACAAAACTGAAATGAGTCCTCCCTTCCCACAGATTGACGAAAAGCAATTGGGAATCGGGCCAAATCCTCAGAGAGGAAGATTCGTCTATGGCCCATGAGGCGTCCCCGACATTCCACGGCCATCGCTGATACAACATCCAGAGACAAAAGCCTGAGCAAGAGCCTCAGACTCACACATTCTTCATATCCTGAAGAGTTCTTCTCATGGTTTGTAGATCGGGCCTGCCATAACTACGTCCCCAAACCTAAGCTGAGTTTGTGTCTTCAGACTTCTGTCCTCAAAGTCTTGGGCCACACACCCTCCAGGCTGGGCCCCTCGAGCCACACATTAGGACTGTGCCTACCAATCCATGGGAATTCTGCCCATTCCATGGTCCAAAATCGTACAAATTAGGAGAAATCTCCAAAGTCCCTGAGGCCATCCCAATAGTGTAGGTCGCCCGGAACAAACAAGGGCTGTCTGACACCAGCTGATAATCGACCTCCACTCATACCATAGATGGATGTCCCCAGAGAAGAAGATTGAACCAGACAGGACCCTAGGCCATAATAGGATCCATTGCTTTGGGTTACAGGCATGTGTCCTCAAAAGCCTGATTCCAATACGAGCATAGGGGTTTTCCTGAGGCACCCATCAGAACTCATCTCGTCTCCACAAGGAAACCTGTGCATGGGAGCCATGTCCAAAGCTTAGGAGAGTACTTCAGGGTCCCGGTGCCACCACCCCATTCCAAGGCCCTCATGGACACAAAAGCACATTAGGACCCATCCTCAGGAAAGTCCATTTCAACTCAGCCACCCCGGTTACTCCCGCAGAGCCATCAGATCTAAACTGTCTTGTTGCTAGGAGACAATTGGAATGCGAGGCGGGCTTCCCAGGCATCCATCCGCGAACGGTGCTCTGGAGTCATTCCATATGGGATGTCCTGGAGCTGTCCAACAGGTCTCAATTGTCCCGCAGTAGGAATCCATGAAGGGGGCATCCCACAACTCCCAACGTGGGAAAACCTCAATGGCCTCGAGATTCCGCTCCCTTCATGAAGCGGCCGTCATGCTCAGAAACTCCAACCTGAGCCAACGTCTGATCCTCGCCCTGACTTCAGATGCATGAGATATTGGTTCAGATCTGCAGGGGGTACCTGCCGTGCCCTCGCCCTGAAACCCAAGTCTAGCTTGTCTTCTCAGACTTCCGTCCTCACACTCCTGGCCCCGAAGCCCTCAAGTTTGGCAATTCCGGACCCACAATGCAGCACTCTGCCTGCCCTCTAGAAAAAAAATTATTGCCTCATGAGCTGCCCAGGCACCTTAAATGAGGGTAAACCTACACAGCACTCGACTTTACCCAAATTATATAGTCTAACCCTGGCACTAATGCACTGTCGAACACAACCTGAGCCCGGACCTCCTGACCAACACCCAGAAAGCTGACCGCACACTGAGCACATAAAACCCGCCATGGCCTTAGGTCATCATCTCTTCCCTACCTCAGTTTTCAGGCTTCAGAACCGAGACCTTATCTCCAATCACTTCCCAGGGGTGAGTGTGATGCAGAAATCAGAACTCCTCCTTACCCATGGCAAGAACCCTGTGGTTGGCACGTTGTCCAACGTTCAGTGTAGGAGAAACCAGCATTCACCCTGAGGCCCCGCCCATTCTTGAGTGCGACGAGGGCATACACACGCATTGTGACCCTCAGCATGAGTCCTGTCCTCTAGTAAGTCCTCTCAGTTGCTGGACCATTAGATGTCATAATGGGCTTGACATGTCCCTAGGCCCCAATTTTTAACCAAATTTCTGATGGTCCAGTCGCCCCTCCCCAGGGCTCTACTCTGGAATCCCTCATTTGGTGGGACACCTGAGGATAAAAAAGAAAAAAACAAGAATAAAAAAAAACGGACTTCTTCCAGCCCACAGAATGACCCCAAACTCTTTGGACGGGGCCAAACCACCAGAGAGTAAGACTCGTCCATTTCCCATGAAGTCACCCAGAAATTCCACGACCATGAGTGACACGATATCCAGAGACAAAAAACTTGAGCAGGAGCCTCACACTCGCCCTTCTTTCAAATCCCGAAGAGTTCTCCTCAATGTCTGTTATCAGTCCAGCCATACCTATGACCCGAAACATAAGCCGAGTTTGTGTTTTCAGACAACTGTCCAAACAGCCCTGGCCTACACAACCTACAGGCTCAGGCCCCTGGAGCCAAACCTGAGACTGTACTTGCCCTCTCCAAGGGATTTGTGTGTGCCCATTCCAATGGCCACTACCCTTCTAATAGGATAAACCTCCAAAGTCCCTGATCCATCTCAATAGTGGTGGCTTCCCAGGAACAAAAGGGGCAATCTGAGCCCAACTGAGCACCTACCTGCACTCAGACCAATAGACAGATGTCGACAGAGGTAAAAAGGAAAGAACAGGCCCCTAGGCACTAATCAGATCCATTGTTTGGTTTCCAGGCATCTCTCCTCAGAGGCCTGGATTTCAAAAGCAGCATATAGCTGTTTCTTGACTCACCCATCAGAAAACATCTCATCTACACATGGGAAACTTGCACGTTGGAGCTGTGTCAAAGCCTCCGTTTAGGAGAACCCTTTAGGGCCCCAGTGCCACCGCTTCATTCCAAGGTCTCCATAGACACAAAAGCACGTTAGGACCCATCCCCAGGGGTGTCCATTTCAACTCAGCGTCCTCGGTTGCTCCCCACAGATCCAGGAGATCTAACCTGTCTTGTTGCTAGGAGACAATTGGAATGCGAGGTGGGCTACCCAGCCATCCATCCTTAGAACCCTGCTCAGAATCATTGGCCTGGAGCCAAACAACAGGTCTCAATTGTCCTGCAGAAGACTCTCTGCAGTTTGGAGCTTCTCACAACTCCCATCGTGGGAAAACCCCCATGGCCTCGTGATGCCCCCGATCATTCATGAAGGGGCCATCAGGGACAGAAACTCCAACCTGAGCGATCGTCTGATCCTCGCCCTGACTTCAGATGCACGAGATCTCGATTCAGGTCTGTAGATTGTGCGTGCCATGGCCTCACCCAGAAACCTAAGCCTAGCTTGTGTTCTCAGACTTTTGTCGTCAGACTACTGGCCCACAAGCCCTCCAGTTTGGCAATCCAGAACTACAATGCAGCACTCTGCCGGCCCTCCAGAAGAAAAACATTGTCCTCTGGTGCTACCCAGTAATCCCAAATGAGGATCAACCTGCACCGACCTTGGCTGTACCCCAAATACATAGGCTGAACAGGGCACTAATGCCCTTTCTGACACAGCCTGAGCCTGGACCCCCTGGCCCCTCCCAGACACCTGGCCGCACACTGAGCACATCGAGCCGCCATGGCCTTAGGTCGTCATCTCTTCCCAACATCAGTTTTCAGGTTTCAGAACCTAGACCTTATCTCCAATCACTGCCCAGGGTTGAAGGTGATGCAGAAATCAGAACTCCTTCCCCATGGCAAGAAACCTTGTGGTTGGCATGTTGTCCAACGTTCAGTGTAGTTGAAACCAGTGTGGCCCATGAGGCCCCGCCCATGCTCGCGGCCACATTGGTCACAAACACACATTGTGACGCTCAGGCTGAGCCCAGTCCTCAAGTAAGGCCACTCAGTGGCTGGATGAAGAGATATCATATTGGGCTTGCCATGCCCCTAGGCCCCAATTTTTAACCATAGTTCGGGTAGTCCCTTCAGTCTTCCCCACGGCTTGGCTTTGGAATTCCTCTTTTGGTGGGACAGCTGAGGTAACAAAACTGAAATGAGTCCTCCCTTCCCACAGATTGACGAAAAGCAATTGGGAATCGGGCCAAATTTTCAGAGAGGAAGATTCGTCTATGGCCCATGAGGCGTCCCCGACATTCCACGGCCATCGCTGATACAAAATCCAGAGACAAAAGCTGAGCAAGAGCCTCAGACTCACACATTCTTCATATCCTGAAGAGTTCTTCTCATGGTTTGTAGACCGGCCTGCCATACCTACGTCCCCAAACCTAAGCTGAGTTTGTGTCTTCAGACTTCTGTCCTCAAATTCTTGGGCCACACACCCTCCAGGCTGGGCCCCTCGAGCCACACATTAGGACTGTGCCTACCAATCCATGGCAATTCTGCCCATTCCATGGTCCAAAATCGTACAAATTAGGAGAAACCTCCAAAGTCCCTGAGGCCATCCCAATAGTGTAGGTCGCCCGGAACAAACAAGGGCTGTCTGACACCAGCTGATAATCGACCTCCACTCATACCATAGATGGATGTCCCCAGAGAAGAAGATTGAACCAGACAGGACCCTAGGCCATAATAGGATCCATTGCTTTGGGTTACAGGCATGTGTCCTCAAAAGCCTGATTCCAATACGAGCATAGGGGTTTTCCTGAGGCACCCATCAGAACTCATCTCGTCTCCACAAGGAAACCTGTGCATGGGAGCCATGTCCAAAGCTTAGGAGAGTACTTCAGGGTCCCGGGGCCACCGCCCCATTCCAAGGCCCTCATGGACACAAAAACGCATTAGGACCCATCCTCAGGAAAGTCCATTTCAACTCAGCCACCCCGGTTGCTCCCGCAGAGCCATCAGATCTAAACTGTCTTGTTACTAGGAGACAATTAGAATGCGAGGCGGGCTTCCCAGGCATCCATCCCCGAACGGGGCTCTGGAGTCATTCCATATGGGATGTCCTGGAGCTGTCCAACAGGTCTCAATTGTCCCGCAGAAGGAATCCATGAAGGGGGCATCCCACAACTCCCAATGTGGGAAAACCTCAATGGCCTCGAGATTCCGCTCCCTTCATGAAGCGGCCGTCATGCTCAGAAACTCCAACCTGAGCCAACGTCTGATCCTCGCCCTGACTTCAGATGCATGAGATATTGGTTCAGATCTGCAGGGTGTGCCTGCCGTGCCCTCGCCCTGAAACCCAAGTCTAGCTTGTCTTCTCAGACTTCCGTCCTCACACTCCTCGCCCCGAAGCCCTCAAGTTTGGCCATTCCGGACCCACAATGCAGCACTCTGCCTGCCCTCTAGAAAAAAAATTATTGCCTCATGAGCTGCCCAGGCACCTTAAATGAGGGTAAACCTACACAGCACTCGACTTTACCCAAATTATATAGTCTAACCTGGGCACTAATGCACTGTCGAACACAAACTGAGCCCGGACCTCCTGACCAACACCCAGAAAGCTGACAGCACACTGAGCACATAAAACCCGCCATGGCCTTAGGTCATCATCTCTTCCCTACCTCAGTTTTCAGGCTTCAGAACCGAAACCTTATCTCCAATCACTTCCCAGGGGTGAGTGTGATGCAGAAATCAGAACTCCTCCTTACCCATGGCAAGAACCCTGTGGTTGGCACGTTGTCCAACGTTCAGTGTAGGAGAAACCAGCATTCACCCTGAGGCCCCGCCCATTCTTGAGTACGATGAGGGCATACACACGCATTGTGACCGTCAGCATGAGTCCTGTCCTCTAGTAAGTCCTCTCAGTTGCTAGCCCATTAGATGTCATAATGGGCTTGACATGTCCCTAGGCCCCAATTTTTAACCAAATTTCTGATGGTCCAGTCGCCCCTCCCCAGGGCTCTACTCTGGCATCCCTCATTTGGTGGGACACCTGAGGATGAAAAAAAAAAAACAAGAATAAAAAAAAAAAACGGACTTCTTCCAGCCCACAGAATGACCCCAAACTCTTTGGACGGGGCCAAACCACCAGAGAGTAAGACTCGTCCATTTCCCATGAAGTCACCCAGAAATTCCACGACCATGAGTGACACGATATCCAGAGACAAAAACTTGAGCAGGAGCCTCACACTCGCCCTTCTTTCAAATCCCGAAGAGTTCTCCTCATGGTCTGTAGATCAGTCCTGCCATACCTATGACTCGAAACATAAGCCGAGTTTGTGTTTTCAGACAACTGTCCAAACAGCCCTGGCCAACACAACCTACAGGCTCAGGCCCCTGGAGCCAAACCTGAGGACTGTACTTGCCCTCTCCAAGGGAATTGTGTGTGCCCATTCCAATGGCCACAACCCTTCTAAAAGGATAAACCTCCAAAGTCCCTGATCCATCTCAATAGTGGTGGCTTCCCAGGAACAACAGGGGCAATCTGAGCCCAACTGAGCACCTACCTGCACTCAGACCCATAGACAGATGTACCCAGAGTTAAAAAGGAAAGAACAGGCCCCTAGGCACTAATCAGATCCATTGCTTTGGTTTCCAGGCATCTCTCCTCAGAAGCCTGGATTTCAAAAGCAGCATATAGCTGATTCTTGACTCACCCATCAGAAAACATCTCATCTACACATGGGAAA
Organism: Mustela nivalis; assembly: GCF_964662115.1. Taxonomy (NCBI): domain Eukaryota; kingdom Metazoa; phylum Chordata; class Mammalia; order Carnivora; family Mustelidae; genus Mustela; species Mustela nivalis. The sequence goes on from NW_028136519.1 coordinate 602,368, forward strand.
CTTGCACGTTGGAGCTGTGTCAAAGCCTCTGTTTAGGAGAACCCTTTAGGGCCCCAGTGCCACCGCTTCATTCCAAGGTCTCCATCGACACAAAAGCACGTTAAGACCCATCCCCAGGGGTGTCCATTTCAACTCAGCGTCCTCGGTTGCTCCCCACAGATCCAGGAGATCTAACCTGTCTTATTGCTAGGAGACAATTGGAATGCGAGGTGGGCTACCCAGCCATCCATCCTTAGAACCCTGCTCAGAATCATTGGCCTGGAGCCAAACAACAGGTCTCAATTGTCCTGCAGAAGACTCTCTGCAGTTTGGAGCTTCTCACAACTCCCATCGTGGGAAAACCCCCATGGCCTCGTGATGCCCTGCCCATTCATGAAGGGGCCATCAGGGACAGAAACTCCAACCTGAGCGATCGTCTGATCCTCGCCCTGACTTCAGATGCACGAGATCTCGATTCAGGTCTGTAGATTGTGCGTGCCATGGCCTCACCCAGAAACCTAAGCCTAGCTTGTGTTCTCAGACTTTTGTCGTCAGACTACTGGCCCACAAGCCCTCCAGTTTGGCAATCCAGAACTACAATGCAGCACTCTGCCGGCCCTCCAGAAGAAAAACATTGTCCTCTGGTGCTACCCAGCAATCCCAAATGAGGATCAACCTGCACCGACCTTGGCTGTACCCCAAATACATAGGCTGACCAGGGCACTAATGCCCTTTCTGACACAGCCTGAGCCTGGACCCCCTGGCCCCTCCCAGACACCTGGCCGCACACTGAGCACATCGAGCCGCCATGGCCTTAGGTCGTCATCTCTTCCCAACATCAGTTTTCAGGTTTCAGAACCTAGACCTTATCTCCAATCACTGCCCAGGGTAGAAGGTGATGCAGAAATCAGAACTCCTTCCCCATGGCAAGAAACCTTGTGGTTGGCATGTTGTCCAACGTTCAGTGTAGTTGAAACCAGTGTGGCCCATGAGGCCCCGCCCATGCTCGCGGGCCACATTGGTCACAAACACACATTGTGACGCTCAGGCTGAGCCCAGTCCTCAAGTAAGGCCACTCAGTGGCTGGATGAAGAGATATCATATTGGGCTTGCCATGCCCCTAGGCCCCAATTTTTAACCATAGTTCGGGTAGTCCCTTCAGTCTTCCCCACGGCTTGGCTTTGGAATGCCTCTTTTGGTGGGACAGCTGAGGTAACAAAACTGAAATGAGTCCTCCCTTCCCACAGATTGACGAAAAGCAATTGGGAATCGGGCCAAATCCTCAGAGAGGAAGATTCGTCTATGGCCCATGAGGCGTCCCCGACATTCCACGGCCATCGCTGATACAAAATCCAGAGACAAAAGCCTGAGCAAGAGCCTCAGACTCACACATTCTTCATATCCTGAAGAGTTCTTCTCATGGTTTGTAGACCGGCCTGCCATACCTACGTCCCCAAACCTAAGCTGAGTTTGTGTCTTCAGACTTCTGTCCTCAAATTCTTGGGCCACACACCCTCCAGGCTGGGCCCCTCGAGCCACACATTAGGACTGTGCCTACCAATCCATGGGAATTCTGCCCATTCCATGGTCCAAAATCGTACAAATTAGGAGAAACCTCCAAAGTCCCTGAGGCCATCCCAATAGTGTAGGTCGCCCGGAACAAACAAGGGCTGTCTGACACCAGCTGATAATCGACCTCCACTCATACCATAGATGGATGTCCCCAGAGAAGAAGATTGAACCAGACAGGACCCTAGGCCATAATAGGATCCATTGCTATGGGTTACAGGCATGTGTCCTCAAAAGCCTGATTCCAATACGAGCATAGGGGTTTTCCTGAGGCACCCATCAGAACTCATCTCGTCTCCACAAGGAAACCTGTGCATGGGAGCCATGTCCAAAGCTTAGGAGAGTACTTCAGGGTCCCGGTGCCACCACCCCATTCCAAGGCCCTCATGGACACAAAAGCACATTAGGACCCATCCTCAGGAAAGTCCATTTCAACTCAGCCACCCCGGTTGCTCCGCAGAGCCATCAGATCTAAACTGTCTTGTTGCTAGGAGACAATTGGAATGCGAGGCGGGCTTCCCAGGCATCCATCCGCGAACGGTGCTCTGGAGTCATTCCATATGGGATGTCCTGGAGCTGTCCAACAGGTCTCAATTGTCCCGCAGAAGGAATCCATGAAGGGGGCATCCCACAACTCCCAACGTGGGAAAACCTCAATGGCCTCGAGATTCCGCTCCCTTCATGAAGCGGCCGTCATGCTCAGAAACTCCAACCTGAGCCAACGTCTGATCCTCGCCCTGACTTCAGATGCATGAGATATTGGTTCAGATCTGCAGGGGGTACCTGCCGTGCCCTCGCCCTGAAACCCAAGTCTAGCTTGTCTTCTCAGACTTCCGTCCTCACACTCCTGGCCCCGAAGCCCTCAAGTTTGGCAATTCCGGACCCACAATGCAGCACTCTGCCTGCCCTCTAGAAAAAAAATTATTGCCTCATGAGCTGCCCAGGCACCTTAAATGAGGGTAAACCTACACAGCACTCGACTTTACCCAAATTATATAGTCTAACCTGGGCACTAATGCACTGTCGAACACAACCTGAGCCCGGACCTCCTGACCAACACCCAGAAAGCTGACCGCACACTGAGCACATAAAACCCGCCATGGCCTTAGGTCATCATCTCTTCCCTACCTCAGTTTTCAGGCTTCAGAACCGAGACCTTATCTCCAATCACTTCCCAGGGGTGAGTGTGATGCAGAAATCAGAACTCCTCCTTACCCATGGCAAGAACCCTGTGGTTGGCACGTTGTCCAACGTTCAGTGTAGGAGAAACCAGCATTCACCCTGAGGCCCCGCCCATTCTTGAGTGCGACGAGGGCATACACACGCATTGTGACCCTCAGCATGAGTCCTGTCCTCTAGTAAGTCCTCTCAGTTGCTGGACCATTAGATGTCATAATGGGCTTGACATGTCCCTAGGCCCCAATTTTTAACCAAATTTCTGATGGTCCAGTCGCCCCTCCCCAGGGCTCTACTCTGGAATCCCTCATTTGGTGGGACACCTGAGGATAAAAAAGAAAAAAACAAGAATAAAAAAAAACGGACTTCTTCCAGCCCACAGAATGACCCCAAACTCTTTGGACGGGGCCAAACCACCAGAGAGTAAGACTCGTCCATTTCCCATGAAGTCACCCAGAAATTCCACGACCATGAGTGACACGATATCCAGAGACAAAAAACTTGAGCAGGAGCCTCACACTCGCCCTTCTTTCAAATCCCGAAGAGTTCTCCTCAATGTCTGTTATCAGTCCAGCCATACCTATGACCCGAAACATAAGCCGAGTTTGTGTTTTCAGACAACTGTCCAAACAGCCCTGGCCTACACAACCTACAGGCTCAGGCCCCTGGAGCCAAACCTGAGGACTGTACTTGCCCTCTCCAAGGGATTTGTGTGTGCCCATTCCAATGGCCACTACCCTTCTAATAGGATAAACCTCCAAAGTCCCTGATCCATCTCAATAGTGGTGGCTTCCCAGGAACAAAAGGGGCAATCTGAGCCCAACTGAGCACCTACCTGCACTCAGACCAATAGACAGATGTCGCCAGAGGTAAAAAGGAAAGAACAGGCCCCTAGGCACTAATCAGATCCATTGTTTGGTTTCCAGGCATCTCTCCTCAGAGGCCTGGATTTCAAAAGCAGCATATAGCTGTTTCTTGACTCACCCATCAGAAAACATCTCATCTACACATGGGAAACTTGCACGTTGGAGCTGTGTCAAAGCCTCCGTTTAGGAGAACCCTTTAGGGCCCCAGTGCCACCGCTTCATTCCAAGGTCTCCATAGACACAAAAGCACGTTAGGACCCATCCCCAGGGGTGTCCATTTCAACTCAGCGTCCTCGGTTGCTCCCCACAGATCCAGGAGATCTAACCTGTCTTGTTGCTAGGAGACAATTGGAATGCGAGGTGGGCTACCCAGCCATCCATCCTTAGAACCCTGCTCAGAATCATTGGCCTGGAGCCAAACAACAGGTCTCAATTGTCCTGCAGAAGACTCTCTGCAGTTTGGAGCTTCTCACAACTCCCATCGTGGGAAAACCCCCATGGCCTCGTGATGCCCCCGATCATTCATGAAGGGGCCATCAGGGACAGAAACTCCAACCTGAGCGATCGTCTGATCCTCGCCCTGACTTCAGATGCACGAGATCTCGATTCAGGTCTGTAGATTGTGCGTGCCATGGCCTCACCCAGAAACCTAAGCCTAGCTTGTGTTCTCAGACTTTTGTCGTCAGACTACTGGCCCACAAGCCCTCCAGTTTGGCAATCCAGAACTACAATGCAGCACTCTGCCGGCCCTCCAGAAGAAAAACATTGTCCTCTGGTGCTACCCAGTAATCCCAAATGAGGATCAACCTGCACCGACCTTGGCTGTACCCCAAATACATAGGCTGAACAGGGCACTAATGCCCTTTCTGACACAGCCTGAGCCTGGACCCCCTGGCCCCTCCCAGACACCTGGCCGCACACTGAGCACATCGAGCCGCCATGGCCTTAGGTCGTCATCTCTTCCCAACATCAGTTTTCAGGTTTCAGAACCTAGACCTTATCTCCAATCACTGCCCAGGGTTGAAGGTGATGCAGAAATCAGAACTCCTTCCCCATGGCAAGAAACCTTGTGGTTGGCATGTTGTCCAACGTTCAGTGTAGTTGAAACCAGTGTGGCCCATGAGGCCCCGCCCATGCTCGCGGCCACATTGGTCACAAACACACATTGTGACGCTCAGGCTGAGCCCAGTCCTCAAGTAAGGCCACTCAGTGGCTGGATGAAGAGATATCATATTGGGCTTGCCATGCCCCTAGGCCCCAATTTTTAACCATAGTTCGGGTAGTCCCTTCAGTCTTCCCCACGGCTTGGCTTTGGAATGCCTCTTTTGGTGCGACAGCTGAGGTAACAAAACTGAAATGAGTCCTCCCTTCCCACAGATTGACGAAAAGCAATTGGGAATCGGGCCAAATCCTCAGAGAGGAAGATTCGTCTATGGCCCATGAGGCGTCCCCGACATTCCACGGCCATCGCTGATACAAAATCCAGAGACAAAAGCCTGAGCAAGAGCCTCAGACTCACACATTCTTCATATCCTGAAGAGTTCTTCTCATGGTTTGTAGACCGGCCTGCCATACCTACGTCCCCAAACCTAAGCTGAGTTTGTGTCTTCAGACTTCTGTCCTCAAATTCTTGGGCCACACACCCTCCAGGCTGGGCCCCTCGAGCCACACATTAGGACTGTGCCTACCAATCCATGGCAATTCTGCCCATTCCATGGTCCAAAATCGTACAAATTAGGAGAAACCTCCAAAGTCCCTGAGGCCATCCCAATAGTGTAGGTCGCCCGGAACAAACAAGGGCTGTCTGACACCAGCTGATAATCGACCTCCACTCATACCATAGATGGATGTCCCCAGAGAAGAAGATTGAACCAGACAGGACCCTAGGCCATAATAGGATCCATTGCTTTGGGTTACAGGCATGTGTCCTCAAAAGCCTGATTCCAATACGAGCATAGGGGTTTTCCTGAGGCACCCATCAGAACTCATCTCGTCTCCACAAGGAAACCTGTGCATGGGAGCCATGTCCAAAGCTTAGGAGAGTACTTCAGGGTCCCGGGGCCACCGCCCCATTCCAAGGCCCTCATGGACACAAAAACGCATTAGGACCCATCCTCAGGAAAGTCCATTTCAACTCAGCCACCCCGGTTGCTCCCGCAGAGCCATCAGATCTAAACTGTCTTGTTGCTAGGAGACAATTAGAATGCGAGGCGGGCTTCCCAGGCATCCATCCCCGAACGGGGCTCTGGAGTCATTCCATATGGGATGTCCTGGAGCTGTCCAACAGGTCTCAATTGTCCCGCAGAAGGAATCCATGAAGGGGGCATCCCACAACTCCCAATGTGGGAAAACCTCAATGGCCTCGAGATTCCGCTCCCTTCATGAAGCGGCCGTCATGCTCAGAAACTCCAACCTGAGCCAACGTCTGATCCTCGCCCTGACTTCAGATGCATGAGATATTGGTTCAGATCTGCAGGGTGTGCCTGCCGTGCCCTCGCCCTGAAACCCAAGTCTAGCTTGTCTTCTCAGACTTCCGTCCTCACACTCCTCGCCCCGAAGCCCTCAAGTTTGGCCATTCCGGACCCACAATGCAGCACTCTGCCTGCCCTCTAGAAAAAAAATTATTGCCTCATGAGCTGCCCAGGCACCTTAAATGAGTGTAAACCTACACAGCACTCGACTTTACCCAAATTATATAGTCTAACCTGGGCACTAATGCACTGTCGAACACAAACTGAGCCCGGACCTCCTGACCAACACCCAGAAAGCTGACAGCACACTGAGCACATAAAACCCGCCATGGCCTTAGGTCATCATCTCTTCCCTACCTCAGTTTTCAGGCTTCAGAACCGAAACCTTATCTCCAATCACTTCCCAGGGGTGAGTGTGATGCAGAAATCAGAACTCCTCCTTACCCATGGCAAGAACCCTGTGGTTGGCACGTTGTCCAACGTTCAGTGTAGGAGAAACCAGCATTCACCCTGAGGCCCCGCCCATTCTTGAGTACGATGAGGGCATACACACGCATTGTGACCGTCAGCATGAGTCCTGTCCTCTAGTAAGTCCTCTCAGTTGCTGGCCCATTAGATGTCATAATGGGCTTGACATGTCCCTAGGCCCCAATTTTTAACCAAATTTCTGATGGTCCAGTCGCCCCTCCCCAGGGCTCTACTCTGGCATCCCTCATTTGGTGGGACACCTGAGGAAGAAAAAAAAAAAAACAAGAATAAAAAAAAAAACGGACTTCTTCCAGCCCACAGAATGACCCCAAACTCTTTGGACGGGGCCAAACCACCAGAGAGTAAGACTCGTCCATTTCCCATGAAGTCACCCAGAAATTCCACGACCATGAGTGACACGATATCCAGAGACAAAAACTTGAGCAGGAGCCTCACACTCGCCCTTCTTTCAAATCCCGAAGAGTTCTCCTCATGGTCTGTAGATCAGTCCTGCCATACCTATGACTCGAAACATAAGCCGAGTTTGTGTTTTCAGACAACTGTCCAAACAGCCCTGGCCAACACAACCTACAGGCTCAGGCCCCTGGAGCCAAACCTGAGGACTGTACTTGCCCTCTCCAAGGGAATTGTGTGTGCCCATTCCAATGGCCACAACCCTTCTAATAGGATAAACCTCCAAAGTCCCTGATCCATCTCAATAGTGGTGGCTTCCCAGGAACAACAGGGGCAATCTGAGCCCAACTGAGCACCTACCTGCACTCAGACCCATAGACAGATGTACCCAGAGTTAAAAAGGAAAGAACAGGCCCCTAGGCACTAATCAGATCCATTGCTTTGGTTTCCAGGCATCTCTCCTCAGAAGCCTGGATTTCAAAAGCAGCATATAGCTGATTCTTGACTCACCCATCAGAAAACATCTCATCTACACATGGGAAACTTGCACGTTGGAGCTGTGTCAAAGCCTCTGTTTAGGAGAACCCTTTAGGGCCCCAGTGCCACCGCTTCATTCCAAGGTCTCCATCGACACAAAAGCACGTTAAGACCCATCCCCAGGGGTGTCCATTTCAACTCAGCGTCCTCGGTTGCTCCCCACAGATCCAGGAGATCTAACCTGTCTTATTGCTAGGAGACAATTGGAATGCGAGGTGGGCTACCCAGCCATCCATCCTTAGAACCCTGCTCAGAATCATTGGCCTGGAGCCAAACAACAGGTCTCAATTGTCCTGCAGAAGACTCTCTGCAGTTTGGAGCTTCTCACAACTCCCACCGTGGGAAAACCCCCATGGCCTCGTGATGCCCTGCCCATTCATGAAGGGGCCATCAGGGACAGAAACTCCAACCTGAGCGATCGTCTGATCCTCGCCCTGACTTCAGATGCACGAGATCTCGATTCAGGTCTGTAGATTGTGCGTGCCATGGCCTCACCCAGAAACCTAAGCCTAGCTTGTGTTCTCAGACTTTTGTCGTCAGACTACTGGGCCACAAGCCCTCCAGTTTGGCAATCCAGAACTACAATGCAGCACTCTGCCGGCCCTCCAGAAGAAAAACATTGTCCTCTGGTGCTACCCAGCAATCCCAAATGAGGATCAACCTGCACCGACCTTGGCTGTACCCCAAATACATAGGCTGACCAGGGCACTAATGCCCTTTCTGACACAGCCTGAGCCTGGACCCCCTGGCCCCTCCCAGACACCTGGCCGCACACTGAGCACATCGAGCCGCCATGGCCTTAGGTCGTCATCTCTTCCCAACATCAGTTTTCAGGTTTCAGAACCTAGACCTTATCTCCAATCACTGCCCAGGGTAGAAGGTGATGCAGAAATCAGAACTCCTTCCCCATGGCAAGAAACCTTGTGGTTGGCATGTTGTCCAACGTTCAGTGTAGTTGAAACCAGTGTGGCCCATGAGGCCCCGCCCATGCTCGCGGGCCACATTGGTCACAAACACACATTGTGACGCTCAGGCTGAGCCCAGTCCTCAAGTAAGGCCACTCAGTGGCTGGATGAAGAGATATCATATTGGGCTTGCCATGCCCCTAGGCCCCAATTTTTAACTATAGTTCGGGTAGTCCCTTCAGTCTTCCCCACGGCTTGGCTTTGGAATGCCTCTTTTGGTGGGACAGCTGAGGTAACAAAACTGAAATGAGTCCTCCCTTCCCACAGATTGACGAAAAGCAATTGGGAATCGGGCCAAATCCTCAGAGAGGAAGATTCGTCTATGGCCCATGAGGCGTCCCCGACATTCCACGGCCATCGCTGATACAAAATCCAGAGACAAAAGCCTGAGCAAGAGCCTCAGACTCACACATTCTTCATATCCTGAAGAGTTCTTCTCATGGTTTGTAGACCGGCCTGCCATACCTACGTCCCCAAACCTAAGCTGAGTTTGTGTCTTCAGACTTCTGTCCTCAAATTCTTGGGCCACACACCCTCCAGGCTGGGCCCCTCGAGCCACACATTAGGACTGTGCCTACCAATCCATGGGAATTCTGCCCATTCCATGGTCCAAAATCGTACAAATTAGGAGAAACCTCCAAAGTCCCTGAGGCCATCCCAATAGTGTAGGTCGCCCGGAACAAACAAGGGCTGTCTGACACCAGCTGATAATCGACCTCCACTCATACCATAGATGGATGTCCCCAGAGAAGAAGATTGAACCAGACAGGACCCTAGGCCATAATAGGATCCATTGCTTTGGGTTACAGGCATGTGTCCTCAAAAGCCTGATTCCAATACGAGCATAGAGGTTTTCCTGAGGCACCCATCAGAACTCATCTCGTCTTCACAAGGAAACCTGTGCATGGGAGCCATGTCCAAAGCTTAGGAGAGTACTTCAGGGTCCCGGGGCTACCGCCCCATTCCAAGGCCCTCATGGACACAAAAGCACATTAGGACCCATCCTCAGGAAAGTCCATTTCAACTCAGCCACCCCGGTTGCTCCCGCAGAGCCATCAGATCTAAACTGTCTGGTTGCTAGGAGTCAAATGGAATGCGAGGTGGGTTTCCCAGGCATCCATCCGCGAACGGTGCTCTGGAGTCATTCCATATGGGATGTCCTGGAGCTGTCCAACAGGTCTCAATTGTCCTGCAGAAGGAATCCATGAAGGGGGCATCCCACAACTCCCAACGTGGGAAAACCTCAATGGCCTCGAGATTCCGCTCCCTTCATGAAGCGGCCGTCATGCTCAGAAACTCCAACCTGAGCCAACGTCTGATCCTCGCCCTGACTTCAGATGCATGAGATATTGGTTCAGATCTGCAGGGGGTACCTGCCGTGCCCTCGCCTTGAAACCCAAGTCTAGCTTGTCTTCTCAGACTTCCGTCCTCACACTCCTGGCCCCGAAGCCCTCAAGTTTGGCAATTCCGGACCCACAATGCAGCACTCTGCCTGTCCTCTAGAAAAAAAATTATTGCCTCATGAGCTGCCCAGGCACCTTAAATGAGGGTAAACCTACACAGCATTCGACTTTACCCAAATTATATAGTCTAACCTGGGCACTAATGCACTGTCGAACACAACCTGAGCCCGGACCTCCTGACCAACACCCAGAAAGCTGACCGCACACTGAGCAAATAAAACCCGCCATGGCCTTAGGTCATCATCTCTTCCCTACCTCAGTTTTCAGGCTTCAGAACCGAGACCTTATCTCCAATCACTTCCCAGAAGTGAGTGTGATGCAGAAATCAGAACTCCTCCTTACCCATGGCAAGAACCCTGTGGTTGGCACGTTGTCCAACGTTCAGTGTAGGAGAAACCAGCATTCACCCTGAGGCCCCGCCCATTCTTGAGTGCGACGAGGGCATACACACGCATTGTGACCCTCAGCATGAGTCCTGTCCTCTAGTAAGTCCTCTCAGTTGCTGGACCATTAGATGTCATAATGGGCTTGACATGTCCCTAGGCCCCAATTTTTAACCAAATTTCTGATGGTCCAGTCGCCCCTCCTGAGGGCTCTACTCTGGAATCCCTCATTTGGTGGGACACCTGAGGATAAAAAAGAAAAAAACAAGAATAAAAAAAAAAAAAACGGACTTCTTCCAGCCCACAGAATGACCCCAAACTCTTTGGACGGGGCCAAACCACCAGAGAGTAAGACTCGTCCATTTCCCATGAAGTCACCCAGAAATTCCACGACCATGAGTGACACGATATCCAGAGACAAAAAACTTGAGCAGAGCCTCACACTCGCCCTTCTTTCAAATCCCGAAGAGTTCTCCTCATGGTCTGTAGATCAGTCCTGCCATACCTATGACTCGAAACATAAGCCGAGTTTGTGTTTTCAGACAACTGTCCAAACAGCCCTGGCCTACACAACCTACAGGCTCAGGCCCCTGGAGCCAAACCTGAGGACTGTACTTGCCCTCTCCAAGGGAATTGTGTGTGCCCATTCCAATGGCCACAACCCTTCTAATAGGATAAACCTCCAAAGTCCCTGATCCATCTCAATAGTGGTGGCTTCCCAGGAACAACAGGGGCAATCTGTGCCCAACTGAGCATCTACCTGCACTCAGACCCATAGACAGATGTACCCAGAGTTAAAAAGGAAAGAACAGTCCCCTAGGCACTAATCAGATCCATTGCTTTGGTTTCCAGGCATCTCTCCTCAGAGGCCTGGATTTCAAAAGCAGCATATAGCTGATTCTTGACTCACCCATCAGAAAACATCTCATCTACACATGGGAAACTTGCACGTTGGAGCTGTGTCAAAGCCTCTGTTTAGGAGAACCCTTTAGGGCCCCAGTGCCACCGCTTCATTCCAAGGTCTCCATAGACACAAAAGCACGTTAAGACCCATCCCCAGGGGTGTCCATTTCAACTCAGCGTCCTCGGTTGCTCCCCACAGATCCAGGAGATCTAACCTGTCTTGTTGCTAGGAGACAATTGGAATGCGAGGTGGGCTACCCAGCCATCCATCCTTAGAACCCTGCTCAGAATCATCGGCCTGGAGCCAAACAACAGGTCTCAATTGTCCTGCAGAAGACTCTCTGCAGTTTGGAGCTTCTCACAACTCCCACCGTGGGAAAACCCCCATGGCCTCGTGATGCCCCGCCCATTCATGAAAGGGCCATCAGGGACAGAAACTCCAACCTGAGCGATCGTCTGATCCTAGCCCTGACTTCAGATGCACGAGATCTCGATTCAGGTCTGTAGATTGTGCGTGCCATGGCCTCACCCAGAAACCTAAGCCTAGCTTGTGTTCTCAGACTTTTGTCGTCAGACTACTGGCCCACAAGCCCTCCAGTTTGGCAATCCAGAACTACAATGCAGCACTCTGCCGGCCCTCCAGAAGAAAAACATTGTCCTCTGGTGCTACCCAGCAATCCCAAATGAGGATCAACCTGCACCGACCTTGGCTGTACCCCAAATACATAGGCTGACCAGGGCACTAATGCCCTTTCTGACACAGCCTGATCCTGGACCCCCTGGACCCTCCCAGACACCTGGCCGCACACTGAGCACATCGAGCCGCCATGGCCTTAGGTCGTCATCTCTTCCCAACATCAGTTTTCAGGTTTCAGAACCTAACCTTATATCCAATCACTGCCCAGGGTTGAAGGTGATGCAGAAATCAGAACTCCTTCCCCATGGCAAGAAACCTTGTGGTTGGCATGTTGTCCAACGTTCAGTGTAGTTGAAACCAGTGTGGCCCATGAGGCCCCTCCCATGCTCGCGGGCCACATTGGTCACAAACACACATTGGGACCCTCAGGCTGAGCCCAGTCCTCAAGTAAGGTCACTCAGTGGCTGGATGAAGAGATATCATATTGGGCTTGCCATGCCCCTAGGCCCCAATTTTTAACCATAGTTCGGGTTGTCCCTTCAGTCTTCCCCACGGCTTGGCTTTGGAATTCCTCTTTTGGTGGGACAGCTGAGGTAACAAAACTGAAATGAGTCCTCCCTTCCCACAGATTGACGAAAAGCAATTGGGAATCGGGCCAAATCCTCAGAGAGGAAGATTCGTCTATGGCCCATGAGGCGTCCCCGACATTCCACGGCCATCGCTGATACAAAATCCAGAGACAAAAGCCTGAGCAAGAGCCTCAGACTCACACATTCTTCATATCCTGAAGAGTTCTTCTCATGGTTTGTAGATCGGGCCTGCCATACCTACGTCCCCAAACCTAAGCTGAGTTTGTGTCTTCAGACTTCTGTCCTCAAAGTCTTGGGCCACACACCCTCCAGGCTGGGCCCCTCGAGCCACACATTAGGACTGTGCCTACCAATCCATGGCAATTCTGCCCATTCCATGGTCCAAAATCGTACAAATTAGGAGAAATCTCCAAAGTCCCTGAGGCCATCCCAATAGTGTAGGTCGCCCGGAACAAACAAGGGCTGTCTGACACCAGCTGATAATCGACCTCCACTCATACCATAGATGGATGTCCCCAGAGAAGAAGATTGAACCAGACAGGACCCTAGGCCATAATAGGATCCATTGCTTTGGGTTACAGGCATGTGTCCTCAAAAGCCTGATTCCAATACGAGCATAGGGGTTTTCCTGAGGCACCCATCAGAACTCATCTCGTCTCCACAAGGAAACCTGTGCATGGGAGCCATGTCCAAAGCTTAGGAGAGTACTTCAGGGTCCCGGTGCCACCGCCCCATTCCAAGGCCCTCATGGACACAAAAGCACATTAGGACCCATCCTCAGGAAAGTCCATTTCAACTCAGCCACCCCGGTTGCTCCCGCAGAGCCATCAGATCTAAACTGTCTTGTTGCTAGGAGACAATTGGAATGCGAGGCGGGCTTCCCAGGCATCCATCCGCGAACGGTGCTCTGGAGTCATTCCATATGGGATGTCCTGGAGCTGTCCAACAGGTCTCAATTGTCCCGCAGAAGGAATCCATGAAGGGGGCATCCCACAACTCCCAACGTGGGAAAACCTCAATGGCCTCGAGATTCCGCTCCCTTCATGAAGCGGCCGTCATGCTCAGAAACTCCAACCTGAGCCAACGTCTGATCCTCGCCCTGACTTCAGATGCATGAGATATTGGTTCAGATCTGCAGGGGGTACCTGCCGTCCCTCGCCCTGAAACCCAAGTCTAGCTTGTCTTCTCAGACTTCCGTCCTCACACTCCTGGCCCCGAAGCCCTCAAGTTTGGCAATTCCGGACCCACAATGCAGCACTCTGCCTGCCCTCTAAAAAAAAAATTATTGCCTCATGAGCTGCCCAGGCACCTTAAATGAGGGTAAACCTACACAGCACTCGACTTTACCCAAATTATATAGTCTAACCTGGGCACTAATGCACTGTCGAACACAAACTGAGCCCGGACCTCCTGACCAACACCCAGAAAGCTGACCGCACACTGAGAACATAAAACCCGCCATGGCCTTAGGTCATCATCTCTTCCCTACCTCAGTTTTCAGGCTTCAGAACCGAGACCTTATCTCCAATCACTTCCCAGGGGTGAGTGTGATGCAGAAATCAGAACTCCTCCTTACCCATGGCAAGAACCCTGTGGTTGGCACGTTGTCCAACGTTCAGTGTAGGAGAAACCAGCATTCACCCTGAGGCCCCGCCCATTCTTGAGTGCGACGAGGGCATACACACGCATTGTGACCGTCAGCATGAGTCCTGTCGTCTAGTAAGTCCTCTCAGTTGCTGGCCCATTAGATGTCATAATGGGCTTGACATGTCCCTAGGCCCCAATTTTTAACCAAATTTCTGATGGTCCAGTCGCCCCTCCCCAGGGCTCTACTCTGGAATCCCTCATATGGTGGGACACCTGAGGATAAAAAAGAAAAAAACAAGAATAAAAAAAAACGGACTTCTTCCAGCCCACAGAATGACCACAAACTCTTTGGACGGGGCCAAACCACCAGAGAGTAAGACTCGTCCATTTCCCATGAAGTCACCCAGAAATTCCACGACCATGAGTGACACGATATCCAGAGACAAAAAACTTGAGCAGAGCCTCACACTCGCCCTTCTTTCAAATCCCGAAGAGTTCTCCTCATGGTCTGTAGATCAGTCCTGCCATACCTATGACCCGAAACATAAGCCGAGTTTGTGTTTTCAGACAACTGTCCAAACAGCCCTGGCCTACACAACCTACAGGCTCAGGTCCCTGGAGCCAAACCTGAGGACTGTACTTGCCCTCTCCAAGGGAATTGTGTGTGCCCATTCCAATGGCCACTACCCTTCTAATAGGATAAAATTCCAAAGTCCCTGATCTATCTCAATAGTGGTGGCTTCCCAGGAACAACAGGGGAAATCTGAGCCCAACTGAGCACCTACCTACACTCAGACCCATAGACAGATGTCGCCAGAGGTAAAAAGGAAAGAACAGCCCCCTAGGCACTAATCAGATCCATTGCTTTGGTTTCCAGGCATCTCTCCTCAGAGGCCTGGATTTCAAAAGCAGCATATAGCTGATTCTTGACTCACCCATCAGAAAACATCTCATCTACACATGGGAAACTTGCACGTTGGAGCTGTGTCAAAGCCTCCGTTTTGGAGAACCCTTTAGGGCCCCAGTGCCACCGCTTCATTCCAAGGTCTCCATAGACACAAAAGCACGTTAGGACCCATCCCCAGGGGTGTCCATTTCAACTCAGCGTCCTCGGTTGCTCCCCACAGATCCAGGAGATCTAACCTGTCTTGTTGCTAGGAGACAATTGGAATGCGAGGTGGGCTACCCAGCCATCCATCCTTAGAACCCTGCTCAGAATCATTGGCCTGGAGCCAAACAACAGGTCTCAATTGTCCTGCAGAAGACTCTCTGCAGTTTGGAGCTTCTCACAACTCCCACCGTGGGAAAACCCCCATGGCCTCGTGATGCCCCCGCCCATTCATGAAGGGGCCATCAGGGACAGAAACTCCAACCTGAGCGATCGTCTGATCCTCGCCCTGACTTCAGATGCACGAGATCTCGATTCAGGTCTGTAGATTGTGCGTGCCATGGCCTCACCCAGAAACCTAAGCCTAGCTTGTGTTCTCAGACTTTTGTCGTCAGACTACTGGCCCACAAGCCCTCCAGTTTGGCAATCCAGAACTACAATGCAGCAATCTGCCGGCCCTCCAGAAGAAAAACATTGTCCTCTGGGGCTACCCAGTAATCCCAAATGAGGATCAACCTGCACCGACCTTGGCTGTACCCCAAATACATAGGCTGACCAGGGCACTAATGCCCTTTCTGACACAGCCTGATCCTGGACCCCCTGGACCCTCCCAGACACCTGGCCGCACACTGAGCACATCGAGCCGCCATGGCCTTAGGTCGTCATCTCTTCCCAACATCAGTTTTCAGGTTTCAGAACCTAGACCTTATATCCAATCACTGCCCAGGGTTGAAGGTGATGCAGAAATCAGAACTCCTTCCCCATGGCAAGAAACCTTGTGGTTGGCATGTTGTCCAACGTTCAGTGTAGTTGAAACCAGTGTGGCCCATGAGGCCCCGCCCATGCTCGCGGGCCACATTGGTCACAAACACACATTGTGACGCTCCGGCTGAGCCCAGTCCTCAAGTAAGGCCACTCAGTGGCTGGATGAAGAGATATCATATTGGGCTTGCCATGCCCCAAGGCCCCAATTTTTAACCATAGTTCGGGTTGTCCCTTCAGTCTTCCCCACGGCTTGGCTTTGGATTTCCTCTTTTGGTGGGACAGCTGGGGTAACAAAACTGAAATGAGTCCTCCCTTCCCACAGATTGACGAAAAGCAATTGGGAATCGGGCCAAATCCTCAGAGAGGAAGATTCGTCTATGGCCCATGAGGCGTCCCCGACATTCCACGGCCATCGCTGATACAAAATCCAGAGACAAAAGCCTGAGCAAGAGCCTCAGACTCACACATTCTTCATATCCTGAAGAGTTCTTCTCATGGTTTGTAGATCAGGCCTGCCATACCTACGTCCCCAAACCTAAGCTGAGTTTGTGTCTTCAGACTTCTGTCCTCAAAGTCTTGGGCCACACACCCTCCAGGCTGGGCCCCTCGAGCCACACATTAGGACTGTGCCTACCAATCCATGGCAATTCTGCCCATTCCATGGTCCAAAATCGTACAAATTAGGAGAAACCTCCAAATTCCCTGAGGCCATCCCAATAGTTTAGGTCGCCCGGAACAAACAAGGGCTGTCTGACACCAGCTGATAATCGACCTCCACTCATACCATAGATGGATGTCCCCAGAGAAGAAGATTGAACCAGACAGGACCCTAGGCCATAATAGGATCCATTGCTTTGGGTTACAGGCATGTGTCCTCAAAAGCCTGATTCCAATACGAGCATAGGGGTTTTCCTGAGGCACCCATCAGAACTCATCTCGTCTCCACAAGGAAACCTGTGCATGGGAGCCATGTCCAAAGCTTAGGAGAGTACTTCAGGGTCCCGGTGCCACCGCCCCATTCCAAGGCCCTCATGGACACAAAAACGCATTAGGACCCATCCTCAGGAAAGTCCATTTCAACTCAGCCACCCCGGTTGCTCCCGCAGAGCCATCAGATCTAAACTGTCTTGTTGCTAGGAGACAATTGGAATGCGAGGCGGGCTTCCCAGGCATCCATCCCCGAACGGGGCTCTGGAGTCATTCCATATGGGATGTCCTGGAGCTGTCCAACAGGTCTCAATTTTCCCGCAGAAGGAATCCATGAAGGGGGCATCCCACAACTCCCAATGTGGGAAAACCTCAATGGCCTCGAGATTCCGCTCCCTTCATGAAGCGCCCGTCATGCTCAGAAACTCCAACCTGAGCCAACGTCTGATCCTCGCCCTGACTTCAGATGCATGAGATATTGGTTCAGATCTGCAGGGTGTGCCTGCCGTGCCCTCGCCCTGAAACCCAAGTCTAGCTTGTCTTCTCAGACTTCCGTCCTCACACTCCTCGCCCCGAAGCCCTCAAGTTTGGCCATTCCGGACCCACAATGCAGCACTCTGCCTGCCCTCTAGAAAAAAAATTATTGCCTCATGAGCTGCCCAGGCACCTTAAATGAGGGTAAACCTACACAGCACTCGACTTTACCCAAATTATATAGTCTAACCTGGGCACTAATGCACTGTCGAACACAACCTGAGCCCGGACCTCCTGACCAACACCCAGAAAGCTGACTGCACACTGAGCACATAAAACCCGCCATGGCCTTAGGTCATCATCTCTTCCCTACCTCAGTTTTCAGGCTTCAGAACCGAGACCTTATCTCCAATCACTTCCCAGGGGTGAGTGTGATGCAGAAATCAGAACTCCTCCTTACCCATGGCAAGAACCCTGTGGTTGGCACGTTGTCCAACGTTCAGTGTAGGAGAAACCAGCATTCACCCTGAGGCCCCGCCCATTCTTGAGTACGATGAGGGCATACACACGCATTGTGACCGTCAGCATGAGTCCTGTCCTCTAGTAAGTCCTCTCAGTTGCTGGCCCATTAGATGTCATAATGGGCTTGACATGTCCCTAGGCCCCAATTTTTAACCAAATTTCTGATGGTCCAGTCGCCCCTCCCCAGGGCTCTACTCTGGCATCCCTCATTTGGTGGGACACCTGAGGATGAAAAAAAAAAAAAACAAGAATAAAAAAAAAAAACGGACTTCTTCCAGCCCACAGAATGACCCCAAACTCTTTGGACGGACCAAACCACCAGAGAGTAAGACTCGTCCATTTCCCATGAAGTCACCCAGAAATTCCACGACCATGAGTGACACGATATCCAGAGACAAAAACTTGAGCAGGAGCCTCACACTCGCCCTTCTTTCAAATCCTGAAGAGTTCTCCTCATGGTCTGTAGATCAGTCCTGCCATACCTATGACCCGAAACATAAGCCGAGTTTGTGTTTTCAGACAACTGTCCAAACAGCCCTGGCCAACACAACCTACAGGCTCAGGCCCCTGGAGCCAAACCTGAGGACTGTACTTGCCCTCTCCAAGGGAATTGTGTGTGCCCATTCCAATGGCCACAACCCTTCTAATAGGATAAACCTCCAAAGTCCCTGATCCATCTCAATAGTGGTGGCTTCCCAGGAACAACAGGGGCAATCTGAGCCCAACTGAGCACCTACCTGCACTCAGACCCATAGACAGATGTACCCAGAGTTAAAAAGGAAAGAACAGGCCCCTAGGCATTAATCAGATCCATTGCTTTGGTTTCCAGGCATCTCTCCTCAGAGGCCTGGATTTCAAAAGCAGCATATAGCTGATACTTGACTCACCCATCAGAAAACATCTCATCTACACATGGGAAACTTGCACGTTGGAGCTGTGTCAAAGCCTCTGTTTAGTAGAACCCTTTAGGGCCCCAGTGCCACCGCTTCATTCCAAGGTCTCCATCGACACAAAAGCACGTTAAGACCCATCCCCAGGGGTGTCCATTTCAACTCAGCGTCCTCGGTTGCTCCCCACAGATCCAGGAGATCTAACCTGTCTTATTGCTAGGAGACAATTGGAATGCGAGGTGGGCTACCCAGCCATCCATCCTTAGAACCCTGCTCAGAATCATTGGCCTGGAGCCAAACAACAGGTCTCAATTGTCCTGCAGAAGACTCTCTGCAGTTTGTAGCTTCTCACAACTCCCACCGTGGGAAAACCCCCATGGCCTCGTGATGCCCTGCCCATTCATGAAGGGGCCATCAGGGACAGAAACTCCAACCTGAGCGATCGTCTGATCCTCGCCCTGACTTCAGATGCACGAGATCTCGATTCAGGTCTGTAGATTGTGCGTGCCATGGCCTCACCCAGAAACCTAAGCCTAGCTTGTGTTCTCAGACTTTTGTCGTCAGACTACTGGGCCACAAGCCCTCCAGTTTGGCAATCCAGAACTACAATGCAGCACTCTGCCGGCCCTCCAGAAGAAAAACATTGTCCTCTGGTGCTACCCAGCAATCCCAAATGAGGATCAAACTGCACCGACCTTGGCTGTACCCCAAATACATAGGCTGACCAGGGCACTAATGCCCTTTCTGACACAGCCTGAGCCTGGACCCCCTGGCCCCTCCCAGACACCTGGCCGCACACTGAGCACATCGAGCCGCCATGGCCTTAGGTCGTCATCTCTTCCCAACATCAGTTTTCAGGTTTCAGAACCTAGACCTTATCTCCAATCACTGCCCAGGGTAGAAGGTGATGCAGAAATCAGAACTCCTTCCCCATGGCAAGAAACCTTGTGGTTGGCATGTTGTCCAACGTTCAGTGTAGTTGAAACCAGTGTGGCCCATGAGGCCCCGCCCATGCTCGCGGGCCACATTGGTCACAAACACACATTGTGACGCTCAGGCTGAGCCCAGTCCTCAAGTAAGGCCACTCAGTGGCTGGATGAAGAGATATCATATTGGGCTTGCCATGCCCCTAGGCCCCAATTTTTAACCATAGTTCGGGTAGTCCCTTCAGTCTTCCCCACGGCTTGGCTTTGGAATTCCTCTTTTGGTGGGACAGCTGAGGTAACAAAACTGAAATGAGTCCTCCCTTCCCACAGATTGACGAAAAGCAATTGGGAATCGGGCCAAATCCTCAGAGAGGAAGATTCGTCTATGGCCCATGAGGCGTCCCCGACATTCCACGGCCATCGCTGATACAAAATCCAGAGACAAAAGCCTGAGCAAGAGCCTCAGACTCACACATTCTTCATATCCTGAAGAGTTCTTCTCATGGTTTGTAGACCGGCCTGCCATACCTACGTCCCCACACCTAAGCTGAGTTTGTGTCTTCAGACTTCTGTCCTCAAAGTCTTGGGCCACACACCCTCCAGGCTGGGCCCCTCGAGCCACACATTAGGACTGTGCCTACCAATCCATGGGAATTCTGCCCATTCCATGGTCCAAAATCGTACAAATTAGGAGAAACCTCCAAAGTCCCTGAGGCCATCCCAATAGTGTAGGTCGCCCGGAACAAACAAGGGCTGTCTGACACCAGCTGATAATCGACCTCCACTCATACCATAGATGGATGTCCCCAGAGAAGAAGATAGAACCAGACAGGACCCTAGGCCATAATAGGATCCATTGCTTTGGGTTACAGGCATGTGTCCTCAAAAGCCTGATTCCAATACGAGCATAGAGGTTTTCCTGAGGCACCCATCAGAACTCATCTCGTCTCCACAAGGAAACCTGTGCATGGGAGCCATGTCCAAAGCTTAGGAGAGTACTTCAGGGTCCCGGTGCCACCGCCCCATTCCAAGGCCCTCATGGACACAAAAGCACATTAGGACCCATCCTCAGGAAAGTCCATTTCAACTCAGCCACCCCGGTTGCTCCCGCAGAGCCATCAGATCTAAACTGTCTGGTTGCTAGGAGTCAATTGGAATGTGAGGTGGGCTTCCCAGGCATCCATCCGCGAACGGTGCTCTGGAGTCATTCAATATGGGATGTCCTGGAGCTGTCCAACAGGTCTCAATTGTCCTGCAGAAGGAATCCATGAAGGGGGCATCCCACAACTCCCAACGTGGGAAAACCTCAATGGCCTCGAGATTCCGCTCCCTTGATGAAGCGTCCGTCATGCTCAGAAACTCCAACCTGAGCCAACGTCTGATCCTCGCCCTGACTTCAGATGCATGAGATATTGGTTCAGATCTGCAGGGGGTACCTGCTGTGCCCTCGCCTTGAAACCCAAGTCTAGCTTGTCTTCTCAGACTTCCGTCCTCACACTCCTGTCCCCGAAGCCCTCAAGTTTGGCAATTCCGGACCCACAATGCAGCACTCTGCCTGCCCTCTAGAAAAAAAATTATTGCCTCATGAGCTGCCCAGGCACCTTAAATGAGGGTAAACCTACACAGCATTCGACTTTACCCAAATTATATAGTCTAACCTGGGCACTAATGCACTGTCGAACACAACCTGAGCCCGGACCTCCTGACCAACACCCAGAAAGCTGACCGCACACTGAGCACATAAAACCCGCCATGGCCTTAGGTCATCATCTCTTCCCTACCTCAGTTTTCAGGCTTCAGAACCGAGACCTTATCTCCAATCACTTCCCAGGGGTGAGTGTGATGCAGAAATCAGAACTCCTCCTTACCCATGGCAAGAACCCTGTGGTTGGCACGTTGTCCAACGTTCAGTGTAGGAGAAACCAGCATTCACCCTGAGGCCCTGCCCATTCTTGAGTGCGACGAGGGCATACACACGCATTGTGACCCTCAGCATGAGTCCTGTCCTCTAGTAAGTCCTCTCAGTTGCTGGACCATTAGATGTCATAATGGGCTTGACATGTCCCTAGGCCCCAATTTTTAACCAAATTTCTGATGGTCAAGTCGCCCCTCCCCAGGGCTCTACTCTGGAATCCCTCATTTGGTGGGACACCTGAGGATAAAAAAGAAAAAAACAAGAATAAAAAAAAAACGGACTTCTTCCAGCCCACAGAATGACCCCAAACTCTTTGGACGGGGCCAAACCACCAGAGAGTAAGACTTGTCCATTTCCCATGAAGTCACCCAGAAATTCCACGACCATGAGTGACACGATATCCAGAGA
The DNA here is from genome assembly GCF_964662115.1 of Mustela nivalis. NCBI lineage: Eukaryota > Metazoa > Chordata > Mammalia > Carnivora > Mustelidae > Mustela > Mustela nivalis. Next base: position 624,311 of record NW_028136519.1, read on the forward strand.
CAAAAAACTTGAGCAGGAGCCTCACACTCGCCCTTCTTTCAAATCCCGAAGAGTTCTCCTCATGGTCTGTAGATCAGTCCTGCCATACCTATGACCCGAAACATAAGCCGAGTTTGTGTTTTCAGACAACTGTCCAAACAGCCCTGGCCTACACAACCTACAGGCTCAGGCCCCTGGAGCCAAACCTGAGGACTGTACTACCCTCTCCAAGGGAATTGTGTGTGCCCATTCCAATGGCCACTACCCTTCTAATAGGATAAACCTCCAAAGTCCCTGATCCATCTCAATAGTGGTGGCTTCCCAGGAACAACAGGGGCAATCTGAGCCCAACTGAGCACCTACCTGCACTCAGACCCATAGACAGATGTCGCCAGAGGTAAAAAGGAAAGAACAGGCCCCTAGGCACTAATCAGATCCATTGCTTTGGTTTCCAGGCATCTCTCCTCAGAGGCCTGGATTTCAAAAGCAGCATATAGCTGCTTCTTGACTCACCCATCAGAAAACATCTCATCTACACATGGGAAACTTGCACGTTGGAGCTGTGTCAAAGCCTCCGTTTAGGAGAACCCTTTAGGGCCCCAGTGCCACCGCTTCATTCCAAGGTCTCCATAGACACAAAAGCACGTTAGGACCCATCCCCAGGGGTGTCCATTTCAACTCAGCGTCCTCGGTTGCTCCCCACAGATCCAGGAGATCTAACCTGTCTTGTTGCTAGGAGACAATTGGAATGCGAGGTGGGCTACCCAGCCATCCATCCTTAGAACCCTGCTCAGAATCATTGGCCTGGAGCCAAACAACAGGTCTCAATTGTCCTGCAGAAGACTCTCTGCAGTTTGGAGCTTCTCACAACTCCCATCGTGGGAAAACCCCCATGGCCTCGTGATGCCCCCGCCCATTCATGAAGGGGCCATCAGGGACAGAAACTCCAACCTGAGCGATCGTCTGATCCTCGCCCTGACTTCAGATGCACGAGATCTCGATTCAGGTCTGTAGATTGTGCGTGCCATGGCCTCACCCAGAAACCTAAGCCTAGCTTGTGTTCTCAGACTTTTGTCGTCAGACTACTGGCCCACAAGCCCTCCAGTTTGGCAATCCAGAACTACAATGCAGCACTCTGCCGGCCCTCCAGAAGAAAAACATTGTCCTCTGGTGCTACCCAGTAATCCCAAATGAGGATCAACCTGCACCGACCTTGGCTGTACCCCAAATACATAGGCTGACCAGGGCACTAATGCCCTTTCTGACACAGCCTGAGCCTGGACCCCCTGGCCCCTCCCAGACACCTGGCCGCACACTGAGCACATCGAGCCGCCATGGCCTTAGGTCTTCATCTCTTCCCAACATCAGTTTTCAGGTTTCAGAACCTAGACCTTATATCCAATCCCTGCCCAGGGTTGAAGGTGATGCAGAAATCAGAACTCCTTCCCCATGGCAAGAAACCTTGTGGTTGGCATGTTGTCCAACGTTCAGTGTAGTTGAAACCAGTGTGGCCCATGAGGCCCCGCCCATGCTCGCGGGCCACATGGGTCACAAACACACATTGTGACGCTCAGGCTGAGCCCAGTCCTCAAGTAAGGCCACTCAGTGGCTGGATGAAGAGATATCATATTGGGCTTGCCAAGCCCCTAGGCCCCAATTTTTAACCATAGTTCGGGTTGTCCCTTCAGTCTTCCCCACGGCTTGGCTTTGGAATTCCTCTTTTGGTGGGACAGCTGAGGTAACAAAACTGAAATGAGTCCTCCCTTCCCACAGATTGACGAAAAGCAATTGGGAATCGGGCCAAATCCTCAGAGAGGAAGATTCGTCTATGGCCCATGAGGCGTCCCCGACATTCCACGGCCATCGCTGATACAAAATCCAGAGACAAAAGCCTGAGCAAGAGCCTCAGACTCACACACTCTTCATATCCTGAAGAGTTCTTCTCATGGTTTGCAGATCGGGCCTGCCATACCTACGTCCCCAAACCTAAGCTGAGTTTGTGTCTTCAGACTTCTGTCCTCAAAGTCTTGGGCCACACACCCTCCAGGCTGGGCCCCTCGAGCCACACATTAGGACTGTGCCTACCAATCCATGGCAATTCTGCCCATTCCATGGTCCAAAATCGTACAAATTAGGAGAAACCTCCAAAGTCCCTGAGGCCATCCCAATAGTGTAGGTCGCCCGGAACAAACAAGGGCTGTCTGACACCAGCTGATAATCGACCTCCACTCATACCATAGATGGATGTCCCCAGAGAAGAAGATTGAACCAGACAGGACCCTAGGCCATAATAGGATCCATTGCTTTGGGTTACAGGCATGTGTCCTCAAAAGCCTGATTCCAATACGAGCATAGGGGTTTTCCTGAGGCACCCATCAGAACTCATCTCGTCTCCACAAGGAAACCTGTGCATGGGAGCCATGTCCAAAGCTTAGGAGAGTACTTCAGGGTCCCGGTGCCACCGCCCCATTCCAAGGCCCTCATGGACACAAAAACACATTAGGACCCATCCTCAGGAAAGTCCATTTCAACTCAGCCACCCCGGTTGCTCCCGCAGAGCCATCAGATCTAAACTGTCTTGTTGCTAGGAGACAATTGGAATGCGAGGCGGTCTTACCAGGCATCCATCCGCGAACGGTGCTCTGGAGTCATTCCATATGGGATGTCCTGGAGCTGTCCAACATGTCTCAATTGTCCCACAGAAAAAATTTTTGAAGGGGGCATCCCACAACTCCCATCGTGGGATAACCTCAATGGCCTCGAGATTCCGCTCCCTTCATGAAGCGGCCGTCATGCTCAGAAACTCCAACCTGAGCCAACGTCTGATCCTCGCCCTGACTTCAGATGCATGAGATATTGGTTCAGATCTGCAGGGGGTACCTGCCGTGCCCTCGCCCTGAAACCCAAGTCTAGCTTGTCTTCTCAGACTTCCGTCCTCACACTCCTGGCCCCGAAGCCCTCAAGTTTGGCCATTCCGGACCCACAATGCAGCACTCTGCCTGCCCTCTAAAAAAAAAATTATTGCCTCATGAGCTGCCCAGGCACCTTAAATGAGGGTAAACCTACACAGCACTCGACTTTACCCAAATTATATAGTCTAACCTGGGCACTAATGCACTGTCGAACACAACCTGAGCCCGGACCTCCTGACCAACACCCAGAAAGCTGACCGCACACTGAGCACATAAAACCCGCCATGGCCTTAGGTCATCATCTCTTCCCTACCTCAGTTTTCAGGCTTCAGAACCGAGACCTTATCTCCAATCACTTCCCAGGGGTGAGTGTGATGCAGAAATCAGAACTCCTCCTTACCCATGGCAAGAACCCTGTGGTTGGCACGTTGTCCAACGTTCAGTGTAGGAGAAACCAGCATTCACCCAGAGGCCCCGCCTATTCTTGAGTGCGACGAGGGCATACACACGAATTGTGACCCTCAGCATGAGTCCTGTCCTCTAGTAAGTCCTCTCAGTTGCTGGACCATTAGATGTCATAATGGGCTTGACATGTCCCTAGGCCCCAATTTTTAACCAAATTTCTGATGGTCCAGTCGCCCCTCCCCACGGCTCTACTCTGGAATCCCTCATTTGGTGGGACAACTGAGGATAAAAAAGAAAAAAACAAGAATAAAAAAAAAACGGACTTCTTCCAGCCCACAGAATGACCCCAAACTCTTTGGACGGGGCCAAACCACCTGAGAGTAAGACTCGTCCATTTCCCATGAAGTCACCCAGAAATTCAACGACCATGAGTGACACGATATCCAGAGACAAAAACTTGAGCAGGAGCCTCACACTCGCCCTTCTTTCAAATCCCGAAGAGTTCTCCTCATGGTCTGTAGATCAGTCCTGCCATACCTATGACCCGAAACATAAGCCGAGTTTGTGTTTTCAGACAACTGTCCAAACAGCCCTGGCCTACACAACCTACAGGCTCAGGCCCCTGGAGCCAAACCTGAGGACTGTACTTGCCCTCTCCAAGGGAATTGTGTGTGCCCATTCCAATGGCCACTACCCTTCTAATAGGATAAACCTCCAAAGTCCCTGATCCATCTCAATAGTGGTGGCTTCCCAGGAACAACAGGGGCAATCTGAGCCCAACTGAGCACCTACCTGCACTCAGACCCATAGACAGATGTCCCCAGAGGAAAAAGGAAAGAACAGGCCCCTAGGCACTAATCAGATCCATTGCTTTGGTTTCCAGGCATCTCTCCTCAGAGGCCTGGATTTCAAAAGCAGCATATAGCTGTTTCTTGACTCACCCATCAGAAAACATCTCATCTACACATGGGAAACTTGCACGTTGGAGCTGTGTCAAAGCCTCCGTTTAGGAGAACCCTTTAGGGCCCCAGTGCCACCGCTTCATTCCAAGGTCTCCATAGACACAAAAGCACGTTAGGACCCATCCCCAGGGGTGTCCATTTCAACTCAGCGTCCTCGGTTGCTCCCCACAGATCCAGGAGATCTAACCTGTCTTGTTGCTAGGAGACAATTGGAATGCGAGGTGAGCTACCCATCCATCCATCCTTAGAACCCTGCTCAGAATCATTGGCCTGGAGCCAAACAACAGGTCTCAATTGTCCTGCAGAAGACTCTCTGCAGTTTGGAGCTTCTCACAACTCCCACCGTGGGAAAACCCCCATGGCCTCGTGATGCCCCCGCCCATTCATGAAGGGGCCATCAGGGACAGAAACTCCAACCTGAGCGATCGTCTGATCCTCGCCCTGACTTCAGATGCACGAGATCTCGATTCAGGTCTGTAGATTGTGCGTGCCATGGCCTCACCCAGAAACCTAAGCCTAGCTTGTGTTCTCAGACTTTTGTCGTCAGACTACTGGCCCACAAGCCCTCCAGTTTGGCAATCCAGAACTACAATGCAGCACTCTGCCGGCCCTCCAGAAGAAAAACATTGTCGTCTGGTGCTACCCAGCAATCCCAAATGAGGATCAAACTGCACCGACCTTGGCTGTACCCCAAATACATAGGCTGACCAGGGCACTAATGCCCTTTCTTACACAGCCTGAGCCTGGACCCCCTGGCCCCTCCCAGACACCTGGCCGCACACTGAGCACATCGAGCCGCCATGGCCTTAGGTCGTCATCTCTTCCCAACATCAGTTTTCAGGTTTCAGAACCTAGACCTTATATCCATCACTGCCCAGGGTTGAAGGTGATGCAGAAATCAGAACTCCTTCCCCATGGCAAGAAACCTTGTGGTTGGCATGTTGTCCAACGTTCAGTGTAGTTGAAACCAGTGTGGCCCATGAGGCCCCGCCCATGCTCGCGGGCCACATTGGTCACAAACACACATTGTGAAGCTCAGGCTGAGCCCAGTCCTCAAGTAAGGCCACTCAGTGGCTGGATGAAGAGATATCATATTGGGCATGCCATGCACCTAGGCCCCAAATTTAACCATAGTTCGGGTTGTCCCTTCAGTCTTCCCCACGGCTTGGCTTTGGAATTCCTCTTTTGGTGGGACAGCTGGGGTAACAAAACTGAAATGAGTCCTCCCTTCCCACAGATTGACGAAAAGCAATTGGGAATCGGGCCAAATCCTCAGAGAGGAAGATTCGTCTATGGCCCATGAGGCGTCCCCGACATTCCACGGCCATCGCTGATACAAAATCCAGAGACAAAAGCCTGAGCAAGAGCCTCAGACTCACACATTCTTCATATCCTGAAGAGTTCTTCTCATGGTTTGTAGATCGGGCCTTCCATGCCTACGTCCCCAAACCTAAGCTGAGTTTGTGTCTTCACACTTCTGTCCTCAAAGTCTTGGGCCACACACCCTCCAGGCTGGGCCCCTGGAGCCACACATTAGGACTGTGCCTACCAATCCATGGGAATTCTGCCCATTCCATGGTCCAAAATCGTACAAATTAGGAGAAATCTCCAAAGTCCCTGAGGCCATCCCAATAGTGTAGGTCGCCCGGAACAAACAAGGGCTGTCTGACACCAGCTGATAATCGACCTCCACTCATACCATAGATGGATGTCCCCAGAGAAGAAGATTGAACCAGACAGGACCCTAGGCCATAATAGGATCCATTGCTTTGGGTTACAGGCATGTGTCCTCAAAAGCCTGATTCCAATACGAGCATAGGGGTTTTCCTGAGGCACCCATCAGAACTCATCTCGTCTCCACAAGGAAACCTGTGCATGGGAGCCATGTCCAAAGCTTAGGAGAGTACTTCAGGGTCCCGGTGCCACCGCCCCATTCCAAGGCCCTCATGGACACAAAAACACATTAGGACCCATCCTCAGGAGAGTCCATTTCAAATCAGCCACCCCGGTTGCTCCCGCAGAGCCATCAGATCTAAACTGTCTTGTTGCTAGGAGACAATTGGAATGCGAGGCGGTCTTCCCAGGCATCCATCCGCGAACGGTGCTCTGGAGTCATTCCATATGGGATGTCCTGGAGCTGTCCAACATGTCTCAATTGTCCCGCAGAAAAAATTTTTGAAGGGGGCATCCCACAACTCCCAACGTGGGATAACCTCAATGGCCTCGAGATTCCGCTCCCGTCATGAAGCGGCCGTCATGCTCAGAAACTCCAACCTGAGCCAACGTCTGATCCTCGCCCTGACTTCAGATGCATGAGATATTGGTTCAGATCTGCAGGGGGTACCTGCCGTGCCCTCGCCCTGAAACCCAAGTCTAGCTTGTCTTCTCAGACTTCCGTCCTCACACTCCTGGCCCCGAAGCCCTCAAGTTTGGCCATTCCGGACCCACAATGCAGCACTCTGCCCGCCCTCTAAAAAAAAAATTATTGCCTCATGAGCTGCCCAGGCACCTTAAATGAGGGTAAACCTACACAGCACTCGACTTTACCCAAATTATATAGTCTAACCAGGGCACTAATGCACTGTCGAACACAACCTGAGCCCGGACCTCCTGACCAACACCCATAAAGCTGACCGCACACTGAGCACATAAAACCCGCCTTGGCCTTAGGTCATCATCTCTTCCCTACCTCAGTTTTCAGGCTTCAGAACCGAGACCTTATCTCCAATCACTTCCCAGGGGTGAGTGTGATGCAGAAATCAGAACTCCTCCTTACCCATGGCAAGAACCCTGTGGTTGGCACGTTGTCCAACGTTCAGTGTAGGAGAAACCAGCATTCACCCAGAGGCCCCGCCTATTCTTGAGTGCGACGAGGGCATACACACGAATTGTGACCCTCAGCATGAGTCCTGTCCTCTAGTAAGTCCTCTCAGTTGCTGGACCATTAGATGTCATAATGGGCTTGACATGTCCCTAGGCCCCAATTTTTAACCAAATTTCTGATGGTCCAGTCGCCCCTCCCCAGGGCTCTACTCTGGAATCCCTCATTTGGTGGGACACCTGAGGATAAAAAAGAAAAAAACAAGAATAAAAAAAAAAACGGACTTCTTCCAGCCCACAGAATGACCCCAAACTCTTTGGACGGGGCCAAACCACCTGAGAGTAAGACTCGTCCATTTCCCATGAAGTCACCCAGAAATTCAACGACCATGAGTGACACGATATCCAGAGACAAAAACTTGAGCAGGAGCCTCACACTCGCCCTTCTTTCAAATCCCGAAGAGTTCTCCTCATGGTCTGTAGATCAGTCCTGCCATACCTATGACCCGAAACATAAGCCGAGTTTGTGTTTTCAGACAACTGTCCAAACAGCCCTGGCCTACACAACCTACAGGCTCAGGCCCCTGGAGCCAAACCTGAGGACTGTACTTGCCCTCTCCAAGGGAATTGTGTGTGCCCATTCCAATGGCCACTACACTTCTAATAGGATAAACCTCCAAAGTCCCTGATCCATCTCAATAGTGGTGGCTTCCCAGGAACAACAGGGGCAATCTGAGCCCAACTGAGCACCTACCTGCACTCAGACCCATAGACAGATGTCCCCAGAGGAAAAAGGAAAGAACAGGCCCCTAGGCACTAATCAGATCCATTGCTTTGGTTTCCAGGCATCTCTCCTCAGAGGCCTGGATTTCAAAAGCAGCATATAGCTGTTTCTTGACTCACCCATCAGAAAACATCTCATCTACACATGGGAAACTTGCACGTTGGAGCTGTGTCAAAGCCTCCGTTTAGGAGAACCCTTTAGGGCCCCAGTGCCACCGCTTCATTCCAAGGTCTCCATAGACACAAAAGCACGTTAGGACCCATCCCCAGGGGTGTCCATTTCAACTCAGCGTCCTCGGTTGCTCCCCACAGATCCAGGAGATCTAACCTGTCTTATTGCTAGGAGACAATTGGAATGCGAGGTGAGCTACCCAGCCATCCATCCTTAGAACCCTGCTCAGAATCATTGGCCTGGAGCCAAACAACAGGTCTCAATTGTCCTGCAGAAGACTCTCTGCAGTTTGGAGCTTCTCACAACTCCCATCGTGGGAAAACCCCCATGGCCTCGTGATGCCCCCGCCCATTCATGAAGGGGCCATCAGGGACAGAAACTCCAACCTGAGCGATCGTCTGATCCTCGCCCTGACTTCAGATGCACGAGATCTCGATTCAGGTCTGTAGATTGTGCGTGCCATGGCCTCACCCAGAAACCTAAGCCTAGCTTGTGTTCTCAGACTTTTGTCGTCAGACTACTGGCCCACAAGCCCTCCAGTTTGGCAATCCAGAACTACAATGCAGCACTCTGCCGGCCCTCCAGAAGGAAAACATTGTCCTCTGGTGCTACCCAGTAATCCCAAATGAGGATCAACCTGCACCGACCTTGGCTGTACCCCAAATACATAGGCTGACCAGGGCACTAATGCCCTTTCTGACACAGCCTGAGCCTGGACCCCCTGGCCCCTCCCAGACACCTGGCCGCACACTGAGCACATCGAGCCGCCATGGCCTTAGGTCGTCATCTCTTCCCAACATCAATTTTCAGGTTTCAGAACCTAGACCTTATATCCAATCCCTGCCCAGGGTTGAAGGTGATGCAGAAATCAGAACTCCTTCCCCATGGCAAGAAACCTTGTGGTTGGCATGTTGTCCAACGTTCAGTGTAGTTGAAACCAGTGTGGCCCATGAGGCCCCGCCCATGCTCGCGGGCCACATTGGTCACAAACACACATTGGGACGCTCAGGCTGAGCCCAGTCCTCAAGTAAGGCCACTCAGTGGCTGGATGAAGAGATATCATATTGGGCTTGCCATGCCCCTAGGCCCCAATTTTTAACCATAGTTCGGGTTGTCCCTTCAGTCTTCCCCACGGCTTGGCTTTGGAATTCCTCTTTTGGTGGGACAGCTGAGGTAACAAAACTGAAATGAGTCCTCCCTTCCCACAGATTGACGAAAAGCAATTGGGAATCGGGCCAAATCCTCAGAGAGGAAGATTCGTCTATGGCCCATGAGGCGTCCCCGACATTCCACGGCCATCGCTGATACAAAATCCAGAGACAAAAGCCTGAGCAAGAGCCTCAGACTCACACATTCTTCATATCCTGAAGAGTTCTTCTCATGGTTTGTAGATCGGGCCTGCCATACCTACGTCCCCAAACCTAAGCTGAGTTTGTGTCTTCAGACTTCTGTCCTCAAAGTCTTGGGCCACACACCCTCCAGGCTGGGCCCCTCGAGCCACACATTAGGACTGTGCCTACCAATCCATGGGAATTCTGCCCATTCCATGGTCCAAAATCGTACAAATTAGGAGAAACCTCCAAAGTCCCTGAGGCCATCCCAATAGTGTAGGTCGCCCGGAACAAACAAGGGCTGTCTGACACCAGCTGATAATCGACCTCCACTCATACCATAGATGGATGTCCCCAGAGAAGAAGATTGAATCAGACAGGACCCTAGCCATAATAGGATCCATTGCTTTGGGTTACAGGCATGTGTCCTCAAAAGCCTGATTCCAATACGAGCATAGGGGTTTTCCTGAGGCACCCATCAGAACTCATCTCGTCTCCACAAGGAAACCTGTGCATGGGAGCCATGTCCAAAGCTTAGGAGAGTACTTCAGGGTCCCGGGGCCACCGCCCCATTCCAAGGCCCTCATGGACACAAAAACGCATTAGGACCCATCCTCAGGAAAGTCCATTTCAACTCAGCCACCCCGGTTGCTCCCGCAGAGCCATCAGATCTAAACTGTCTTGTTGCTAGGAGACAATTGGAATGCGAGGCGGGCTTCCCAGGCATCCATCCCCGAACGGGGCTCTGGAGTCATTCCATATGGGATGTCCTGGAGCTGTCCAACAGGTCTCAATTGTCCCGCAGAAGGAATCCATGAAGGGGGCATCCCACAACTCCCAATGTGGGAAAACCTCAATGGCCTCGAGATTCCGCTCCCTTCATGAAGCGCCCGTCATGCTCAGAAACTCCAACCTGAGCCAACGTCTGATCCTCGCCCTGACTTCAGATGCATGAGATATTGGTTCAGATCTGCAGGGTGTGCCTGCCGTGCCCTCGCCCTGAAACCCAAGTCTAGCTTGTCTTCTCAGACTTCCGTCCTCACACTCCTCGCCCCGAAGCCCTCAAGTTTGGCCATTCCGGACCCACAATGCAGCACTCTGCCTGCCCTCTAGAAAAAAAATTATTGCCTCATGAGCTGCCCAGGCACCTTAAATGAGGGTAAACCTACACAGCACTCGACTTTACCCAAATTATATAGTCTAACCTGGGCACTAATGCACTGTCGAACACAACCTGAGCCCGGACCTCCTGACCAACACCCAGAAAGCTGACTGCACACTGAGCACATAAAACCCGCCATGGCCTTAGGTCATCATCTCTTCCCTACCTCAGTTTTCAGGCTTCAGAACCGAGACCTTATCTCCAATCACTTCCCAGGGGTGAGTGTGATGCAGAAATCAGAACTCCTCCTTACCCATGGCAAGAACCCTGTGGTTGGCACGTTGTCCAACGTTCAGTGTAGGAGAAACCAGCATTCACCCTGAGGCCCCGCCCATTCTTGAGTACGATGAGGGCATACACACGCATTGTGACCGTCAGCATGAGTCCTGTCCTCTAGTAAGTCCTCTCAGTTGCTGGCCCATTAGATGTCATAATGGGCTTGACATGTCCCTAGGCCCCAATTTTTAACCAAATTTCTGATGGTCCAGTCGCCCCTCCCCAGGGCTCTACTCTGGCATCCCTCATTTGGTGGGACACCTGAGGATGAAAAAAAAAAAAAACAAGAATAAAAAAAAAAAACGGACTTCTTCCAGCCCACAGAATGACCCCAAACTCTTTGGACGGACCAAACCACCAGAGAGTAAGACTCGTCCATTTCCCATGAAGTCACCCAGAAATTCCACGACCATGAGTGACACGATATCCAGAGACAAAAACTTGAGCAGGAGCCTCACACTCGCCCTTCTTTCAAATCCTGAAGAGTTCTCCTCATGGTCTGTAGATCAGTCCTGCCATACCTATGACCCGAAACATAAGCCGAGTTTGTGTTTTCAGACAACTGTCCAAACAGCCCTGGCCAACACAACCTACAGGCTCAGGCCCCTGGAGCCAAACCTGAGGACTGTACTTGCCCTCTCCAAGGGAATTGTGTGTGCCCATTCCAATGGCCACAACCCTTCTAATAGGATAAACCTCCAAAGTCCCTGATCCATCTCAATAGTGGTGGCTTCCCAGGAACAACAGGGGCAATCTGAGCCCAACTGAGCACCTACCTGCACTCAGACCCATAGACAGATGTACCCAGAGTTAAAAAGGAAAGAACAGGCCCCTAGGCATTAATCAGATCCATTGCTTTGGTTTCCAGGCATCTCTCCTCAGAGGCCTGGATTTCAAAAGCAGCATATAGCTGATACTTGACTCACCCATCAGAAAACATCTCATCTACACATGGGAAACTTGCACGTTGGAGCTGTGTCAAAGCCTCTGTTTAGTAGAACCCTTTAGGGCCCCAGTGCCACCGCTTCATTCCAAGGTCTCCATCGACACAAAAGCACGTTAAGACCCATCCCCAGGGGTGTCCATTTCAACTCAGCGTCCTCGGTTGCTCCCCACAGATCCAGGAGATCTAACCTGTCTTATTGCTAGGAGACAATTGGAATGCGAGGTGGGCTACCCAGCCATCCATCCTTAGAACCCTGCTCAGAATCATTGGCCTGGAGCCAAACAACAGGTCTCAATTGTCCTGCAGAAGACTCTCTGCAGTTTGTAGCTTCTCACAACTCCCACCGTGGGAAAACCCCCATGGCCTCGTGATGCCCTGCCCATTCATGAAGGGGCCATCAGGGACAGAAACTCCAACCTGAGCGATCGTCTGATCCTCGCCCTGACTTCAGATGCACGAGATCTCGATTCAGGTCTGTAGATTGTGCGTGCCATGGCCTCACCCAGAAACCTAAGCCTAGCTTGTGTTCTCAGACTTTTGTCGTCAGACTACTGGGCCACAAGCCCTCCAGTTTGGCAATCCAGAACTACAATGCAGCACTCTGCCGGCCCTCCAGAAGAAAAACATTGTCCTCTGGTGCTACCCAGCAATCCCAAATGAGGATCAAACTGCACCGACCTTGGCTGTACCCCAAATACATAGGCTGACCAGGGCACTAATGCCCTTTCTGACACAGCCTGAGCCTGGACCCCCTGGCCCCTCCCAGACACCTGGCCGCACACTGAGCACATCGAGCCGCCATGGCCTTAGGTCGTCATCTCTTCCCAACATCAGTTTTCAGGTTTCAGAACCTAGACCTTATCTCCAATCACTGCCCAGGGTAGAAGGTGATGCAGAAATCAGAACTCCTTCCCCATGGCAAGAAACCTTGTGGTTGGCATGTTGTCCAACGTTCAGTGTAGTTGAAACCAGTGTGGCCCATGAGGCCCCGCCCATGCTCGCGGGCCACATTGGTCACAAACACACATTGTGACGCTCAGGCTGAGCCCAGTCCTCAAGTAAGGCCACTCAGTGGCTGGATGAAGAGATATCATATTGGGCTTGCCATGCCCCTAGGCCCCAATTTTTAACCATAGTTCGGGTAGTCCCTTCAGTCTTCCCCACGGCTTGGCTTTGGAATTCCTCTTTTGGTGGGACAGCTGAGGTAACAAAACTGAAATGAGTCCTCCCTTCCCACAGATTGACGAAAAGCAATTGGGAATCGGGCCAAATCCTCAGAGAGGAAGATTCGTCTATGGCCCATGAGGCGTCCCCGACATTCCACGGCCATCGCTGATACAAAATCCAGAGACAAAAGCCTGAGCAAGAGCCTCAGACTCACACATTCTTCATATCCTGAAGAGTTCTTCTCATGGTTTGTAGACCGGCCTGCCATACCTACGTCCCCACACCTAAGCTGAGTTTGTGTCTTCAGACTTCTGTCCTCAAAGTCTTGGGCCACACACCCTCCAGGCTGGGCCCCTCGAGCCACACATTAGGACTGTGCCTACCAATCCATGGGAATTCTGCCCATTCCATGGTCCAAAATCGTACAAATTAGGAGAAACCTCCAAAGTCCCTGAGGCCATCCCAATAGTGTAGGTCGCCCGGAACAAACAAGGGCTGTCTGACACCAGCTGATAATCGACCTCCACTCATACCATAGATGGATGTCCCCAGAGAAGAAGATAGAACCAGACAGGACCCTAGGCCATAATAGGATCCATTGCTTTGGGTTACAGGCATGTGTCCTCAAAAGCCTGATTCCAATACGAGCATAGAGGTTTTCCTGAGGCACCCATCAGAACTCATCTCGTCTCCACAAGGAAACCTGTGCATGGGAGCCATGTCCAAAGCTTAGGAGAGTACTTCAGGGTCCCGGTGCCACCGCCCCATTCCAAGGCCCTCATGGACACAAAAGCACATTAGGACCCATCCTCAGGAAAGTCCATTTCAACTCAGCCACCCCGGTTGCTCCCGCAGAGCCATCAGATCTAAACTGTCTGGTTGCTAGGAGTCAATTGGAATGTGAGGTGGGCTTCCCAGGCATCCATCCGCGAACGGTGCTCTGGAGTCATTCAATATGGGATGTCCTGGAGCTGTCCAACAGGTCTCAATTGTCCTGCAGAAGGAATCCATGAAGGGGGCATCCCACAACTCCCAACGTGGGAAAACCTCAATGGCCTCGAGATTCCGCTCCCTTCATGAAGCGTCCGTCATGCTCAGAAACTCCAACCTGAGCCAACGTCTGATCCTCGCCCTGACTTCAGATGCATGAGATATTGGTTCAGATCTGCAGGGGGTACCTGCTGTGCCCTCGCCTTGAAACCCAAGTCTAGCTTGTCTTCTCAGACTTCCGTCCTCACACTCCTGTCCCCGAAGCCCTCAAGTTTGGCAATTCCGGACCCACAATGCAGCACTCTGCCTGCCCTCTAGAAAAAAAATTATTGCCTCATGAGCTGCCCAGGCACCTTAAATGAGGGTAAACCTACACAGCATTCGACTTTACCCAAATTATATAGTCTAACCTGGGCACTAATGCACTGTCGAACACAACCTGAGCCCGGACCTCCTGACCAACACCCAGAAAGCTGACCGCACACTGAGCACATAAAACCCGCCATGGCCTTAGGTCATCATCTCTTCCCTACCTCAGTTTTCAGGCTTCAGAACCGAGACCTTATCTCCAATCACTTCCCAGGGGTGAGTGTGATGCAGAAATCAGAACTCCTCCTTACCCATGGCAAGAACCCTGTGGTTGGCACGTTGTCCAACGTTCAGTGTAGGAGAAACCAGCATTCACCCTGAGGCCCTGCCCATTCTTGAGTGCGACGAGGGCATACACACGCATTGTGACCCTCAGCATGAGTCCTGTCCTCTAGTAAGTCCTCTCAGTTGCTGGACCATTAGATGTCATAATGGGCTTGACATGTCCCTAGGCCCCAATTTTTAACCAAATTTCTGATGGTCAAGTCGCCCCTCCCCAGGGCTCTACTCTGGAATCCCTCATTTGGTGGGACACCTGAGGATAAAAAAGAAAAAAACAAGAATAAAAAAAAAACGGACTTCTTCCAGCCCACAGAATGACCCCAAACTCTTTGGACGGGGCCAAACCACCAGAGAGTAAGACTTGTCCATTTCCCATGAAGTCACCCAGAAATTCCACGACCATGAGTGACACGATATCCAGAGACAAAAAACTTGAGCAGGAGCCTCACACTCGCCCTTCTTTCAAATCCCGAAGAGTTCTCCTCATGGTCTGTAGATCAGTCCTGCCATACCTATGACCCGAAACATAAGCCGAGTTTGTGTTTTCAGACAACTGTCCAAACAGCCCTGGCCTACACAACCTACAGGCTCAGGCCCCTGGAGCCAAACCTGAGGACTGTACTACCCTCTCCAAGGGAATTGTGTGTGCCCATTCCAATGGCCACTACCCTTCTAATAGGATAAACCTCCAAAGTCCCTGATCCATCTCAATAGTGGTGGCTTCCCAGGAACAACAGGGGCAATCTGAGCCCAACTGAGCACCTACCTGCACTCAGACCCATAGACAGATGTCGCCAGAGGTAAAAAGGAAAGAACAGGCCCCTAGGCACTAATCAGATCCATTGCTTTGGTTTCCAGGCATCTCTCCTCAGAGGCCTGGATTTCAAAAGCAGCATATAGCTGCTTCTTGACTCACCCATCAGAAAACATCTCATCTACACATGGGAAACTTGCACGTTGGAGCTGTGTCAAAGCCTCCGTTTAGGAGAACCCTTTAGGGCCCCAGTGCCACCGCTTCATTCCAAGGTCTCCATAGACACAAAAGCACGTTAGGACCCATCCCCAGGGGTGTCCATTTCAACTCAGCGTCCTCGGTTGCTCCCCACAGATCCAGGAGATCTAACCTGTCTTGTTGCTAGGAGACAATTGGAATGCGAGGTGGGCTACCCAGCCATCCATCCTTAGAACCCTGCTCAGAATCATTGGCCTGGAGCCAAACAACAGGTCTCAATTGTCCTGCAGAAGACTCTCTGCAGTTTGGAGCTTCTCACAACTCCCATCGTGGGAAAACCCCCATGGCCTCGTGATGCCCCCGCCCATTCATGAAGGGGCCATCAGGGACAGAAACTCCAACCTGAGCGATCGTCTGATCCTCGCCCTGACTTCAGATGCACGAGATCTCGATTCAGGTCTGTAGATTGTGCGTGCCATGGCCTCACCCAGAAACCTAAGCCTAGCTTGTGTTCTCAGACTTTTGTCGTCAGACTACTGGCCCACAAGCCCTCCAGTTTGGCAATCCAGAACTACAATGCAGCACTCTGCCGGCCCTCCAGAAGAAAAACATTGTCCTCTGGTGCTACCCAGTAATCCCAAATGAGGATCAACCTGCACCGACCTTGGCTGTACCCCAAATACATAGGCTGACCAGGGCACTAATGCCCTTTCTGACACAGCCTGAGCCTGGACCCCCTGGCCCCTCCCAGACACCTGGCCGCACACTGAGCACATCGAGCCGCCATGGCCTTAGGTCTTCATCTCTTCCCAACATCAGTTTTCAGGTTTCAGAACCTAGACCTTATATCCAATCCCTGCCCAGGGTTGAAGGTGATGCAGAAATCAGAACTCCTTCCCCATGGCAAGAAACCTTGTGGTTGGCATGTTGTCCAACGTTCAGTGTAGTTGAAACCAGTGTGGCCCATGAGGCCCCGCCCATGCTCGCGGGCCACATGGGTCACAAACACACATTGTGACGCTCAGGCTGAGCCCAGTCCTCAAGTAAGGCCACTCAGTGGCTGGATGAAGAGATATCATATTGGGCTTGCCAAGCCCCTAGGCCCCAATTTTTAACCATAGTTCGGGTTGTCCCTTCAGTCTTCCCCACGGCTTGGCTTTGGAATTCCTCTTTTGATGGGACAGCTGAGGTAACAAAACTGAAATGAGTCCTCCCTTCCCACAGATTGACGAAAAGCAATTGGGAATCGGGCCAAATCCTCAGAGAGGAAGATTCGTCTATGGCCCATGAGGCGTCCCCGACATTCCACGGCCATCGCTGATACAAAATCCAGAGACAAAAGCCTGAGCAAGAGCCTCAGACTCACACACTCTTCATATCCTGAAGAGTTCTTCTCATGGTTTGCAGATCGGGCCTGCCATACCTACGTCCCCAAACCTAAGCTGAGTTTGTGTCTTCAGACTTCTGTCCTCAAAGTCTTGGGCCACACACCCTCCAGGCTGGGCCCCTCGAGCCACACATTAGGACTGTGCCTACCAATCCATGGCAATTCTGCCCATTCCATGGTCCAAAATCGTACAAATTAGGAGAAACCTCCAAAGTCCCTGAGGCCATCCCAATAGTGTAGGTCGCCCGGAACAAACAAGGGCTGTCTGACACCAGCTGATAATCGACCTCCACTCATACCATAGATGGATGTCCCCAGAGAAGAAGATTGAACCAGACAGGACCCTAGGCCATAATAGGATCCATTGCTTTGGGTTACAGGCATGTGTCCTCAAAAGCCTGATTCCAATACGAGCATAGGGGTTTTCCTGAGGCACCCATCAGAACTCATCTCGTCTCCACAAGGAAACCTGTGCATGGGAGCCATGTCCAAAGCTTAGGAGAGTACTTCAGGGTCCCGGTGCCACCGCCCCATTCCAAGGCCCTCATGGACACAAAAACACATTAGGACCCATCCTCAGGAAAGTCCATTTCAACTCAGCCACCCCGGTTGCTCCCGCAGAGCCATCAGATCTAAACTGTCTTGTTGCTAGGAGACAATTGGAATGCGAGGCGGTCTTACCAGGCATCCATCCGCGAACGGTGCTCTGGAGTCATTCCATATGGGATGTCCTGGAGCTGTCCAACATGTCTCAATTGTCCCACAGAAAAAATTTTTGAAGGGGGCATCCCACAACTCCCATCGTGGGATAACCTCAATGGCCTCGAGATTCCGCTCCCTTCATGAAGCGGCCGTCATGCTCAGAAACTCCAACCTGAGCCAACGTCTGATCCTCGCCCTGACTTCAGATGCATGAGATATTGGTTCAGATCTGCAGGGGGTACCTGCCGTGCCCTCGCCCTGAAACCCAAGTCTAGCTTGTCTTCTCAGACTTCCGTCCTCACACTCCTGGCCCCGAAGCCCTCAAGTTTGGCCATTCCGGACCCACAATGCAGCACTCTGCCTGCCCTCTAAAAAAAAAATTATTGCCTCATGAGCTGCCCAGGCACCTTAAATGAGGGTAAACCTACACAGCACTCGACTTTACCCAAATTATATAGTCTAACCTGGGCACTAATGCACTGTCGAACACAACCTGAGCCCGGACCTCCTGACCAACACCCAGAAAGCTGACCGCACACTGAGCACATAAAACCCGCCATGGCCTTAGGTCATCATCTCTTCCCTACCTCAGTTTTCAGGCTTCAGAACCGAGACCTTATCTCCAATCACTTCCCAGGGGTGAGTGTGATGCAGAAATCAGAACTCCTCCTTACCCATGGCAAGAACCCTGTGGTTGGCACGTTGTCCAACGTTCAGTGTAGGAGAAACCAGCATTCACCCAGAGGCCCCGCCTATTCTTGAGTGCGACGAGGGCATACACACGAATTGTGACCCTCAGCATGAGTCCTGTCCTCTAGTAAGTCCTCTCAGTTGCTGGACCATTAGATGTCATAATGGGCTTGACATGTCCCTAGGCCCCAATTTTTAACCAAATTTCTGATGGTCCAGTCGCCCCTCCCCACGGCTCTACTCTGGAATCCCTCATTTGGTGGGACAACTGAGGATAAAAAAGAAAAAAACAAGAATAAAAAAAAACGGACTTCTTCCAGCCCACAGAATGACCCCAAACTCTTTGGACGGGGCCAAACCACCTGAGAGTAAGACTCGTCCATTTCCCATGAAGTCACCCAGAAATTCAACGACCATGAGTGACACGATATCCAGAGACAAAAACTTGAGCAGGAGCCTCACACTCGCCCTTCTTTCAAATCCCGAAGAGTTCTCCTCATGGTCTGTAGATCAGTCCTGCCATACCTATGACCCGAAACATAAGCCGAGTTTGTGTTTTCAGACAACTGTCCAAACAGCCCTGGCCTACACAACCTACAGGCTCAGGCCCCTGGAGCCAAACCTGAGGACTGTACTTGCCCTCTCCAAGGGAATTGTGTGTGCCCATTCCAATGGCCACTACCCTTCTAATAGGATAAACCTCCAAAGTCCCTGATCCATCTCAATAGTGGTGGCTTCCCAGGAACAACAGGGGCAATCTGAGCCCAACTGAGCACCTACCTGCACTCAGACCCATAGACAGATGTCCCCAGAGGAAAAAGGAAAGAACAGGCCCCTAGGCACTAATCAGATCCATTGCTTTGGTTTCCAGGCATCTCTCCTCAGAGGCCTGGATTTCAAAAGCAGCATATAGCTGTTTCTTGACTCACCCATCAGAAAACATCTCATCTACACATGGGAAACTTGCACGTTGGAGCTGTGTCAAAGCCTCCGTTTAGGAGAACCCTTTAGGGCCCCAGTGCCACCGCTTCATTCCAAGGTCTCCATAGACACAAAAGCACGTTAGGACCCATCCCCAGGGGTGTCCATTTCAACTCAGCGTCCTCGGTTGCACCCCACAGATCCAGGAGATCTAACCTGTCTTGTTGCTAGGAGACAATTGGAATGCGAGGTGAGCTACCCATCCATCCATCCTTAGAACCCTGCTCAGAATCATTGGCCTGGAGCCAAACAACAGGTCTCAATTGTCCTGCAGAAGACTCTCTGCAGTTTGGAGCTTCTCACAACTCCCATCGTGGGAAAACCCCCATGGCCTCGTGATGCCCCCGCCCATTCATGAAGGGGCCATCAGGGACAGAAACTCCAACCTGAGCGATCGTCTGATCCTCGCCCTGACTTCAGATGCACGAGATCTCGATTCAGGTCTGTAGATTGTGCCTGCCATGGCCTCACCCAGAAACCTAAGCCTAGCTTGTGTTCTCAGACTTTTGTCGTCAGACTACTGGCCCACAAGCCCTCCAGTTTGGCAATCCAGAACTACAATGCAGCACTCTGCCGGCCCTCCAGAAGAAAAACATTGTCCTCTGGTGCTACCCAGTAATCCCAAATGAGGATCAACCTGCACCGACCTTGGCTGTACCCCAAATACATAGGCTGACCAGGGCACTAATGCCCTTTCTGACACAGCCTGAGCCTGGACCCCCTGGCCCCTCCCAGACACCTGGCCGCACACTGAGCACATCGAGCCGCCATGGCCTTAGTTCGTCATCTCTTCCCAACATCAATTTTCAGGTTTCAGAACCTAGACCTTATATCCAATCACTGCCCAGGGTTGAAGGTGATGCAGAAATCAGAACTCCTTCCCCATGGCAAGAAACCTTGTGGTTGGCATGTTGTCCAACGTTCAGTGTAGTTGAAACCAGTGTGGCCCATGAGGCCCCGCCCATGCTCGCGGGCCACATGGGTCACAAACACACATTGTGACGCTCAGGCTGAGCCCAGTCCTCAAGTAAGGCCACTCAGTGGCTGGATGAAGAGATATCATATTGGGCTTGCCAAGCCCCTAGGCCCCAATTTTTAACCATAGTTCGGGTTGTCCCTTCAGTCTTCCCCACGGCTTGGCTTTGGAATTCCTCTTTTGGTGGGACAGCTGAGGTAACAAAACTGAAATGAGTCCTCCCTTCCCACAGATTGACGAAAAGCAATTGGGAATCGGGCCAAATCTTCAGAGAGGAAGATTCGTCTATGGCCCATGAGGCGTCCCCGACATTCCACGGCCATCGCTGATACAAAATCCAGAGACAAAAGCCTGAGCAAGAGCCTCAGACTCACACATTCTTCATATCCTGAAGAGTTCTTCTCATGGTTTGCAGATCGGGCTTGCCATACCTACGTCCCCAAACCTAAGCTGAGTTTGTGTCTTCAGACTTCTGTCCTCAAAGTCTTGGGCCACACACCCTCCAGGCTGGGCCCCTCGAGCCACACATTAGGACTGTGCCTACCAATCCATGGCAATTCTGCCCATTCCATGGTCCAAAATCGTACAAATTAGGAGAAACCTCCAAAGTCCCTGAGGCCATCCCAATAGTGTAGGTCGCCCGGAACAAACAAGGGCTGTCTGACACCAGCTGATAATCGACCTCCACTCATACCATAGATGGATGTCCCCAGAGAAGAAGATTGAACCAGACAGGACCCTAGGCCATAATAGGATCCATTGCTTTGGGTTACAGGCATGTGTCCTCAAAAGCCTGATTCCAATACGAGCATAGGGGTTTTCCTGAGGCACCCATCAGAACTCATCTCGTCTCCACAAGGAAACCTGTGCATGGGAGCCATGTCCAAAGCTTAGGAGAGTACTTCAGGGTCCCGGTGCCACCGCCCCATTCCAAGGCCCTCATGGACACAAAAGCACATTAGGACCCATCCTCAGGAAAGTCCATTTCAATTCAGCCACCTCGGTTGCGCCCGCAGAGCCATGAGATCTAAACTGTCTTGTTGCTAGGAGACAATTGGAATGCGAGGCGGGCTTCCCAGGCATCCATCCGCGAACGGTGCTCTGGAGTCATTCCATATGGGATGTCCTGGAGCTGTCCAACAGGTCTCAATTGTCCCGCAGAAGGAATCCATGAAGGGGGCATCCCACAACTCCCAACGTGGGAAAACCTCAATGGCCTCGAGATTCCGCTCCCTTCATGAAGCGGCCGTCATGCTCAGAAACTCCAACCTGAGCCAACGTCTGATCCTCGCCCTGACTTCAGATGCATGAGATATTGGTTCAGATCTGCAGGGGGTACCTGCCGTGCCCTCGCCCTGAAACCCAAGTCTAGCTTGTCTTCTCAGACTTCCGTCCTCACACTCCTGGCCCCGAAGCCCTCAAGTTTGGCAATTCCGGACCCACAATGCAGCACTCTGCCTGCCCTCTAGAAAAAAAATTATTGCCTCATGAGCTGCCCAGGCACCTTAAATGAGGGTAAACCTACACAGCATTCGACTTTACCCAAATTATATAGTCTAACCTGGGCACTAATGCACTGTCGAACACAACCTTAGCCCGGACCTCCTGACCAACACCCAGAAAGCTGACCGCACACTGAGCACATAAAACCCGCCATGGCCTTAGGTCATCATCTCTTCCCTACCTCAGTTTTCAGGCTTCAGAACCGAGACCTTATCTCCAATCACTTCCCAGGGGTGAGTGTGATGCAGAAATCAGAACTCCTCCTTACCTATGGCAAGAACCCTGTGGTTGGCACGTTGTCCAACGTTCAGTGTAGGAGAAACCAGCATTCACCCTGAGGCCCCGCCCATTCTTGAGTGCGACGAGGGCATACACACGCATTGTGACCCTCAGCATGAGTCCTGTCCTCTAGTAAGTCCTCTCAGTTGCTGGACCATTAGATGTCATAATGGGCTTGACATGTCCCTAGGCCCCAATTTTTAACCAAATTTCTGATGGTCCAGTCGCCCCTCCCCAGGGCTCTACTCTGGAATCCCTCATTTGGTGGGACACCTGAGGATAAAAAAGAAAAAAACAAGAATAAAAAAAAAAACGGACTTCTTCCAGCCCACAGAATGACCCCAAACTCTTTGGACGGGGCCAAACCACCAGAGAGTACGACTCGTCCATTTCCCATGAAGTCACCCAGAAATTCCACGACCATGAGTGACACGATATCCAGAGACAAAAAACTTGAGCAGGAGCCTCACACTCGCCCTTCTTTCAAATCCCGAAGAGTTCTCCTCATGGTCTGTAGATCAGTCCTGCCATACCTATGACCCGAAACATAAGCCGAGTTTGTGTTTTCAGACAACTGTCCAAACAGCCCTGGCCTACACAACCTACAGGCTCAGGCCCCTGGAGTCAAACCTGAGGACTGTACTTGCCCTCTCCAAGGGATTTGTGTGTGCCCATTCCAATGGCCACTACCCTTCTAATAGGATAAACCTCCAAAGTCCCTGATCCATCTCAATAGTGGTGGCTTCCCAGGAACAAAAGGGGAAATCTGAGCCCAACTGAGCACCTACCTGCACTCAGACCAATAGACAGATGTCGCCAGAGGTAAAAAGGAAAGAACAGGCCCCTAGGCACTAATCAGATCCATTGCTTTGGTTTCCAGGCATCTCTCCTCAGAGGCCTGGATTTCAAAAGCAGCATATAGCTGTTTCTTGACTCACCCATCAGAAAACATCTCATCTACACATGGGAAACTTGCACGTTGGAGCTGTGTCAAAGCCTCCGTTTAGGAGAACCCTTTAGGGCCCCAGTGCCACCGCTTCATTCCAAGGTCTCCATAGACACAAAAGCACGTTAGGACCCATCCCCAGGGGTGTCCATTTCAACTCAGCGTCCTCGGTTGCTCCCCACAGATCCAGGAGATCTAACCTGTCTTGTTGCTAGGAGACAATTGGAATGCGAGGTGGGCTACCCAGCCATCCATCCTTAGAACCCTGCTCAGAATCATTGGCCTGGAGCCAAACAACAGGTCTCAATTGTCCTGCAGAAGACTCTCTGCAGTTTGGAGCTTCTCACAACTCCCATCGTGGGAAAACCCCCATGGCCTCGTGATGCCCCCGCCCATTCATGAAGGGGCCATCAGGGACAGAAACTCCAACCTGAGCGATCGTCTGATCCTCGCCCTGACTTCAGATGCACGAGATCTCGATTCAGGTCTGTAGATTGTGCCTGCCATGGCCTCACCCAGAAACCTAAGCCTAGCTTGTGTTCTCAGACTTTTGTCGTCAGACTACTGGCCCACAAGCCCTCCAGTTTGGCAATCCAGAACTACAATGTAGCACTCTGCCGGCCCTCCAGAAGAAAAACATTGTCCTCTGGTGCTACCCAGTAATCCCAAATGAGGATCAACCTGCACCGACCTTGGCTGTACCCCAAATACATAGGCTGACCAGGGCACTAATGCCCTTTCTGACACAGCCTGAGCCTGGACCCCCTGGCCCCTCCCAGACACCTGGCCGCACACTGAGCACATCGAGCCGCCATGGCCTTAGGTCGTCATCTCTTCCCAACATCAGTTTTCAGGTTTCAGAACCTAGACCTTATATCCAATCACTGCCCAGGGTTGAAGGTGATGCAGAAATCAGAACTCCTTCCCCATGGCAAGAAACCTTGTGGTTGGCATGTTGTCCAACGTTCAGTGTAGTTGAAACCAGTGTGGCCCATGAGGTCCCGCCCATGCTGGCGGGCCACATGGGTCACAAACACACATTGTGACGCTCAGGCTGAGCCCAGTCCTCAAGTAAGGCCACTCAGTGGCTGGATGAAGAGATATCATATTGGGCTTGCCAAGCCCCTAGGCCCCAATTTTTAACCATAGTTCGGGTTGTCCCTTCAGTCTTCCCCACGGCTTGGCTTTGGAATTCCTCTTTTTGTGGGACAGCTGAGGTAACAAAACTGAAATGAGTCCTCCCTTCCCACAGATTGACGAAAAGCAATTGGGAATCGGGCCAAATCCTCAGAGAGGAAGATTCGTCTATGGCCCATGAGGCGTCCCCGACATTCCACGGCCATCGCTGATACAAAATCCAGAGACAAAAGCCTGAGCAAGAGCCTCAGACTCACACATTCTTCATATCCTGAAGAGTTCTTCTCATGGTTTGCAGATCGGGCCTGCCATACCTACGTCCCCAAACCTAAGCTGAGTTTGTGTCTTCAGACTTCTGTCCTCAAAGTCTTGGGCCACACACCCTCCAGGCTGGGCCCCTCGAGCCACACATTAGGACTGTGCCTACCAATCCATGGCAATTCTGCCCATTCCATGGTCCAAAATCGTACAAATTAGGAGAAACCTCCAAAGTCCCTGAGGCCATCCCAATAGTGTAGGTCGCCCGGAACAAACAAGGGCTGTCTGACACCAGCTGATAATCGACCTCCACTCATACCATAGATGGATGTCCCCAGAGAAGAAGATAGAACCAGACAGGACCCTAGGCCATAATAGGATCCATTGCTTTGGGTTACAGGCATGTGTCCTCAAAAGCCTGATTCCAATACGAGCATAGGGGTTTTCCTGAGGCACCCATCAGAACTCATCTCGTCTCCACAAGGAAACCTGTGCATGGGAGCCATGTCCAAAGCTTAGGAGAGTACTTCAGGGTCCCGGTGCCACCGCCCCATTCCAAGGCCCTCATGGACACAAAAGCACATTAGGACCCATCCTCAGGAAAGTCCATTTCAATTCAGCCACCTCGGTTGCGCCCGCAGAGCCATCAGATCTAAACTGTCTTGTTGCTAGGAGACAATTGGAATGCGAGGCGGGCTTCCCAGGCATCCATCCGCGAACGGTGCTCTGGAGTCATTCCATATGGGATGTCCTGGAGCTGTCCAACAGGTCTCAATTGTCCCGCAGAAGGAATCCATGAAGGGGGCATCCCACAACTCCCAACGTGGGAAAACCTCAATGGCCTCGAGATTCCGCTCCCTTCATGAAGCGGCCGTCATGCTCAGAAACTCCAACCTGAGCCAACGTCTGATCCTCGCCCTGACTTCAGATGCATGAGATATTGGTTCAGATCTGCAGGGGGTACCTGCCGTGCCCTCGCCCTGAAACCCAAGTCTAGCTTGTCTTCTCAGACTTCCGTCCTCACACTCCTGGCCCCGAAGCCCTCAAGTTTGGCAATTCCGGACCCACAATGCAGCACTCTGCCTGCCCTCTAGAAAAAAAATTATTGCCTCATGAGATGCCCAGGCACCTTAAATGAGGGTAAACCTACACAGCATTCGACTTTACCCAAATTATATAGTCTAACCTGGGCACTAATGCACTGTCGAACACAACCTGAGCCCGGACCTCCTGACCAACACCCAGAAAGCTGACCGCACACTGAGCACATAAAACCCGCCATGGCCTTAGGTCATCATCTCTTCCCTACCTCAGTTTTCAGGCTTCAGAACCGAGACCTTATCTCCAATCACTTCCAGGGGTGAGTGTGATGCAGAAATCAGAACTCCTCCTTACCCATGGCAAGAACCCTGTGGTTGGCACGTTGTCCAACGTTCAGTGTAGGAGAAACCAGCATTCACCCTGAGTCCCCGCCCATTCTTGAGTGCGACGAGGGCATACACACGCATTGTGACCCTCAGCATGAGTCCTGTCCTCTAGTAAGTCCTCTCAGTTGCTGGACCATTAGATGTCATAATGGGCTTGACATGTCCCTAGGCCCCAATTTTTAACCAAATTTCTGATGGTCCAGTCGCCCCTCCCCAGGGCTCTACTCTGGAATCCCTCATTTGGTGGGACACCTGAGGATAAAAAAGAAAAAAACAAGAATAAAAAAAAAAAACGGACTTCTTCCAGCCCACAGAATGACCCCAAACTCTTTGGACGGGGCCAAACCACCAGAGAGTAAGACTTGTCCATTTCCCATGAAGTCACCCAGAAATTCCACGACCATGAGTGACACGATATCCAGAGACAAAAAACTTGAGCAGGAGCCTCACACTCGCCCTTCTTTCAAATCCCGAAGAGTTCTCCTCATGGTCTGTAGATCAGTCCTGCCATACCTATGACCCGAAACATAAGCCGAGTTTGTGTTTTCAGACAACTGTCCAAACAGCCCTGGCCTACACAACCTACAGGCTCAGGCCCCTGGAGCCAAACCTGAGGACTGTACTTGCCCTCTCCAAGGGATTTGTGTGTGCCCATTCCAATGGCCACTACCCTTCTAATAGGATAAACCTCCAAAGTCCCTGATCCATCTCAATAGTGGTGGCTTCCCAGGAACAAAAGGGGCAATCTGAGCCCAACTGAGCACCTACCTGCACTCAGACCAATAGACAGATGTCGCCAGAGGTAAAAAGGAAAGAACAGGCCCCTAGGCACTAATCAGATCCATTGCTTTGGTTTCCAGGCATCTCTCCTCAGAGGCCTGGATTTCAAAAGCAGCATATAGCTGTTTCTTGACTCACCCATCAGAAAACATCTCATCTACACATGGGAAACTTGCACGTTGGAGCTGTGTCAAAGCCTCCGTTTAGGAGAACCCTTTAGGGCCCCAGTGCCACCGCTTCATTCCAAGGTCTCCATAGACACAAAAGCACGTTAGGACCCATCCCCAGGGGTGTCCATTTCAACTCAGCGTCCTCGGTTGCTCCCCACAGATCCAGGAGATCTAACCTGTCTTGTTGCTAGGAGACAATTGGAATGCGAGGTGAGCTACCCATCCATCCATCCTTAGAACCCTGCTCAGAATCATTGGCCTGGAGCCAAACAACAGGTCTCAATTGTCCTGCAGAAGACTCTCTGCAGTTTGGAGCTTCTCACAACTCCCATCGTGGGAAAACCCCCATGGCCTCGTGATGCCCCCGCCCATTCATGAAGGGGCCATCAGGGACAGAAACTCCAACCTGAGCGATCGTCTGATCCTCGCCCTGACTTCAGATGCACGAGATCTCGATTCAGGTCTGTAGATTGTGCCTGCCATGGCCTCACCCAGAAACCTAAGCCTAGCTTGTGTTCTCAGACTTTTGTCGTCAGACTACTGGCCCACAAGCCCTCCAGTTTGGCAATCCAGAACTACAATGCAGCACTCTGCCGGCCCTCCAGAAGAAAAACATTGTCCTCTGGTGCTACCCAGTAATCCCAAATGAGGATCAACCTGCACCGACCTTGGCTGTACCCCAAATACATAGGCTGACCAGGGCACTAATGCCCTTTCTGACACAGCCTGAGCCTGGACCCCCTGGCCCCTCCCAGACACCTGGCCGCACACTGAGCACATCGAGCCGCCATGGCCTTAGGTCGTCATCTCTTCCCAACATCAGTTTTCAGGTTTCAGAACCTAGACCTTATATCCAATCACTGCCCAGGGTTGAAGGTGATGCAGAAATCAGAACTCCTTCCCCATGGCAAGAAACCTTGTGGTTGGCATGTTGTCCAACGTTCAGTGTAGTTGAAACCAGTGTGGCCCATGAGGCCCCGCCCATGCTCGTGGGCCACATGGGTCACAAACACACATTGTGACGCTCAGGCTGAGCCCAGTCCTCAAGTAAGGCCACTCAGTGGCTGGATGAAGAGATATCATATTGGGCTTGCCATGCCCCTAGGCCCCAATTTTTAACCATAGTTCGGGTTGTCCCTTCAGTCTTCCCCACGGCTTGGCTTTGGAATTCCTCTTTTGGTGGGACAGCTGAGGTAACAAAACTGAAATGAGTCCTCCCTTCCCACAGATTGACGAAAAGCAATTGGGAATCGGGCCAAATCCTCAGAGAGGAAGATTCGTCTATGG
The DNA here is from genome assembly GCF_964662115.1 of Mustela nivalis. Classification (NCBI taxonomy): domain Eukaryota; kingdom Metazoa; phylum Chordata; class Mammalia; order Carnivora; family Mustelidae; genus Mustela; species Mustela nivalis. Next base: position 652,342 of record NW_028136519.1, read on the forward strand.
CCCATGAGGCGTCCCCGACATTCCACGGCCATCGCTGATACAAAATCCAGAGACAAAAGCCTGAGCAAGAGCCTCAGACTCACACATTCTTCATATCCTGAAGAGTTCTTCTCATGGTTTGTAGATCGGGCCTGCCATACCTACGTCCCCAAACCTAAGCTGAGTTTGTGTCTTCAGACTTCTGTCCTCAAAGTCTTGGGCCACACACCCTCCAGGCTGGGCCCCTCGAGCCACACATTAGGACTGTGCCTACCAATCCATGGCAATTCTGCCCATTCCATGGTCCAAAATCGTACAAATTAGGAGAAACCTCCAAAGTCCCTGAGGCCATCCCAATAGTGTAGGTCGCCCGGAACAAACAAGGGCTGTCTGACACCAGCTGATAATCGACCTCCACTCATACCATAGATGGATGTCCCCAGAGAAGAAGATTGAACCAGACAGGACCCTAGGCCATAATAGGATCCATTGCTTTGGGTTACAGGCATGTGTCCTCAAAAGCCTGATTCCAATACGAGCATAGGGGTTTTCCTGAGGCACCCATCAGAACTCATCTCGTCTCCACAAGGAAACCTGTGCATGGGAGCCATGTCCAAAGCTTAGGAGAGTACTTCAGGGTCCCGGTGCCACCGCCCCATTCCAAGGCCCTCATGGACACAAAAGCACATTAGGACCCATCCTCAGGAAAGTCCATTTCAATTCAGCCACCTCGGTTGCGCCCGCAGAGCCATCAGATCTAAACTGTCTTGTTGCTAGGAGACAATTGGAATGCGAGGCGGGCTTCCCAGGCATCCATCCGCGAACGGTGCTCTGGAGTCATTCCATATGGGATGTCCTGGAGCTGTCCAACAGGTCTCAATTGTCCCGCAGAAGGAATCCATGAAGGGGGCATCCCACAACTCCCAACGTGGGAAAACCTCAATGGCCTCGAGATTCCGCTCCCTTCATGAAGCGGCCGTCATGCTCAGAAACTCCAACCTGAGCCAACGTCTGATCCTCGCCCTGACTTCAGATGCATGAGATATTGGTTCAGATCTGCAGGGGGTACCTGCCGTGCCCTCGCCCTGAAACCCAAGTCTAGCTTGTCTTCTCAGACTTCCGTCCTCACACTCCTGGCCCCGAAGCCCTCAAGTTTGGCAATTCCGGACCCACAATGCAGCACTCTGCCTGCCCTCTAGAAAAAAAATTATTGCCTCATGAGCTGCCCAGGCACCTTAAATGAGGGTAAACCTACACAGCATTCGACTTTACCCAAATTATATAGTCTAACCTGGGCACTAATGCACTGTCGAACACAACCTGAGCCCGGACCTCCTGACCAACACCCAGAAAGCTGACCGCACACTGAGCACATAAAACCCGCCATGGCCTTAGGTCATCATCTCTTCCCTACCTCAGTTTTCAGGCTTCAGAACCGAGACCTTATCTCCAATCACTTCCCAGGGGTGAGTGTGATGCAGAAATCAGAACTCCTCCTTACCCATGGCAAGAACCCTGTGGTTGGCACGTTGTCCAACGTTCAGTGTAGGAGAAACCAGCATTCACCCTGAGGCCCCGCCCATTCTTGAGTGCGACGAGGGCATACACACGCATTGTGACCCTCAGCATGAGTCCTGTCCTCTAGTAAGTCCTCTCAGTTGCTGGACCATTAGATGTCATAATGGGCTTGACATGTCCCTAGGCCCCAATTTTTAACCAAATTTCTGATGGTCCAGTCGCCCCTCCCCAGGGCTCTACTCTGGAATCCCTCATTTGGTGGGACACCTGAGGATAAAAAAGAAAAAAACAAGAATAAAAAAAAAAAACGGACTTCTTCCAGCCCACAGAATGACCCCAAACTCTTTGGACGGGGCCAAACCACCAGAGAGTAAGACTTGTCCATTTCCCATGAAGTCACCCAGAAATTCCACGACCATGAGTGACACGATATCCAGAGACAAAAAACTTGAGCAGGAGCCTCACACTCGCCCTTCTTTAAAATCCCGAAGAGTTCTCCTCATGGTCTGTAGATCAGTCCTGCCATACCTATGACCCGAAACATAAGCCGAGTTTGTGTTTTCAGACAACTGTCCAAACAGCCCTGGCCTACACAACCTACAGGCTCAGGCCCCTGGAGCCAAACCTGAGGACTGTACTTGCCCTCTCCAAGGGATTTGTGTGTGCCCATTCCAATGGCCACTACCCTTCTAATAGGATAAACCTCCAAAGTCCCTGATCCATCTCAATAGTGGTGGCTTCCCAGGAACAAAAGGGGCAATCTGAGCCCAACTGAGCACCTACCTGCACTCAGACCAATAGACAGATGTCGCCAGAGGTAAAAAGGAAAGAACAGGCCCCTAGGCACTAATCAGATCCATTGCTTTGGTTTCCAGGCATCTCTCCTCAGAGGCCTGGATTTCAAAAGCAGCATATAGCTGTTTCTTGACTCACCCATCAGAAAACATCTCATCTACACATGGGAAACTTGCACGTTGGAGCTGTGTCAAAGCCTCCGTTTAGGAGAACCCTTTAGGGCCCCAGTGCCACCGCTTCATTCCAAGGTCTCCATAGACACAAAAGCACGTTAGGACCCATCCCCAGGGGTGTCCATTTCAACTCAGCGTCCTCGGTTGCTCCCCACAGATCCAGGAGATCTAACCTGTCTTGTTGCTAGGAGACAATTGGAATGCGAGGTGAGCTACCCATCCATCCATCCTTAGAACCCTGCTCAGAATCATTGGCCTGGAGCCAAACAACAGGTCTCAATTGTCCTGCAGAAGACTCTCTGCAGTTTGGAGCTTCTCACAACTCCCATCGTGGGAAAACCCCCATGGCCTCGTGATGCCCCCGCCCATTCATGAAGGGGCCATCAGGGACAGAAACTCCAACCTGAGCGATCGTCTGATCCTCGCCCTGACTTCAGATGCACGAGATCTCGATTCAGGTCTGTAGATTGTGCCTGCCATGGCCTCACCCAGAAACCTAAGCCTAGCTTGTGTTCTCAGACTTTTGTCGTCAGACTACTGGCCCACAAGCCCTCCAGTTTGGCAATCCAGAACTACAATGCAGCACTCTGCCGGCCCTCCAGAAGAAAAACATTGTCCTCTGGTGCTACCCAGTAATCCCAAATGAGGATCAACCTGCACCGACCTTGGCTGTACCCCAAATACATAGGCTGACCAGGGCACTAATGCCCTTTCTGACACAGCCTGAGCCTGGACCCCCTGGCCCCTCCCAGACACCTGGCCGCACACTGAGCACATCGAGCCGCCATGGCCTTAGGTCGTCATCTCTTCCCAACATCAGTTTTCAGGTTTCAGAACCTAGACCTTATATCCAATCACTGCCCAGGGTTGAAGGTGATGCAGAAATCAGAACTCCTTCCCCATGGCAAGAAACCTTGTGGTTGGCATGTTGTCCAACGTTCAGTGTAGTTGAAACCAGTGTGGCCCATGAGGCCCCGCCCATGCTCGCGGGCCACATGGGTCACAAACACACATTGTGACGCTCAGGCTGAGCCCAGTCCTCAAGTAAGGCCACTCAGTGGCTGGATGAAGAGATATCATATTGGGCTTGCCATGCCCCTAGGCCCCAATTTTTAACCATAGTTCGGGTTGTCCCTTCAGTCTTCCCCACGGCTTGGCTTTGGAATTCCTCTTTTGGTGGGACAGCTGAGGTAACAAAACTGAAATGAGTCCTCCCTTCCCACAGATTGACGAAAAGCAATTGGGAATCGGGCCAAATCCTCAGAGAGGAAGATTCGTCTATGGCCCATGAGGCGTCCCCGACATTCCACGGCCATCGCTGATACAAAATCCAGAGACAAAAGCCTGAGTAAGAGCCTCAGACTCACACATTCTTCATATCCTGAAGAGTTCTTCTCATGGTTTGTAGATCGGGCCTGCCATACCTACGTCCCCAAACCTAAGCTGAGTTTGTGTCTTCAGACTTCTGTCCTCAAAGTCTTGGGCCACACACCCTCCAGGCTGGGCCCCTCGAGCCACACATTAGGACTGTGCCTACCAATCCATGGCAATTCTGCCCATTCCATGGTCCAAAATCGTACAAATTAGGAGAAACCTCCAAAGTCCCTGAGGCCATCCCAATAGTGTAGGTCGCCCGGAACAAACAAGGGCTGTCTGACACCAGCTGATAATCGACCTCCACTCATACCATAGATGGATGTCCCCAGAGAAGAAGATTGAACCAGACAGGACCCTAGGCCATAATAGGATCCATTGCTTTGGGTTACAGGCATGTGTCCTCAAAAGCCTGATTCCAATACGAGCATAGGGGTTTTCCTGAGGCACCCATCAGAACTCATCTCGTCTCCACAAGGAAACCTGTGCATGGGAGCCATGTCCAAAGCTTAGGAGAGTACTTCAGGGTCCCGGTGCCACCGCCCCATTCCAAGGCCCTCATGGACACAAAAGCACATTAGGACCCATCCTCAGGAAAGTCCATTTCAACTCAGCCACCCCGGTTGCTCCCGCAGAGCCATCAGATCTAAACTGACTTGTTGCTAGGAGACAATTGGAATGCGAGGCGGGCTTCCCAGGCATCCATCCGCGAACGGTGCTCTGGAGTCATTCCATATGGGATGTCCTGGAGCTGTCCAACAGGTCTCAATTGTCCCGCAGAAGGAATCCATGAAGGGGGCATCCCACAACTCCCAACGTGGGAAAACCTCAATGGCCTCGAGATTCCGCTCCCTTCATGAAGCGGCCGTCATGCTCAGAAACTCCAACCTGAGCCAACGTCTGATCCTCGCCCTGACTTCAGATGCATGAGATATTGGTTCAGATCTGCAGGGGGTACCTGCCGTGCCCTCGCCCTGAAACCCAAGTCTAGCTTGTCTTCTCAGACTTCCGTCCTCACACTCCTGGCCCCGAAGCCCTCAAGTTTGGCAATTCCGGACCCACAATGCAGCACTCTGCCTGCCCTCTAGAAAAAAAATTATTGCCTCATGAGCTGCCCAGGCACCTTAAATGAGGGTAAACCTACACAGCACTCGACTTTACCCAAATTATATAATCTAACCTGGGCACTAATGCACTGTCGAACACAACCTGAGCCCGGACCTCCTGACCAACACCCAGAAAGCTGACCGCACACTGAGCACATAAAACCCGCCATGGCCTTAGGTCATCATCTCTTCCCTACCTCAGTTTTCAGGCTTCAGAACCGAGACCTTATCTCCAATCACTTCCCAGGGGTGAGTGTGATGCAGAAATCAGAACTCCTCCTTACCGATGGCAAGAACCCTGTGGTTGGCACGTTGTCCAACGTTCAGTGTAGGAGAAACCAGCATTCACCCTGAGGCCCTGCCCATTCTTGAGTGCGAAGAGGGCATACACACGCATTGTGACCCTCAGCATGAGTCCTGTCCTCTAGTAAGTCCACTCATGCTGGACCATTAGATGTCATAATGGGCTTGACATTTCCCTAGGCCCCAATTTTTAACCAAATTTCTGATGGTCCAGTCGCCCCTCCCCAGGGCTCTACTCTGGAATCCCTCATTTGGTGGGACACCTGAGGATAAAAAAGAAAAAAACAAGAATAAAAAAAAAAACGGACTTCTTCCAGCCCACAGTATGACCCCAAACTCTTTGGACGGGGCCAAACCACCAGAGAGTAAGACTCGTCCATTTCCCATGAAGTCACCCAGAAATTCCACGACCATGAGTGACACGATATCCAGAGACAAAAAACTTGAGCAGGAGCCTCACAATCGCCCTTCTTTCAAATCCCGAAGAGTTCTCCTCATGGTCTGTAGATCAGTCGTGCCATACCTATGACCCGAAACATAAGCCGAGTTTGTGTTTTCAGACAACTGTCCAAACAGCCCTGGCCTACACAACCTACAGGATCAGGCCCCTGGAGCCAAACCTGAGGACTGTACTTCCCTCTCCAAGGGAATTGTGTGTGCCCATTCCAATGGCCACTACCCTTCTAATAGGATAAACCTCCAAAGTCCCTGATCCATCTCAATAGTGGTGGCTTCCCAGGAACAACAGGGGCAATCTGAGCCCAACTGAGCACCTACCTGCACTCAGACCCATAGACAGATGTCGCCAGAGGTAAAAAGGAAAGAACAGGCCCCTAGGCACTAATCAGATCCATTGCTTTGGTTTCCAGGCATCTCTCCTCAGAGGCCTGGATTTCAAAAGCAGCATATAGCTGCTTCTTGACTCACCTATCAGAAAACATCTCATCTACACATGGGAAACTTGCACGTTGGAGCTGTGTCAAAGCCTCCGTTTAGGAGAACCCTTTAGGGCCCCAGTGCCACCGCTTCATTCTAAGGTCTCCATAGACACAAAAGCACGATAGGACCCATCCCCAGGGGTGTCCATTTCAACTCAGCGTCCTCGGTTGCTCCCCACAGATCCAGGAGATCTAACCTGTCTTGTTGCTAGGAGACAATTGGAATGCGAGGTGGGCTACCCAGCCATCCATCCTTAGAACCCTGCTCAGAATCATTGGCCTGGAGCCAAACAACAGGTCTCAATTGTCCTGCAGAAGACTCTCTGCAGTTTGGAGCTACTCACAACACCCATCGTGGGAAAACCCCCATGGCCTCGTGATGCCCCCGCCCATTCATGAAGGGGCCATCAGGGGCAGAAACTCCAACCTGAGCAATCGTCTAAACCTCGCCCTGACTTCAGATGCACGAGATCTCGATTCAGGGCTGTAGATTGTGCCTGCCATGGCCTCACCCAGAAACCTAAGCCTAGCTTGTGTTCTCAGACTTTTGTCGTCAGACTACTGGCCCACAAGCCCTCCAGTTTGGCAATCCAGAACTACAATGCAGCACTCTGCCGGCCCTCCAGAAGAAAAACATTGTCCTCTGGTGCTACCCAGTAATCCCAAATGAGGATCAACCTGCACCGACCTTGGCTGTACCCCAAATACATAGGCTGACCAGGGCACTAATGCCCTTTCTGACACAGCCTGAGCCTGGACCCCCTGGCCCCTCCCAGACACCTGGCCGCACACTGAGCACATCGAGCCGACATGGCCTTAGGTCTTCATCTCTTCCCAACATCAGTTTTCAGGTTTCAGAACCTAGACCTTATATCCAATCACTGCCCAGGGTTGAAGGTGATGCAGAAATCAGAACTCCTTCCCCATGGCAAGAAACCTTGTGGTTGGCATGTTGTCCAACGTTCAGTGTAGTTGAAACCAGTGTGGCCCATGAGGCCCCGCCCATGCTCGTGGGCCACATGGGTCACAAACACACATTGTGACGCTCAGGCTGAGCCCAGTCCTCAAGTAAGGCCACTCAGTGGCTGGATGAAGAGATATCATATTGGGCTTGCCATGCCCCTAGGCCCCAATTTTTAACCATAGTTCGGGTTGTCCCTTCAGTCTTCCCCACGGCTTGGCTTTGGAATTCCTCTTTTGGTGGGACAGCTGAGGTAACAAAACTGAAATGAGTCCTCCCTTCCCACAGATTGACGAAAAGCAATTGGGAATCGGGCCAAATCCTCAGAGAGGAAGATTCGTCTATGGCCCATGAGGCGTCCCCGACATTCCACGGCCATCGCTGATACAAAATCCAGAGACAAAAGCCTGAGCAAGAGCCTCAGACTCACACATTCTTCATATCCTGAAGAGTTCTTCTCATGGTTTGTAGATCGGGCCTGCCATACCTACGTCCCCAAACCTAAGCTGAGTTTGTGTCTTCAGACTTCTGTCCTCAAAGTCTTGGGCCACACACCCTCCAGGCTGGGCCCCTCGAGCCACACATTAGGACTGTGCCTACCAATCCATGGCAATTCTGCCCATTCCATGGTCCAAAATCGTACAAATTAGGAGAAACCTCCAAAGTCCCTGAGGCCATCCCAATAGTGTAGGTCGCCCAGAACAAACAAGGGCTGTCTGACACCAGCTGATAATCGACCTCCACTCATACCATAGATGGATGTCCCCAGAGAAGAAGATTGAACCAGACAGGACCCTAGGCCATAATAGGATCCATTGCTTTGGGTTACAGGCATGTGTCCTCAAAAGCCTGATTCCAATACGAGCATAGGGGTTTTCCTGAGGCACCCATCAGAACTCATCTCGTCTCCACAAGGAAACCTGTGCATGGGAGCCATGTCCAAAGCTTAGGAGAGTACTTCAGGGTCCCGGTGCCACCGCCCCATTCCAAGGCCCTCATGGACACAAAAGCACATTAGGACCCATCCTCAGGAAAGTCCATTTCAATTCAGCCACCTCGGTTGCGCCCGCAGAGCCATCAGATCTAAACTGTCTTGTTGCTAGGAGACAATTGGAATGCGAGGCGGGCTTCCCAGGCATCCATCCGCGAACGGTGCTCTGGAGTCATTCCATATGGGATGTCCTGGAGCTGTCCAACAGGTCTCAATTGTCCCGCAGAAGGAATCCATGAAGGGGGCATCCCACAACTCCCAACGTGGGAAAACCTCAATGGCCTCGAGATTCCGCTCCCTTCATGAAGCGGCCGTCATGCTCAGAAACTCCAACCTGAGCCAACGTCTGATCCTCGCCCTGACTTCAGATGCATGAGATATTGTTTCAGATCTGCAGGGGGTACCTGCCGTGCCCTCGCCCTGAAACCCAAGTCTAGCTTGTCTTCTCAGACTTCCGTCCTCACACTCCTGGCCCCGAAGCCCTCAAGTTTGGCAATTCCGGACCCACAATGCAGCACTCTGCCTGCCCTCTAGAAAAAAAATTATTGCCTCATGAGCTGCCCAGGCACCTTAAATGAGGGTAAACCTACACAGCATTCGACTTTACCCAAATTATATAGTCTAACCTGGGCACTAATGCACTGTCGAACACAACCTGAGCCCGGACCTCCTGACCAACACCCAGAAAGCTGACCGCACACTGAGCACATAAAACCCGCCATGGCCTTAGGTCATCATCTCTTCCCTACCTCAGTTTTCAGGCTTCAGAACCGAGACCTTATCTCCAATCACTTCCCAGGGGTGAGTGTGATGCAGAAATCAGAACTCCTCCTTACCGATGGCAAGAACCCTGTGGTTGGCACGTTGTCCAACGTTCAGTGTAGGAGAAACCAGCATTCACCCTGAGGCCCTGCCCATTCTTGAGTGCGACGAGGGCATACACACGCATTGTGACCCTCAGCATGAGTCCTGTCCTCTAGTAAGTCCTCTCAGTTGCTGGACCATTAGATGTCATAATGGGCTTGACATGTCCCTAGGCCCCAATTTTTAACCAAATTTCTGATGGTCCAGTCGCCCCTCCCCAGGGCTCTACTCTGGAATCCCTCATTTGGTGGGACACCTGAGGATAAAAAAGAAAAAAACAAGAATAAAAAAAAAAAACGGACTTCTTCCAGCCCACAGAATGACCCCAAACTCTTTGGACGGGGCCAAACCACCAGAGAGTAAGACTTGTCCATTTCCCATGAAGTCACCCAGAAATTCCACGACCATGAGTGACACGATATCCAGAGACAAAAAACTTGAGCAGGAGCCTCACACTCGCCCTTCTTTCAAATCCCGAAGAGTTCTCCTCATGGTCTGTAGATCAGTCCTGCCATACCTATGACCCGAAACATAAGCCGAGTTTGTGTTTTCAGACAACTGTCCAAACAGCCCTGGCCTACACAACCTACAGGCTCAGGCCCCTGGAGCCAAACCTGAGGACTGTACTTGCCCTCTCCAAGGGATTTGTGTGTGCCCATTCCAATGGCCACTACCCTTCTAATAGGATAAACCTCCAAAGTCCCTGATCCATCTCAATAGTGGTGGCTTCCCAGGAACAAAAGGGGCAATCTGAGCCCAACTGAGCACCTACCTGCACTCAGACCAATAGACAGATGTCGCCAGAGGTAAAAAGGAAAGAACAGGCCCCTAGGCACTAATCAGATCCATTGCTTTGGTTTCCAGGCATCTCTCCTCAGAGGCCTGGATTTCAAAAGCAGCATATAGCTGTTTCTTGACTCACCCATCAGAAAACATCTCATCTACACATGGGAAACTTGCACGTTGGAGCTGTGTCAAAGCCTCCGTTTAGGAGAACCCTTTAGGGCCCCAGTGCCACCGCTTCATTCCAAGGTCTCCATAGACACAAAAGCACGTTAGGACCCATCCCCAGGGGTGTCCATTTCAACTCAGCGTCCTCGGTTGCTCCCCACAGATCCAGGAGATCTAACCTGTCTTGTTGCTAGGAGACAATTGGAATGCGAGGTGAGCTACCCATCCATCCATCCTTAGAACCCTGCTCAGAATCATTGGCCTGGAGCCAAACAACAGGTCTCAATTGTCCTGCAGAAGACTCTCTGCAGTTTGGAGCTTCTCACAACTCCCATCGTGGGAAAACCCCCATGGCCTCGTGATGCCCCCGCCCATTCATGAAGGGGCCATCAGGGACAGAAACTCCAACCTGAGCAATCGTCTGATCCTCGCCCTGACTTCAGATGCACGAGATCTCGATTCAGGTCTGTAGATTGTGCCTGCCATGGCCTCACCCAGAAACCTAAGCCTAGCTTGTGTTCTCAGACTTTTGTCGTCAGACTACTGGCCCACAAGCCCTCCAGTTTGGCAATCCAGAACTACAATGCAGCACTCTGCCGGCCCTCCAGAAGAAAAACATTGTCCTCTGGTGCTACCCAGTAATCCCAAATGAGGATCAACCTGCACCGACCTTGGCTGTACCCCAAATACATAGGCTGACCAGGGCACTAATGCCCTTTCTGACACAGCCTGAGCCTGGACCCCCTGGCCCCTCCCAGACACCTGGCCGCACACTGAGCACATCGAGCCGCCATGGCCTTAGGTCGTCATCTCTTCCCAACATCAGTTTTCAGGTTTCAGAACCTAGACCTTATATCCAATCACTGCCCAGGGTTGAAGGTGATGCAGAAATCAGAACTCCTTCCCCATGGCAAGAAACCTTGTGGTTGGCATGTTGTCCAACGTTCAGTGTAGTTGAAACCAGTGTGGCCCATGAGGCCCCGCCCATGCTCGCGGGCCACATGGGTCACAAACACACATTGTGACGCTCAGGCTGAGCCCAGTCCTCAAGTAAGGCCACTCAGTGGCTGGATGAAGAGATATCATATTGGGCTTGCCATGCCCCTAGGCCCCAATTTTAAACCATAGTTCGGGTTGTCCCTTCAGTCTTCCCCACGGCTTGGCTTTGGAATTCCTCTTTTGGTGGGACAGCTGAGGTAACAAAACTGAAATGAGTCCTCCCTTCCCACAGATTGACGAAAAGCAATTGGGAATCGGGCCAAATCCTCAGAGAGGAAGATTCGTCTATGGCCCATGAGGCGTCCCCGACATTCCACGGCCATCGCTGATACAAAATCCAGAGACAAAAGCCTGAGCAAGAGCCTCAGACTCACACATTCTTCATATCCTGAAGAGTTCTTCTCATGGTTTGTAGATCGGGCCTGCCATACCTACGTCCCCAAACCTAAGCTGAGTTTGTGTCTTCAGACTTCTGTCCTCAAAGTCTTGGGCCACACACCCTCCAGGCTGGGCCCCTCGAGCCACACATTAGGACTGTGCCTACCAATCCATGGCAATTCTGCCCATTCCATGGTCCAAAATCGTACAAATTAGGAGAAACCTCCAAAGTCCCTGAGGCCATCCCAATAGTGTAGGTCGCCCGGAACAAACAAGGGCTGTCTGACACCAGCTGATAATCGACCTCCACTCATACCATAGATGGATGTCCCCAGAGAAGAAGATTGAACCAGACAGGACCCTAGGCCATAATAGGATCCATTGCTTTGGGTTACAGGCATGTGTCCTCAAAAGCCTGATTCCAATACGAGCATAGGGGTTTTCCTGAGGCACCCATCAGAACTCATCTCGTCTCCACAAGGAAACCTGTGCAAGGGAGCCATGTCCAAAGCTTAGGAGAGTACTTCAGGGTCCCGGTGCCACCGCCCCATTCCAAGGCCCTCATGGACACAAAAGCACATTAGGACCCATCCTCAGGAAAGTCCATTTCAATTCAGCCACCTCGGTTGCGCCCGCAGAGCCATCAGATCTAAACTGTCTTGTTGCTAGGAGACAATTGGAATGCGAGGCGGGCTTCCCAGGCATCCATCCGCGAACGGTGCTCTGGAGTCATTCCATATGGGATGTCCTGGAGCTGTCCAACAGGTCTCAATTGTCCCGCAGAAGGAATCCATGAAGGGGGCATCCCACAACTCCCAACGTGGGAAAACCTCAATGGCCTCGAGATTCCGCTCCCTTCATGAAGCGGCCGTCATGCTCAGAAACTCCAACCTGAGCCAACGTCTGATCCTCGCCCTGACTTCAGATGCATGAGATATTGGTTCAGATCTGCAGGGGGTACCTGCCGTGCCCTCGCCCTGAAACCCAAGTCTAGCTTGTCTTCTCAGACTTCCGTCCTCACACTCCTGGCCCCGAAGCCCTCAAGTTTGGCAATTCCGGACCCACAATGCAGCACTCTGCCTGCCCTCTAGAAAAAAAATTATTGCCTCATGAGCTGCCCAGGCACCTTAAATGAGGGTAAACCTACACAGCATTCGACTTTACCCAAATTATATAGTCTAACCTGGGCACTAATGCACTGTCGAACACAACCTGAGCCCGGACCTCCTGACCAACACCCAGAAAGCTGACCGCACACTGAGCACATAAAACCCGCCATGGCCTTAGGTCATCATCTCTTCCCTACCTCAGTTTTCAGGCTTCAGAACCGAGACCTTATCTCCAATCACTTCCCAGGGGTGAGTGTGATGCAGAAATCAGAACTCCTCCTTACCCATGGCAAGAACCCTGTGGTTGGCACGTTGTCCAACGTTCAGTGTAGGAGAAACCAGCATTCACCCTGAGGCCCCGCCCATTCTTGAGTGCGACGAGGGCATACACACGCATTGTGACCCTCAGCATGAGTCCTGTCCTCTAGTAAGTCCTCTCAGTTGCTGGACCATTAGATGTCATAATGGGCTTGACATGTCCCTAGGCCCCAATTTTTAACCAAATTTCTGATGGTCCAGTCGCCCCTCCCCAGGGCTCTACTCTGGAATCCCTCATTTGGTGGGACACCTGAGGATAAAAAAGAAAAAAACAAGAATAAAAAAAAAAAAACGGACTTCTTCCAGCCCACAGAATGACCCCAAACTCTTTGGACGGGGCCAAACCACCAGAGAGTAAGACTTGTCCATTTCCCATGAAGTCACCCAGAAATTCCACGACCATGAGTGACACGATATCCAGAGACAAAAAACTTGAGCAGGAGCCTCACACTCGCCCTTCTTTAAAATCCCGAAGAGTTCTCCTCATGGTCTGTAGATCAGTCCTGCCATACCTATGACCCGAAACATAAGCCGAGTTTGTGTTTTCAGACAACTGTCCAAACAGCCCTGGCCTACACAACCTACAGGCTCAGGCCCCTGGAGCCAAACCTGAGGACTGTACTTGCCCTCTCCAAGGGATTTGTGTGTGCCCATTCCAATGGCCACTACCCTTCTAATAGGATAAACCTCCAAAGTCCCTGATCCATCTCAATAGTGGTGGCTTCCCAGGAACAAAAGGGGCAATCTGAGCCCAACTGAGCACCTACCTGCACTCAGACCAATAGACAGATGTCGCCAGAGGTAAAAAGGAAAGAACAGGCCCCTAGGCACTAATCAGATCCATTGCTTTGGTTTCCAGGCATCTCTCCTCAGAGGCCTGGATTTCAAAAGCAGCATATAGCTGTTTCTTGACTCACCCATCAGAAAACATCTCATCTACACATGGGAAACTTGCACGTTGGAGCTGTGTCAAAGCCTCCGTTTAGGAGAACCCTTTAGGGCCCCAGTGCCACCGCTTCATTCCAAGGTCTCCATAGACACAAAAGCACGTTAGGACCCATCCCCAGGGGTGTCCATTTCAACTCAGCGTCCTCGGTTGCTCCCCACAGATCCAGGAGATCTAACCTGTCTTGTTGCTAGGAGACAATTGGAATGCGAGGTGAGCTACCCATCCATCCATCCTTAGAACCCTGCTCAGAATCATTGGCCTGGAGCCAAACAACAGGTCTCAATTGTCCTGCAGAAGACTCTCTGCAGTTTGGAGCTTCTCACAACTCCCATCGTGGGAAAACCCCCATGGCCTCGTGATGCCCCCGCCCATTCATGAAGGGGCCATCAGGGACAGAAACTCCAACCTGAGCGATCGTCTGATCCTCGCCCTGACTTCAGATGCACGAGATCTCGATTCAGGTCTGTAGATTGTGCCTGCCATGGCCTCACCCAGAAACCTAAGCCTAGCTTGTGTTCTCAGACTTTTGTCGTCAGACTACTGGCCCACAAGCCCTCCAGTTTGGCAATCCAGAACTACAATGCAGCACTCTGCCGGCCCTCCAGAAGAAAAACATTGTCCTCTGGTGCTACCCAGTAATCCCAAATGAGGATCAACCTGCACCGACCTTGGCTGTACCCCAAATACATAGGCTGACCAGGGCACTAATGCCCTTTCTGACACAGCCTGAGCCTGGACCCCCTGGCCCCTCCCAGACACCTGGCCGCACACTGAGCACATCGAGCCGCCATGGCCTTAGGTCGTCATCTCTTCCCAACATCAGTTTTCAGGTTTCAGAACCTAGACCTTATATCCAATCACTGCCCAGGGTTGAAGGTGATGCAGAAATCAGAACTCCTTCCCCATGGCAAGAAACCTTGTGGTTGGCATGTTGTCCAACGTTCAGTGTAGTTGAAACCAGTGTGGCCCATGAGGCCCCGCCCATGCTCGCGGGCCACATGGGTCACAAACACACATTGTGACGCTCAGGCTGAGCCCAGTCCTCAAGTAAGGCCACTCAGTGGCTGGATGAAGAGATATCATATTGGGCTTGCCATGCCCCTAGGCCCCAATTTTTAACCATAGTTCGGGTTGTCCCTTCAGTCTTCCCCACGGCTTGGCTTTGGAATTCCTCTTTTGGTGGGACAGCTGAGGTAACAAAACTGAAATGAGTCCTCCCTTCCCACAGATTGACGAAAAGCAATTGGGAATCGGGCCAAATCCTCAGAGAGGAAGATTCGTCTATGGCCCATGAGGCGTCCCCGACATTCCACGGCCATCGCTGATACAAAATCCAGAGACAAAAGCCTGAGCAAGAGCCTCAGACTCACACATTCTTCATATCCTGAAGAGTTCTTCTCATGGTTTGTAGATCGGGCCTGCCATACCTACGTCCCCAAACCTAAGCTGAGTTTGTGTCTTCAGACTTCTGTCCTCAAAGTCTTGGGCCACACACCCTCCAGGCTGGGCCCCTCGAGCCACACATTAGGACTGTGCCTACCAATCCATGGCAATTCTGCCCATTCCATGGTCCAAAATCGTACAAATTAGGAGAAACCTCCAAAGTCCCTGAGGCCATCCCAATAGTGTAGGTCGCCCGGAACAAACAAGGGCTGTCTGACACCAGCTGATAATCGACCTCCACTCATACCATAGATGGATGTCCCCAGAGAAGAAGATTGAACCAGACAGGACCCTAGGCCATAATAGGATCCATTGCTTTGGGTTACAGGCATGTGTCCTCAAAAGCCTGATTCCAATACGAGCATAGGGGTTTTCCTGAGGCACCCATCAGAACTCATCTCGTCTCCACAAGGAAACCTGTGCATGGGAGCCATGTCCAAAGCTTAGGAGAGTACTTCAGGGTCCCGGTGCCACCGCCCCATTCCAAGGCCCTCATGGACACAAAAGCACATTAGGACCCATCCTCAGGAAAGTCCATTTCAACTCAGCCACCCCGGTTGCTCCCGCAGAGCCATCAGATCTAAACTGACTTGTTGCTAGGAGACAATTGGAATGCGAGGCGGGCTTCCCAGGCATCCATCCGCGAACGGTGCTCTGGAGTCATTCCATATGGGATGTCCTGGAGCTGTCCAACAGGTCTCAATTGTCCCGCAGAAGGAATCCATGAAGGGGGCATCCCACAACTCCCAACGTGGGAAAACCTCAATGGCCTCGAGATTCCGCTCCCTTCATGAAGCGGCCGTCATGCTCAGAAACTCCAACCTGAGCCAACGTCTGATCCTCGCCCTGACTTCAGATGCATGAGATATTGGTTCAGATCTGCAGGGGGTACCTGCCGTGCCCTCGCCCTGAAACCCAAGTCTAGCTTGTCTTCTCAGACTTCCGTCCTCACACTCCTGGCCCCGAAGCCCTCAAGTTTGGCAATTCCGGACCCACAATGCAGCACTCTGCCTGCCCTCTAGAAAAAAAATTATTGCCTCATGAGCTGCCCAGGCACCTTAAATGAGGGTAAACCTACACAGCACTCGACTTTACCCAAATTATATAATCTAACCTGGGCACTAATGCACTGTCGAACACAACCTGAGCCCGGACCTCCTGACCAACACCCAGAAAGCTGACCGCACACTGAGCACATAAAACCCGCCATGGCCTTAGGTCATCATCTCTTCCCTACCTCAGTTTTCAGGCTTCAGAACCGAGACCTTATCTCCAATCACTTCCCAGGGGTGAGTGTGATGCAGAAATCAGAACTCCTCCTTCCCGATGGCAAGAACCCTGTGGTTGGCACGTTGTCCAACGTTCAGTGTAGGAGAAACCAGCATTCACCCTGAGGCCCTGCCCATTCTTGAGTGCGAAGAGGGCATACACACGCATTGTGACCCTCAGCATGAGTCCTGTCCTCTAGTAAGTCCACTCATGCTGGACCATTAGATGTCATAATGGGCTTGACATTTCCCTAGGCCCCAATTTTTAACCAAATTTCTGATGGTCCAGTCGCCCCTCCCCAGGGCTCTACTCTGGAATCCCTCATTTGGTGGGACACCTGAGGATAAAAAAGAAAAAAACAAGAATAAAAAAAAAAACGGACTTCTTCCAGCCCACAGTATGACCCCAAACTCTTTGGACGGGGCCAAACCACCAGAGAGTAAGACTCGTCCATTTCCCATGAAGTCACCCAGAAATTCCACGACCATGAGTGACACGATATCCAGAGACAAAAAACTTGAGCAGGAGCCTCACAATCGCCCTTCTTTCAAATCCCGAAGAGTTCTCCTCATGGTCTGTAGATCAGTCGTGCCATACCTATGACCCGAAACATAAGCCGAGTTTGTGTTTTCAGACAACTGTCCAAACAGCCCTGGCCTACACAACCTACAGGATCAGGCCCCTGGAGCCAAACCTGAGGACTGTACTTCCCTCTCCAAGGGAATTGTGTGTGCCCATTCCAATGGCCACTACCCTTCTAATAGGATAAACCTCCAAAGTCCCTGATCCATCTCAATAGTGGTGGCTTCCCAGGAACAACAGGGGCAATCTGAGCCCAACTGAGCACCTACCTGCACTCAGACCCATAGACAGATGTCGCCAGAGGTAAAAAGGAAAGAACAGGCCCCTAGGCACTAATCAGATCCATTGCTTTGGTTTCCAGGCATCTCTCCTCAGAGGCCTGGATTTCAAAAGCAGCATATAGCTGCTTCTTGACTCACCTATCAGAAAACATCTCATCTACACATGGGAAACTTGCACGTTGGAGCTGTGTCAAAGCCTCCGTTTAGGAGAACCCTTTAGGGCCCCAGTGCCACCGCTTCATTCTAAGGTCTCCATAGACACAAAAGCACGATAGGACCCATCCCCAGGGGTGTCCATTTCAACTCAGCGTCCTCGGTTGCTCCCCACAGATCCAGGAGATCTAACCTGTCTTGTTGCTAGGAGACAATTGGAATGCGAGGTGGGCTACCCAGCCATCCATCCTTAGAACCCTGCTCAGAATCATTGGCCTGGAGCCAAACAACAGGTCTCAATTGTCCTGCAGAAGACTCTCTGCAGTTTGGAGCTACTCACAACACCCATCGTGGGAAAACCCCCATGGCCTCGTGATGCCCCCGCCCATTCATGAAGGGGCCATCAGGGGCAGAAACTCCAACCTGAGCAATCGTCTAAACCTCGCCCTGACTTCAGATGCACGAGATCTCGATTCAGGGCTGTAGATTGTGCCTGCCATGGCCTCACCCAGAAACCTAAGCCTAGCGTGTGTTCTCAGACTTTTGTCGTCAGACTACTGGCCCACAAGCCCTCCAGTTTGGCAATCCAGAACTACAATGCAGCACTCTGCCGGCCCTCCAGAAGAAAAACATTGTCCTCTGGTGCTACCCAGTAATCCCAAATGAGGATCAACCTGCACCGACCTTGGCTGTACCCCAAATACATAGGCTGACCAGGGCACTAATGCCCTTTCTGACACAGCCTGAGCCTGGACCCCCTGGCCCCTCCCAGACACCTGGCCGCACACTGAGCACATCGAGCCGACATGGCCTTAGGTCTTCATCTCTTCCCAACATCAGTTTTCAGGTTTCAGAACCTAGACCTTATATCCAATCACTGCCCAGGGTTGAAGGTGATGCAGAAATCAGAACTCCTTCCCCATGGCAAGAAACCTTGTGGTTGGCATGTTGTCCAACTTTCAGTGTAGTTGAAACCAGTGTGGCCCATGAGGCCCCGCCCATGCTCGCGGGCCACATGGGTCACAAACACACATTGTGACGCTCAGGCTGAGCCCAGTCCTCAAGTAAGGCCACTCAGTGGCTGGATGAAGAGATATCATATTGGGCTTGCCATGCCCCTAGGCCCCAATTTTTAACCATAGTTCGGGTTGTCCCTTCAGTCTTCCCCACGGCTTGGCTTTGGAATTCCTCTTTTGGTGGGACAGCTGAGGTAACAAAACTGAAATGAGTCCTCCCTTCCCACAGATTGACGAAAAGCAATTGGGAATCGGGCCAAATCCTCAGAGAGGAAGATTCGTCTATGGCCCATGAGGCGTCCCCGACATTCCACGGCCATCGCTGATACAAAATCCAGAGACAAAAGCCTGAGCAAGAGCCTCAGACTCACACATTCTTCATATCCTGAAGAGTTCTTCTCATGGTTTGTAGATCGGGCCTGCCATACCTACGTCCCCAAACCTAAGCTGAGTTTGTGTCTTCAGACTTCTGTCCTCAAAGTCTTGGGCCACACACCCTCCAGGCTGGGCCCCTCGAGCCACACATTAGGACTGTGCCTACCAATCCATGGCAATTCTGCCCATTCCATGGTCCAAAATCGTACAAATTAGGAGAAACCTCCAAAGTCCCTGAGGCCATCCCAATAGTGTAGGTCGCCCAGAACAAACAAGGGCTGTCTGACACCAGCTGATAATCGACCTCCACTCATACCATAGATGGATGTCCCCAGAGAAGAAGATTGAACCAGACAGGACCCTAGGCCATAATAGGATCCATTGCTTTGGGTTACAGGCATGTGTCCTCAAAAGCCTGATTCCAATACGAGCATAGGGGTTTTCCTGAGGCACCCATCAGAACTCATCTCGTCTCCACAAGGAAACCTGTGCATGGGAGCCATGTCCAAAGCTTAGGAGAGGACTTCAGGGTCCCGGTGCCACCGCCCCATTCCAAGGCCCTCATGGACACAAAAGCACATTAGGACCCATCCTCAGGAAAGTCCATTTCAATTCAGCCACCTCGGTTGCGCCCGCAGAGCCATCAGATCTAAACTGTCTTGTTGCTAGGAGACAATTGGAATGCGAGGCGGGCTTCCCAGGCATCCATCCGCGAACGGTGCTCTGGAGTCATTCCATATGGGATGTCCTGGAGCTGTCCAACAGGTCTCAATTGTCCCGCAGAAGGAATCCATGAAGGGGGCATCCCACAACTCCCAACGTGGGAAAACCTCAATGGCCTCGAGATTCCGCTCCCTTCATGAAGCGGCCGTCATGCTCAGAAACTCCAACCTGAGCCAACGTCTGATCCTCGCCCTGACTTCAGATGCATGAGATATTGGTTCAGATCTGCAGGGGGTACCTGCCGTGCCCTCGCCCTGAAACCCAAGTCTAGCTTGTCTTCTCAGACTTCCGTCCTCACACTCCTGGCCCCGAAGCCCTCAAGTTTGGCAATTCCGGACCCACAATGCAGCACTCTGCCTGCCCTCTAGAAAAAAAATTATTGCCTCATGAGCTGCCCAGGCACCTTAAATGAGGGTTAACCTACACAGCATTCGACTTTACCCAAATTATATAGTCTAACCTGGGCACTAATGCACTGTCGAACACAACCTGAGCCCGGACCTCCTGACCAACACCCAGAAAGCTGACCGCACACTGAGCACATAAAACCCGCCATGGCCTTAGGTCATCATCTCTTCCCTACCTCAGTTTTCAGGCTTCAGAACCGAGACCTTATCTCCAATCACTTCCCAGGGGTGAGTGTGATGCAGAAATCAGAACTCCTCCTTACCCATGGCAAGAACCCTGTGGTTGGCACGTTGTCCAACGTTCAGTGTAGGAGAAACCAGCATTCACCCTGAGGCCCCGCCCATTCTTGAGTGCGACGAGGGCATACACACGCATTGTGACCCTCAGCATGAGTCCTGTCCTCTAGTAAGTCCTCTCAGTTGCTGGACCATTAGATGTCATAATGGGCTTGACATGTCCCTAGGCCCCAATTTTTAACCAAATTTCTGATGGTCCAGTCGCCCCTCCCCAGGGCTCTACTCTGGAATCCCTCATTTGGTGGGACACCTGAGGATAAAAAAGAAAAAAACAAGAATAAAAAAAAAAAAACGGACTTCTTCCAGCCCACAGAATGACCCCAAACTCTTTGGACGGGGCCAAACCACCAGAGAGTAAGACTTGTCCATTTCCCATGAAGTCACCCAGAAATTCCACGACCATGAGTGACACGATATCCAGAGACAAAAAACTTGAGCAGGAGCCTCACACTCGCCCTTCTTTCAAATCCCGAAGAGTTCTCCTCATGGTCTGTAGATCAGTCCTGCCATACCTATGACCCGAAACATAAGCCGAGTTTGTGTTTTCAGACAACTGTCCAAACAGCCCTGGCCTACACAACCTACAGGCTCAGGCCCCTGGAGCCAAACCTGAGGACTGTACTTGCCCTCTCCAAGGGATTTGTGTGTGCCCATTCCAATGGCCACTACCCTTCTAATAGGATAAACCTCCAAAGTCCCTGATCCATCTCAATAGTGGTGGCTTCCCAGGAACAAAAGGGGCAATCTGAGCCCAACTGAGCACCTACCTGCACTCAGACCAATAGACAGATGTCGCCAGAGGTAAAAAGGAAAGAACAGGCCCCTAGGCACTAATCAGATCCATTGCTTTGGTTTCCAGGCATCTCTCCTCAGAGGCCTGGATTTCAAAAGCAGCATATAGCTGTTTCTTGACTCACCCATCAGAAAACATCTCATCTACACATGGGAAACTTGCACGTTGGAGCTGTGTCAAAGCCTCCGTTTAGGAGAACCCTTTAGGGCCCCAGTGCCACCGCTTCATTCCAAGGTCTCCATAGACACAAAAGCACGTTAGGACCCATCCCCAGGGGTGTCCATTTCAACTCAGCGTCCTCGGTTGCTCCCCACAGATCCAGGAGATCTAACCTGTCTTGTTGCTAGGAGACAATTGGAATGCGAGGTGAGCTACCCATCCATCCATCCTTAGAACCCTGCTCAGAATCATTGGCCTGGAGCCAAACAACAGGTCTCAATTGTCCTGCAGAAGACTCTCTGCAGTTTGGAGCTTCTCACAACTCCCATCGTGGGAAAACCCCCATGGCCTCGTGATGCCCCCGCCCATTCATGAAGGGGCCATCAGGGACAGAAACTCCAACCTGAGCGATCGTCTGATCCTCGCCCTGACTTCAGATGCACGAGATCTCGATTCAGGTCTGTAGATTGTGCCTGCCATGGCCTCACCCAGAAACCTAAGCCTAGCTTGTGTTCTCAGACTTTTGTCGTCAGACTACTGGCCCACAAGCCCTCCAGTTTGGCAATCCAGAACTACAATGCAGCACTCTGCCGGCCCTCCAGAAGAAAAACATTGTCCTCTGGTGCTACCCAGTAATCCCAAATGAGGATCAACCTGCACCGACCTTGGCTGTACCCCAAATACATAGGCTGACCAGGGCACTAATGCCCTTTCTGACACAGCCTGAGCCTGGACCCCCTGGCCCCTCCCAGACACCTGGCCGCACACTGAGCACATCGAGCCGCCATGGCCTTAGGTCGTCATCTCTTCCCAACATCAGTTTTCAGGTTTCAGAACCTAGACCTTATATCCAATCACTGCCCAGGGTTGAAGGTGATGCAGAAATCAGAACTCCTTCCCCATGGCAAGAAACCTTGTGGTTGGCATGTTGTCCAACGTTCAGTGTAGTTGAAACCAGTGTGGCCCATGAGGCCCCGCCCATGCTCGCGGGCCACATGGGTCACAAACACACATTGTGACGCTCAGGCTGAGCCCAGTCCTCAAGTAAGGCCACTCAGTGGCTGGATGAAGAGATATCATATTGGGCTTGCCATGCCCCTAGGCCCCAATTTTAAACCATAGTTCGGGTTGTCCCTTCAGTCTTCCCCACGGCTTGGCTTTGGAATTCCTCTTTTGGTGGGACAGCTGAGGTAACAAAACTGAAATGAGTCCTCCCTTCCCACAGATTGACGAAAAGCAATTGGGAATCGGGCCAAATCCTCAGAGAGGAAGATTCGTCTATGGCCCATGAGGCGTCCCCGACATTCCACGGCCATCGCTGATACAAAATCCAGAGACAAAAGCCTGAGTAAGAGCCTCAGACTCACACATTCTTCATATCCTGAAGAGTTCTTCTCATGGTTTGTAGATCGGGCCTGCCATACCTACGTCCCCAAACCTAAGCTGAGTTTGTGTCTTCAGACTTCTGTCCTCAAAGTCTTGGGCCACACACCCTCCAGGCTGGGCCCCTCGAGCCACACATTAGGACTGTGCCTACCAATCCATGGCAATTCTGCCCATTCCATGGTCCAAAATCGTACAAATTAGGAGAAACCTCCAAAGTCCCTGAGGCCATCCCAATAGTGTAGGTCGCCCGGAACAAACAAGGGCTGTCTGACACCAGCTGATAATCGACCTCCACTCATACCATAGATGGATGTCCCCAGAGAAGAAGATTGAACCAGACAGGACCCTAGGCCATAATAGGATCCATTGCTTTGGGTTACAGGCATGTGTCCTCAAAAGCCTGATTCCAATACGAGCATAGGGGTTTTCCTGAGGCACCCATCAGAACTCATCTCGTCTCCACAAGGAAACCTGTGCATGGGAGCCATGTCCAAAGCTTAGGAGAGTACTTCAGGGTCCCGGTGCCACCGCCCCATTCCAAGGCCCTCATGGACACAAAAGCACATTAGGACCCATCCTCAGGAAAGTCCATTTCAACTCAGCCACCCCGGTTGCTCCCGCAGAGCCATCAGATCTAAACTGACTTGTTGCTAGGAGACAATTGGAATGCGAGGCGGGCTTCCCAGGCATCCATCCGCGAACGGTGCTCTGGAGTCATTCCATATGGGATGTCCTGGAGCTGTCCAACAGGTCTCAATTGTCCCGCAGAAGGAATCCATGAAGGGGGCATCCCACAACTCCCAACGTGGGAAAACCTCAATGGCCTCGAGATTCCGCTCCCTTCATGAAGCGGCCGTCATGCTCAGAAACTCCAACCTGAGCCAACGTCTGATCCTCGCCCTGACTTCAGATGCATGAGATATTGGTTCAGATCTGCAGGGGGTACCTGCCGTGCCCTCGCCCTGAAACCCAAGTCTAGCTTGTCTTCTCAGACTTCCGTCCTCACACTCCTGGCCCCGAAGCCCTCAAGTTTGGCAATTCCGGACCCACAATGCAGCACTCTGCCTGCCCTCTAGAAAAAAAATTATTGCCTCATGAGCTGCCCAGGCACCTTAAATGAGGGTAAACCTACACAGCACTCGACTTTACCCAAATTATATAATCTAACCTGGGCACTAATGCACTGTCGAACACAACCTGAGCCCGGACCTCCTGACCAACACCCAGAAAGCTGACCGCACACTGAGCACATAAAACCCGCCATGGCCTTAGGTCATCATCTCTTCCCTACCTCAGTTTTCAGGCTTCAGAACCGAGACCTTATCTCCAATCACTTCCCAGGGGTGAGTGTGATGCAGAAATCAGAACTCCTCCTTACCGATGGCAAGAACCCTGTGGTTGGCACGTTGTCCAACGTTCAGTGTAGGAGAAACCAGCATTCACCCTGAGGCCCTGCCCATTCTTGAGTGCGAAGAGGGCATACACACGCATTGTGACCCTCAGCATGAGTCCTGTCCTCTAGTAAGTCCACTCATGCTGGACCATTAGATGTCATAATGGGCTTGACATTTCCCTAGGCCCCAATTTTTAACCAAATTTCTGATGGTCCAGTCGCCCCTCCCCAGGGCTCTACTCTGGAATCCCTCATTTGGTGGGACACCTGAGGATAAAAAAGAAAAAAACAAGAATAAAAAAAAAAACGGACTTCTTCCAGCCCACAGTATGACCCCAAACTCTTTGGACGGGGCCAAACCACCAGAGAGTAAGACTCGTCCATTTCCCATGAAGTCACCCAGAAATTCCACGACCATGAGTGACACGATATCCAGAGACAAAAAACTTGAGCAGGAGCCTCACAATCGCCCTTCTTTCAAATCCCGAAGAGTTCTCCTCATGGTCTGTAGATCAGTCGTGCCATACCTATGACCCGAAACATAAGCCGAGTTTGTGTTTTCAGACAACTGTCCAAACAGCCCTGGCCTACACAACCTACAGGATCAGGCCCCTGGAGCCAAACCTGAGGACTGTACTTCCCTCTCCAAGGGAATTGTGTGTGCCCATTCCAATGGCCACTACCCTTCTAATAGGATAAACCTCCAAAGTCCCTGATCCATCTCAATAGTGGTGGCTTCCCAGGAACAACAGGGGCAATCTGAGCCCAACTGAGCACCTACCTGCACTCAGACCCATAGACAGATGTCGCCAGAGGTAAAAAGGAAAGAACAGGCCCCTAGGCACTAATCAGATCCATTGCTTTGGTTTCCAGGCATCTCTCCTCAGAGGCCTGGATTTCAAAAGCAGCATATAGCTGCTTCTTGACTCACCTATCAGAAAACATCTCATCTACACATGGGAAACTTGCACGTTGGAGCTGTGTCAAAGCCTCCGTTTAGGAGAACCCTTTAGGGCCCCAGTGCCACCGCTTCATTCTAAGGTCTCCATAGACACAAAAGCACGATAGGACCCATCCCCAGGGGTGTCCATTTCAACTCAGCGTCCTCGGTTGCTCCCCACAGATCCAGGAGATCTAACCTGTCTTGTTGCTAGGAGACAATTGGAATGCGAGGTGGGCTACCCAGCCATCCATCCTTAGAACCCTGCTCAGAATCATTGGCCTGGAGCCAAACAACAGGTCTCAATTGTCCTGCAGAAGACTCTCTGCAGTTTGGAGCTACTCACAACACCCATCGTGGGAAAACCCCCATGGCCTCGTGATGCCCCCGCCCATTCATGAAGGGGCCATCAGGGGCAGAAACTCCAACCTGAGCAATCGTCTAAACCTCGCCCTGACTTCAGATGCACGAGATCTCGATTCAGGGCTGTAGATTGTGCCTGCCATGGCCTCACCCAGAAACCTAAGCCTAGCTTGTGTTCTCAGACTTTTGTCGTCAGACTACTGGCCCACAAGCCCTCCAGTTTGGCAATCCAGAACTACAATGCAGCACTCTGCCGGCCCTCCAGAAGAAAAACATTGTCCTCTGGTGCTACCCAGTAATCCCAAATGAGGATCAACCTGCACCGACCTTGGCTGTACCCCAAATACATAGGCTGACCAGGGCACTAATGCCCTTTCTGACACAGCCTGAGCCTGGACCCCCTGGCCCCTCCCAGACACCTGGCCGCACACTGAGCACATCGAGCCGACATGGCCTTAGGTCTTCATCTCTTCCCAACATCAGTTTTCAGGTTTCAGAACCTAGACCTTATATCCAATCACTGCCCAGGGTTGAAGGTGATGCAGAAATCAGAACTCCTTCCCCATGGCAAGAAACCTTGTGGTTGGCATGTTGTCCAACGTTCAGTGTAGTTGAAACCAGTGTGGCCCATGAGGCCCCGCCCATGCTCGCGGGCCACATGGGTCACAAACACACATTGTGACGCTCAGGCTGAGCCCAGTCCTCAAGTAAGGCCACTCAGTGGCTGGATGAAGAGATATCATATTGGGCTTGCCAAGCCCCTAGGCCCCAATTTTTAACCATAGTTCGGGTTGTCCCTTCAGTCTTCCCCACGGCTTGGCTTTGGAATTCCTCTTTTTGTGGGACAGCTGAGGTAACAAAACTGAAATGAGTCCTCCCTTCCCACAGATTGACGAAAAGCAATTGGGAATCGGGCCAAATCTTCAGAGAGGAAGATTCGTCTATGGCCCATGAGGCGTCCCCGACATTCCACGGCCATCGCTGATACAAAATCCAGAGACAAAAGCCTAAGCAAGAGCCTCAGACTCACACATTCTTCATATCCTGAAGAGTTCTTCTCATGGTTTGCAGATCGGGCTTGCCATACCTACGTCCCCAAACCTAAGCTGAGTTTGTGTCTTCAGACTTCTGTCCTCAAAGTCTTGGGCCACACACCCTCCAGGCTGGGCCCCTCGAGCCACACATTAGGACTGTGCCTACCAATCCATGGCAATTCTGCCCATTCCATGGTCCAAAATCGTACAAATTAGGAGAAACCTCCAAAGTCCCTGAGGCCATCCCAATAGTGTAGGTCGCCCGGAACAAACAAGGGCTGTCTGACACCAGCTGATAATCGACCTCCACTCATACCATAGATGGATGTCCCCAGAGAAGAAGATTGAACCAGACAGGACCCTAGGCCATAATAGGATCCATTGCTTTGGGTTACAGGCATGTGTCCTCAAAAGCCTGATTCCAATACGAGCATAGGGGTTTTCCTGAGGCACCCATCAGAACTCATCTCGTCTCCACAAGGTAACCTGTGCATGGGAGCCATGTCCAAAGCTTAGGAGAGTACTTCAGGGTCCCGGTGCCACCGCCCCATTCCAAGGCCCTCATGGACACAAAAGCACATTAGGACCCATCCTCAGGAAAGTCCATTTCAATTCAGCCACCTCGGTTGCGCCCGCAGAGCCATCAGATCTAAACTGTCTTGTTGCTAGGAGACAATTGGAATGCGAGGCGGGCTTCCCAGGCATCCATCCGCGAACGGTGCTCTGGAGTCATTCCATATGGGATGTCCTGGAGCTGTCCAACAGGTCTCAATTGTCCCGCAGAAGGAATCCATGAAGGGGGCATCCCACAACTCCCAACGTGGGAAAACCTCAATGGCCTCGAGATTCCGCTCCCTTCATGAAGCGGCCGTCATGCTCAGAAACTCCAACCTGAGCCAACGTCTGATCCTCGCCCTGACTTCAGATGCATGAGATATTGGTTCAGATCTGCAGGGGGTACCTGCCGTGCCCTCGCCCTGAAAACCAAGTCTAGCTTGTCTTCTCAGACTTCCGTCCTCACACTCCTGGCCCCGAAGCCCTCAAGTTTGGCAATTCCGGACCCACAATGCAGCACTCTGCCTGCCCTCTAGAAAAAAAATTATTGCCTCATGAGCTGCCCAGGCACCTTAAATGAGGGTAAACCTACACAGCATTCGACTTTACCCAAATTATATAGTCTAACCTGGGCACTAATGCACTGTCGAACACAACCTGAGCCCGGACCTCCTAACCAACACCCAGAAAGCTGACCGCACACTGAGCACATAAAACCCGCCATGGCCTTAGGTCATCATCTCTTCCCTACCTCAGTTTTCAGGCTTCAGAACCGAGACCTTATCTCCAATCACTTCCCAGGGGTGAGTGTGATGCAGAAATCAGAACTCCTCCTTACCCATGGCAAGAACCCTGTGGTTGGCACGTTGTCCAACGTTCAGTGTAGGAGAAACCAGCATTCACCCTGAGGCCCCGCCCATTCTTGAGTGCGACGAGGGCATACACACGCATTGTGACCCTCAGCATGAGTCCTGTCCTCTAGTAAGTCCTCTCAGTTGCTGGACCATTAGATGTCATAATGGGCTTGACATGTCCCTAGGCCCCAATTTTTAACCAAATTTCTGATGGTCCAGTCGCCCCTCCCCAGGGCTCTACTCTGGAATCCCTCATTTGGTGGGACACCTGAGGATAAAAAAGAAAAAAACAAGAATAAAAAAAAAAACGGACTTCTTCCAGCCCACAGAATGACCCCAAACTCTTTGGACGGGGCCAAACCACCAGAGAGTAAGACTTGTCCATTTCCCATGAAGTCACCCAGAAATTCCACGACCATGAGTGACACGATATCCAGAGACAAAAAACTTGAGCAGGAGCCTCACACTCGCCCTTCTTTCAAATCCCGAAGAGTTCTCCTCATGGTCTGTAGATCAGTCCTGCCATACCTATGACCCGAAACATAAGCCGAGTTTGTGTTTTCAGACAACTGTCCAAACAGCCCTGGCCTACACAACCTACAGGCTCAGGCCCCTGGAGCCAAACCTGAGGACTGTACTTGCCCTCTCCAAGGGATTTGTGTGTGCCCATTCCAATGGCCACTACCCTTCTAATAGGATAAACCTCCAAAGTCCCTGATCCATCTCAATAGTGGTGGCTTCCCAGGAACAAAAGGGGCAATCTGAGCCCAACTGAGCACCTACCTGCACTCAGACCAATAGACAGATGTCGCCAGAGGTAAAAAGGAAAGAACAGGCCCCTAGGCACTAATCAGATCCATTGCTTTGGTTTCCAGGCATCTCTCCTCAGAGGCCTGGATTTCAAAAGCAGCATATAGCTGTTTCTTGACTCACCCATCAGAAAACATCTCATCTACACATGGGAAACTTGCACGTTGGAGCTGTGTCAAAGCCTCCGTTTAGGAGAACCCTTTAGGGCCCCAGTGCCACCGCTTCATTCCCAGGTCTCCATAGACACAAAAGCACGTTAGGACCCATCCCCAGGGGTGTCCATTTCAACTCAGCGTCCTCGGTTGCTCCCCACAGATCCAGGAGATCTAACCTGTCTTGTTGCTAGGAGACAATTGGAATGCGAGGTGAGCTACCCAGCCATCCATCCTTAGAACCCTGCTCAGAATCATTGGCCTGGAGCCAAACAACAGGTCTCAATTGTCCTGCAGAAGACTCTCTGCAGTTTGGAGCTTCTCACAACTCCCATCGTGGGAAAACCCCCATGGCCTCGTGATGCCCCCGACATTCATGAAGGGGCCATCAGGGACAGAAACTCCAACCTGAGCGATCGTCTGATCCTCGCCCTGACTTCAGATGCACGAGATCTCGATTCAGGTCTGTAGATTGTGCGTGCCATGGCCTCACCCAGAAACCTAAGCCTAGCTTGTGTTCTCAGACTTTTGTCGTCAGACTACTGGCCCACAAGCCCTCCAGTTTGGCAATCCAGAACTACAATGCAGCACTCTGCCGGCCCTCCAGAAGAAAATCATTGTCCTCTGGTGCTACCCAGTAATCCCAAATGAGGATCAACCTGCACCGACCTTGGCTGTACCCCAAATACATAGGCTGACCAGGGCACTAATGCCCTTTCTGACACAGCCTGAGCCTGGACCCCCTGGCCCCTCCCAGACACCTGGCCACACACTGAGCACATCGAGCCGCCATGGCCTTAGGTCTTCATCTCTTCCCAACATCAGTTTTCAGGTTTCAGAACCTAGACCTTATATCCAATCACTGCCCAGGGTTGAAGGTGATGCAGAAATCAGAACTCCTTCCCCATGGCAAGAAACCTTGTGGTTGGCATGTTGTCCAACGTTCAGTGTAGTTGAAACCAGTGTGGCCCATGAGGCCCCGCCCATGCTCGCGGGCCACATGGGTCACAAACACACATTGTGACGCTCAGGCTGAGCCCAGTCCTCAAGTAAGGCCACTCAGTGGCTGGATGAAGAGATATCATATTGGGCTTGCCAAGCCCCTAGGCCCCAATTTTTAACCATAGTTCGGGTTGTCCCTTCAGTCTTCCCCACGGCTTGGCTTTGGAATTCCTCTTTTTGTGGGACAGCTGAGGTAACAAAACTGAAATGAGTCCTCCCTTCCCACAGATTGACGAAAAGCAATTGGGAATCGGGCCAAATCTTCAGAGAGGAAGATTCGTCTATGGCCCATGAGGCGTCCCCGACATTCCACGGCCATCGCTGATACAAAATCCAGAGACAAAAGCCTAAGCAAGAGCCTCAGACTCACACATTCTTCATATCCTGAAGAGTTCTTCTCATGGTTTGCAGATCGGGCTTGCCATACCTACGTCCCCAAACCTAAGCTGAGTTTGTGTCTTCAGACTTCTGTCCTCAAAGTCTTGGGCCACACACCCTCCAGGCTGGGCCCCTCGAGCCACACATTAGGACTGTGCCTACCAATCCATGGCAATTCTGCCCATTCCATGGTCCAAAATCGTACAAATTAGGAGAAACCTCCAAAGTCCCTGAGGCCATCCCAATAGTGTAGGTCGCCCGGAACAAACAAGGGCTGTCTGACACCAGCTGATAATCGACCTCCACTCATACCATAGATGGATGTCCCCAGAGAAGAAGATTGAACCAGACAGGACCCTAGGCCATAATAGGATCCATTGCTTTGGGTTACAGGCATGTGTCCTCAAAAGCCTGATTCCAATACGAGCATAGGGGTTTTCCTGAGGCACCCATCAGAACTCATCTCGTCTCCACAAGGAAACCTGTGCATGGGAGCCATGTCCAAAGCTTAGGAGAGTACTTCAGGGTCCCGGTGCCACCGCCCCATTCCAAGGCCCTCATGGACACAAAAGCACATTAGGACCCATCCTCAGGAAAGTCCATTTCAATTCAGCCACCTCGGTTGCGCCAGCAGAGCCATCAGATCTAAACTGTCTTGTTGCTAGGAGACAATTGGAATGCGAGGCGGGCTTCCCAGGCATCCATCCGCGAACGGTGCTCTGGAGTCATTCCATATGGGATGTCCTGGAGCTGTCCAACAGGTCTCAATTGTCCCGCAGAAGGAATCCATGAAGGGGGCATCCCACAACTCCCAACGTGGGAAAACCTCAATGGCCTCGAGATTCCGCTCCCTTCATGAAGCGGCCGTCATGCTCAGAAACTCCAACCTGAGCCAACGTCTGATCCTCGCCCTGACTTCAGATGCATGAGATATTGGTTCAGATCTGCAGGGGGTACCTGCCGTGCCCTCGCCCTGAAAACCAAGTCTAGCTTGTCTTCTCAGACTTCCGTCCTCACACTCCTGGCCCCGAAGCCCTCAAGTTTGGCAATTCCGGACCCACAATGCAGCACTCTGCCTGCCCTCTAGAAAAAAAATTATTGCCTCATGAGCTGCCCAGGCACCTTAAATGAGGGTAAACCTACACAGCATTCGACTTTACCCAAATTATATAGTCTAACCTGGGCACTAATGCACTGTCGAACACAACCTGAGCCCGGACCTCCTAACCAACACCCAGAAAGCTGACCGCACACTGAGCACATAAAACCCGCCATGGCCTTAGGTCATCATCTCTTCCCTACCTCAGTTTTCAGGCTTCAGAACCGAGACCTTATCTCCAATCACTTCCCAGGGGTGAGTGTGATGCAGAAATCAGAACTCCTCCTTACCCATGGCAAGAACCCTGTGGTTGGCACGTTGTCCAACGTTCAGTGTAGGAGAAACCAGCATTCACCCTGAGGCCCCGCCCATTCTTGAGTGCGACGAGGGCATACACACGCATTGTGACCCTCAGCATGAGTCCTGTCCTCTAGTAAGTCCTCTCAGTTGCTGGACCATTAGATGTCATAATGGGCTTGACATGTCCCTAGGCCCCAATTTTTAACCAAATTTCTGATGGTCCAGTCGCCCCTCCCCAGGGCTCTACTCTGGAATCCCTCATTTGGTGGGACACCTGAGGATAAAAAAGAAAAAAACAAGAATAAAAAAAAAAACGGACTTCTTCCAGCCCACAGAATGACCCCAAACTCTTTGGACGGGGCCAAACCACCAGAGAGTAAGACTTGTCCATTTCCCATGAAGTCACCCAGAAATTCCACGACCATGAGTGACACGATATCCAGAGACAAAAAACTTGAGCAGGAGCCTCACACTCGCCCTTCTTTCAAATCCCGAAGAGTTCTCCTCATGGTCTGTAGATCAGTCCTGCCATACCTATGACCCGAAACATAAGCCGAGTTTGTGTTTTCAGACAACTGTCCAAACAGCCCTGGCCTACACAACCTACAGGCTCAGGCCCCTGGAGCCAAACCTGAGGACTGTACTTGCCCTCTCCAAGGGATTTGTGTGTGCCCATTCCAATGGCCACTACCCTTCTAATAGGATAAACCTCCAAAGTCCCTGATCCATCTCAATAGTGGTGGCTTCCCAGGAACAAAAGGGGCAATCTGAGCCCAACTGAGCACCTACCTGCACTCAGACCAATAGACAGATGTCGCCAGAGGTAAAAAGGAAAGAACAGGCCCCTAGGCACTAATCAGATCCATTGCTTTGGTTTCCAGGCATCTCTCCTCAGAGGCCTGGATTTCAAAAGCAGCATATAGCTGTTTCTTGACTCACCCATCAGAAAACATCTCATCTACACATGGGAAACTTGCACGTTGGAGCTGTGTCAAAGCCTCCGTTTAGGAGAACCCTTTAGGGCCCCAGTGCCACCGCTTCATTCCCAGGTCTCCATAGACACAAAAGCACGTTAGGACCCATCCCCAGGGGTGTCCATTTCAACTCAGCGTCCTCGGTTGCTCCCCACAGATCCAGGAGATCTAACCTGTCTTGTTGCTAGGAGACAATTGGAATGCGAGGTGAGCTACCCAGCCATCCATCCTTAGAACCCTGCTCAGAATCATTGGCCTGGAGCCAAACAACAGGTCTCAATTGTCCTGCAGAAGACTCTCTGCAGTTTGGAGCTTCTCACAACTCCCATCGTGGGAAAACCCCCATGGCCTCGTGATGCCCCCGACATTCATGAAGGGGCCATCAGGGACAGAAACTCCAACCTGAGCGATCGTCTGATCCTCGCCCTGACTTCAGATGCACGAGATCTCGATTCAGGTCTGTAGATTGTGCGTGCCATGGCCTCACCCAGAAACCTAAGCCTAGCTTGTGTTCTCAGACTTTTGTCGTCAGACTACTGGCCCACAAGCCCTCCAGTTTGGCAATCCAGAACTACAATGCAGCACTCTGCCGGCCCTCCAGAAGAAAATCATTGTCCTCTGGTGCTACCCAGTAATCCCAAATGAGGATCAACCTGCACCGATCTTGGCTGTACCCCAAATACATAGGCTGACCAGGGCACTAATGCCCTTTCTGACACAGCCTGAGCCTGGACCCCCTGGCCCCTCCCAGACACCTGGCCACACACTGAGCACATCGAGCCGCCATGGCCTTAGGTCTTCATCTCTTCCCAACATCAGTTTTCAGGTTTCAGAACCTAGACCTTATATCCAATCACTGTCCAGGGTGGAAGGTGATGCAGAAATCAGAACTCCTTCCCAATGGCAAGAAACCTTGTGGTTGGCATGTTGTCCAACGTTCAGTGTAGTTGAAACCAGTGTGGCCCATGAGGCCCCGCCCATGCTCGCGGGCCACATGGGTCACAAACACACATTGTGACGCTCAGGCTGAGCCCAGTCCTCAAGTAAGGCCACTCAGTGGCTGGATGAAGAGATATCATATTGGGCTTGCCAAGCCCCTAGGCCCCAATTTTTAACCATAGTTCGGGTTGTCCCTTCAGTCTTCCCCACGGCTTGGCTTTGGAATTCCTCTTTTGGTGGGACAGCTGAGGTAACAAAACTGAAATGAGTCCTCCCTTCCCACAGATTGACGAAAAGCAATTGGGAATCGGGCCAAATCCTCAGAGAGGAAGATTCGTCTATGGCCCATGAGGCGTCCCCGACATTCCACGGCCATCGCTGATACAAAATCCAGAGACAAAAGCCTGAGCAAGAGCCTCAGACTCACACACTCTTCATATCCTGAAGAGTTCTTCTCATGGTTTGCAGATCGGGCCTGCCATACCTACGTCCCCAAACCTAAGCTGAGTTTGTGTCTTCAGACTTCTGTCCTCAAAGTCTTGGGCCACACACCCTCCAGGCTGGGCCCCTCGAGCCACACATTAGGACTGTGCCTACCAATCCATGGCAATTCTGCCCATTCCATGGTCCAAAATCGTACAAATTAGGAGAAACCTCCAAAGTCCCTGAGGCCATCCCAATAGTGTAGGTCGCCCGGAACAAACAAGGGCTGTCTGACACCAGCTGATAATCGACCTCCACTCATACCATAGATGGATGTCCCCAGAGAAGAAGATTGAACCAGACAGGACCCTAGGCCATAATAGGATCCATTGCTTTGGGTTACAGGCATGTGTCCTCAAAAGCCTGATTCCAATACGAGCATAGGGGTTTTCCTGAGGCACCCATCAGAACTCATCTCGTCTCCACAAGGAAACCTGTGCATGGGAGCCATGTCCAAAGCTTAGGAGAGTACTTCAGGGTCCCGGTGCCACCGCCCCATTCCAAGGCCCTCATGGACACAAAAACACATTAGGACCCATCCTCAGGAAAGTCCATTTCAACTCAGCCACCCCGGTTGCTCCCGCAGAGACATCAGATCTAAACTGTCTTGTTGCTAGGAGACAATTGGAATGCGAGGCGGGCTTCCCAGGCATCCATCCGCGAACGGTGCTCTGGAGTCATTCCATATGGGATGTCCTGGAGCTGTCCAACAGGTCTCAATTGTCGCGCAGAAGGAATCCTTGAAGGGGGCATCCCACAACTCCCAACGTGGGAAAACCTCAATGGCCTCGAGATTCCGCTCCCTTCATGAAGCGGCCGTCATGCTCAGAAACTCCAACCTGAGCCAACGTCTGATCCTCGCCCTGACTTCAGATGCATGAGATATTGGTTCAGATCTGCAGGGGGTACCTGCCGTGCCCTCGCCCTGAAAACCAAGTCTAGCTTGTCTTCTCAGACTTCTGTCCTCACACTCCTGGCCCCGAAGCCCTCAAGTTTGGCAATTCCGGACCCACAATGCAGCACTCTGCCTGCCCTCTAGAAAAAAAATTATTGCCTCATGAGCTGCCCAGGCACCTTAAATGAGGGTAAACCTACACAGCACTCGACTTTACCCAAATTATATAGTCTAACCTGGGCACTAATGCACTGTCGAACACAACCTGAGCCCGGACCTCCTGACCAACACCCAGAAAGCTGACCGCACACTGAGCACATAAAACCCGCCATGGCCTTAGGTCATCATCTCTTCCCTACCTCAGTTTTCAGGCTTCAGAACCGAGACCTTATCTCCAATCACTTCCCAGGGGTGAGTGTGATGCAGAAATCAGAACTCCTCCTTACCCATGGCAAGAACCCTGTGGTTGGCACGTTGTCCAACGTTCAGTGTAGGAGAAACCAGCATTCACCCTGAGGCCCTGCCCATTCTTGAGTGCGACGAGGGCATACACACGCATTGTGACCCTCAGCATGAGTCCTGTCCTCTAGTAAGTCCACTCAGTTGCTGGACCATTAGATGTCATAATGGGCTTGACATGTCCCTAGGCCCCAATTTTTAACCAAATTTCTGATGGTCCAGTCGCCCCTCCCCAGGCTCTACTCTGGAATCGCTCATTTGGTGGGACACCTGAGGATAAAAAAGAAAAAAACAAGAATAAAAAAAAAACGGACTTCTTCCAGCCCACAGAATTACCCCAAACTCTTTGGACGGGGCCAAACCACCAGAGAGTAAGACTCGTCCATTTCCCATGAAGTCACCCAGAAATTCCACGACCATGAGTGACACGATATCCAGAGACAAAAACTTGAGCAGGAGCCTCACACTCGCCCTTCTTTCAAATCCCGAAGAGTTCTCCTCATGGTCTGTAGATCAGTCCTGCCATACCTATGACCCGAAACATAAGCCGAGTTTGTGTTTTCAGACAACTGTCCAAACAGCCCTGGCCTACACAACCTACAGGCTCAGGCCCCTGGAGCCAAACCTGAGGACTGTACTTGCCCTCTCCAAGGGAATTGTGTGTGCCCATTCCAATGGCCACTACCCGTCTAATAGGATAAACCTCCAAAGTCCCTGATCCATCTCAATAGTGGTGGCTTCCCAGGAACAACAGGGCCAATCTGAGACCAACTGAGCACCTACCTGCACTCAGACCCATAGACAGATGTCGCCAGAGGTAAAAAGGAAAGAACAGGCCCCTAGGCACTAATCAGATCCATTGCTTTGTTTTCCAGGCATCTCTCCTCACAGGCCTGGATTTCAAAAGCAGCATATAGCTGTTTCTTGACTCACCCATCAGAAAACATCTCATCTACACATGGGAAACTTGCACGTTGGAGCTGTGTCAAAGCCTCCGTTTAGGAGAACCCTTTAGGTCCCCAGTGCCACCGCTTCATTCCAAGGTCTCCATAGACACAAAAGCACATTAGGACCAATCCCCAGGGGTGTCCATTTCAACTCAGCGGCCTCGGTTGCTCCCCACAGATCCAGGAGATCTAACCTGTCATGTTGCTAGGAGACAATTGGAATGCGAGGTAGGCTACCCAGCCATCCGTACTTAGAACCCTGCTCAGAATCATTGGCCTGGAGCCAAACAACAGGTCTCAATTGTCCTGAAGAAGACTCTCTGCAGTTTGGAGCTTCTCACAACTCCCATCGTGGGAAAACACCCATGGCCCCGTGATGACCCCCCCATTCATGAAGGGGCCATCAGGGACAGAAACTCCAACCTGAGCGATCGTCTGATCGCGCCCTGACTTCAGATGCACGAGACCTCGATTCAGGTCTGTAGATTGTACGTGCCATGGCCTCACCCAGAAACATAAGCTTAGCTTGTGTTCTCAGACTTTTGTCGTCAGACTACTGGCCCACAAGCCCTCCAGTTTGGCAATCCAGAACTACAATGCAGCACTCTGCCGGCTCCGCAAAAGAAAAACGTTGTCTTCTGGGGCTACCCAGTAATCCCAAATGAGGATCAACCGGCACCGACCTTGGCTGTACCCCAAATACATAGGCTGACCAGGGCACTAATGCCCTTTCTAACACAGCCTGAACCTGGACCCCCTGGCCCCTCCCAGACAGCTGGCCGCACACTGAGCACATCGAGCCGCCATGGCCTTAGGTCGTCATTTCTTCCCAACATCAGTTATCAGGTTTTAGAACCTAGACCTTATCTCCAATTACTGCCCAGGGTTGAAGGTGATGCAGAAATCAGAACTCCATCCCCATGGCAAGAAACCTTGTGGTTGGCATGTTGTTCAAAGTTCAGTGTAGTTGAAACCAGTGTGGCCCATGAGGCCCCGCCCATGCTCGCGGGCCACATGGGTCACAAACACACATTGTGACGCTCAGGCTGAGCCCAGTCCTCAAGTAAGGCCACTCAGTGGCTGGATGAAGAGATATCATATTGGGCTTGCCAAGCCCCTAGGCCCCAATTTTTAACCATAGTTCGGGTTGTCCCTTCAGTCTTCCCCACGGCTTGGCTTTGGAATTCCTCTTTTGGTGGGACAGCTGAGGTAACAAAACTGAAATGAGTCCTCCCTTCCCACAGATTGACGAAAAGCAATTGGGAATCGGGCCAAATCCTCAGAGAGGAAGATTCGTCTATGGCCCATGAGGCGTCCCCGACATTCCACGGCCATCGCTGATACAAAATCCAGAGACAAAAGCCTGAGCAAGAGCCTCAGACTCACACACTCTTCATATCCTGAAGAGTTCTTCTCATGGTTTGCAGATCGGGCCTGCCATACCTACGTCCCCAAACCTAAGCTGAGTTTGTGTCTTCAGACTTCTGTCCTCAAAGTCTTGGGCCACACACCCTCCAGGCTGGGCCCCTCGAGCCACACATTAGGACTGTGCCTACCAATCCATGGCAATTCTGCCCATTCCATGGTCCAAAATCGTACAAATTAGGAGAAACCTCCAAAGTCCCTGAGGCCATCCCAATAGTGTAGGTCGCCCGGAACAAACAAGGGCTGTCTGACACCAGCTGATAATCGACCTCCACTCATACCATAGATGGATGTCCCCAGAGAAGAAGATTGAACCAGACAGGACCCTAGGCCATAATAGGATCCATTGCTTTGGGTTACAGGCATGTGTCCTCAAAAGCCTGATTCCAATACGAGCATAGGGGTTTTCCTGAGGCACCCATCAGAACTCATCTCGTCTCCACAAGGAAACCTGTGCATGGGAGCCATGTCCAAAGCTTAGGAGAGTACTTCAGGGTCCCGGTGCCACCGCCCCATTCCAAGGCCCTCATGGACACAAAAACACATTAGGACCCATCCTCAGGAAAGTCCATTTCAACTCAGCCACCCCGGTTGCTCCCGCAGAGACATCAGATCTAAACTGTCTTGTTGCTAGGAGACAATTGGAATGCGAGGCGGGCTTCCCAGGCATCCATCCGCGAACGGTGCTCTGGAGTCATTCCATATGGGATGTCCTGGAGCTGTCCAACAGGTCTCAATTGTCGCGCAGAAGGAATCCTTGAAGGGGGCATCCCACAACTCCCAACGTGGGAAAACCTCAATGGCCTCGAGATTCCGCTCCCTTCATGAAGCGGCCGTCATGCTCAGAAACTCCAACCTGAGCCAACGTCTGATCCTCGCCCTGACTTCAGATGCATGAGATATTGGTTCAGATCTGCAGGGGGTACCTGCCGTGCCCTCGCCCTGAAAACCAAGTCTAGCTTGTCTTCTCAGACTTCTGTCCTCACACTCCTGGCCCCGAAGCCCTCAAGTTTGGCAATTCCGGACCCACAATGCAGCACTCTGCCTGCCCTCTAGAAAAAAAATTATTGCCTCATGAGCTGCCCAGGCACCTTAAATGAGGGTAAACCTACACAGCACTCGACTTTA
The DNA here is from genome assembly GCF_964662115.1 of Mustela nivalis. Classification (NCBI taxonomy): domain Eukaryota; kingdom Metazoa; phylum Chordata; class Mammalia; order Carnivora; family Mustelidae; genus Mustela; species Mustela nivalis. The sequence goes on from NW_028136519.1 coordinate 691,062, forward strand.
CCCAAATTATATAGTCTAACCTGGGCACTAATGCACTGTCGAACACAACCTGAGCCCGGACCTCCTGACCAACACCCAGAAAGCTGACCGCACACTGAGCACATAAAACCCGCCATGGCCTTAGGTCATCATCTCTTCCCTACCTCAGTTTTCAGGCTTCAGAACCGAGACCTTATCTCCAATCACTTCCCAGGGGTGAGTGTGATGCAGAAATCAGAACTCCTCCTTACCCATGGCAAGAACCCTGTGGTTGGCACGTTGTCCAACGTTCAGTGTAGGAGAAACCAGCATTCACCCTGAGGCCCTGCCCATTCTTGAGTGCGACGAGGGCATACACACGCATTGTGACCCTCAGCATGAGTCCTGTCCTCTAGTAAGTCCACTCAGTTGCTGGACCATTAGATGTCATAATGGGCTTGACATGTCCCTAGGCCCCAATTTTTAACCAAATTTCTGATGGTCCAGTCGCCCCTCCCCAGGCTCTACTCTGGAATCGCTCATTTGGTGGGACACCTGAGGATAAAAAAGAAAAAAACAAGAATAAAAAAAAAACGGACTTCTTCCAGCCCACAGAATTACCCCAAACTCTTTGGACGGGGCCAAACCACCAGAGAGTAAGACTCGTCCATTTCCCATGAAGTCACCCAGAAATTCCACGACCATGAGTGACACGATATCCAGAGACAAAAACTTGAGCAGGAGCCTCACACTCGCCCTTCTTTCAAATCCCGAAGAGTTCTCCTCATGGTCTGTAGATCAGTCCTGCCATACCTATGACCCGAAACATAAGCCGAGTTTGTGTTTTCAGACAACTGTCCAAACAGCCCTGGCCTACACAACCTACAGGCTCAGGCCCCTGGAGCCAAACCTGAGGACTGTACTTGCCCTCTCCAAGGGAATTGTGTGTGCCCATTCCAATGGCCACTACCCGTCTAATAGGATAAACCTCCAAAGTCCCTGATCCATCTCAATAGTGGTGGCTTCCCAGGAACAACAGGGCCAATCTGAGACCAACTGAGCACCTACCTGCACTCAGACCCATAGACAGATGTCGCCAGAGGTAAAAAGGAAAGAACAGGCCCCTAGGCACTAATCAGATCCATTGCTTTGTTTTCCAGGCATCTCTCCTCACAGGCCTGGATTTCAAAAGCAGCATATAGCTGTTTCTTGACTCACCCATCAGAAAACATCTCATCTACACATGGGAAACTTGCACGTTGGAGCTGTGTCAAAGCCTCCGTTTAGGAGAACCCTTTAGGTCCCCAGTGCCACCGCTTCATTCCAAGGTCTCCATAGACACAAAAGCACATTAGGACCAATCCCCAGGGGTGTCCATTTCAACTCAGCGGCCTCGGTTGCTCCCCACAGATCCAGGAGATCTAACCTGTCATGTTGCTAGGAGACAATTGGAATGCGAGGTAGGCTACCCAGCCATCCGTACTTAGAACCCTGCTCAGAATCATTGGCCTGGAGCCAAACAACAGGTCTCAATTGTCCTGAAGAAGACTCTCTGCAGTTTGGAGCTTCTCACAACTCCCATCGTGGGAAAACACCCATGGCCCCGTGATGACCCCCCCATTCATGAAGGGGCCATCAGGGACAGAAACTCCAACCTGAGCGATCGTCTGATCGCGCCCTGACTTCAGATGCACGAGACCTCGATTCAGGTCTGTAGATTGTACGTGCCATGGCCTCACCCAGAAACATAAGCTTAGCTTGTGTTCTCAGACTTTTGTCGTCAGACTACTGGCCCACAAGCCCTCCAGTTTGGCAATCCAGAACTACAATGCAGCACTCTGCCGGCTCCGCAAAAGAAAAACGTTGTCTTCTGGGGCTACCCAGTAATCCCAAATGAGGATCAACCGGCACCGACCTTGGCTGTACCCCAAATACATAGGCTGACCAGGGCACTAATGCCCTTTCTAACACAGCCTGAACCTGGACCCCCTGGCCCCTCCCAGACAGCTGGCCGCACACTGAGCACATCGAGCCGCCATGGCCTTAGGTCGTCATTTCTTCCCAACATCAGTTATCAGGTTTTAGAACCTAGACCTTATCTCCAATTACTGCCCAGGGTTGAAGGTGATGCAGAAATCAGAACTCCATCCCCATGGCAAGAAACCTTGTGGTTGGCATGTTGTTCAAAGTTCAGTGTAGTTGAAACCAGTGTGGCCCATGAGGCCCCGCCCATGCTCGCGGGGGACATTGGTCACAAACACACATTGTGACGCTCAGGCTGAGCCCAGTCCTCAAGTAAGGCCACTCAGTGGCTGGATGAAGAGATAGCATATTGGGCTTGCCATGCCCCTAGGCCCCAATTTTTAACCATAGTTCGTGTTTTCCCTTCAGTCTTCCCCACGGCTTGGCTTTGGAATTACTCTTTTGGTGTGACACCTGAGGTAACAAAACTGAAATGAGTCCTCCCATCCCACATATTGACGAAAAGCAATTAGGAATAGGGCCAAATCCTCAGAGAGGAAGATTCGTCCATGGCCCATGAGGCGTCACCTACATTCCACGGCCATCCGTGATACAAAATCCAGAGACAAAAGCCTGAGCAAGCGCCTCAGACTCGCACTTTCTTCATATCCTGAAGAGTTCTTCTCATGGTTTGTAGATCGGGCCTGCCATACCTACGTCCCCAAACCTAAGCTGAGTTTGTGTCTTCAGACTTCTGTCCTCAAAGTCTTGGGCCACACACCCTCCAGGCTGGGCCCCTCGAGCCACACATTAGGACTGTGCCTACCAATCCGTGGGAATTCTGCCCATTCCATGGTCCAAAATCGGACAAATTAGGAGAAACCTCCAATGTCCCTGAGGCCATCCCAATAGTGTAGGTCGCCCGGAACAAACAAGGGCTGTCTAACGCCAGCTGATAATCGACCTCCACTCATACCATAGATGGATGTCCCCAGAGAAGAAGATTGAACCAGACAGAACCCTAGGCCATAATAGGATCCATTGCTTTGTGTTACAGGCATGTGTCCTCAAAAGCCTGATTCCAATACGAGCATAGGTGTTTTCCTGAGGCACCCATCAGAACTCATCTCGCCTCCAGAAGGAAACCTGTGCATGGGAGCCATATCCAAAGCTTAGGAGAGTTTTCAGGATCCCGGTGCCACCGCCCCATTCCAAGGCCCTCATGGACACAAAAACACATTAGAACCCATCCTCACGAAAGTCCACTTCAAATCAGCCGCCCCGGTTGCTCCCACAGAGCCATGAGATCTAAACTGTCTTGTTGCTAGGAGACAATTGGAATGCGAGGCGGGCTTCCCAGGCATCCATCCGCGAACGGGGCTCTGGAGTCATTCCATATGGGATGTCCTGGAGCTGTCCAACAGGTCTCAATTGTCCCGCAGAAGGATTCCTTGAAGGGGGCATCCCACAACTCCCAACTTGGGAAAACCTCAATGGCCTCGAGATTCCGCTCCCTTCATGAAGCAGCCGTCATGCTCAGAAACTCCAACCTGAACCAACGTCTGATCCACGCCCTGATTCAGATGCATGAGATATTGGTTCAGATCTGCAGGGGGTACCTGCCGTGCCCTCGCCCTGAAACCCAAGTCTAGCTTGTCTTCTAAGACTTCCGTCCTCACACTCCTGGCCCCGAAGCCCTCAAGTTTGGCAATTCCTGACCCACAATGTAGCACTCTGCCTGCCCTCTAGAAAAAAAATTGTTGCCTCATGAGCTGCCCAGGCACCGTAAATGAGGGTAAACCTACACAGCACTCGACTTTACCCAAATTATATAGTCTAACCTGGGCACTAATGCACTGTCGAACACAACCTGAGCCCGGACCTCCTGACCAACACCCAGAAAGCTGACCGCACACTGAGCACATAAAACCCGCCATGGCCTTTGGTCATCATGTCTTCCCTACCTCAGTTTTCAGTCTTCAGAACCGAGACCTTATCTCCAATCACTGCCCAGGGGTGAGTGTGATGCAGAAATCAGAACTCCTCCTTACCCATGGCAAGAATCCTTGTGTTTGGCACGTTGTCCAACGTTCAGTGTAGGAGAAACCAGCATTCACCTTGAGGCCCCGCCCATTCTTGAGTGTTACGAGGGCATACACACGCATTGTGACCCTCCGCATGAGTCCTGTCCTCTAGTAAGTCCTCTCAGTGGCTGGACCATTAGATGTCATAATGGGCTTGACATGTCCCTAGGCCCCAATTTTAACCAGATTTCTGATTGTCCAGTCGCCCCTCCCCAGGGCTCTACTCTGGAATCCCTCTTTCGATGGGACACCTGAGGTTAAAAAAGAAAAACAACAACAACAAAAAAAAAAAAAACCGGACTTCTTCAAGCCCACAGAATGACCCCACACTCTTTGGACGAGGCCAAACCACCAGAGAGTACGACTCGTCCATTTCCCATGAAGTCACCCAGAAATTCCACGACCATGAGTGACACGATATCCAGAGACAAACACTTGAGCAAGAGCCTCACAATCGCCCTTCTTTCAAATCCCGAAGTGTTCTCCTCATGGTCTGTAGATCAGTCCTGCCATACCTATGACCCGAAACATAAGCCGAGTTTGTGTTTTCAGACAACTCTCCAAACAGCCCTGGCCTACACAACCTACAGGCTCAGGCCCCTGGAGCCAAACCTGAGGACAGTACTTGCCCTCTCCAAGGGAATTGTGTGTGCCCATTCCAATGGCCACAAGCCTTCTAATAGGATAAACCTCCAAAGTCCCTGATCCATCTCAATAGTGGTGGCTTCCCAGGAAAAACAGGGGCAATCTGAGACCAACTGAGCACCTACCTGCACTCAGACCCATAGACAGATGTCCCCAGAGGTAAAAAGGAAAGAACAGGCCCCTAGGCACTAATCAGATCCATTGCTTTAGTTTCCAGGCATCTCTCCTCAGAGACCTGGATTTCAAAAGCAGCATATAGCTGTTTCGTGACTCACCCATCAGAAAACATCTCATCTACACATGGGAAACTTGCACGTTGGAGCTGTGTCAAAGCCTCTGTTTAGGAGAACCCTTTAGGGCCCCAGTGCCACCGCTTCATTCCAAGGTCTCCATTGACACAAAGCACATTAGGACCCATCCCCAGTGGTGTCCATTTCAACTCAGCGTCCTCGGTTGCTCCCCACAGATCCAGGAGATCTAACCTGTCTTGTTGCTAGGAGACAATTGGAATGCGAGGTGGGCTACCCAGCCATCCATCCTTAGAACCCTGCTCAGAATCATTGGCCTGGAGCCAAACAACAGGTCTCAATTGTCCTGCGGAAGACTCTCTGCAGTTTGGAGCTTCTCACAACTCCCATCGTGGGAAAACACCCATGGCCTCGTGATGCCCCCCCATCCACGAAGGGGTCATCAGGGTCAGAAACTCCAACCTGAGCGATCGTCTGATCCTCGCCCTGACTTCAGATGCACGAGATCTCGATTCAGGTCTGTAGATTGTGCCTGCCGTGGCCTCACCCATCAGATCTAAACTGTCTTGTTGCTAGGAGACAATTGGAATGCGAGGCGGGCTTCCCAGGCATCCATCCGCGAACGGGGCTCTGGAGTCATTCCATATGGGATGTCCTGGAGCTGTCCAACAGGTCTCAATTGTCCTGCAGAAGGAATCCTTGAAGGGGGCATCCCACAACTCCCAACGTGGTAAAACCTCAATGGCCTCGAGTTTCCGCTCCCTTCATGAAGCGGCCGTCATGCTCAGAAACTCCAACCTGAGTCAACGTCTGATCCTCGCCCTGACTTCAGATGCATGAGATATTGGTTCAGATCTGCAGGGGGTAACTGCCGTGCCCTCGCCCTGAAACCCAAGTCTACCTTGTCTTCTCACACTTCCGTCCTCACACTCCTGGCCTCGAAGCCCTCAAGTTTGGCAATTCCGGACCCACAATGCAGCACTCTGCCTGCCCTCTAGAAAAAAAATTACTGCCTCATGAGCTGCCCAGGCACCTTAAATGAGGGTAAACCTACACAGCACTCGACTTTACCCAAATTATATAGTCTAACCTGGGCACTAATGCACTGTCGAACACACCCTGAGCCCGGACCTCCTGACCAACACCCAAAAAGATGACCACACACTGAGCACATAAAACCCGCCATGGCCTTAGGTCATCATCTCTTCCCTACCTCAGTTTTCAGGCTTCAGAACCGAGACCTTATCTCCAATCACTGCCCAGGGATGAGTGTGATGCAGAAATCATAACTCCTCCTTACCCATGGCAAGAACCCTTGTGGTTGGCACATTGTCCAATGTTCAGTGTAGGAGAAACCAGCATTCACCCTGAGGCCCCGCCCATCCTTGAGTGCGACGAGGGCATACACACGCATTGTGACCCTCAGCATGAGTACTGTCCTCTAGTAAGTCCTCTCAGTGGCTGGACCATTAGATGTCATAATGGGCTTGACATGTCCCTAGGCCCCAATTTTTAACCAGATTTCTGATTGTCCAGTCGCCCCTCCCCAGGGCTCTACTAGGGAATCCCTCATTTGGTGGGACACCTGAGGTTAAAAAAGAAAACAACAACAACAACAACAACAACAAAAAAAACGGACTTCTTCCAGCCCACAGAATGACCCAAAACTCTTTGGACGGGGCCAAACCACCAGAGAGTAAGACTCGTCCATTTTCCATGAAGTCACCCAGAAATTCCACTACCATGAGTGACACGATATCCAGAGACAAAAACTTGAGCAGGAGCCTCACACTAGCCCTTCTTTCAAATCCCGAAGAGTTCTCCTCATGGTCTGTAGATCAGTCCTGCCATACCTATGACCCGAAACATAAGCCGAGTTTGTGTTTTCTGACAACTGTCCAAACAGCCCTGGCCTACACAACCTACAGGCTCAGGCCCCTGGAGCCAAACCTGAGGACAGTACTGGCCCTCTCCAAGGGAATTGTGTGTGCCCATTCCAATGGCCACAACCCTTCTAATAGGATAAACCTCCAAAGTCCCTGATCCATCTCAATAGTGGTGGCTTCCCAGGAAAAACATGGGCAATCTGAGCCCAACTGAGCACCTACCTGCACTCAGACCCATAGACAGATGTCCCCAGAGGTAAAAAGGAAAGAACAGGCCCCTAGGCACTAATCAGATCCATTGCTTTGGTTTCCAGGCATCTCTCCTCAGAGGCCTGGATTTCAAAAGCAGCATATAGCTGTTTCTTGACTCACCCATCAGAAAACATCTCATCTACACATGGGAAACTTCCACGTTGGAGCTGTGTCAAAGCCTCTGTTTAGGAGAACCCTTTAGGGCCCCAGTGCCACCGCTTCATTCCAAGGTCTCCATAGACACAAAAGCACGTTAGGACCCATCCCCAGGGGTGTCCATTTCAACTCAGCGTCCTCGGTTGCTCACCACAGATCCAGGAGATCTAACCTGTCTTGTTGCTAGGAGACAATTGGAATGCGAGGTGGGCTACCCAGGCATCCATCCTTAGAACCCTGCTCAGAATCATTGGCCTGGAGCCAAACAACAGGTCTCAATTGTCATGCAGATGACTCTCTGCAGTTTGGAGCTCCTCACAACTCCCATCGTGGGAAAACACCCATGGCCTCGTGATGCCCCCCCCATTCATGAAGGGGCCATCAGGGTCAGAAACTCCAACATGAGCGATCGACTGATCCTCGCCCTGACTTCAGATGCACGAGATCTCAATTCAGGTCTGTATATTGTGCCTGCCATGGCCTCACCCAGAAACCTAAGCCTAGCTTGTGTTCTCAGACTTTTGTTGTCAGACTACTGGCCCACAAGCCCTCCAGTTTGGCAATCCAGAACTACAATGCCGCACTCTGCTTGCCCGCCAGAAGAAAAACATTGTCCTCTGGGGCTACCCAGTAACCCCAAATGAGGATCAACCTGCACCGACCTTGGCTGTACCCCAAATACATAGGCTGACCAGGGCACTAATGCCCTTTCTAACACAGCCTGAGCCTGGACCCCCTGGCCCCTCCCAGAAGCTGGCCGCACACTGAGCACAACGAGCCGCCATGGCCTTAGGTCGTCATCTCTTCCCAACCTCGGTTTAAGGTTTCAGAACCTAGGCCATATCTCCAATCACTGCCCAGGGTTGAAGGTGATGCAGAAATCAGAACTCCTTCCCCATGGCAAGAAACCTTGTGGTTGGCATGTTGTCCAACTTTCAGTGTAGTTGAAACCAGTGTGGCCCATGAGGCCACGCCCATGCTCATGGTCCACATTGGTCACAAACACACATTGTGACGCTCAGGCTGAGACCAGTCCTCAAGTAAGGCCACTCAGTGACTGGATGAAGAGATAGCATATTGGGCTTGCCATTCCCCTAGGCCCCAATTTTTAACTATAGTTCGGGTTGTCCCTTCAGTCTTCCCCACGGCTTGGCTTTGGAATTCCTCTTTTGGTGGGACACCTGAGGTAACAAAACTGAAATGAGTCCTCCCATCCCACAGATTGACGAATAGTAATTGGGAATCGGGCCAAATCCTCAGAGAGGAAGATTCGTCCATGGCCCATGAGGCCTCCCCAACATTCCACGGCCATCGCTGATACAAAATCCAGAGACAAAAGCCTGAGCAAGCGCCTCAGACTCGCACTTTCTTCATATCCTGAAGAGTTCTTCTCATGGTTTGTCGATCGGGCCTGCCATACCTACGTCCCCAAACCTAAGCTGAGTTTGTGTTTTCAGACTTCTGTCCTCAAAGTCTTGGGCCCCACACCATCCAGGCTGGGCCCCTGGAGGCACACATTAGGACTGTGCCTACCAATCCATGGGAATTCTGCCCATTCCATGGTCCAAAATCGGACAAATTAGGAGAAACCTCCAATGTCCCTGAGGCCATCCCAATAGTGTAGGTCGCCCGGAACAAACAAGGGCTGTCTAACGCCAGCTGATAATCGACCTCCACTCATACCATAGATGGATGTCCCCAGAGAAGAAGATTGAACCAGACAGGACCCTAGGCCATAATAGGATCCATTGCTTTGTGTTACAGGCATGTGTCCTCAAAAGCCTGATTCCAATACGAGCATAGGTGTTTTCCTGAGGCACCCATCAGAACTCATCTCGCCTCCAGAAGGAAACCTGTGCATGGGAGCCATATCCAAAGCTTAGGAGAGTTTTCAGGATCCCGGTGCCACCGCCCCATTCCAAGGCCCTCATGGACACAAAAACACATTAGGACCCATCCTCACGAAAGTCCATTTCAAATCAGCCGCCCCGGTTGCTCCCACAGAGCCATGAGATCTAAACTGTCTTGTTGCTAGGAGACAATTGGAATGCGAGGCGGGCTTCCCAGGCATCCATCCGCGAACGGGGCTCTGGAGTCATTCCATATGGGATGTCCTGGAGCTGTCCAACTGGTCTCAATTGTCCCACAGAAGGAATCCTTGAAGGGGGCATCCCAGAACTCCCAACGTGGGAAAACCTCAATGGCCTCGAGATTCCGCTCCCTTCATGAAGCAGCCGTCATGCTCAGAAACTCCAACCTGAGCCAACGTCTGATCCACGCCCTGATTCAGATGCATGAGATATTGGTTCAGATCTGCAGGGGGTACCTGCCGTGCCCTCGCCCTGAAACCCAAGTCTAGCTTGTCTTCTAAGACTTCCGTCCTCACACTCCTGGCCCCGAAGCCCTCAAGTTTGGCAATTCCTGACCCACAATGTAGCACTCTGCCTGCCCTCTAGAAAAAAAATTGTTGCCTCATGAGCTGCCCAGGCACCTTAAATGAGGGTAAACCTACACAGCACTCGACTTAACCCAAATTATATAGTCTAACATGGGCACTAATGCACTGTCGAACACAACCTGAGCCCGGACCTCCTGACCAACACCCAGAAAGCTGACCGCACACTGAGCACATAAAACCCGCCATGGCCTTTGGTCATCATGTCTTCCCTACCTCAGTTTTCAGGCTTCAGAACCGAGACCTTATCTCCAATCACTGCCCAGGGGTGAGTGTGATGCAGAAATCAGAACTCCTCCTTACCCATGGCAAGAATCCTTGTGGTTGGCACGTTGTCCAACGTTCAGTGTAGGAGAAACCAGCATTCACCCTGAGGCCCCGCCCATTCTTGAGTGTTACGAGGGCATACACACGCATTGTGACCCTCCGCATGAGTCCTGTCCTCTAGTAAGTCCTCTCAGTGGCTGGACCATTAGATGTCATAATGGGCTTGACATGTCCCTAGGCCCCAATTTTTAACCAGATTTCTGATTGTCCAGTCGCCCCTCCCCAGGGCTCTACTCTGGAATCCCTCATTCGGTGGGACACCTGAGGTTAAAAAAGAAAAACAACAACAACAACAAAAAAAAAAAAAAAACGGACTTCTTCAAGCCCACAGAATGACCCCACACTCTTTGGACGAGGCCAAACCACCAGAGAGTAAGACTCGTCCATTTCCCATGAAGTCACCCAGAAATTCCACGACCATGAGTGACACGATATCCAGAGACAAAAACTTGAGCAGGAGCCTCACACTAGCCCTTCTTTCAAATCCCGAAGAGTTCTCCTCATGGTCTGTAGATCAGTCCTGCCATACCTATGACCCGAAACATAAGCCGAGTTTGTGTTTTCAGAGAACTGACCAAACAGCCCTGGCCTACACAACCTACAGGCTCAGGCCCCTGGACACAAAACTGAGGACTGTACTTGCCCTCTCCAAGGGAATTGTGTGTGCCCATTCCAATGGCCACAAGCCTTCTAATAGGATAAACCTCCAAAGTCCCTGATCCATCTCAATAGTGGTGGCTTCCCAGGAAAAACAGGGGCAATCTGAGCCCAACTGAGCACCTACCTGCACTCAGACCCATAGACAGATGTCCCCAGAGGTAAAAAGAAAAGAACAGTCCCCTAGGCACTAATCAGATCCATTGCTTTGGTGTCCAGGCATCTCTCCTCAAAGGCCTTGATTTCAAAAGCAGCATTAGCTGTTTCGTGACTCACCCATCAGAAAACATCTCATCTACACATGGGAAACTTGCACGTTGGAGCTGTGTCAAAGCCTCTGTTTAGGAGAACCCTTTAGGACCCAGTGCCACCGCTTCATTCCAAGGTCTCCATAGACACAAAAGCACGTTAGGACCCATCCCCAGGGGTGTCCATTTCAACTCAGCGTCCTCGGTTGCTCCCCACAGATCCAGGAGATCTAACCTGTCTTGTTGCTAGGAGACAATTGGAATGCGAGGTGGGCTACCCAGCCATCCATCCTTAGAACCCTGCTCAGAATCATTGGCCTGGAGCCAAACAACAGGTCTCAATTGTCCTGCAGAAGACTCTCTGCAGTTTGGAGCTTCTCACAACTCCCATCGTTGGAAAGCCCCATGGCCTCGTGATGACCCCCCATTTATGAAGGGGCCATCAGGGACAGAAACTCCTACCTGAGCGATCGTCTGATCCTCGCCCTGACTTCAGATGCACCAGATCTCGATTCAGGTCTGTAGATTGTGCCTGCCATGGCCTCACCCAGAAACCTAAGCCTAGCTTGTGTTCTCAGACTTTTGTTGTCAGACTACTGGCCCACAAGCCCTCCAGTTTGGCAATCCAGAACTACAATGCAGCACTCTGCCGGCCCTCCAGAAGAAAAACATTGTCCTCTGGGGCTACCCAGTCATCCCAAATGAGGATCAACCTGCACCGACCTTGGCTGTACCCCAAATACATAGGCTGACCAGGGCACTAATGCCCTTTCTGACACAGCCTGATCCTGGACCCCCTGGCCCCTCCCAGACAGCTGTCCGCACACTGAGCACATTGAGCCACGATGGCCTTAGGTCGTCATCTCTTCCCAACCTCAGTTTTCAGGAATCCGAACCTAGACCTTATCTCCAATCACTGCCCAGTGTTGAAGGTGATGCAGAAATCAGAACTCCTTCCCCATGGCAAGAAACCTTGTGGTTGGCATGTTGTCCAACGTTCAATGTACTTGAAACCAGTGTGGCCCATGAGGCCCCACCCATGCTCGCGGGCCACATTGTTCACAAACACACATTGTGACCCTCAGGCTGAGCCCAGTCCTCAAGTAAGGCCACTCAGTGGCTGGATGAAGAGATAGCATATTGTGCTTGTTATGCCCGTAGGCCCCAATTTTTAACCATAGTTCCGGTTGTCCCTTCAGTCTTCCCCACGGCTTTGCTTTGGAATTCCTCTTTTGGTGGGACACCTGAGGTAACAAACCTGAAAGGAGTCCATCCATCCCACAGATTGACGAAAAGCAATTGGGAATCGGGCCAAATCCTCAGAGAGGAAGATTCGTCCATGGCCCATGAGGCATCCCCGAAATTCCACGGAGATCGCTGATACAAATTCCAGAGACAAATGCCTGAGCAAGCGCCTCAGACTCACTCTATATTCAAATCTTCATGAGTTCTTCTCATGGTTTGTAGATTGGGCCTGCCATACCGATGTCCCCAAAGAAAGCTGAGTTTGAGTATCGGAATCACAATCAGAACTCTGCCTTCCACATGGCTGTAATGCTTGTTCTTCGCATGGAGTCATACCTTCACGTGGGGAACCCTTCATGGCCCCTGATGCCACGCCCAAACATGAGTGCTGCTTGGGCACAAATTCACACTGTGACCCTAGCATGAGCCCCATGACAAAGAAAGGCCTGTCAGGTTCGGGACGAAGGTCCTGCATATAGTCCTTGCCATGCACATAGTCACCCAGGACTAACTAGATGGTGTGTATTCCAGTTGAGGGAACCCACTGCTGTGCTCTAGAGTCCCTCTCCTGGGAGGTCCTTTGTGGCAGAAAACAGTACTCTTCACTTCCCACAGAATGAACCCAAACACTTGGGAGCTTGGACAATCCCCCGAGAGGAAGTCTCTTCCTCGGACCCTGACGCAACCCCTACCCTGACCGGACACTGTGAACGCAACACCCAGAGACAAAAGCCTGAGCGACTGCCTCCCACTTGCCCTCCTTTGATATCCAGAGGATGTCCCCTCACGGACTGGAGATCAGGCCTGCCATTACCTTGGCCCCTACCTGAGCCAAGTTTGCTCTTTCAGACATCAGTCCCCAGAGCCCTGGCAAACACAGCCTCTAGGCTGGGTCCTCTGGAGCCATACCACAGGACTGTGCCTGCTCTCTCCTGGGAAACTGTGTCCATTCCTTTGGCCACACACCTCCAGAATATGAGAAACCTCAAGGCCCCCGAGGTCATCCCACTACTGGGAACCTCCCTGGACACACAGGGGCATTCGGACACAAGCTGAGCAGCTACCTCCACGAAGGCATGCACACAGATGTCAACAGAGATAGAAGGTTGAGCCGGACAGGCCCTTAGGCCCTAATCTCAACTCTTGTTTGGGTTCCAGGTGTTACTCCTCAGAGGCTTTGGTTCGAAGAACAGGATATGGGGCTTTCCTGAGGCACTGAACAGAACTCCTCTCGTCTCCACATGGGAAGCTTCCTTGTTGGGGCTGTGACAAACGCCTCAGTTTGGAAAACCCTGCAGAATCCCCGAGCCACCTCCACATTCCAAGGACACCCAGGCCACCAAGCCACAGTAGAACTCATCTTCAGGAGAGTCCATTTCAACCCTCCCCTCTAGGTAGCTCACCCAGGAGCCTGCAGATTGAGCCTGACTTGTCCTGACTAAAGAGTGGGAATATGAGGTGGCGTTCCCAGGCATCCATGCTTTGACACCTGCTCTCGAGTCTTTCCGTATGGGGCCTCCTGGAACCATCCAATAGGACTCGACTGTCGAGAAGAAGGAAATCTTGAGGTTTGGAGTAGTTCACAAATCCCAAAGTAGGCAAACCTCCTGGCTTCATGAAGCCCCCACACCCTACAGGAAGAGGACATGCTGGACAAAAACTCTAGCCTGAGGCACGTCTCATAGTTGACATGACCTCAGTGCAGGAGATCTCGATTCAGCCCCTGCAGAGTGGGCCTGCCGTGCCCTCGGTCCCAAACCTCACGCTAGCTTGTGTTTTCAGACTTCCTTCCTCACACTCCTGGCAAACAAGCCCTCCGGACTAGGAACTCCAGAACCAAAACCCAGCCCAGTGTCTGCCCAACGGAAGAAAAACGTTTCCCTGTGGGGCTCTCCAGAAAACCCAGATGAGGATCAACCTGCTCGGGCCTCGACGGTACCCGAACTGGATAGGCTGCTCTGGGCACTCATGCTCTGCCTGACACAGCCTGAAGCCAGACGTCCAGACAGACAAGGAGACAGCTGGCCGCACACCCAGCACTTCGGACACGCCATGGTCTTATGCCGTCACTTCTTCCTAACCTTGGTTTTCAGATATCTGAACCTAGACATCATATCAATTCTCCACACAGATGGGTATCGCAAGCACAAAACAGAAGTCCTGCTTCCCCATGGCTGTAAATCTTGCTCTTGGCATGGAGTAACACCTTCAGGGTGGGAGAAACCTTCATGGCCCCTGATGACACGCCCAAACGTGAGTGCTGATTGGGAACAAATTCACACTGTGACCCTCAGCATGAGCCCCATGTCAAAGAAAGGCCTATCAGGGCCTGGACAAAGAGCGCGCATATGGGGCTTGCCAAGCCCCTATGCACCCAATCCTCACCCCGTTTTGAATTTTCCAGTCGGATGCCCGTACCTGGGGCTCTGCTCTGGAATCCCTTTCTTGGAGAGACCCATGAGCCAGACAACACGACTCCACCCTTCCCACAAAATGACCCCAAACTCTTGGGAGCTGGGACAAATCCCCAGAGAGGGATAGTCGTCCACAGTCCCTGAGGCCACCCCTCAAATCCACGGCTATCCCGGACACAACATCCAGAGACAAAAGCCTGTTGGAACGCCTCCCACTCGCTCTTGTTTCAGAGGCCCAGGAGCTTCCTCTCCGGCTGTACCTCCGGCCTGCCATACCCTAGGCGCCACTCATAAGCTGAGTTTGTGTATTCAGACTTCTGTGCCCACAGCCTGGACCCACACACCTCCAGGCTAGGGCCTCTAGGGCCACAGCGAAAGATTGTGCCTGCCCTCTCCAAGGAAAGTGTGCCCAATCCATTGACCACAACCCTACAGGTTAGGGAAAAGCTCCAAGGCCCCTGAGGCCATCAATAGTGTAGGCCCCCCTGGACTAAGAGGGGCTCTCTGACACCAGCGGAGCAGCTATCTCCACTTAGACTCTCATACAGTGTCCCAAGAGACAGAAGGTTGAAATGGACAGGCCCCCAGGCCCTAATCTGAACCTTAGCTTTGCTTTCCATGTTTCCGTTCCCAGAGGACTATTTTCGTAGACCAGCACATGGGGCTTTTCTGAGGCACCAAACCAAACATCTCTCATCTCCACATGGGCAGCTTTCTTACTGGGATGTATCAAACACTTCAGGTAGGAGAGTTCCGCAGGGCCACTGAACAACCAGCACATTCCAAGGTCTCCATGGACCCAAACGCACATTATGACGCATCCTCAGGAGAGGCCATTTCAACTCAGCCCCCTGGGTCGCGTGTTCCAGAGGCAGCAGATCAAACATATCTTGTCGCTAATAGCCAATGGGAATGCGAGGCATGCTGTACAGGGATCCATCCTTCGAACCCTGCTCTCCAGTCCTTCCATATGGTTTGTCCTGGAGCCATGCAACAGGACTCGAATGTCCCACAGAAGGAAACCTTGTGGTTTGGGGCAACCTCCAAACTCAGCGTGGGAAAACTTCCTTGGCCTCATGAGGCCCCCACTTCATGAAGGTGCCATCATGGACACATACTCCAGCCTCAGCCAACGTCTGATCCTCAGCCTGACTTCAGATGCAGGAGATCTTGATTCAGCCTCTGCAGAATGGGCCTGCTCTGCCCTTGGCTCCAATCCTCACACTAGCTTGTGTTTTCAGACTTCCGTCCTCACACTCCTGGCCCACAAACCCTCCCTACTGGGAATTCTGGGGACACAATGAAGCACTGTGCCTGCCTCCCAGGAGAAAAACCTTGTCTATGGCGCTGCCCAGAAACCCCAAATGAGGATCAAACTGCTTGGCCCTCGGCAACACCCCAATAGCATAGGCTACCTTAAACAGTGAGCTCTTTCGCAAATAGCCTGAGCCCAGACCTTCCAACAGACACCGACACAGCTGGCTGCACACCCAGCACATTGGACCCGACACTGCCTTAGGCCACCATCCATTCCCAACTTGGGTTTTCAGTGATCGGAACCTAGACCTTATCTCCAATCCCTGCACAGGGGGGAACCTGATGCACAAGTCAAACCCCTCCTTCCCCATGGCAAGAAACCTTGCTGCTGGCAGTGAATCAAACCTTCAGTGTAGGAGAAAACGGCATGGCCCATGAGGCCACGCCCAAGCGTGAGGGCCACCTTGGGCACAAACACACATTGTGACCCTCAGCGTGAGTACCTTATTCAAGTAACGCCTCTCAGTGACTGGACCAAGAGCCCGCATATGTGGCTTGCCATGCCCATAGGCACCCAGGACTAACTAGATGGTGTGTATTCCAGTTGAGGGAACCCACTGCTGTGCTCTAGAGTCCCTCTCCTGGGGGGTCCCCTGTGGCAGAAAACAGTACTCTTCATTCCCACAGAATGAACACAAACACTTGGGAGCTTGGACAATCCCCCGAGAGGAAGGCTCTTCCTCGGCCTCTGAGACAACCCCTACCCTGACCGGACACTGTAAACGCAACACCCAGAGACAAAAGCCTGAGTGACTGCCTCCCTCTTGCCCTACTTTGATTTCCAGAGGATCTCCCCTCACGGACTAGAGATCAGGCCTGCCATTACATTGGCCCCTAGCTGAGCCAAGTTTGCTTTTTCAGACATCTGTCCCCACAACCCTGGCAAACACAGCCTCTAAGCTGGGTCCTCTGGAGCCATAGCACAGGACCGTGCCTGCTCTCTCCTGGGAAACTGTGTCCATTCCTTTGGCCACACACCTCCAGAATATCAGAAACCTCAAGGCCTCCGAGGACATCCCACTACTGGGAGCCTCACTGGACTCACAGGGGCATTCGGACACAAGCTGAGCAGCTACATCCATGAATGCATGCACACAGATGTCAACAGAGATAGAAGGTTGAGCCGGACAGGCCTTTAGGCTGTAGTCTCAACTCTTGCTTTGGTTTCCAGGTGTCACTCCTCAGAGGCTTTGGTTCGAAGAACAGGGTATGGGGCTTTCCTGAGGCACGGAACAGAACTCCTCTCGTCTCCACATGGGAAGTTTCCTTGTTGGAGCCGTGTCAAACACCTCATGTTGGAGAATCCTGCAGAGTCCCTGAGCCACCTCCACATTCCAAGGTCTCCCAGGCCACCAAGCCACAGTAGGACTCATCTTCAGGAGAGACCATTTCAACTCTCCCCTCTGGGTAGCTCACCCAGGAGCCCGCAGATTGAGCCTGCCTTGTCCTGACTAAAGAGTGGGAATATGAGGTGGCGTTCCCAGGCATCCATGCTTAGACACCTGCTCTCGAGTCTTTCCATATGGGGCCTCTTGGAACCATCCAATAGGACTCGACTGTCGTGCAGAAGGTAACCTTCAGTTTTGGAGCAGTTCACAAATCCCATCGTAGGCAAAACTTTCTGGCCTCATGAAGCCCCCACACCCTTCAGGAAGAGGCCATGCTGGACAAAAACTCTAGCCTGAGGCACGTCTCATAGTTGACATGACCTCAGTGCAGGAGATCTCGATTCAGCCTCTGCAGAGTGGGCCTGCCGTGCCCTCGGTCCCAAACCTCACGCTAGCTTGTGTTTTCAGACTTCCTTCCTCACACTCCTGGCAAACAGGCCCTCCGGATTAGGAACTCCGGAACCAAAACCCAGCCCAGTGTCTGCCCAACGGAAGAAAAACGTTTCCCTGTGGGGTCTCCAGAAAACCCAGATGAGGATCAATCTGCTCGGGCCTCGACGGTACCCGAACTGGATAGGCTGCTCTGGGCACTCATGCTCTGCCTGACACAGCCTGAAGCCAGACGTCCAGACAGACAAGGAGACAGCTGGCCGCACACCCAGCACTTCGGACACGCCATGGTCATATGCCGTCACCTCATCCTAACCTTGGTTTTCAGATATCTGAACCTAGACATTATATCAATTCTCCACACAGCTGGGTATAGCAAGCACAAAACAGAACTCCTCCTTCCCCATGGCTGTCAAGCTTGCTCTTGGCATGGAGTCACACCTTCAGGGTGGGAGAAACCTTCATGGCCCCTGATGCCACGCCCAAACTTGAGAGCTGCTTGGGCACAAATTCACACTGTAACCCTCAGCATGAGCCTCATGTCAAAGAAAGGCCTGTCAGGGCCTGGACCAAGAGCCCATATATGGGGCTTGCCAAGCCCCTATGCACCCAATCCTCACCACGGTTTGAATTTTCCAGTCGCCCCGCCCGTACCTGGAGCTCTGCTCTGGAATCCCTTTCTTGGAGAGACCCATGAGCCAGACAACACGACTCCACCCTTCCCACAAAATGACCCCAAACTCTTGGGAGCTGGGACAAATCCCCAGAGAGGGATACTCGTCCACAGTACCTGAGGCGACCACTCCAATCCACGGCTATCCCGGACACAACATCCAGAGACAAAAGCCTGAAGGAACGCCTCCCACTCGCCCTTGTTTCAGAGGCCCAGGAGCTCCCTCTCGGGCTGTACATCCGGCCTGCCATACCCTAGGCGCCACTCATAAGCTGAGTTTGTGTATTCAGACTTCTGTGCCCACAGCCTGACACACACAACATCCAGGCTAGGGCCTCTGGACCAAACAGCGAAAGATTGTGCCTGCCCTCTCCAAGGAAAGTGTGCCCAATCCATTGACCACAACCCTACAGGTTAGGAAAAAGCTCCAAGGTCCCTGAGGCCTTCAATAGTATAGGCCACCCTGGACTAAGAGGGGCTCTCTGACACCAGCGGAGCAACTATCTCCACTTAGACTCTCAGACAGTGTCCCCAGAGACAGAAGGTTGAAATGGACAGGCCCCCAGGCCCTAATCTGAACTTTAGCTTTGCTTTCCATGTTTCCGTTCTCAGAGGACTATTTTCGTAGACCAGCACATGGGGCTTTTCTGAGGCACCAAACCAAACATCTCTCATCTCCACATGGGCAGCTTTCTTACTGGGATGTATCAAACACTTCAGGTAGGAGAGTTCCGCAGGGCCACTGAACAACCAGCACATTCCAAGGTCTCCATGGACCCAAACGCACATTATGACGCATCTTCAGGAGAGGCCATTTCAACTCAGCCCCCTGGGTCGCGTGTTCCAGAGGCAGCAGATCAAACATATCTTGTCGCTAATAGCCAATGGGAATGCGAGGCATGCTGTACAGGGATCCATCCTTCGAACCCTGCTCTCCAGTCCTTCCATATGGTATGACCTGGAGCCATGCAACAGGACTCGAATGTCCCGCAGAAGGAAACCTTGTGGTTTGGGGCAACCTCCAAACTCAGCGTGGGAAAACTTCCTTGGCCTCATGAGGCCCCCGCTTCATGAAGGTGCCATCATGGACACATACGCCAGCCTCAGCCAACGTCTGATCCTCAGCCTGACTTCAGATGCAGGAGATTTTGATTCAGCCTCTGCAGAATGGGCCTGCTCTGCCCTTGGCTCCAATCCTCACACTAACTTGTGTTTTCAGACATCCGTCCTCACACTCCTGGCCCACAAACCCTCCCTACTGGGAATTCTGGGGCCACAATGAAGCACTGTGCCTGCCTCCCAGGAGAAAAACATTGTCTATGGCGATGCCCAGAAACCCCAAATGAGGATCAAACTGCTTGGCCCTCGGCAACACCGCAATTGCATAGGCTACCTTAAACAGTGATGCTCTGTCGCAAATAGCCTGAGCCCAGACCTTCCAACAGACACCGACACAGCTGGCTGCACACCCAGCACATTGGACCCGACACTGCCTTAGGCCACCATCCATTCCCAACCTGGGTTTTCAGTCATCGGAACCTAGACCTTATCTCCAATCCCTGCACAGGGGGGAACCTGATGCACAAGTCAGAACCCCTCCTTCCCCATGGCAAGAAACCTTGCTGCTGGCAGTGAATCAAACCTTCAGTGTAGGAGAAAACGGCATGGCCCATGAGGCCACGCCCAAGCGTGAGGGCCGCCTTGGGCACAAACACACATTGTGACCCTCAGCGTGAGTACCTTATTCAAGTAACGCCTCTCAGTGACTGGACCAAGAGCCCGCATATGTGGCTTGCCATGCCCATAGGCACCCAGGACTAACTAGATGGTGTGTATTCCAGTTGAGGGAACCCACTGCTCTGCTCTAGAGTCCCTCTCCTGGGGGTCCCCTGTGGCAGAAAACAGTACTCTTCATTCCCACAGAATGAACACAAACACTTGGGAGCTTGGACAATCCCCCGAGAGGAAGGCTCTTCCTCGGCCTCTGAGACAACCCCTACCCTGACCGGACACTGTAAACGCAACACCCAGAGACAAAAGCCTGAGTGACTGCCTCCCACTTGCCCTACTTTGATTTCCAGAGGATCTCCCCTCACGGACTAGAGATCAGGCCTGCCATTACATTGGCCCCTAGCTGAGCCAAGTTTGCTTTTTCAGACATCTGTCCCCACAGCCCTGGCAAACACAGCCTCTAGGCTGGGTCCTCTGGAGCCATAGCACAGGACCGTGCCTGCTCTCTCCTGGGAAACTGTGTCCATTCCTTTGGCCACACACCTCCAGAATATGAGAAACCTCAAGGCCTCCGAGGACATCCCACTACTGGGAGCCTCACTGGACTCACAGGGGCATTCGGACACAAGCTGAGCAGCTACATCCATGAATGCATGCACACAGATGTCAACAGAGATAGAAGGTTGAGCCGGACAGGCCTTTAGGCCGTAGTCTCAACTCTTGCTTTGGTTTCCAGGTGTCACTCCTCAGAGTCTTTGGTTCGAAGAACAGGGTATGGGGCTTTCCTGAGGCACGGAACAGAACTCCTCTCGTCTCCACATGGGAAGTTTCCTTGTTGGAGCCGTGTCAAACACCTCATGTTGGAGAATCCTGCAGAGTCCCTGAGCCACCTCCACATTCCAAGGTCTCCCAGGCCACCAAGCTACAGTAGGACTCATCTTCAGGAGAGACCATTTCAACTCTCCCCTCTGGGTAGCTCACCCAGGAGCCCGCAGATTGAGCCTGCCTTGTCCTGAATAAAGAGTGGGAATATGAGGTGGCGTTCCCAGGCATCCATGCTTAGACACCTGCTCTCGAGTCTTTCCATATGGGTCCTCTTGGAACCATCCAATAGGACTCGACTGTCGTGCAGAAGGTAACCTTCAGTTTTGGAGCAGTTCACAAATCCCATCGTAGGCAAAACTTTCTGGCCTCATGAAGCCCCCACACCCTTCAGGAAGAGGCCATGCTGGACAAAAACTCTAGCCTGAGGCACGTCTCATAGTTGACATGACCTCAGTGCAGGAGATCTCGATTCAGCCTCTGCAGAGTGGGCCTGCCGTGCCCTCGGTCCCAAACCTCACGCTAGCTTGTGTTTTCAGACTTCCTTCCTCACACTCCTGGCAAACAAGCCCTCCGGATTAGGAACTCCGGAACCAAAACCCAGCCCAGTGTCTGCCCAACGGAAGAAAAACGTTTCCCTGTGGGGTCTCCAGAAAACCCAGATGAGGATCAATCTGCTCGGGCCTCGACGGTACCCGAACTGGATAGGCTGCTCTGGGCACTCATGCTCTGCCTGACACAGCCTGAAGCCAGACGTCCAGACAGACAAGGAGACAGCTGGCCGCACACCCAGCACTTCGGACACGCCATGGTCATATGCCGTCACCTCATCCTAACCTTGGTTTTCAGATATCTGAACCTAGACATTATATCAATTCTCCACACAGCTGGGTATAGCAAGCACAAAACAGAACTCCTCCTTCCCCATGGCTGTCAAGCTTGCTCTTGGCATGGAGTCACACCTTCAGGGTGGGAGAAACCTTCATGGCCCCTGATGCCACGCCCAAACTTGAGAGCTGCTTGGGCACAAATTCACACTGTAACCCTCAGCATGAGCCTCATGTCAAAGAAAGGCCTGTCAGGGCCTGGACCAAGAGCCCACATGTGGGGCTTGCCAAGCCCCTATGCACCCAATCCTCACCACGGTTTGAATTTTCCAGTCGCCCCGCCCGTACCTGGAGCTCTGCTCTGGAATCCCTTTCTTGGAGAGACCCATGAGCCAGACAACACGACTCCACCCTTCCCACAAAATGACCCCAAACTCTTGGGAGCTGGGACAAATCCCAAGAGAGGGATACTAGTCCACAGTACCTGAGGCGACCACTCCAATCCACGGCTATCCCGGACACAACATCCAGAGACAAAAGTCTGAAGGAACGCCTCCCACTCGCCCTTGTTTCAGAGGCCCAGGAGCTCCCTCTCGGGCTGTACATCCGGCCTGCCATACCCTAGGCGCCACTCATAAGCTGAGTTTGTGTATTCAGACTTCTGTGCCCACAGCCTGACACACACAACATCCAGGCTAGGGCCTCTGGACCAAACAGCGAAAGATTGTGCCTGCCCTCTCCAAGGAAAGTGTGCCCAATCCATTGACCACAACCCTACAGGTTAGGAAAAAGCTCCACGGTCCCTGAGGCCATCAATAGTATAGGCCACCCTGGACTAAGAGGGGCTCTCTGACACCAGCGGAGCAACTATCTCCACCTAGACTCTCAGACAGTGTTCCCAGAGACAGAAGGTTGAAATGGACAGGCCCCCAGGCCCTAATCTGAACTTTAGCTTTGCTTTCCATGTTTCCGTTCTCAGAGGACTATTTTCGTAGACCAGCACATGGGGCTTTTCTGAGGCACCAAACCAAACATCTCTCATCTCCACATGGGCAGCTTTCTTACTGGGATGTATCAAACACTTCAGGTAGGAGAGTTCCGCAGGGCCACTGAACAACCAGCACATTCCAAGGTCTCCATGGACCCAAACGCACATTATGACGCATCTTCAGGAGAGGCCATTTCAACTCAGCCCCCTGGGTCGCGTGTTCCAGAGGCAGCAGATCAAACATATCTTGTCGCTAATAGCCAATGGGAATGCGAGGCATGCTGTACAGGGATCCATCCTTAGAACCCTGCTCACCAGTCCTTCCATATGGTATCTCCTGGAGCCATGCAACAGGACTCGAATGTCCCGCAGAAGGAAACCTTGTGGTTTGGGGCAACTTCCAAACTCAGCGTGGGAAAACTTCCTTGGCCTCATGAGGCCCCCGCTTCATGAAGGTGCCATCATGGACACATACGCCAGCCTCAGCCAACGTCTGATCCTCAGCCTGACTTCAGATGCAGGAGATTTTGATTCAGCCTCTGCAGAATGGGCCTGCTCTGCCCTTGGCTCCAATCCTCACACTAACTTGTGTTTTCAGACATCCGTCCTCACACTCCTGGCCCACAAACCCTCCCTACTGGGAATTCTGGGGCCACAATGAAGCACTGTGCCTGCCTCCCAGGAGAAAAACCTTGTCTATGGCGCTGCCCAGAAACCCCAAATGAGGATCAAACACTTGGCCCTCGGCAACACCGCAATTGCATAGGCTACCTTAAACAGTGATGCTCTGTCGCAAATAGCCTGAGCCCAGACCTTCCAACAGACACCGACACAGCTGGCTGCACACCCAGCACATTGGACCCGACACTGCCTTAGGCCACCATCCATTCCCAACCTGGGTTTTCAGTCATCGGAACCTAGACCTTATCTCCAATCCCTGCACAGGGGGGAACCTGATGCACAAGTCAGAACCCCTCCTTCCCCATGGCAAGAAACCTTGCTGCTGGCAATGAATCAAACCTTCAGTGTAGGAGAAAACGGCATGGCCCATGAGGCCACGCCCAAGCGTGAGGGCCGCCTTGGGCACAAACACACATTGTGACCCTCAGCGTGAGTACCTTATTCAAGTAACGCCTCTCAGTGACTTGACCAAGAGCCCGCATATGTGGCTTGCCATGCCCATAGGCACCCAGGACTAACTAGATGGTGTGTATTCCAGTTGAGGGAACCCACTGCTGTGCTCTAGAGTCCCTCTCCTGGGGGTCCCCTGTGGCAGAAAACAGTACTCTTCATTCCCACAGAATGAACACAAACACTTGGGAGCTTGGACAATCCCCCGAGAGGAAGGCTCTTCCTCGGCCTCTGAGACAACCCCTACCCTGACCGGACACTGTAAACGCAACACCCAGAGACAAAAGCCTGAGTGACTGCCTCCCACTTGCCCTACTTTGATTTCCAGAGGATCTCCCCTCACGGACTAGAGATCAGGCCTGCCATTACATTGGCCCCTAGCTGAGCCAAGTTTGCTTTTTCAGACATCTGTCCCCACAGCCCTGGCAAACACAGCCTCTAGGCTGGGTCCTCTGGAGCCATAGCACAGGACCGTGCCTGCTCTCTCCTGGGAAACTGTGTCCATTCCTTTGGCCACACACCTCCAGAATATGAGAAACCTCAAGGCCTCCGAGGACATCCCACTACTGGGAGCCTCACTGGACTCACAGGGGCATTCGGACACAAGCTGAGCAGCTACATCCATGAATGCATGCACACAGATGTCAACAGAGATAGAAGGTTGAGCCGGACAGGCCTTTAGGCCGTAGTCTCAACTCTTGCTTTGGTTTCCAGGTGTCACTCCTCAGAGGCTTTGGTTCGAAGAACAGGGTATGGGGCTTTCCTGAGGCACGGAACAGAACTCCTCTCGTCTCCACATGGGAAGTTTCCTTGTTGGAGCCGTGTCAAACACCTCATGTTGGAGAATCCTGCAGAGTCCCTGAGCCACCTCCACATTCCAAGGTCTCCCAGGCCACCAAGCCACAGTAGGACTCATCTTCAGGAGAGACCATTTCAACTCTCCCCTCTGGGTAGCTCACCCAGGAGCCCGCAGATTGAGCCTGCCTTGTCCTGACTAAAGAGTGGGAATATGAGGTGGCGTTCCCAGGCATCCATGCTTAGACACCTGCTCTCGAGTCTTTCCATATGGGGCCTCTTGGAACCATCCAATAGGACTCGACTGTCGTGCAGAAGGTAACCTTCAGTTTTGGAGCAGTTCACAAATCCCATCGTAGGCAAAACTTTCTGGCCTCATGAAGCCCCCACACCCTTCAGGAAGAGGCCATGCTGGACAAAAACTCTAGCCTGAGGCACGTCTCATAGTTGACATGACCTCAGTGCAGGAGATCTCGATTCAGCCTCTGCAGAGTGGGCCTGCCGTGCCCTCGGTCCCAAACCTCACGCTAGCTTGTGTTTTCAGACTTCCTTCCTCACACTCCTGGCAAACAAGCCCTCCGGATTAGGAACTCCGGAACCAAAACCCAGCCCAGTGTCTGCCCAACGGAAGAAAAACGTTTCCCTGTGGGGTCTCCAGAAAACCCAGATGAGGATCAATCTGCTCGGGCCTCGACGGTACCCGAACTGGATAGGCTGCTCTGGGCACTCATGCTCTGCCTGACACAGCCTGAAGCCAGACGTCCAGACAGACAAGAAGACAGCTGGCCGCACACCCAGCACTTCGGACACGCCATGGTCATATGCCGTCACCTCATCCTAACCTTGGTTTTCAGATATCTGAACCTAGACATTATATCAATTCTCCACACAGCTGGGTATAGCAAGCACAAAACAGAACTCCTCCTTCCCCATGGCTGTCCAACTTGCTCTGCATGGAGTCACACCTTCAGGGTGGGAGAAATCTTCATGGCCCCTGATGCCACGCCCAAACTTGAGAGCTGCTTGGGCACAAATTCACACTGTGACCCTCAGCATGAGCCCCATGTCAAAGAAAGGCCTGTCAGGGCCTGGACCAAGAGCCCACATATCGGGCTTGCCAAGCCCCTATGCACACAATCCTCACCACGGTTTGAATTTTCCAGTCGCCCGGCCCGTACCTGGAGCTCTGCTTTGGAATCCCTTTCTTGGAGAGACCCATGAGCCAGACAACACGACTCCACCCTTCCCACAAAATGACCCCAAACTCTTGGGAGCTGGGACAAATCCCTAGAGAGGGATACTCGTCCACACTACCTGAGGCCACCGCTCCAATCCACGGCTATCCCGGACACAACATCCAGAGACAAAAGCCTGAAGGAACGCCTCCCACTCGCCCTTGTTTCAGAGGCCCAGGAGCTCCCTCTCGGGCTGTACATCCGGCCTGCCATACCCTAGGCGCCACACATAAGCTAAGTTTGTGTATTCAGACTTCTGTGCCCACAGCCTGGACCCACACAACATCCAGGCTAGGGCCTCTGGACCAAACAGCGAAAGATTGTGCCTGCCCTCTCCAAGGAAAGTGTGCCCAATCCATTGACCACAACCCTACAGGTTAGGGAAAAGCTCCAAGGTCCCTGAGGCCATCAATAGTATAGGCCACCCTGGACTAAGAGGGGCTCTCTGAAACCAGCGGAGCAACTATCTCCACTAAGACTCTCAGACAGTGTCCCCAGAGACCTAATCTGAACCTTAGCTTTGGTTTCCATGTTTCTGTTCTCAGAGGACTGTTTTCGTAGACCAGCACCTGAGGCTTTTCTGAGGCACCAAACCAAACCTCTCTCATCTCCACATGGGCAGCTTTCTTACTGGGATGTATCAAACACTTCAGGTAGGAGAGTTCCGCAGGGCCACTGAACAACCAGCACATTCCAAGGTCTCCATGGACCCAAACGCACATTATGACGCATCCTCAGGAGAGGCCATTTCAACTCAGCCCCCTGGGTTGCGTGTTCCAGAGGCAGCAGATCAAACATATCTTGTCGCTAATAGCCAATGGGAATGCGAGGCATGCTGTACAGGGATCCATCCTTAGAACCCTGCTCTCCAGTCCTTCCATATGGTATGTCCTGGAGCCATGCAACAGGACTAGAATGTCCCACAGAAGGAAACCTTGTGGTTTGGGGCAACCTCCAAACTCAGCGTGGGAAAACTTCCTTGGCCTCATGAGGCCACCACTTCATGAAGGTGCCATCATGGACACATACTCCAGCCTCAGCCAACGTCTGATCCTCAGCCTGACTTCAGATGCAGGAGATTTTGATTCAGCCTCTGCAGAATGGGCCTGCTCTGCCCTTGGCTCCAATCCTCACACTAACTTGTGTTTTCAGACTTCCGTCCTCACACTCCTGGCCCACAAACCCTCCCTACTGGGAATTGTGGGGCCACAATGAAGCACTGTGCCTGCCTCCCAGGAGAAAAACCTTGTCTATGGCGCTGCCCAGAAACCCCAAATGAGGATCAAACTGCTTGGCCCTCGGCAACACCCCAATTGCATAGGCTACCTTAAACAGTGATGCTCTGTCGCAAATAGCCTGAGCCCAGACCTTCCAACAGACACCGACACAGCTGGCTGCACACCCAGCACATTGGACCCGACACTGCCTTAGGCCACCATCCATTCCCAACCTGGGTTTTCAGTCATCGGAACCTAGACCTTATCTCCAATCCCTGCACAGGGGGGAACCTGATGCACAAGTCAGAACCCCTCCTTCCCCATGGCAAGAAACCTTGCTGCTGGCAGTGAATCAAACCTTCAGTGTAGGAGAAAACGGCATGGCCCATGAGGCCACGCCCAAGCGTGAGGGCCGCCTTGGGCACAAACACACATTGTGACCCTCAGCGTGAGTACCTTATTCAAGTAACGCCTCTCAGTGACTGGACCAAGAGCCCGCATATGTGGCTTGCCATGCCCATAGGCACCCAGGACTAACTAGATGGTGTGTATTCCAGGTGAGGGGACCCACTGCTGTGCTCTAGAGTCCCTCTCCTGGGGGGTCCCCTGTGGCAGAAAACAGTACTCTTCATTCCCACAGAATGAACACAAACACTTGGGAGCTTGGACAATCCCCCGAGAGGAAGTCTCTTCCTCGGCCTCTGAGACAACCCCTACCCTGACCGGACACTGTAAACGCAACACCCAGAGACAAAAGCCTGAGTGACTGCCTCCCACTTGCCCTACTTTGATTTCCAGAGGATCTCCCCTCACGGACTAGAGATCAGGCCTGCCATTACATTGGCCCCTAGCTGAGCCAAGTTTGCTTTTTCAGACATCTGTCCCCACAGCCCTGGCAAACACAGCCTCTAGGCTGGGTCCTCTGGAGCCATAGCACAGGACCGTGCCTGCTCTCTCCTGGGAAACTGTGTCCATTCCTTTGGCCACACACCTCCAGAATATGAGAAACCTCAAGGCCTCCGAGGACATCCCACTACTGGGAGCCTCACTGGACTCACAGGGGCATTCGGACACAAGCTGAGCAGCTACATCCATGAATGCATGCACACAGATGTCAACAGAGATAGAAGGTTGAGCCGGACAGGCCTTTAGGCCGTAGTCTCAACTCTTGCTTTGGTTTCCAGGTGTCACTCCTCAGAGTCTTTGGTTCGAAGAACAGGGTATGGGGCTTTCCTGAGGCACGGAACAGAACTCCTCTCGTCTCCACATGGGAAGTTTCCTTGTTGGAGCCGTGTCAAACACCTCATGTTGGAGAATCCTGCAGAGTCCCTGAGCCACCTCCACATTCCAAGGTCTCCCAGGCCACCAAGCCACAGTAGGACTCATCTTCAGGAGAGACCATTTCAACTCTCCCCTCTGGGTAGCTCACCCAGGAGCCCGCAGATTGAGCCTGCCTTGTCCTGACTAAAGAGTGGGAATATGAGGTGGCGTTCCCAGGCATCCATGCTTAGACACCTGCTCTCGAGTCTTTCCATATGGGGCCTCTTGGAACCATCCAATAGGACTCGACTGTCGTGCAGAAGGTAACCTTCAGTTTTGGAGCAGTTCACAAATCCCATCGTAGGCAAAACTTTCTGGCCTCATGAAGCCCCCACACCCTTCAGGAAGAGGCCATGCTGGACAAAAACTCTAGCCTGAGGCACGTCTCATAGTTGACATGACCTCAGTGCAGGAGATCTCGATTCAGCCTCTGCAGAGTGGGCCTGCCGTGCCCTCGGTCCCAAACCTCACGCTAGCTTGTGTTTTCAGACTTCCTTCCTCACACTCCTGGCAAACAAGCCCTCCGGATTAGGAACTCCGGAACCAAAACCCAGCCCAGTGTCTGCCCAACGGAAGAAAAACGTTTCCCTGTGGGGTCTCCAGAAAACCCAGATGAGGATCAATCTGCTCGGGCCTCGACGGTACCCGAACTGGATAGGCTGCTCTGGGCACTCATGCTCTGCCTGACACAGCCTGAAGCCAGACGTCCAGACAGACAAGAAGACAGCTGGCCGCACACCCAGCACTTCGGACACGCCATGGTCATATGCCGTCACCTCATCCTAACCTTGGTTTTCAGATATCTGAACCTAGACATTATATCAATTCTCCACACAGCTGGGTATAGCAAGCACAAAACAGAACTCCTCCTTCCCCATGGCTGTGAAGCTTGCTCTGCATGGAGTCACACCTTCAGGGTGGGAGAAATCTTCATGGCCCCTGATGCCACGCCCAAACTTGAGAGCTGCTTGGGCACAAATTCACACTGTGACCCTCAGCATGAGCCCCATGTCAAAGAAAGGCCTGTCAGGGCCTGGACCAAGAGCCCACATATCGGGCTTGCCAAGCCCCTATGCACACAATCCTCACCACGGTTTGAATTTTCCAGTCGCCCGGCCCGTACCTGGAGCTCTGCTTTGGAATCCCTTTCTTGGAGAGACCCATGAGCCAGACAACACGACTCCACCCTTCCCACAAAATGACCCCAAACTCTTGGGAGCTGGGACAAATCCCTAGAGAGGGATACTCGTCCACACTACCTGAGGCCACCGCTCCAATCCACGGCTATCCCGGACACAACATCCAGAGACAAAAGCCTGAAGGAACGCCTCCCACTCGCCCTTGTTTCAGAGGCCCAGGAGCTCCCTCTCGGGCTGTACATCCGGCCTGCCATACCCTAGGCGCCACACATAAGCTAAGTTTGTGCTCAGACTTCTGTGCCCACAGCCTGGACCCACACAACATCCAGGCTAGGGCCTCTGGACCAAACAGCGAAAGATTGTGCCTGCCCTCTCCAAGGAAAGTGTGCCCAATCCATTGACCACAACCCTACAGGTTAGGGAAAAGCTCCAAGGTCCCTGAGGCCATCAATAGTATAGGCCACCCTGGACTAAGAGGGGCTCTCTGAAACCAGCGGAGCAACTATCTCCACTAAGACTCTCAGACAGTGTCCCCAGAGACCTAATCTGAACCTTAGCTTTGGTTTCCATGTTTCTGTTCTCAGAGGACTGTTTTCGTAGACCAGCACCTGAGGCTTTTCTGAGGCACCAAACCAAACCTCTCTCATCTCCACATGGGCAGCTTTCTTACTGGGATGTATCAAACACTTCAGGTAGGAGAGTTCCGCAGGGCCACTGAACAACCAGCACATTCCAAGGTCTCCATGGACCCAAACGCACATTATGACGCATCCTCAGGAGAGGCCATTTCAACTCAGCCCCCTGGGTCGCGTGTTCCAGAGGCAGCAGATCAAACATATCTTGTCGCTAATAGCCAATGGGAATGCGAGGCATGCTGTACAGGGATCCATCCTTAGAACCCTGCTCTCCAGTCCTTCCATATGGTATGTCCTGGAGCCATGCAACAGGACTAGAATGTCCCACAGAAGGAAACCTTGTGGTTTGGGGCAACCTCCAAACTCAGCGTGGGAAAACTTCCTTGGCCTCATGAGGCCACCACTTCATGAAGGTGCCATCATGGACACATACTCCAGCCTCAGCCAACGTCTGATCCTCAGCCTGACTTCAGATGCAGGAGATTTTGATTCAGCCTCTGCAGAATGGGCCTGCTCTGCCCTTGGCTCCAATCCTCACACTAACTTGTGTTTTCAGACTTCCGTCCTCACACTCCTGGCCCACAAACCCTCCCTACTGGGAATTGTGGGGCCACAATGAAGCACTGTGCCTGCCTCCCAGGAGAAAAACCTTGTCTATGGCGCTGCCCAGAAACCCCAAATGAGGATCAAACTGCTTGGCCCTCGGCAACACCCCAATTGCATAGGCTACCTTAAACAGTGATGCTCTGTCGCAAATAGCCTGAGCCCAGACCTTCCAACAGACACCGACACAGCTGGCTGCACACCCAGCACATTGGACCCGACACTGCCTTAGGCCACCATCCATTCCCAACCTGGGTTTTCAGTCATCGGAACCTAGACCTTATCTCCAATCCCTGCACAGGGGGGAACCTGATGCACAAGTCAGAACCCCTCCTTCCCCATGGCAAGAAACCTTGCTGCTGGCAGTGAATCAAACCTTCAGTGTAGGAGAAAACGGCATGGCCCATGAGGCCACGCCCAAGCGTGAGGGCCGCCTTGGGCACAAACACACATTGTGACCCTCAGCGTGAGTACCTTATTCAAGTAACGCCTCTCAGTGACTGGACCAAGAGCCCGCATATGTGGCTTGCCATGCCCATAGGCACCCAGGACTAACTAGATGGTGTGTATTCCAGGTGAGGGGACCCACTGCTGTGCTCTAGAGTCCCTCTCCTGGGGGGTCCCCTGTGGCAGAAAACAGTACTCTTCATTCCCACAGAATGAACACAAACACTTGGGAGCTTGGACAATCCCCCGAGAGGAAGGCTCTTCCTCGGCCTCTGAGACAACCCCTACCCTGACCGGACACTGTAAACGCAACACCCAGAGACAAAAGCCTGAGTGACTGCCTCCCACTTGCCCTACTTTGATTTCCAGAGGATCTCCCCTCACGGACTAGAGATCAGGCCTGCCATTACATTGGCCCCTAGCTGAGCCAAGTTTGCTTTTTCAGACATCTGTCCCCACAGCCCTGGCAAACACAGCCTCTAGGCTGGGTCCTCTGGAGCCATAGCACAGGACCGTGCCTGCTCTCTCCTGGGAAACTGTGTCCATTTTTGGCCACACACCTCCAGAATATCAGAAACCTCAAGGCCTCCGAGGACATCCCACTACTGGGAGCCTCACTGGACTCACAGGGGCATTCGGACACAAGCTGAGCAGCTACATCCATGAATGCATGCACACAGATGTCAACAGAGATAGAAGGTTGAGCCGGACAGGCCTTTAGGCTGTAGTCTCAACTCTTGCTTTGGTTTCCAGGTGTCACTCCTCAGAGGCTTTGGTTCGAAGAACAGGGTATGGGGCTTTCCTGAGGCACGGAACAGAACTCCTCTCGTCTCCACATGGGAAGTTTCCTTGTTGGAGCCGTGTCAAACACCTCATGTTGGAGAATCCTGCAGAGTCCCTGAGCCACCTCCACATTCCAAGGTCTCCCAGGCCACCAAGCCACAGTAGGACTCATCTTCAGGAGAGACCATTTCAACTCTCCCCTCTGGGTAGCTCACCCAGGAGCCCGCAGATTGAGCCTGCCTTGTCCTGACTAAAGAGTGGGAATATGAGGTGGCGTTCCCAGGCATCCATGCTTAGACACCTGCTCTCGAGTCTTTCCATATGGGGCCTCTTGGAACCATCCAATAGGACTCGACTGTCGTGCAGAAGGTAACCTTCAGTTTTGGAGCAGTTCACAAATCCCATCGTAGGCAAAACTTTCTGGCCTCATGAAGCCCCCACACCCTTCAGGAAGAGGCCATGC
Source organism: Mustela nivalis (assembly GCF_964662115.1). Classification (NCBI taxonomy): domain Eukaryota; kingdom Metazoa; phylum Chordata; class Mammalia; order Carnivora; family Mustelidae; genus Mustela; species Mustela nivalis. Next base: position 723,503 of record NW_028136519.1, read on the forward strand.
TGGACAAAAACTCTAGCCTGAGGCACGTCTCATAGTTGACATGACCTCAGTGCAGGAGATCTCGATTCAGCCTCTGCAGAGTGGGCCTGCCGTGCCCTCGGTCCCAAACCTCACGCTAGCTTGTCTTTTCAGACTTCCTTCCTCACACTCCTGGCAAACAAGCCCTCCGGATTAGGAACTCCGGAACCAAAACCCAGCCCAGTGTCTGCCCAACGGAAGAAAAACGTTTCCCTGTGGGGTCTCCAGAAAACCCAGATGAGGATCAATCTGCTCGGGCCTCGACGGTACCCGAACTGGATAGGCTGCTCTGGGCACTCATGCTCTGCCTGACACAGCCTGAAGCCAGACGTCCAGACAGACAAGGAGACAGCTGGCCGCACACCCAGCACTTCGGACACGCCATGGTCATATGCCGTCACCTCATCCTAACCTTGGTTTTCAGATATCTGAACCTAGACATTATATCAATTCTCCACACAGCTGGGTATAGCAAGCACAAAACAGAACTCCTCCTTCCCCATGGCTGTGAAGCTTGCTCTGCATGGAGTCACACCTTCAGGGTGGGAGAAACCTTCATGGCCCCTGATGCAACGCCCAAACTTGAGAGCTGCTTGGGCACAAATTCACACTGTAACCCTCAGCATGAGCCTCATGTCAAAGAAAGGCCTGTCAGGGCCTGGACCAAGAGCCCACATATGGGGCTTTCCAAGCCCCTATGCATCCAATCCTCACCACGGTTTGAATTTTCCAGTCGCCCCGCCTGTACCTGGAGCTCTGCTCTGGAATCCCTTTCTTGGAGACACCCATGAGCCAGACAACACGACTCCACCCTTCCCACAAAATGACCCCAAACTCTTGGGAGCTGGAACAAATCCCCAGAGAGGGATACTCGTCCACAGTACCTGAGGCGACCACTCCAATCCACGGCTATCCCCGACACAACATCCAGAGATAAAAGCCTGAAGGAACGCCTCCCACTCGCCCTTGTTTCAGAGGCCCAGGAGCTCCCTCTCGGGCTGTACATCCGGCCTGCCATACCCTAGGCGCCACTCATAAGCTGAGTTTGTGTATTCAGACTTCTGTGCCCACAGCCTGGACCCACACAACATCCAGGCTAGGGCCTCTGGACCAAACAGCGAAAGATTGTGCCTGCCCTCTCCAAGGAAAGTGTGCCCAATCCATTGACCACAACCCTACAGGTTAGGGAAAAGCTCCAAGGTCCCTGAGGCCATCAATAGTATAGGCCACCCTGGACTAAGAGGGGCTCTCTGACACCAGCGGAGCAACTATCTCCACTTAGACTCTCAGACAGTGTCCCCAGAGACAGAAGGTTGAAATGGACAGGCCCCCAGGCCCTAATCTGAACCTTAGCTTTGCTTTCCATGTTTCCGTTCTCAGAGGACTATTTTCGTAGACCAGCACATGGGGCTTTTCTGAGGCACCAAACCAAACATCTCTCATCTCCACATGGGCAGCTTTCTTACTGGGATGTATCAAACACTTCAGGTAGGAGAGTTCCGCAGGGCCACTGAACAACCAGCACATTCCAAGGTCTCCATGGACCCAAACGCACATTATGACGCATCCTCAGGAGAGGCCATTTCAACTCAGCCCCCTGGGTCGCGTGTTTCAGAGGCAGCAGTTCAAACATATCTTGTCGCTAATAGCCAATGGGAATGCGAGGCATGCTGTACAGGGATCCATCCTTCGAACCCTGCTCTCCAGTCCTTCCATATGGTATGTCCTGGAGCCATGCAACAGGACTAGAATGTCCCACAGAAGGAAACCTTGTGGTTTGGGGCAACCTCCAAACTCAGCGTGGGAAAACTTCCTTGGCTTCATGAGGCCCCCACTTCATGAAGGTGCCATCATGGACACATACTCCAGCCTCAGCCAACGTCTGATCCTCAGCCTGACTTCAGATGCAGGAGATTTTGATTCAGCCTCTGCAGAATGGCCCGCTCTGCCCTTGGCTCCAATCCTCACACTAACTTGTGTTTTCAGACTTCCGTCCTCACACTCCTGGCCCACAAACCCTCCCTACTGGGAATTGTGGGGCCACAATGAAGCACTGTGCCTGCCTCCCAGGAGAAAAACCTTGTCTATGGCGCTGCCCAGAAACCCCAAATGAGGATCAAACTGCTTGGCCCTCGGCAACACCCCAATTGCATAGGCTACCTTAAACAGTGATGCTCTGTCGCAAATAGCCTGAGCCCAGACCTTCCAACAGACACCGACACAGCTGGCTGCACACCCAGCACATTGGACCCGACACTGCCTTAGGCCACCATCCATTCCCAACCTGGGTTTTCAGTCATCGGAACCTAGACCTTATCTCCAATCCCTGCACAGGGGGGAACCTGATGCACAAGTCAGAACCCCTCCTTCCCCATGGCAAGAAACCTTGCTGCTGGCAGTGAATCAAACCTTCAGTGTAGGAGAAAACGGCATGGCCCATGAGGCCACGCCCAAGCGTGAGGGCCGCCTTGGGCACAAACACACATTGTGACCCTCAGCGTGAGTACCTTATTCAAGTAACGCCTCTCAGTGACTGGACCAAGAGCCCGCATATGTGGCTTGCCATGCCCATAGGCACCCAGGACTAACTAGATGGTGTGTATTCCAGTTGAGGGGACCCACTGCTGTGCTCTAGAGTCCCTCTCCTGGGGGGTCCCCTGTGGCAGAAAACAGTACTCTTCATTCCCACAGAATGAACACAAACACTTGGGAGCTTGGACAATCCCCCGAGATGAAGGCTCTTCCTCGGCCTCTGAGACAACCCCTACCCTGACCGGACACTGTAAACGCAACACCCAGAGACAAAAGCCTGAGTGACTGCCTCCCACTTGCCCTACTTTGATTTCCAGAGGATCTCCCCTCACGGACTAGAGATCAGGCCTGCCATTACATTGGCCCCTAGCTGAGCCAAGTTTGCTTTTTCAGACATCTGTCCCCACAGCCCTGGCAAACACAGCCACTAGGCTGGGTCCTCTGGAGCCATAGCACAGGACCGTGCCTGCTCTCTCCTGGGAAACTGTGTCCATTCCTTTGGCCACACACCTCCAGAATATGAGAAACCTCAAGGCCTCCGAGGACATCCCACTACTGGGAGCCTCACTGGACTCACAGGGGCATTCGGACACAAGCTGAGCAGCTACATCCATGAATGCATGCACACAGATGTCAACAGAGATAGAAGGTTGAGCCGGACAGGCCTTTAGGCTGTAGTCTCAACTCTTGCTTTGGTTTCCAGGTGACAATCCTCAGAGGCTTTGGTTCGAAGAACAGGATATGGGGCTTTCCTGAGGCACGGAACAGAACTCCTCTCGTCTCCACATGGGAAGTTTCCTTGTTGGAGCCGTGTCAAACACCTCATGTTGGAGAATCCTGCAGAGTCCCTGAGCCACCTCCACATTCCAAGGTCTCCCAGGCCACCAAGCCACAGTAGGACTCATCTTCAGGAGAGACCATTTCAACTCTCCCCTCTGGGTAGCTCACCCAGGAGCCCGCAGATTGAGCCTGCCTTGTCCTGACTAAAGAGTGGGAATATGAGGTGGCGTTCCCAGGCATCCATGCTTAGACACCTGCTCTCGAGTCTTTCCATATGGGGCCTCTTGGAACCATCCAATAGGACTCAACTGTCGTGCAGAAGGTAACCTTCAGTTTTGGAGCAGTTCACAAATCCCATCGTAGGCAAAACTTTCTGGCCTCATGAAGCCCCCACACCCTTCAGGAAGAGGCCATGCTGGACAAGAACTCTAGCCTGAGGCACGTCTCATAGTTGACATGACCTCAGTGCAGGAGATCTCGATTCAGCCTCTGCAGAGTGGGCCTGCCGTGCCCTCGGTCCCAAACCTCACGCTAGCTTGTGTTTTCAGACTTCCTTCCTCACACTCCTGGCAAACAAGCCCTCCGGATTAGGAACTCCAGAACCAAAACCCAGCCCAGTGTCTGCCCAACGGAAGAAAAACGTTTCCCTGTGGGGTCTCCAGAAAACCCAGATGAGGATCAATTTGCTCGGGCCTCGACGGTACCCGAACTGGATAGGCTGCTCTGGGCACTCATGCTCTGCCTGACACAGCCTGAAGCCAGACGTCCAGACAGACAAGGAGACAGCTGGCCGCACACCCAGCACTTCGGACACGCCATGGTCATATGCCGTCACCTCATCCTAACTTTGGTTTTCAGATATCTGAACCTAGACATTATATCAATTCTCCACACAGCTGGGTATAGCAAGCACAAAACAGAACTCCTCCTTCCCCATGGCTGTCAAGCTTGCTCTGCATGGAGTCACACCTTCAGGGTGGGAGAAACCTTCATGGCCCCTGATGCAACGCCCAAACTTGAGAGCTGCTTGGGCACAAATTCACACTGTAACCCTCAGCATGAGCCTCATGTCAAAGAAAGGCCTGTCAGGGCCTGGACCAAGAGCCCACATGTGGGGCTTTCCAAGCCCCTATGCACCCAATCCTCACCACGGTTTGAATTTTCCAGTCGCCCCGCCCGTTCCTGGAGCTCTGCTCTGGAATCCCTTTCTTGGAGACACCCATGAGCCAGACAACACGACTCCACCCTTCCCACAAAATGACCCCAAACTCTTGGGAGCTGGAACAAATCCCCAGAGAGGGATACTCGTCCACAGTACCTGAGGCGACCACTCCAATCCACGGCTATCCCGGACACAACATCCAGAGACAAAAGCCTGAAGGAACGCCTCCCACTCGCCCTTGTTTCAGAGGCCCAGGAGCTCCCTCTCGGGCTGTACATCCGGCCTGCCATACCCTAGGCGCCACTCATAAGCTGAGTTTGTGTATTCAGACTTCTGTGCCCACAGCCTGGACCCACACAACATCCAGGCTAGGGCCTCTGGACCAAACAGCGAAAGATTGTGCGTGCCCTCTCCAAGGAATGTGTGCCCAATCCATTGACCACAACCCTACAGGTTAGGGAAAAGCTCCAAGGTCCCTGAGGCCATCAATAGTATAGGCCACCCTGGACTAAGAGGGGCTCTCTGACACCAGCGGAGCAACTATCTCCACTTAGACTCTCAGACAGTGTCCCCAGAGACAGAAGGTTGAAATAGACAGGCCCCCAGGCCCTAATCTGAACCTTAGCTTTGCTTTCCATGTTTCCGTTCTCAGAGGACTATTTTCGTAGACCAGCACATGGGGCTTTTCTGAGGCACCAAACCAAACATCTCTGATCTCCACATGGGCAGCTTTCTTACTGGGATGTATCAAACACTTCAGGTAGGAGAGTTCCGCAGGGCCACTGAACAACCAGCACATTCCAAGGTCTCCATGGACCCAAACGCACATTATGACGCATCCTCAGGAGAGGCCATTTCAACTCAGCCCCCTGGGTCGCGTGTTCCAGAGGCAGCAGATCAAACATATCTTGTCGCTAATAGCCAATGGGAATGCGAGGCATGCTGTACAGGGATCCATCCTTCGAACCCTGCTCTCCAGTCCTTCCATATGGTATGTACTGGAGCCATGCAACAGGACTAGAATGTCCCACAGAAGGAAACCTTGTGGTTTGGGGCAACCTCCAAACTCAGCGTGGGAAAACTTCCTTGGCCTCATGAGGCCCCCACTTCATGAAGGTGCCATCATGGACACATACTCCAGCCTCAGCCAACGTCTGATCCTCAGCCTGACTTCAGATGCAGGAGATTTTGATTCAGCCTCTGCAGAATGGGCCTGCTCTGCCCTTGGCTCCAATCCTCACACTAACATGTGTTTTCAGACTTCCGTCCTCACACTCCTGGCCCACAAACCCTCCCTACTGGGAATTGTGGGGCCACAATGAAGCACTGTGCCTGCCTCCCAGGAGAAAAACCTTGTCTATGGCGCTGCCCAGAAACCCCAAATGAGGATCAAACTGCTTGGCCCTCGGCAACACCCCAATTGCATAGGCTACCTTAAACAGTGATGCTCTGTCGCAAATAGCCTGAGCCCAGACCTTCCAACAGACACCGACACAGCTGGCTGCACACCCAGCACATTGGACCCGCCACTGCCTTAGGCCACCATCCATTCCCAACCTGGTTTTCAGTCATCGGAACCTAGACCTTATCTCCAATCCCTGCACAGGGGGGAACCTGATGCACAAGTCAGAACCCCTCCTACCCCATGGCAAGAAACCTTGCTGCTGGCAGTGAATCAAACCTTCAGTGTAGGTGAAAACGGCATGGCCCATGAGGCCACGCCCAAGCGTGAGGGCCGCCTTGGGCACAAACACACATTGTGACCCTCAGCGTGAGTACCTTATTCAAGTAACGCCTCTCAGTGACTGGACCAAGAGCCCGCATATGTGGCTTGCCATGCCCATAGGCACCCAGGACTAACTAGATGGTGTGTATTCCAGTTGAGGGGACCCACTGCTGTGCTCTAGAGTCCCTCTCCTGGGGGTCCCCTGTGGCAGAAAACAGTACTCTTCATTCCCACAGAATGAACACAAACACTTGGGAGCTTGGACAATCCCCCGAGAGGAAGGCTCTTCCTCGGCCTCTGAGACAACCCCTACCCTGACCGGACACTGTAAACGCAACACCCAGAGACAAAAGCCTGAGTGACTGCCTCCCACTTGCCCTACTTTGATTTCCAGAGGATCTCCCCTCACGGACTAGAGATCAGGCCTGCCATTACATTGGCCCCTAGCTGAGCCAAGTTTGCTTTTTCAGACATCTGTCCCCACAGCCCTGGCAAACACAGCCACTAGGCTGGGTCCTCTGGAGCCATAGCACAGGATTGTGCCTGCTCTCTCCTGGGAAACTGTGTCCATTCCTTTGGCCACACACCTCCAGAATATGAGAAACCTCAAGGCCTCCGAGGACATCCCACTACTGGGAGCCTCACTGGACTCACAGGGGCATTCGGACACAAGCTGAGCAGCTACATCCATGAATGCATGCACACAGATGTCAACAGAGATAGAAGGTTGAGCCGGACCGGCCTTTAGGCTGTAGTCTCAACTCTTGCTTTGGTTTCCAGGTGACAATCCTCAGAGGCTTTGGTTCGAAGAACAGGATATGGGGCTTTCCTGAGGCACGGAACAGAACTCCTCTCGTCTCCACATGGGAAGTTTCCTTGTTGGAGCCGTGTCAAACACCTCATGTTGGAGAATCCTGCAGAGTCCCTGAGCCACCTCCACATTCCAAGGTCTCCCAGGCCACCAAGCCACAGTAGGACTCATCTTCAGGAGAGACCATTTCAACTCTCCCCTCTGGGTAGCTCACCCAGGAGCCCGCAGATTGAGCCTGCCTTGTCCTGACTAAAGAGTGGGAATATGAGGTGGCGTTCCCAGGCATCCATGCTTAGACACCTGCTCTCGAGTCTTTCCATATGGGGCCTCTTGGAACCATCCAATAGGACTCAACTGTCGTGCAGAAGGTAACCTTCAGTTTTGGAGCAGTTCACAAATCCCATCGTAGGCAAAACTTTCTGGCCTCATGAAGCCCCCACACCCTTCAGGAAGAGGCCATGCTGGACAAGAACTCTAGCCTGAGGCACGTCTCATAGTTGACATGACATCAGTGCAGGAGATCTCGATTCAGCCTCTGCAGAGTGGGCCTGCAGTGCCCTCGGTCCCAAACCTCACGCTAGCTTGTGTTTTCAGACTTCCTTCCTCACACTCCTGGCAAACAAGCCCTCCGGACTAGGAACTCCAGAACCAAAACCCAGCCCAGTGTCTGCCCAACGGAAGAAAAACGTTTCCCTGTGGGGCTCTCCAGAAAACCCAGATGAGGATCAACCTGCTCGGGCCTCGACGGTACTCGAACTGGATAGGCTGCTCTGGGCACTCATGCTCTGCCTGACACAGCCTGAAGCCAGACGTCCAGACAGACAAGGAGACAGCTGGCCGCACACCCAGCACTTCGAACACGCCATGGTCATATGCCGTCACCTCATCCTAACCTTGGTTTTCAGATATCTGAACCTAGACATTATATCAATTCTCCACACAGCTGGGTATAGCAAGCACAAAACAGAACTCCTCCTTCCCCATGGCTCTCAAGCTTGCTCTGCATGGAGTCACACCTTCAGGGTGGGAGAAACCTTCATGGCCCCTGATGACACGCCCAAACTTGAGAGCTGCTTGGGCACAAATTCACACTGTGACCCTCAGCATGAGCCCCATGTCAAAGAAAGGCCAGTTAGGGCCTGAACCAAGAGCCCACATATGGGGCTTGCCAAGCCCTTATGCACACAATCCTCACCACGGATTGAATTTTCCCGTCGCCCGGCCCGTACCTGGAGCTCTGCTTTGGAATCCCTTTCTTGGAGAGACCCATGAGCCAGAAAACACGACTCCACCCTTCCCACAAAATGACCCCAAACTCTTGGGAGCTGGGACAAATCCCTAGAGAGGGATACTCGTCCACAGTACCTGAGGCCACCGCTCCAATCCACGGCTATCCCGGACACAACATCCAGAGACAAAAGCCTGAAGGAACGCCTCCCACTCGCCCTTGTTTCAGAGGCCCAGGAGCTCCCTCTCGGGCAGTACATCCGGCCTGCCATACCCTAGGCGCCACACATAAGCTAAGTTTGTGTATTCAGACTTCTGTGCCCACAGCCTGGACCCACACAACATCCAGGCTAGGGCCTCTGGACCAAACAGCGAAAGATTGTGCCTGCCCTCTCCAAGGAAAGCGTGCCCAATCCATTGACCACAACCCTACAGGTTAGGGAAAAGCTCCAAGGTCCCTGAGGCCATCAATAGTATAGGCCACCCTGGACTAAGAGGGGCTCTCTGACACCAGCGGAGCAACTATCTCCACTTAGACTCTCAGACAGTGTCCCCAGAGACAGAAGGTTGAAATGGACAGGCCCCCAGGCCCTAATCTGAACCTTAGCTTTGCTTTCCATGTTTCCGTTCTCAGAGGACTATTTTCGTAGACCAGCACATGGGGCTTTTCTGAGGCACCAAACCAAACCTCTCTCATCTCCACATGGGCAGCTTTCTTACTGGGATGTATCAAACACTTCAGGTAGGAGAGTTCCGCAGGGCCACTGAACAACCAGCACATTCCAAGGTCTCCATGGACCCAAACGCACATTATAACGCGACTCAGCCCCCTGGGTCGCGTGTTCCAGAGGCAGCAGATCAAACATATCTTGTCGCTAATAGCCAATGGGAATGCGAGGCATGCTGTACAGGGATCCATCCTTAGAACCCTGCTCTCCAGTCCTTCCATATGGTATGTCCTGGAGCCATGCAACAGGACTCGAATGTCCCGCAGAAGCAAACCTTGTGGTTTGGGGCAACCTCCAAACTCAGCGTGGGAAAACTTCCTTGGCCTCATGAGGCCCCCACTTCATGAAGGTGCCATCATGGACGCAAACTCCAGCCTCAGCCAACGTCTGATCCTCAGCCTGACTTCAGATGCAGGAGATTTTGAATCAGCCTCTGCAGAGTGGGCCTGCTCTGCCCTTGGCTCCAATCCTCACACTAGCTTGTGTTTTCAGACTTCCGTCCTCACACTCCTGGCCCACAAACCCTCCCTACTGGGAATTCTGGGGCCACAATGAAGCACTGTGCCTGCCTCCCAGGAGAAAAACCTTGTCTATGGCGCTGCCCAGAAACCCCAAATGAGGATCAAACTGCTTGGCCCTCGGCAACACCCCAATTGCATAGGCTACCTTAAACAGTGATGCTCTGTCGCAAATAGCCTGAGCACAGACCTTCCAACAGACACCGACACAGCTGGCTGCACACCCAGCACATTGGACCCGCCACTGCCTTAGGCCACCATCCATTCCCAACCTGGGTTTCAGTCATCGGAACCTAGACCTTATCTCCAATCCCTGCACAGGGGGGAAC